>NC_089597.1:67407242-68007242 GCF_019320115.1 Miscanthus floridulus | reverse complement strand
CAAGCCCTTGCTAGTTTCATAATAGATTGGATACTAGCAGCTTTTAACACCACTCTTCAATTCGAAGAGCCAGTTTGGACAGTCCTTTGTGACGGCGCCTGGGGCGCATCCGGCGCTAGAATCATAGCAATTCTGATCCTGCCAAATAGGGCCTAGGCTTAGATACAGTACAAGACTAGGAATTCCTGACCACAAACAATATAATATCGCAGAATATGAGGCAGTACTTCTAGGGATGCAAAAGTTGAGGGCCCATGGTGTAAGAAGGGTGCATGATTAAATCAGACTCCTAGGCCATCGTTGGACATATTGAAAAAGATTTCCAATGAAGGAGCTAGAGTTAGCAAAGTACTTGGTAAGTCGTGCAATGATTAGGAAAAGTACTTCATAGGCTTTACCCTTCGCCACATCGCAAGAGGCGAAAATACAAAAGTTGATGAACTAGCGAAAGCAGTAGCTTAGGGGGCACCAATGCTGTAACGACCTGAGTTCAGTTACAATGTAGGCTCTCATTTTTGGGCATCACCAAAGCAACCTAACAAACTCTTGCAAGGATCCCTGGTACCTAGATCAAAGGGATGAAAACCTTTTTGGTCAACCACTTAAGTCATGCCAAGTCAAACCCCGGTCAACTAAAATGTCAACCGAGCAACACTATCAGGAAAGACCCTATAAGGACTTCAACGAAGACTCCTTATCTCCCTTGAAGCTAGGCAGGATAAGTGTGGACCTTGAGATTAGCTCCTAAGCCAAGAACCCTAATCCCTAGCTCATTGTGCAAAGACAGAGATTTACCGAACAGTCCTGATGGAGCTACCGAACCATCCGATAAAAAGATAGAGATAGGAGAATGAGTGGAAAGTGAGCTAGTTGTCCACTATGGGACATGGCCCACATGTTAGCACGAAATGGAGGCATTTTTCCAACAGCTAATCCTCAGCTCCACTCACTCCCCTTTCATTCCCCTCACTCTCTCTCTAGAATGGAGAACAAGAGAAAAGAAAGGATGAATTAGAGTGAGAAAGTGAAGGAGAAGAAGTTGGTGAAGAGAATCAAGTCTACAAAGGGCAACAAGATCAGCAATAGATCAAGGCCTTGAGCTTCAACAACCTCTCATCTCATGGTTAGCTCAAGAACTCTCTCTTCTCATTATCTTGGGATCAATCCTCAAACCCTAATCTAAGTTCCTCCCTTTGCATGGATGAATCAGGAGGATTGCTTGGAGTTTATCATCTAAAGGGTAAGAATCAAGCATGCTACAACTTAATCCTCTCAAGATTACCCTTAGATAATCTCTTATTTGGATTTTTGGAATATCTTGCATGAGATGGTGGAACCCCTCTCTTTAGATTGGAAGCAAGGATGTCAAGAGTTGGATCTCCAATCTTGGTGATGAGATCCTAACATATGGGTATGTTAAGCCTCAGGATCTATGGTTCCCGACCGAAGAGACCCCCCGACCGATCTCTCTAGGATTGCCCAGGGGCTATACCCATTAGGGTACGCTCGCACGCACCCTCAGATCTAGGGAACTTGCACTAGCCCGAGCATGCTAGGGCCTCTACTTAGGGCTTGGGGTCTCGCCCAAGGCTCAGGCTCCCTGATCAACAAGAAACCTGAAGCCCAACCCTCAGCTCCTGCCCGGCATATGACTCCAGCCAGGGCCTGGGCACAAGATGACATGCCCCGAGCCATCGAGGCTTAGAGGGCTCCTCGGCATAGCACCTTGGGCGTGGCCTTGCCGGCCGCTCCCCCACAGGGTCACGCACGGGGCGTGACACAAGAAGACAAGTTCCCCCTCGGCCTCTAGGGGCTTGGGGGCTCCTAGGCCCATGCATCATCCCTTGGAGCCAACCTCCTTTGCCACCAAGAAGTCTCCAGATGGTCCACCTGGGGGAGGTCGGTCCAAGCCGACACAAACTAACATGTAGAGTGTTAGAACAGAGTAGGCAGACGATGCCCTAGGCTTCTTCGGCTCCACGACATTGCCATGGTCCATAGAGCACCACTACAAGACCCTCCTAGACTCCGATGCATGTAGACCATAAGCTGAACCCTCCAAACTGCCATGTACCCAACCTACCCTGATATATAATGGGTAAGGTTGGATCCTAGAAGGGGGAGGACGATCCTAGATAGATCATTGCATTCCTCATCTATCTGCTCCTGCTTAGCACCGAGAGTAGAGCAACCTAGAGAGAGGGGCACCGAGAGCTCCTCCACTGCACCTATTGTCTTCTTCCTCTCCGATGAGGGGAAGACTCCACTAGTGGTGAGGCAACCTCAGGATTAGCACCGAGCTAACCCCCTACCAAATCTCTTCCTTCCTCCTATACACTCTATTGTAACCCCCTGATTTTGGGTGCTCTTGAGTATAAGGATCATCAGCTGCTAGACGTAGGGCATCGATAAACCATTGCGTCCTCTCTGTGATCCTTGTGTTCTTGAGTCCACCTGAGCCACCGAAGACACGTACTCTAACACCAACTTGAAAAACAATGCTTGCCATGGTTCCGACCCCATGATAGCTGGCGCGCCAGGTAGGGGGCAGCGTCAAGTGCGATTCAGGCTCTATGGTGGTTGGAGCCACCCGCCTCATCACCGGAGCAAGCGGCACTGCCCCAGATGGCGGTGTCCGCTTCCTAGGCGAGTTCTTCATCACAGCCGGCACCTTTGCTTCGGGCCAGGTCCTTAACTTTGGGAGCCTAGCCTATGTCACCGACTGCTATGGAGAGCTTCATTCGCTCAATGGGGCTACGCCGATGGGCAATGAGCTCCTAGTGCCACCACCACTGCCGGGCCTCCTAGGAGCATATCTCAAGGTACTAGCCCAGTAGATCCAGTGTGGTCTGGGTCTGCACCCTATCATCTCAGATCGCTACCAGATGTTCTACATGTTGGCCAACATCCATCACCAGATCACCACTGGCGAGGTGCTCTCGCTGCCCGAACACTTCTAGTACTACCTCCTAGACTTGCCTTTTGAGATCCAGAATGCGGCGGCATCCTTCTAGCTAGAGCCCGAGCACCTCATCAGCTATAAGGCACCACAAAGCACCATCCTCTCTAGCATCATGAGGCTGACTTCCCCTTGCTGTGCACCTTCCTCGAGATCCTCTTGGGGAACGACCTAGAGTATGGCTCTGATGACATCGACTGCTGATGCCCCACTGCGTATACGCTACTATGCCAATGGTGAAGTTCCCATCGGGAAGGCAGCTAGGACTCATGCTGCCAGACTGGAGCCCCCACAGCCCCACAAGCCACCTATGAGAAGAAGGTGGCCCACCTAGTAGGCTAGGTAGGGGGACCAAGAGGCCGCCGAGGCAGAGCTCGAGCCCCAAGGTAGGGGTGTGCATGGTAGCCAGCCGCACGACCCCTAGCGACAATAACAAAGCCTCCTTAGGAGCCTTGGTCACTTCCCAACGGTGGAGGAGGAGGACAAGACACTACAAATGTGCCTAGTGTCACCTAGTGGCTGTGGCGGCACGGTGGGCCCCTCCATCTAGGCGCTTGGACCCCCAGAAGGGACCGACTCGATTGAGGAAGGTTCTGAACCTTCCTCGCAAAGGAGAACCATAGCCAAACCCATCGCCCAGGGGCCCCGAGCGTAAGCCAGGTCATGTCACTGCCCATCCTTCACCTCAACGAAGCGCTTAGGAAGGAAACACAAAGCCATGTAACTTTCCCTGTTCATTTCTCGTTTCTATACCTTACATTTTTATGTTGAATATTTGGTTCACTTTCTGATTGCCGCGAATCCCCCACCTTCTAGTAAGCGCAAAGCACCGTGAGGTCTGCCCTCACCTAGCCGTTCCTACTTGACCTATCGACTCTGGTCTATTTGTGCCCCTAAACTCCCTGACCTTACTGCTAACACCTGTGCGTCGCTAAGAGGGCACTACCCTAGGCCGCCTACGGCATAGCCAAGCCTCACGAGGGAAAGCAGGATCCCAAATACCTGATCGAAAGGAAGGTCGAGCGCACCCAAGAAGCAGAAAAAGCAGGGGCAGCAAAAAACGACATAGGCATGAACTAAATATTTACAACAAAAAGAAAAACATTAAATTGTTCTAGGGACTATGCCCCACAACCCAACCATAGGACATGTACTGGCTGATCTCTCTTCTCTCATAGGGACAGGGGAGGCACCGGGCAGTGCCCGTTGCTCTTCAGTGATCTAAAAAAGGGCTGCAGAGGATCTCATCTAGGGGCAAGATCACTAGGATGGCATCGGCGGCGTCCTCCAGGTGAGGCATTAGGAATACCAAGTCAACAGGATCGTAGCCTCTAGGGAAGCCTCCCACCACCTTGCGGACGTTCCCCGCGTGTTGACGGTAGTTAACACTTATCACAGACCATCAATATACCTTGCATAAATGACTAAAATAGATCACCAACATAGACTTAGGGGTTTAAACTGACCAATTTCATGAGTTTTGGTGAATCTATATTTCCAACAGGATTTAATCTAAAAATCGTCGAGGGGGGCCTATTCGTCAAAGGAAATCACAGAATTCTTCCACGAGATTAATGTGGGAAGGTTCTAGAAGACTCCAGGAGGCTCACCACCGAAGTGGGACATGTGTCTCTGAACACATGGGGCCGGTCGGCCCCACCTGGAGGCCATCCTAGCCTCTGTGGGCCCCACCTATCATCCTCATTGTTATGTTGGTTCTCCACCAACCTTCTAGGATGCATCTCAGTCATTATTTCAAGTCAGGTTTGATCCAAGGGCTAAGGATTGATGCTCTGGGCTATATATACCTACCAGCATCTCCCCCTAGAAACCCTAATTCATTACCATAGTTCAGATCCTAAGAGCTCAGAAGCTAGAAACCATAATTCGTATATCCACCAGGATCAGAGCTAGCAATCAAGAGAAGATTAGTCCTCGATAGGATCTAGTCTTGTTTGAGAGATAGAGAGATAGAGTGAGAGGGAAGAGTTTTGGAGGAGTCCTGGCCTGTCGGTGCTCTCTCTACTGGCTTGTACCCTAGCAGGAATCAAGTTCTTCTAGAGCTTGCTTCTGAGATTTCTCTGGTAATTGACTTCTAATTCAAGTAAGCATCTTGTTCATAATATTCTTTAGGTTTGCGACTCTCTTTTGAGTACTTTAATCCTTATAGCTCCTAGGTTAAAGTAGTATTCATAGTGTAAGCATGGTGCTTAGACTCGGTTACTCATGGATGTACCCTATTTTCTGATTGGTGGTAGCTCGCAAGGGTGACTCTTACAGCCTCAGTTGAATCCTCTATAGTCCACCTCTCGTTAGTAGGCCTAGCAGGACTTTGTTACTATAGAAAACATACTTTGCTTGTGTTTTCTCTAGTAATATCCCCATAATTGAATAATAGAAGACAAAGCTTACCAAAGTTAGAACTAGAAGACCTTAGCAGTCTCCTCTATGCTCATATTATCTAGCCTTGATTGTGAAGTTGGGTTAAGTTAGAATTAGTTATTCTCACCCCCGTTCCTTTGGGTTTGATATAAAACTAGGTTACTCTCGGTGAAGTGTTACAATGGTATAATATCTATGCGTTTGTGGATTATTCTGTGTGCATTAATTTATATCAACAAGCATTTCTGGCGCCGTTGCCGAGGATGGTTGCTGAGTTAACTTTGAGTCTAGCTTAACCTTGTACTATACTTTTATCCTTTTATCTTTTCTTTCCTTTTTACCATGGATCTAGAATCCACCCCCATCTACCAATATGGTGCACCCACGGGCACAAGCCTACAGCCATAAGAATCTTCAAAGCCTATCCTAACACCTGGCTATGAGCTACGCCCGTGGTTAATCAACATGGTTTAGGATCAACCCTTTTTAGGCAAAGGTGATAAAAACCCCTATTCTCACTTAAATGAGTTTGAGCAAATCAGTGCATGCCTACGCATTGAGGGCATGTCAGATGAAACCTTACGATGGAAGCTCTTTCCCTTCTCTTTGACAGGAAAAGCTAAATGTTTGTACAATCTCACTATTGAGAGTAGACAAGGAGATTGGGAAGCCCTATGCTCTAGCTTTTGCTTGCAATTCTTTCCCATCTTTAGGGTAGTCAGACTTTGTTTAGAGGTTCTATCTTTTAGACAAAAGAAAAGAATCTCTAGGCATGGCATGGGAACAATTTAATACTCTCATTAAAACTAGCCCTAACCTTGCCATTCAAGACCCTATTCTTCTTTGACACTTTTATATGGGTCTTAATAGGAAAACATTGAGACGTCTTAATATGGCCTCAGGAGGCTCGTTCTTGCATGTCTTCGCTAATACTGGGAGAAGTATTCTTACTAAAATCTTAGAGGACACCCCTAAAGAAGTAGAAGAGAAGCCAATAGAGGAAGAATCCTAGACAATTGAATCTAAATTCATAGAAAACCCATCACCAACTTTAGCTATCCTAGATCCTGAACCATCGGAAAAGGAAGGAACTCCAATTTATGATTTTATGCTTGAATTCGAGGATGAACTTGTTGATGAATATGAAAATACCTTGAATTACCATACTATGAGGAGACCCTAGAAGTCTAGGAAATCATCATCTCATGTAGAACCTTTAGACCCTTCTGATGAAGCTTTCCTTAAAAAGACTACGAAAGAGCTAGTGTCTATTATAAGTAATGAATGGTTAGAAGAATCAGAGCATTCCTCTGATGTGATTCGCTTAGATTCACCTTCTATATCCATTCATTGCTAAATTAATAGAGCTCCTTTCGATGCTCTTTACAATCCAGTTGTGGGTGTTAATACCATGTCTGCTTCTTTTGCGCATGATTTATTGAAAGACATGCCATTAACCCTAACAACAAAGTTATTGAAAGGTCATTCAGGACATATTCTCCCAAGTTTGGGAATTCTTTATGTCCTTCCTATCTAGGTAAAAGGAACTAAGGTTCATCTGAGCTTCTATATCTTTGATATTATGGAGTTCGACCTATTGATAGAATAACCAATTTAAAGACTTATCCAAGAAGGATAAACGGGGAAGTTGAATATAAGACTTGGAAAAAACTTTAAGCTTTCTATACCCATTACTCATTCTTTGAATGCAAAGACTAAGCCAATTCTCGAGGAAGACCCAATGGAAGAGGTTAAGGCTGAATCTCTTAATGACTTGATCGAACCCAACCTTAAATATGATGCCTAGTTCTTCATCGAAGAAGAAGATGAAAATTCTATAGACCCTGAACCTCTAGATGAATTGTTAAAACCACCTAAGCCTACCATTGAACTTAAACCCCTGCCTTCTGGTCTTAGATATGCTTTTCTCAATAATGATCAGGATTCTCGTGTGATCATAAGTGATAAACTCTCCTAGGAAGAATTCCTACGCCTACTAACTGTCTTAGAAAAGCATCGTTATTGTAACACCCCTGGTGTTTAGCTTCCACATTTGCACTGCATTTCATGAACATGAGCATCATGCATCCCTTCGTGAACTTATATCACATGAAACATGATTTCAAAACATTGCAACATGTTGTATATTTCATGTGTGTTGTCTCTTTTATGAAATGTAAAGTGTGCAACACTTGAGTGCAACATGTGCCACTCACTTAGTGAAACAAGATTAGTTAATACTATGCAACAAGATCATGAAACATGTGAAATATGACTAGGAAACATTTGCAACATTTCTTGTGTTTTTCATTGTTTCAGTACATACCTTGATTATTCTTGTGTGACCAATGCATGGTGTGGCTAGAAATGCTTGTAAGTAACTTAGTTACACATAGAATGTCTTTTGGAACATTGTTCATGTTGGTCACTTTGACTAATTAGGTTTCCAAGTCATGGTTTGACCAAATTTGACCCTTGAACCCTTTTGTTTGACTATTTAAAAAGTGTGGCTTAGGATGTTTGCATGTCTGAGCAACCTAAAGCAAAGATGTAGAGAATTATGTAAGGAACAAAAGTTATTTTATGGCCATCTCATGAAAATGTGCACAACATGCTCAAAAATGGCCCACAAGTCAGTTTTGAGGGCTATTTGGAAACTTAGAAAATTTCTAAGTCAAAAACCAGTTTTCAGTTTCTTTGGCCCAACTTTGGGGATGATTTTACTCCTGATTCTTTGGGAATTAGGTCTTGGTCTTTTTATAGAAATTGTAGGCTATATGTAGGGCTACAACTTTCATGTATGTGGTTTTCACTGATTCTCCACGGTTTAGGATATCAAGCACTGTAAAGTGACGCTGTCAGGCTGATCGTTTTCACTGAATCGATGCTACAGTAGTCCGACCGGTTACAGAACCTCACCGCAGTGTGGCGCCGCGCATCACCGATGGCCTGACTGGCCAGGCCACATTAGGCCTGAGCTCAGCATTTGAAACCATAGCACGCCACCAAGAGCCCCCCCCTGTGCCTCATTCATTTCCTTGCTTCCTTGCCTCTCCTCCACAGCCGAAGCAGCGGAACCACCGCTCCTCCATTGCCGCCGAGAGCTTCGGCAAGCTCCCACGCACTCACCACCGCGAAAATGCGCACTACACCTTCACCGAAGCTCCGCTGTGATCTCCTCTTGCTCGTCATCATCTCCGAGCAGTCAATCGACCTCAGGTGAGGCCGCTGTCGGTGTTCCCACGCTGTCGCACCCTCGCCGGAGCTGAGGCCGCCGTGGTCGGGGTAGCTAGGAACCCTCCCTGCCTCTTCTCTTTGCTGAGATAGCACGGTGGCGACTTCCTATTGCTCATGCCATGCTCGGTTGAGCCAGCCGTGGCTTGCCGTCGCCGGTAGCTCACGCTAGAGCTTTGCCGTGCCGCCATCACCGGCGACAAGCTCCCTCTGCTAGGTCATAGCTCTAGCTTGTAGCACCAATCGAACCCCCTCAGCACGGAGATCATGTTGGTACACTTGATTTTGCTGGAGGAGCCGCCGCCGGTGAGCCTCGCCGTGTGCCGCGCCATCGCGTGCGCCTCCTCTGTTTCTGTCTCGCTGACGGGTGGGGTCGGCTGACACCAGGACCCGCACGTCAGTGGCTGTGCAGTCTTAGGGCTAGTTCAAAAATGTAGTTTTGAATGCTGATTTGTGATTTTTGTAACTCCTAATTGGTAGATCCAAATTGAGTACTTCCAATTTTGTTAGACTCACAGTTAGGTCTAGTATTTAAAAAAAATATGTCTTGAGCACTTTATGTAGAAAATTTGGATGAATTAAATAGGAACTTGAAAAGTGTTTTTGAATGCATGCAAACTTGTTTAAATCATATCTTGAGTTTCCTTGATCCAAAAATTGTGAAATTTTGTGGGTAAGCTAGTATTGCTTAGTAGAAGCTCTGGTTAAAATTTGAGAGACATTGCATGTGTAGTTTTTGAGTTATAGAATTTCCTTTTACCATTGGTAGATACTTGCGTGAATTTTTGTAAATTATCTATAAATCCTATGGCCATGAAACTTGGTAGGTAGTATCTTGGTACCTTAAAGATGCTAGGAAAAATATGAAATCTGTTGCTTGACACTTTTCACTAAGGTTTCCTAATTATGCCATTTTAAGCCATTCTGCCTTACCATTTTTGTGTAGGTTGTTATACTTACTCAAATGATGTGAAATTTTTATGGTAGTCTACTTAGGGCATGTAGTGTCTACTATAATGTTTGTAGATTTAATGGTGTAGTTTTCATATATGTTTACTATTTCCTCTAATTAATTAAATAAATTAAGAAAGGTATTAAAAGAAATGTTTTGGTGATGAACACCCTACTTTCTGGTGTTCTTGTGATATGTGTGATATGTCAGTAAAGTTGGTTTTGTCCAATTAAGTGTTTATATCATAAGTTAATAATTAATTGTTTGCATTATGTCCCTCTGGATAGATCTGGGGACTTTGGAAAGTTCCCCATGATATTTTGGTTTTCTGTGAATGAGATGAATACAAGAGTTGTAGATAAATTAGGTAGCTAGCTCCTGTCAAAAATTTGAGGGCATTTGGCCCAGTAGTTTAGAAACTACAGCTGTTTAAAGTTAGGTTTCAGTTTTTGCTTATTCTCTGCCTTGTGAGGGTAGAATTCTGTTGATTTATGAAGTCAACTTGGTAAAGTGTTGAATCATACTTTGAGATCTGAAAATGAATTGTAGACAATTTCATAAGCTTTCCAGATTGCCTTGTTGCATGTCATTTGGATTTATAAATCTCCAGTTATGGCTAGTTTACTGTACCGATACATAGTCTCCATTTGGTTATAATACAAATGCTTGAGTGTATGCTTGTGTAATGTTCTCATTGATTGTTTAGGGGTTAGCCTAACTTGAGAATATGCTTAGGTGTAGGTGCTAGGTCATTAACGGAAGATGAGCAATTATACCTTAGGTTGTATAAACGTGGTAAGTGAAAGTGATTTGAATAGGGCTTAAGTTGGAATATGCAAACTACAGCGAACATTTGCATTCCCCGAGCATCCCCGACATTCGTTCATGTGCATCCATGATATTTATCTTGCGCATTCATGCAATAGGTGTGCCAGAGGGAGTGACATTGCTGGAGTTCGAGGGAGCCAACTAGGAGGAGGAACCCGAGGTGTAGGAAGCCGATGAAGCAGTCGCCGTGGAGGAATTGCCCGAGTGCCCTGACCACCAGCCTTCCTCGTTCCTGAAAGGCAAGCCCCGGAGCATATTAAGCCTCCCATGTTTTTACAAATACATTGAGTATCTTTTATTGTTGATGATGCATTAAGTATAGGGATTGGTTGGAACCAATTGCTGCATTATATATCCTTCCTTGTCCAGATATCGCACTGGAATCCTATTTAAGTTTAGGAACAGGTTAAATGCTTAGCCATGCTTAGTGCGGTAGAAGTCAGGTGATTTCCTGTCACTTGCGAGCTTTAGGATGAGGTGGATCACGGTTGGCTATATTTGCTATCGTGGAAAAGAACCATGTGAATAATGAATTAAGACCGGGCGGGGTCTTGTGTAGATTTGAACATAGTGACTCCATCTGAGTCGTTTAAGGACCGATACGCTATACGTCCTCATGTCATGTTGAACGCAGCCTAACACTTAGCTGGCCGGATAAGTCATTCTGACCGCAAAGCCTAGTAGCTCGACTTAGGCCAGGGACGCGAGTAGTAGCGACATTCTAGAGGTAGTAAGGATGTGTGGAGAGCCATTGGCATAAGTCCAAGGCAGGTTAGAGTCCCGAACAACCTTGGCAGAGTGGTTCTCTGAGAATGTCGATCTGTTCGGACTCATGACTCCTGAATCGTACCAAAGGTGACTTGTTGCGACCCTGACGGGGGAAGCAGGGTTTGTGTTTAGGAATACCCCTCCAGCTGGATAGGAATCGATTCGAATCGCCATCTCTCCCGGATAGTGAGAACTTGACTGAGCAGCGGCAACGTAGATTCAATTAATTTAACGATATGGTTAAATGGATGATGATAAGGTTGCCACAATGAATACCTGATATGGTTATTAATGTTTGCACCCTAATAAAATGATTGCTTAGTACAGGTGCTAATATAGATGACAGGTTAATGGCTAAAAAGTTATTGCTAGTTCAGGTTAAGAGTTGATCATTATTACTTATGTGTTTCTACAAAAAGAAAGTGTCAGCCAGCTCCACTACATTAATCTATGCATAATCCTTGGTGTCATTTGTTTGGTTTTCAATGGGTAAGTCTAGCTGAGTACATTCCCATACTCAGGGTTTATTCCCTCTTGTTGCAGATGACCTTCTATATCAGGGATTCTGCAAGTATTGTCTCCACCCGGCGGGTGATGAAGACTAGATCATGGGCATGATCTCTTTTCTCTTATCTGAATGCTTTTGCGGTCTGTGATCAGTGAACCAGTATGTGTATTTGAACTCGGTGTGTGAGTTAAACTATTTGCTTCCGCATGTTTACAAGACTTGTTTTGTAATAACAATGACTCTGTGATGATGTAACCTATTTGCGAACGTATGCGAAATGTTGTAACGTATGATATGTTATGTTGAATTACTGTGATCTTGGTTGTATGCAAGTTGGTTTGAAATCCTTCGAGATTTCGGTTGACTACCGGGTTTATATGGGCTCAAGTTCGAGAATTTGATCGTTTCGGCGATTGTTTTTGTACTTGTGCTCTTATAAATTGGTCGGTTCTGTGACAGCTGGTATCAGAGCTAGATTCAACATTAAACATGTCTTACGGCTATTTAAAACAAAAGCTTTTGTTGTAAAAATGGTTTTCAAACTTATAATTATATATATAAGTGTTCAAAAATCAAAATTTTTATGGTATACTGGTGATCACATCCCTTATAGCCCACTTAAGGACTTCTAGGTGGCTTATATATAATTACTAACTTGGGGGAATTTATTGTCTCTATTTCGTCATCCATGCAGCATGATATTGCATGGATGCCATTCGTTTGAATGGTAATGTATGGATCAATTGCCTCTATGCTAAGGTAAGAGTGAGTTGTGAGAGCATGACCGTCCAACCGTCGGTCTAGGGGAGAGCTAGTTGTGGTTATTGGAGTATTTACATGTTGCATACATATATATATGAAAGTACTTAATTGTGGGTACATTTGTCGGGTAGTTTGGATGCCAAAGTATATATATCGGGGGATGTATATATGGAAAGTATCTTAGTACTGCTTGTGTAATTAGCATTATATCTTGTTGGGATGGGCTGCAATGAAGTTGTTCTGCAGGTACGCTAACAACGCACTATGTAGATCGACTAGTTACCGCTAATTGAGAGAACGTATGTATGCCACTGTATATTCCGCTAAAGCTTAAATTTTCTTAGGTTTCTGAGGACGTACGGAACGAGCATGCATCATATTCACTCATGACATTCATATTGCATTACTCCCTCCCTTATAATTGCTTATCCCAAGTATAAAGCGCAATCTCTCAGCAAAAAGTTGAGGAGATTCGTGGTATTGCAAATTATCGTCTGCAACAGTGGGGTCAAACCTCACTATTGAGAGAGATGAGGTTGCACAAGAATTGGATCGTGTGACCCATCACAGAGATGCTTCTTTAGAGTTAGAAGAAGAGGAATACCCAGAAGAAGTCCAAGGTGTCTCCGATGTGGACAGTGATCACTTCGACGAGTAGTTCATTAGCAAGTCTCACTAGTTAAGCTTTTGCAGTCATACTTGTAATGTACTTTAATTCGCTCCCTTCGGGATGCATAACGTTATGGTGAAGTTTAAAACTTGTCATGTTGGAATGCACTGCATATGGCGCTAGTAATCTACTTGATGATGTGGTGATTGGAGAATGAATTATTGCCTCTATTTATTGTATGAAGTTTTCATTCTCATCAGTAAATACAGTTTGGCATGATTATATTGTTCCTCTCCAATGTGCTAACATCATCAATAATTACTGCTTGCGCATTGTGCAGATGCCTCGTACTTGTTCCACCGGTGCGAGTGATGATGATGATCTTCCGCCACCACCACCCATACCAACGGAACTAATAGCAATGCTTGTGGAAGGACAGTGCACTATGGTCGAGGCCCTCCATATGATTGTGAATCGTGATGGCCGTGGTCCATGCCAAGGACCGGATCCAAATCAATACAGTGATTTCAAGGATTTCCTTGACACGAAACCCCCAATCTTCAAGGAGGCTGAGTAGCCTCTACCAGCTGATGAGTGGTTGAATACTCTCAAGCAGAAGTTCTGTCTACTCCGCTTGACTGAGGTGCTAAAAATTGAGTACGCATCGCACCAACTTCATGGGCCTACTGGCATCTGGTGGAGTCATGATCGGTCCACTATGCCTGCTAATGCCCAAATCACTTGGGATCAGTTCAAGTCTGCTTTTAGGGGAAATTACATTCCTCCTAGTCTTATGGCGATCAAACATACAGAGTTCATGAAGTTGACTCAGGGAAACAAGAGCCTGAACGAATACCTGCAAGCTTTCAACAACCTTGCAAGGTGTGCCCCCAAGTTTGTGGACACCAAGGCTAAGAAGATTGCTAGCTTCAAGCGGGGACTTAGCCCCAAACTAATGAAGACCATGGGAAATTGCAAGTGCGCTCATTTTAATGAGTTTGTGAGTGATGCTTTATCGCAAGAGAACAACAATGCTGTATATGTGGCTTCAAAAAGTCATAAGAGGGCCTATGAGGCGGGTGCCTCATAATCTAAGGCTCCCATCGCCCAAAGGACTCCATTCCATCCTCCAGCGTTAGCCGCCAAGTTTCGCCCACCGCAGAAGAAGAATCCCACCAAGACTAGGTTTCGCAAGGCATTTACAGTTGCTCTTCCCAAGGGCACTACCAGTCAGGGCAGTTCCAGGGCTCCACCAAGCAACATGCCATGCTAGAACTACAACAAGATAGGCCACTGGGTAAGGAAATGCCCTTACCCTAAGAAGAATAATTACTAGGGTGGCCGTCAGGGACAAGTGAACCACACTAATATTACTGAGATTCCTTTAGGAGAGGTAGTGACTGCCGGTAAGTTTCTGATTGACCAACACCCCGTAGTTGTACTATTTGATTCAGGTGCTTTGCATTCCTTCATTAGTCCATCATTTGCATCCAAGTTTATGCAGAAAACATATACTGTTGAGGGTGAGGGTTATTGTATAAGGGCTGCCAGTGGTATAATCCCAACCAAGCTGGTAGTTGGGGATGTACAAATTGTGATAGAGGGGCAAAGTTATCAGGTTGATCTGGTAATTTTACCGGGGCTAGGTATCAATGTGATATTGGGAATGAACTGGATGAGCCGTCATGGAGTGCTTATCGATACATCAACTAGGGTAGTTATGCTCAGAGATCCTAGCAATCAGGAGGGTTTTCTAGTATAGTTACCCAAGGACATCAATCTTTCTTACACAACCAATGCGGTGCAAGCAAAGTCTCTGGCAGATATCCTTGTCGTGTGTGACTTTCTGGATGTTTTTCCCGATGATTTGTCTAGATTGCCCCCGGATTGAGAAGTAGAATTCAAGATAGAGTTGCTTCCTGGTACAACTCCCATCTTTAGAAGGCCATATAGAATGCCTCCTAATGAACTAGCTGAACTTAAGACCTAATTGAATGAACTGCTAAAGAAAGGCCTTATCCGCCCTAGTTCATCTCCATGGGGGTGCCCAGCCATCTTTGTGAAGAAGAAGGATCAATCTCTACGCATGTGTGTAGATTATAGACCCTTGAATGCAGTTACAATCAAGAATAAGTACCCTCTGCCATGCATAGATATCTTATTTGATCAGTTGTCTAAGACAAAAGTCTTTTCCAAGATTGATTTGAGATCTGGGTATCATCAAATCAAAATTTGGCCTGAGGATGTCCCAAAAACTGCATTCTCTACAAGATATGGTCTATATGAGTACCTGGTTATGTCTTTTGGATTGACCAATGCCCCTACACATTTTATGTATCTGATGAATTCAGTGTTTATGCCTGAGTTGGACAAATTTGTGGTGGTATTTATAGATGATATCCTGGTCTATTTTGAGAATGAAGAAGATTATGTTGAACATTTGCGGGTGGTTCTTACTAGATTGCGAGAACACCAGCTATATGCAAAGTTCAGCAAATGTGAATTTTGGCTTCGTGAGGTACCTTTTCTTGGACACGTGTTGTCCAATGGTGGAATTATGGTTGATCCCACCAAGGTGCAAGAAGTATTGAACTGGAAGGCTCCCATCTCGGTGCACGAGGTTTGGAATTTTCTAGGGTTGGCTGGCTATTATCGTCGCTTCATCCCAGATTTCTCTAAAATAGCCAAGCCTATGACTCGATTGCTGCAAAAAGATATGAAGTTTGTCTGGACTCCTGAGTGTGATGCGGCTTTCCATACCCTGCGAACTCTTCTAACATCGGCTCTGGTTTTGGCGCAACCGGATATCGAGAAACCTTTTGATGTGTTCTATGATGCATCAGGTATTGGGTTAGGAGGTGTTCTTATGCAAGAGGGTAGAGTCATTGCTTATACCTCTCGCCAACTTCGGAAGCATGAAGTGAATTATCCAACGCATGACTTGGAACTCGCTGCAGTTGTTCATGCTTTGAAGGCCTGGAGACATTATCTACTTGGCAATGTGTGCAACATCTACACTGATCATAAAAGTCTCAAGTACATCCAGAGTTAAATATGCATTAGAGAAGATGGCTCGAGTTGATCAAGGATTATAACCTTCAAGTGCACTATCACCCTGGCAAGGCAAACGTCGTTGCGGATGCCTTAAGCAGAAAGTCTCATTGCCACTCATTGATTGAGAGTGATGTCCATTTGTCAAAGCTCCTTCATCCTACAGTCCTGCACAATATCACTGTCAGTTGTACTCTACAAAGTCGAATTATTGAGCTACAGAAGATAGATGTAGGTGTGTTTCACATCAAGCGCAAGATGAAAGAGCAAGGAACCAAACAATTTTGAGTAGATGAGGAAGGCGTGTTATGGTTCAAGGATAGGTTGGTAGTTCCGAAGGATAGAGAGCTTAGAAACCAAATCATATCCGAAGCTCATTCCTCTAAACTATCTATTCATCCTGGTAGTAGTAAAATGTATCATGATTTAAAGCCCCAATTTTGGTGGACCAAAATGAAGAAGGAGATTGTAACACCCCAGGTGTTTGCCACCAGTTAAGCAATGGGTTTGAGCTCAAACATGGCATGATTAAGTGATGATGAAGATGGCAAGGTCAAACCTATGGAAATGAGCCCCAACCTAAACTTGGATATTGCCCTTTTGCTCGCCTATAGACCCCTTTTTAAGATATATGCTTGGCTAGTGTTATTGGAATATCTCCATGTGTCTCACATCAATAACCATCTATATTAATCCATGGAAAAGTTTCGTGAAGTTTGGAATCAAGAAGTCGCATGAAATGATGAGTTACATTCTTTCTTGGATTACTTTATTAAGTGAAAGGAATTATAGGTCATCAACCAAACCTTGGTACTATGCACAAATGACTCTAGATGAACTCTACAACAAAAGTCATGAAGGGTTCATGTTGAGCAAATGCCAAGAAAATACTCCAATGGATCAAAAAGGATAATTTAAGCTTTATTGTGATCCTACTTTGGTCAAAGTAGAATAGTAGGTTCTATACCAGTTTTAGGTTGGACCTTAAATAAAAGTTGTAGTCCATATCATGTAGAACAAACTTTGTTTTTGGACTAAGAGCTAGATCAGCTTGGAAGTAAGTCAAATCAAGGTCACAAGATCAAATTTGATGTTGTTTTCAGCACTTAGAAATATTCTAAGTCTAGAATTCATCATCGTCGACGTTGGCATGTCGCGTTCTCATGTTTTCGTTAAGCAACTTGACTTGACCCCAAAATAGAAGTTGGAGCTAATTCATTGGAGAAGATCATACAAAAGGTTGGGATCAGTTTGACCATGTTTGGACCAAGTAGTTCGACTTCAAGCAGAGCGACACTTAACCCTTGTTAAGTCACTGACAGTGTCAACTTGAGGCTTGATTAGCTACTAATCCAAGAGTTTAATGTCTATGCACCCTTAATAAAAGTTGGAGAGCAGCTTGTGGACAACAACTTTGCTATAGGCGCCCAGGTCCGAATCCAAGCCGAATATGCTGAAAAACATATCTGAACTCGGGCTCCATCGCGCGCGCTAGGTGTTCGATGGCGAGCCCTATAGGGGACACACGGATGCCAT
Organism: Miscanthus floridulus; assembly: GCF_019320115.1. Taxonomy (NCBI): domain Eukaryota; kingdom Viridiplantae; phylum Streptophyta; class Magnoliopsida; order Poales; family Poaceae; genus Miscanthus; species Miscanthus floridulus. Next base: position 67,989,652 of record NC_089597.1, on the reverse strand, counting down.
GCTCGCCGCCGCTGCTCCACGCGTCGTGGACGCCCTGCGCCCTGCTGCCGATGAGGAGGGGCACCAGCATGCCCTCTCCATCCTCCTCTTCACTCCCTATGCGCTCCCCATCGCCTCTCTCGCTCCGACCGTGCGCCTGCGCGCCCGCCAGAGCGCGGCCGCCATGAATGCCGCCGCTGAGCTCGCTGCCGCTGCTACTGCCTCCACTCCATCCCTCCTCCGTCCGAACCAAGCGTGGCATCACCTTCTCCTCCTTCCGGCGCCCCTTTTTGCTCCCTTCCCCAGCTGCGCAACCCGCTAGAGCATCGTCGCCCACCATGGCTGCCGCCGCCGTAGCCGACGCCCGCGCGTGGCCAAGCCACCGTGGGCCACTTTGGGCTAAGCCGAGCAGCCCCGCGGGTGCGCAAGGACCCCTTGGTGCTTCCCCATCACTCCCCCGCCGACGACGTACCTTCTCCGGCCGCAACAGCAAGCTCCGGCCATCCTCTGCTCTGTTTTTCCGACCAGGGACCTCGCGCAGCAATTCGACTAAAGGGAGGGGTGTAACTGCAATGTCATAGACTTAGGTGAATAGTGCCATAAGGACTGGTTTGTAATTATTTTGCGGGAACTTTGGAAAATCATAGTAAATCGTAGAAAATTCATAAAATAGTAAATGAGGACTTTTTGGAATCCTTGTGAAATTGTCTATGCGGTGGATCTATAATATGGCATGTTTTAGTTTAAATATTTTGTGGTAAAAATAGATTTGTGCAGTAAGGTTGTAATGCTAGTTAAATTTGTTATTTTTCATAACTGTAGATCTAGGGCTCCAAATGAAGTGAAATTTTTGTGGCATGCTACTCATGTGATAGTTGATGTGTGGTAAAAATTTCATGAGTATTGGATGAAGTATGAGTGAGTTATTGGTTTATCTTGCTCTCACATGAATTCTTGCTTTAGCAACTTGTCTTTTTCATAGAGGTTGCTATACATATTCAAATGGAGTAAAATTTGTACAGTAGACTATTGAGAGGATATGTGAGCCACTGTAATTTTTGTAGAGTTTATTGTATACTTTTGGTATATGTTCATTAAGTCACCTTATTATCTAAAATAAATTAAGAAATGCATTAAAAGAATTTATTTGGTCATGGACACTAGGTTTTCTGGTGTTATTTAGTCATGTGTGACATGTTGATAAAGTTGGTTTTACCTAATTATGTATTTGCAATATAAGTTAATAATTATTTTCTTGCCGATGTGGTTTATGGATAGATCTGGGAACTTAGCAAAGTTCTTCATGATAATGTGCTTTGTTGTGAAACTTGTTTATACAAAAGTTGTAGATAATTCATGTATCTAGCTTCTATTAAAATTTGGTGTCATTTGGCCAAGTAGTTTAAGAGTTACAGCTGTTTAAAGTTGGGTTTCAGAAATGGCTGTTTTCTGTCAATTGTGGACCAGTTTCTGTAAATGGATATATTTGACTTAGTTAACTTGAGAATCATGCTAAGATGATTAAAGATGAATTGTAGAAAATTTCATAAGCTTTCCATAATGTCTTCTTGCAAGTCATTTGGATTTATGTAACTCCAGTTATAGCTAAATCTTGTAGCTGCTGTTTGCATGTCCAGAAATTGGCCGATTCCAATTATAGTGCTTGCTTGTATATTGTTAAGTGCGACGTATGCCTTGAATGATGACTGAGTTAGAGCACTTGAGATCTTGGGAAACTTGTGTCATGATTGGTGTTGTCGTCTTCTTTGCCATCTTAGCATGATAGATTGTGTGATGTTTAAGTTAAGCATCGCAAAGTACTTAAGTGTGTTAGTGTAAACTATGCTTGTCTTGCTTGCTATTTTGTGATGTGTCTCATGGTACTATTCTTCATATTTATGCACTTGCATATTGCATCTCATCTAGGTACGCTAGATGAACCACATGAAGGACGTGATGTTGGAGCCAAACCCGAAGACGGTGTTTGATGGTTCTATTTCGAAGATGGAAGGACTAAGCAAGTGCTAGAACCGGAGATGTCACCAGGATGGTGCAAGCTAACTGAACTGACTTGTGTCGGATCCCAGGCAAGCCCCGGAGCATTATAAGTCTCCTAATTTATAAAAGCAATTCTTTCTATATGAGTTATATATTGTTGCATTAAGTTGTAGGAGTTGATTGAAACCGTTGATGCATTTATTACTATCCTTGCCTACCTTATTACCTTTTTACCCTATTAGGTCAGGATCGAATAACTGCTTAGCCTTGCTTAGACCGGTAGCGATCGGTGATATCCGGTCACCTACATTTATAGGTGGTTACTGGAAGAATTTAGCTATGGAAAGAATGATATCCTGGAATTAACCATGTGTGATGGATAATTGGAGATCGGACGGAAAAAGTTGGAGGCAACCAGACAGGGTTCTGGGGTGCTGTTAGTTTCCGTCTGTGTCGATTAAGGACCGACCATTGTTGGGCCTCGAGTCATGTTGAACGCATGCCTTACATTTAGCTGGCCGGATAAAGTACCTTCCGGCCACGAAGCTGGGAGATTTTTCGGGCCGAGTAGATTGCCCGCAGCGCACTGTGCCGGAGCAGGTGTGGTAGGACACGGGGGCGAGATGATAAGACCAAAGTGCAGTCGGTCGGCCCTCGGGTACATGTGGTTCTTGGCAAACTCGAGATTCCTGGAAAGTTGACTCTGTGATCAATATCTCACTTTAGCGGGTGAGTGAGGTTTGTGTAAGGAATAAATCACCAGCTGGTTAGGAATCGATTCGAATCGCCATCGCTCCTGGATAGTGAGCACTTGACTCGAGTAACTGCATCGTAGTAATTATTATGGAACAATGATGGTTATCTGGATGATATGGGATATGCTAAATCTAAATTGGTAACTGGATGTTATTGGTTAATCAAGTGATTGCTATAGTACATGTGCTTACCTAGATGGTGTAACATCCCTGATGTTATTAAGTACTTAAAAGGTGATCATGTCATCATTATGCATAATCATCATGTATCAACTCATGAATGCATTTCATGTTTAATTTATAGCATGTAAATGTTGTTATGAAGTGTGTTATATGTTACATGAAATAATAGTGGTTAAGAAACTTTGTGAATTTTAATGTGGGAATCTATTAAACAATTCAAATTCTTCCTTAATAAAAGTTTAATAATTTTTGTTGCAATGCTTGGTGTGAATATTGTTTTATGATATGTGTTGACTTGTATGGTTGAATCAATTTCAAAACAATTGTGTTGAATTGGATTTTCGAAAACCCGAATTTTCAGCATTTAAGTTTGACCCCGGAAAATCCATTTCAAAATCTAAGCATATTTTGGGGTTGGGCCCAAAAGCAAAAGTGTAGAGCTTGGCAAGTTATACAAAGTTTGTTTTTGGAGTTTTTCAAGTTGTTTAGAAAAATTTTGAGTAATTCAAAAAGGCGTAATTCGTTAAATTTCCCTATTCAAATTCAAAAGTTCATTTCAAAATCTAGACCGAATTAGGAGATGGTTATAAAAGCAAAGTTGTAGAACTTTTGATTTTGAACAACTTTTATTTTTAGAGATTTTTGAGTTGTTATGAAAATTTGAGAGTAATTTGTGAATTTTGGTAAATGGCAAACTTGTAATTACTGTGAACAGTGTCCACCGCTGAGGCTACACCGCCGGCGACCTTCTTCGGCGTTCCAGGCGCGCACGTGGACGTCCTCGGCTTCGCGCTGGCACGGAGATGTCTCCTGCGTGGCTTCCTTGAGCTTCTGAGTCGCGTTATAAGAACCAAAACGCCGTCGTCGTCGTTCTTCTTTCTTCTCTATTTTTCCAGTCATCACCGCCACAGCTCCGTCGAGCTTTTGCCATCGACCTAGCGCCGTTGCCGTCTCGGCAAAGCATGCTCCAGCTTCGCCGTATCTTTGTGCATCCAGCCAACCCACCAATTCAGCTAGTCTTGGTCGAGAACTCGAGTTGCATCGTCTTCTTCCTCGCGGCCGGCAATTCCTCCGCCGAGCGCGATTCGCCGTGGCCAGAGCTATACGGTGCATCTTCGTCCCTGGTTTTGGCTGATTCTGTTTCGTCTTGATGCTGTAGTACTTAATCCATAGCTGGTTGCTCATTTTGATCACTGCAGTCGCCGGTACACCATCGCCGATGACGTGTTGCTCCACCGTGATCACCGAGATCGTCGTCACGCCTCTCCGTTGCTTCTCCGACCTTGCTCCTTACTTCAACGTGTTCGGGGTGAGCTACTGGTGCTTCCTCGACCTTTAGTTTGACCGCTACCGGTCTGTAGTCGCCGGCGTAGTGCTGCCGTGTCACCGCGTCCGCCATGGCCGACGACGAGCTAGTGTAAGGCCGTAATCAGTGCTGATAGGGACGTCAATCGATGCGCCTAGGCTTGGTGATCATTTTGGTACGTTGGCCGTCACCGTTGATCTCACCGTCGGCGAGAAATCGCTGGTCAGAGCCGTCGCTACCGTGGTCAACGTCGAAGGTTGAAGATGACATGTGGGACCCGTTGTCAGTGACTCAGCGTTCAAATGATTTTTCTATTTTCAGATTTGAATGAATAGTGTTTGTTTTTGTTAATTTTGTGTAGATTTATTTAGAGCTCCAAAAATTATGAAAATTTTTGTGTGACCTCTCTATGATGTATAGTATTTAAGAAAAATATGAAATAATGTTTTTCAATACTTTTTGAATGTGATAAAAATTGCTCAATTTATTAATAAATGGATTTCCATGATTTTTCCAAGCTTATCTATTTATCCAAAAATTATGAAATTTGTTTTGCCACTTAGTTAACATGTAATGAACATGTACTAAAATTTTGAGCTCAATTAGAATAAGTTGATTTATTTCATAATTTTGAATTAAATAATTAATTCATAAAAGTGAATAGTAACCTTTAATGATTTAGGTTTTTGTTTGGACTTTTGGATTGAGTGATGACCTTGGGTCATTAGTGATGATGATCCTTGGCAATTGATGTATATGTTATGAAAAAGATTTAGTTATTGACTTGCAACTGTACCGCGAAGGAAAGTTGTATTCAAATTGTTAATTTTGTATCCATCATCGAGCATCATATTTAGTATTCCGCATCATGTTGAACATGGCATTGTTATTACATGTAGTGAACGAAGGTGAAAACATGGTAGTTAATCAAGCTATTGAGGAGGTTAATCCGTCTGTTGAGGTCAGATCGAATCCTTGTGTAACGTCGCAGGAGCCGGACTTTTCCGTCAACGAAGGCAAGCCCCGGATGCATACAACCCTACCTTGTGTTTTATAATTAAATTTCGCTTTTGCTTTCCGTTACTGCATTAAGTAATTAGGAGTTAAGTAAAAGCCTACTTGTTGCATTACCACCCTTATTATTCCATGTTTACCATATTACCAGTTTTAAATTCGTATATGTCTAGTTTTGCTTAGCTATGCATAGAACGATGAAAGTCAGGTGACTACCTGCCACCTGCAAGTTTTAAACGGAACATTGGTTAACTTTGTTATCATGTGATATGGGAATTTGGAGTAATAAATCTAGACCGGGCGGACTCGGTGTGTGTGAGCCACAAGACCTGGTAATGTCTTGTGAGCGGGTTCTTTCCGCCTGTGTCGATTAAGGCCCGTACCATTGTTGAATTGCATGAGGTGAGAATTTGTAGTACTAACCACATACTCCGGTAAGCCTTAACTTGGCGATTCTATTATGAGAATGGCTACTCGCGCACTGGGAGTGGAGAGATGGTAGGAATAGCGTGTACCCACATGGCAATGGGCTGGATTGGTGGAGTACTGTATTCTCGGGTGGCGCGGACCCGTTCTTGTTTTAGAGGATCCGAGGGTAGGTTGATATATGTGAGTCAGGCACCTGCATATGTCGTGTGGTCTGGAATCCCCAGCTGGGTTTAATCGGTTTGAATCACGTTGCTCCTCGGTTATGGAGACTCAACTCACTGTTCATCATCATAGTAATAAATAACTAGAACTTGAGGATGGTCTGTGAAGGTGTTGGTTATGAAGTTTCATGATCTCATTACGGATCGTGTCAGCTTTGTATATGATCTTATGAGGTTTTAAATGTTGACATAAAGAATTTCGTTAAAGAGCTTTTACGCAAAAGAATTTTGATTATTGCTAAAGCCATACCTTGAATCCCTGAGCCTGCATTCCTGAGTTCTATCAATTTTTATTTCGGTTAAGTCTTGTTGAGTACTTTTGTACTCAGGGTTCGTTGACCCTTGTTGCAGGTGAGCCTCATGAGTAGGTCTATTTTGGGCCGTGTTGCATGACGGTTGTTCGATCTGATGATGATAAGTAAATTTGTGGCCCTTGGGCAGGGTAGTTTAATTGCATGTTTTGTATTACGTTATAATGCCACTCCACTACTATGGTTTGGAATATTAATCAAACTTAGTTTATAAGGTTTGAAACTACTGTTTTGTAAACTAAGTTATTGTAAGACTTCCGCTATATTACTCTGATGTATCTATTTGAATAAACTGTTGTAATACTGCAATGACTCTGTAATGGGATCCTGCTCGAAAATCGTGGATGATTCGGGGTTCCACGGGGACACCCGATAGTCTTCTTAAGTTACTAGGAACATATGCATAGTCGTTAGACGTCGTTGGACAGTGATAGGTGCATGTGGGTCCTATAATTTAGGAGGTTCTGCCACAGATGGATAGGTCATAATAAAGATGATGCAAAGTACTTAAAATGGTTTCTTCATGATAGCTTATGTTTTTCGTAAACAAGTCAGCTAGCCCACTAAAGAAAGCCTTGCATGATCCTTGGTGTCATTTGTTTTGGTTTCCGACGGGTAAGTCTGGCTGAGTACATTCAAGTACTTAGGGTTTATCCCATCTTGTTGCAGGTGATGTTCTTGACCTGTTGATGATGGTGGCTAACCGCCGGTGGGCTCAGTGATTCTATACTTACTTCTCATCTATATGCTTTTGTCGGATGATGTCACTTATGCTAGCACTATATTTGGAACTTATATTAATGTAATCATTTGAAAGCTATGTTGTTTTCACTAAGCGGTTTTGAAACCCCAAACTTGTACTATTATTTGTTAACCCCTTTGTAATATTATTTCCGCTGCAACCCGATGTATGTGATGTGTATTTGCTTAATCACGCGATCTTGGTTGTGATGTTGATTTACCGAGGTCTTTCGGGACACTCGGCGGACTACCGGGTTTATATGAGTGAAAGTATGGGTGTCAACGTGTTAACGGGGACAACCGTACTTGATCTTGTATAAATTGGGCGGTTCTGTCACAGCTGGTATCAGAGCGAGATTAAGCATAATACTATCAGGTACATAGTTTTAAAAGTCAAGTTTTGGTTTTAAAAAGTCTATTTTAACTAAAACTTTAGCTACAGGCAAATTTATCAAAACTTATTTGCAAAACTATGCTAGCGACATCTTCTTTTATGCCCAGTTAAGGACTATTAGGTGGCTATCTAAGTACTAACTTTGAGGGATGTACTGTATTGCAATTTTTCTTTCATCGTCCATATGGCGTGCTATTGTATGGATGCCATTCGCTTAAATGGTACTGTATGGATCAATTGCCTCTACGCCCAGGTAAGTGTGAGTTGTGAGAGTATGACCATCCAACTGTCGGTCTAGGGGAGAGTTAGCTGTGGTTACTAGAATATTTACATGTTACACACATGTATATATGAAGGTACTTAATTGCGGGTATATTTATTGGGTAGCTATGGATATCGAAGTATATACATCCGGGGATGTATATATGGAGAGTATCTTAGTTTACTGCTTTCATTGTGTGCTTATTTATCTCTTTGTGGGGATGGGCTACAATGAATTTGCTTGCAGGTACGCTAACCACGAATGTGTAGATTGAATGTAGCTGACGACTAGCTATATATCGAGAGAGTACGTGTTATGCCACCGACATAGAACGTGATTGCCACCTTAGGCTGGCAATTTCGTGAGGACGAATAGGACGAGCATGCATCATGATTGTGCTTGTGCATCAATATGCTTCCCTTCCTTTGTTCTGAGTACTAAGTAACTTGTGATCGATGTATTGCACTATCTTCCTTGTGTGGAGTTAAACAAGAATGCCTTGTTCCATGTTGCTTGAATAGGAAGTGCTTGAGAAAAGTGTGTGCTTAGCCTTGCTAGAAATAATTGTGGTTACATGCTTAACCTATAATGTCCTCTAGTTTAGCCAAGTGGTGGGTATGTATGCTTGTTATCTAATTAGTGCCATAGTTATCACCCCTTTTGTCCTCGATAAGCATACGAGTGTTGAAGAGCGCTATCCTAGAACCACGTCCAAGTTTTGGTAATCACTTGGTGGACACAAGACGTATATGGAAATTTGGCAAGAAGTCCCCTGCTCAGTTGTCTTTGGCAATTAAGCTATGCTCTCTTGTGTTGTGTTTTGATTTTCGGATCCCCTACTTGTTGACTCCTAACCTTGTGACTACCTTTGTTTGCTATCCCTCCTTTGCATAGTGCTTGCTCCTATGCAACCCAATTTGTGCCATGTGAGATTTCTTGTAGGTTATATGTTCAGTAATGGTGCCACGATTAGCGATCTATGGTGCCGCGACGAAACCAAGAGCCTCCTGTGGGCGCGCACACAAGGTTGTGCTGCTCGACATGCGCTGGTATCGAGGTTCCTAGTCATGATCCATTGCCAAACTGCGCCGATGTGTTATTTTCACGTGAGCTCTTCCTTGGTTATCTCTCCTTATCATGTCAAGAGATTTATATGTCGAACTAGATGCAATAGGACTTCCTTCTAGAGTAGTCCAATGGTTAACCTTTGAAGAACAGGTCACTAACAGGAACATAAACAAACTGCAAGAGGTGGTAGACAAGTGACTCTACTTGACGATCTCTATAATGATGTCAGTCATCTAGTGAGCAACTTATGCCATCCATGTTGGATCAGAAAGGTGCACCACACTTAAGGTTGAACAAGTTATCAGTCGGATGATAAATGGACTAGGAGATTATGTGCTGTAATAGGTCACCTGGTATACATGAGATTCCTGTCCAAGTTCTCAGTCTTTAGGTGCATAAGGCTGATGTAGACAAACCGACCTTCTTTGGTGTGACCCCTTTCTACTGACTTCAATGGCGACCATCTGTAGGCTTCGACCAAAATTTTTATTATCAAGAGTGAAGATTTGGAACCTTTTTAAGTGTTGAGGGACAACTGATTTGTTACCAGTAGGAAAGTTAGTCTTCAGATAGGTAACAACTAATTGGTAACTATGAAGGCCAGATCTCACAGAACAATGTTGATCAAGGAAACAGCAAACCTGGCCCCACAATGCAACTGCTACTTCTTCTCCAAATGTGCTATCAAGTCTATTCCATCTTGGACAATCACGTTGATAGTACAAGATGTGGTATCGGCTAGGTAGGAGCTAGCGAAAGCACATCCCTAGTTTTTAGTCAGCATCTTTGTGCCCCAAGGTGCCACTAACACATGTGTCCGGACTCTATTGGATGAAGTGCCGAAGGATATATAGGAATGGTTCCTTGTCAATATAGAAATGTCCTACATGTGGAATAATGTTTTGTGCCCTGCGAAAACAGCCCACCAGTCCAATGCTTGCGCATCGTCAAGTTGGTGTCTAAAACGATGGTTGAAGTATTACCAGAGAAGCATGTAAGGAAAACTCTAGCCTCCATCCTCAGCTAGGGAAAGGCTGTTGCTGCTATCCAAAGAGATCGAGAGTGCAAAACACACACCTCAACATGTGGGGCGAAGAAAAGAGAGGACACGAAATCTGTCCAGATTTTGTGGCACTAAACCGGTTATCTTCAAGCCGACGGTTAGTGACTCAAATGAAGTTGGATTGACCCCAAACTTGGTGATCTCATTCCTTGCTTCGGGCCCTTCAATGTCTTAAGTTGGTTTGAGTATTGGTTGAGTAAAACATCGGATTTGAGAGATATCTTGTTGGCTCGGTTTGCTACCATTTCCAAACATAGCAGTTTTGGTAGATGAATTGTTTGGATGGTCAAACGGTGTCCGGTTGAGTTGAATTTTGGTGAGTAGTTAGACGACCCATGGATCTACAAGCCCACCAAATTTTGTGCATATTGGAGCAGTAGTTTGTGAGATATGAATAGAAAAAAAAGGGTATAGAATCTGCAATTTCACTGTGACTGCGATCATCATTTGCATTAGACGATTGTGTTTGTAATTCATGCCAAGGAATTACAACTTGTAGGTGTATCGCTGTTAGACAACCCTCCATGCCCTAGAGAAGACTCCTTGCACCCATGTTTGTGCCGTACCTTTGTCCTCTCGTATCGATAATAGTTGAGCAGTCAAGATGTTCTACAAGTCAACTTGTGCCGTTGCAAGTCAAAAATAGATTGGAAGGGTGTTAAACCGCAGATTTTCGGATTATGGTTTTTGAGATATTGATTGGCCTTAGAATGGAAGCCTCGACGACAAATGTAGTAAGAAGGATGGTTTTGCTACGATGCAAGTCAACCCAACTTGCTGTGCAACTGCACCACGAAGGCAAATTGTGCTCAACCTGCTTGGTAATGAACTAGTCCCTAGTTTTGTGATTACTTGCAACTTGTGTTGTCCTCCAAGCCTCGCTAACATCCTTCTGCGTCAATGGTTCTCTAATGCTGACATGCCTTTGGTACCTTATATGTGTTTTTACTCAAGAGGTTGCATCAGATTCAACCCAGATCACTGTTGCAACTTGGATACGAAGGCTCCCTAAGGAATGATCATCGAGAATGTTGAGCCGACAGAGTCAGCTACTATGTTTACCACTCACTCAGCAGACTCAGACCATATAATATTGTTATCAAAGAAAGAGCACTGCGCACATGGAACATTATGTAGCTTTCCATCAGTTGACATCTAAGTGATTGCACCGCTACAACTAGTTTGAATATTGGTTAACTAGCTTCTCATACCCTCAAAGGACGTTTACCCGTTTATGATCACATCCTTTACAAGAAGTTGTGCTCAAGCTACTTTAATAGAGAACTACTGATGAGGACATCACCAAGATGGAGTCGAGGATGACTCCAATTCGAGAAGGGGAGGATGATGAGGACATCGCCATGCTGGACACACCGACGCCATGGTCTTCCCCAAGTTCCAATTCGTTCCCAACTCAGCTGCCACGTCGCCCTCGGATTCAGCAGACACGTCGTCACTGTTTCGGTCATAACTTCCTCATACGACATCGAAACGGGCCATTGGATGCATTGGAAAGGGGACGACGATGCCGTCGTTTTGGATCTGGTCCCAGCTCCAGAAGGTCCGTAGATCATTCTATGTGACCACGGCAAGGTGCTGCGTCACCTATTTGGGCCAACTTGGCCATGTATTGTGTCAGGCCTTAAGCCCAAGTTGTGGGCACCCAACCCCTGGCCGTCCCCAACCCTAGGTCGAGTCTTAGACTATAAACACAGCCGCCGCCGCTGCTACACAATTGGGTTTTTGTTTAGAGTTTAGTTTTCCATTGAGAAACTGAATCGTTCATTGTAACTGTGGTGACAAATCCTTTTACAGTGATCCAGGGCCCCCGTTCTTGATCTCCTCCACTATGTCGATTAGTCCTTTGGAACCGAGTTCTTGAATCCTCTATTGATATCCGCGTCATTCATATTTGCAATTTTAGATTGCGTGTTTTACCTTCTTGCTTGTGCTCTTCGATTCGCTTGCAGGAAAAGCCTTCTTGGCGAGGTCAATCAAGTTGTGCTTGGTTGATAACCAACGGAGCAGTGGTGTAACGGTTGCAGGGTTCGAATCGTGTCTGATTTGAAGCCGGATCGCCAACGTTGAGATCTCCACAAATCGAATTTACCGGCTACCTCTCGGAAGATCGGGCCTGTACTCATCAATTGGTATCAGATATTTCAGGTTTACCGCGAGGTATAATCTCGTTTGCCTTAGATTCATATTTGTTCATTACCTAGAGTCCACAAAAAGCCCAAAAATATTTCAATTTCCGCTGTCCTATCGCCCTTTGTGCCTTTGCAATTTCGTTTCAGATTCGTGTTGTTGAGTTTGTGTCCGTGGTCGAGTCTTGTTTCTGGTTTAGGATTGTGTTCGTGGTCATAGTTCAATCGCCCGTTGCTGTGATTTTGTTTTCCGCCGCTATCCCATCCACTGTTCCCAAACAACAACTCGAAGCCACCACATTACTCGACTTGCCCCGCTAGCCGCCTTGTGTAACTTCTCGCCGCCGCGCAAACCCTAGATAGGTTGCCAGCTGCTCTTATTTTGCCTGCATCGCAGCCCTCCTTACATCATCAGGTGAATACCTACTGCTGTGATCGGTGTTAGAGTTTAGAGACGCTTTTCCCTAACTGCCGCCGCCGTGTTGTGCCTCCCGGAAAACATACCTTGAGATACCTTCGGTAAAACATGCATAACTTTTCACTCGTTTATTAGAAAAATCTGAAATTTTTTGTGTAGCTTCTTGACACCATTTGGACCCGACCCAAACTCGGCTTCGCCCTGTTTGGTTTCCTCAGAATTGCCAAAAAAATTCGGGAAAATATAGAAAAAAATTGTCAAAGTTTTTGCACGCTTTTCAGAGAACGTGCTGAATTTCTGTAGACCACATCCCACCTCAGTTGTAGGTGCCAATTTTTGTGGTTGCATCTTTTGTGATCCTTGTTTAGAGAAAAGTATAAAAAAAATAGTAAAAAAAAAGTTTGTTTCCTACTAGTGCCTTTTGGAAAAATCCGGGAAAAATTCAGGAAAAAGGAGAAATTCGGGCTATTTGCTTGTTCTGTGAGTTCTTTCGATCATCCTTTGTTTTCACCTTGTTGCGCTATGTCTCGATACGTCTTAGCCAGCACCTGTGATTTGTACTTTGGATCCAGATTGAACAATCGCTACTCTGCACTCGTTAATTGCTAATCCTTGCTGTCATATTGTGTGCCTACCCATAGCTCCACATATTCTTCTGTCAGCATAGGATCATCTTGCAACTGTTACCCACGCTCAACAACAGATTGCTTCGCCACTTTGGTTTTGCTCCTGTTTGGCGTTGGTAAGAATACAGGCAAGACGGTGGTAAGCCGCTTGTGATTTTGCATTCCACTTTCACCACCATCACCACCACTTGTTTCCTTTTAGTTGATAGGGATAATACTTTGGTGTTGTCTTTTTCTATCTTCTAACCATGGCAGGAACTCCGACGGACTTCAATGAGTGCGTGTCCAAGGGTGAGCTTGCAACGTTCATGACTGAACAACGCAATCTTATGACTGAGCTGACACGCAACGTGAACAATCTGGTCACCCGCATTGAACAGCTTGAGCAACGCCCTCCACCTTATCGTGCTGATGATGAAGATGCGGATGCTTTTGGTGATGAAGATGCGTATGCTGACGGTGGTGAACGTCGCCGCCTCAACTTCAATCGTCGCGGTATGGCAGGTAATAATCATGGTAATAATGATCCTTTTGCTAAAATTAAATTTAGTCTACCACCTTTTGCTGGTAATGTTGATCTAGAGGAATATTTAGATTGGGAGCTTGCTGTTCAACAAAAATTTAATTCTCATAATGTTCCTGCTGAGCATAGAGTTAGACTTGCTACTAGTGAGTTTACTAATTTTGCTTTGTTCTGGTGGAGTGATCTTTGCAATGCCAATAATGCTGCTGCTGTGCCTCAAACTTGGAATGTTTTAAAGCAACATATGAAATCTCGTTTTGTTCCTCCTTATTACCAACGTGATTTATGTTTGAAACTACAAACTTTAAAACAAGGTGATAAAGGAGTAGAAGCATACTATCAAGAATTGCTTATTGGTTTAGCACGTTGTGGTATAAATGAAGATGATGATGATGCTAGTGCTAGATTTTTTGGTGGTTTAAACCATGATATATAGAACATACTTGATTACAAAGAATGGCACAATTTTTCCCAATTGTATCATCTTGCTATTAAGGCCGAACGAGAAGTACAGGGACGCAAACAACACTAGCCTTTCAGGTCTAACAATGGGAGGAATTTTCAGCAGCGTTCCGAGCCGGAGACGCCCAAGCTTCCTGTTGCACCACAGCCATCTACACCTCCATTTTCTTCTGGGGTAAGTAAATTGTCTAATGTGTAGTTTCCATAGCTGAAGAAAGGTGGCACTCCGGGTGCTTCTACTAGCTCCTCCTCGTCTAGCTCTAAAATCATTTGCCACCGATGCAAAGGCATGGGACATGTCATGAAGGAATGCCCCAGTTGTCGCGCTTTCATTGCTACCGAGGATGGATATGTAAGTGCTAGTGATGTTGAAGATGATTTAGCCCTTGCTGCTAACATTGATGCAGATCCCACTGAGGGCGATCAAGACAAGGAGGCCATCACCATTGACTTCGTGGCTGCTGCCACAGACTACCCTAGCCTTCTTGTGCAGCGTGTGTTGAGTACACGTGTGGGTCATGAAGAAGAGATGAAGATCCAATGCCACAATTTGTTCCACATGTATCTCATTGTGTAGGGTTGTCGTGTTCTCACTATCATTGATAGCGGGAGTTGCAACAACTTGGTGAGTTCAGATTTGGTTGACAAGCTTGGCTTGACCACACGACAACATTCGTATCCATATAAACTTCAATGGTTCAATAATAGTGGTAAGACTAAGGTAACTAAATCAGCACGCATTAGCTTTTTCACAGGCTCTTATCATGATACTGCTGATTTTGATGTTGTCCCTATGCAAGCTTGTTCCATTTTGTTAGGTCGCCCATGGGAATTTGATAATGATGCTTTACACCATGGTAGAACTAATACATACACTATCATACATAAGGACAAGAAAATTACATTGCTGCCTTTGTCTCCTACGGATATTATTAAACATGCTAATGAGATAAAAAATAAACCTCCAACAGACATTGCTAAAAATAATGGGATTAAGTTAAAAGGAGGTGCTTTTCTTGCTACAACTCCTGCTACTGCTGAGTTATGTGATAATCCTGATGCACCATGTTATACTATGTTTTGTCAACCTTTTATGTCTGGTGCACTGCCTGCTGTCACTAACCTTTTACAGGAGTTCGCTGATGATGGGATGGAGTCGAGGACGACTCCAATTCTACAAGGAGGGGATGATGAGGACATCGCCAAGATGGAGTCGAGGATGACTCCAATTCGAGAAGGGGAGGATGATGAGGACATCGCCACGCTGGACACACCGATGCCATGGTCTTCCCTAAGTTCCAATTTGTTCCCAACTCAGCTGCCACGTCGCCCTCGGATTCAGCAGACACGTCGTCACTGTTTCGGTCATAACTTCCTCATACGACATCGAAACGGGCCGTTCTTAGATGCGTTGGAAAGGGGACGACGACGCCATCGTTTTGGATCTAGTCCCAGCTCCAGAAGGTCCGTGGATCATTCTATGTGACCATGGCAAGGTGCTGCGTCACCTATTTGGGCCAACTTGGCCATGTATCGTGTCGGGCCTTAAGCCCAAGTTGTGGGCGCCCAACCTCTGGCTGTCCCCAACCCTCGGTCGAGTCTTAGACTATAAACACAGCTGCTGCCGCTGCTACACAATTGGGTTTTGTTTAGAGTTTAGTTTTCCATCGAGAAACTGAATCGTTCATTGTAACTGTGGTGACAAATCCTTTTACAGTGATCCAGGGCCCCCGTTCTTGATCTCCTCCACTATGTCGATTAGTCCTTTGGAACCAAGTTCTTGAATCCTCTATTGATATCCGCATCATTCATATTTGTAATTTCAGATTGCGTGTTTTACCTTCTTGCTTGTGCTCTTCGATTCGCTTGCAGGAAAAGCCTTCTTGGCGAGGTCAATCAAGTTGTGCTTGGTTGATAACCAACGGAGCAATGGTGTAACGGTTACAGGGTTTGAATCGTGTCTGATTTGAAGCCGGATCGCCAACGTCGAGATCTCCACAAATCGAATTTATCGGCTACCTCTCGGAAGATCGGGCCTGTACTCATCAACTGCTTTTCAAACCTTGGGAGCAAATATAGCACCGTTGCAAGGAATATCCATCAACCGACTATGGTCTAGTGCAAAGTCCATATGGTCTATGCTATATCCACTTGGGAAGTAGATGCTACAAGTATTTAGTCTACGTTTGTATCACTCTTCGTACATCGAGGATGAAGTACGTAGGACATTGCTATCTTGGATTCCTCCCAAAGTAACCATACTTCATGAAGGCCAACGAAGGAAATTCTTCAGACAAAACTTACTACAAACGACAAGTATCAGAAAGTGTCTTGACCAAATTAGCCTCTCTTATGCTTGAAGCTAGGTAGCCTAAAGCTATGGCTGATCTTGGAAACTGGTAGGATGTCTCTCTTCCATAAAAGTCTTTCGTCCTGAATCTCAGGACACGATTCTTTTAAGGGGGGAGGGCTATAACACCCCAGGTGTTTGCCACCAGTTAAGCAATGGGTTTGAGCTCAAACATGACATGGTTAAGTGATGATGAAGATGGCAAGGTCAAACCTATGGAAATGAGCCCCAACCTAAACTTGGATATTGCCCTTTTGCTCGCATATAGACCCCCTTTTAAGATATATGCTTGGCTAGTGTTATTAGAATATCTCCATGTGTCTCACATCAATAACCATCTATATTAATCCATGGAAAAGTTTCGTGAAGTTTGGAATCAAGAAGTCGCATGAAATGATGAGTTACATTCTTTCTTGGATTGCTTTATTAAGTGAAAGGAATTATAGGTCATCAACCAAACCTTGGTACTATGCACAAACGACTCTAGATGAACTCTACAACAAAAGTCATGAAGGGTTCATGTTGAGCAAATGCCAAGAAAATACTCCAATGGATCAAAAAGGATAATTTAAGCTTCATCGTGATCCTACTTTGGTCAAAGTAGAACAGTAGGTTCTATACTAGTTTTGAGGTTGGACCTTAAATAAAAGTTGTAGTCCATATCATGTAGAACAAACTTTGTTTTTGGACTAAGAGCTAGATCAGCTTGGAAGTAAGTCAAATCAAGGTCACAAGATCGAATTTGCTGTTGTTTTTAGCACTTAGAAATATTCTAAGTCTGGAATTCATCGTCGTTGACGTTGGCATGTCGTGTTCTCGTGTTTTCGTTAAGCAACTTGACTTGACCCCAAAATAGAAGTTGGAGCTAATTCATTGGAGAAGATCATACAAAAGGTTGGGATCAGTTTGACCATGTTTGGACCAAGTAGTTCGACTTCAAGCAGAGCGACACTTAACCCTTGTTAAGTCACTGACAATGTCAACTTGAGGCTTGATTAGCTACTAATCTGAGAGTTTAATGTCTATGCACCCTTAATAAAAGTTGGAGAGCAGCTTGTGGACAACAACTTTGCTATAGGCGCCTAGGTCCGAATCCAAGCCGAATATGCTAAAAAACATGTCTGAACTCGGGCTCCATCGCGCGCGCTAGGTGTTCGATGGCGGGCCCTATAGGGGACACACGGATGCCATGCTCGCCGCCGCTGCTCCACACGTCGTGGACGCCCTGCGCCCTACTGCCGATGAGGAGGGGCACCAGCACGCCCTCTCCATCCTCCTCTTCACTCCCTATGCGCTCCCCATCGCCTCTCTCGCTCCGACCGCGCGCCTGTGCGCCCGCCAGAGCGCGGCCGCCATGAATGCCGCCGCCGAGCTCGCTGCCGCTGCTACTGCCTCCACTCCATCCCTCCTCCGTCTGAACCAAGCGCGGCATCACCTTCTCCTCCTTCCGGCGCCCCTTTCTGCTCCCTTCCCCAGCTGCGCAACCCGCCAGAGCATCGTCGCCCACCATGGCTGCCGTCGCCGCAGCCGACGCCCGCACGTGGCCAAGCCGCCGTGGGCCACCTTGGGCTAAGCCGAGCAGCCCCGTGGGTGCGCAAGGACCCCTTGGTGCTTCCCCATCACTCCCCCGCCGACGACGTACCTTCTCTGGCCGCAACAGCAAGCTCCGGCCATCCTCTGCTCTGTTTTTCCAACCAGGGACCTCGCGCAGCAATTCGACTAAAGGGAGGGGTGTAACTGCAATGTCATAGACTCAGGTGAATAGTGCCGTAAGGACTGGTTGTTAATTATTTTGCAGGAACTTTGGAAATTCATAGTAAATCGTAGAAAATTCATAAAATAGTAAATGAGGACTTTTTGGAATCCTTGTGAAATTGTCTATGCGGTGGATCTATAATATGGCATGTTTTAGTTTAAATATTTTGCGGTAAAAATAGATTTGTTCAGTAAGGTTGTAATGCTAGTTAAATTTGTTATTTTTCATAACTGTAGATCTAGGGCTCCAAATGAAGTGAAATTTTTGTGGCATGCTACTCATGTGATAGTTGATGTGTGGTAAAAATTTCATGAGTATTGGATGAAGTATGAGTGAGTTATTGGTTTATCTTGCTCTCACATGAATTCTTGCTTTAGCAACTTGTCTTTTTCATAGAGGTTGCTATACATATTAAAATGGAGTGAAATTTGTACAGTAGACTATTGAGAGGATATGTGAGCCACTGTAATTTTTTTAGAGTTTATTGTATACTTTTGGTATATGTTCATTAAGTCACCTTATTATCTAAAATAAATTAAGAAATGCATTAAAAGAATTTATTTGGTCATGGACACTAGGTTTTCTGGTGTTATTTAGTCATGTGTGATATGTTGGTAAAGTTGGTTTTACCTAATTATGTATTTGCAACATAAGTTAATAATTATTTTCTTGCCGATGTGGTTTATGGATAGATCTGGGAACTTAGCAAAGTTCTTCATGATAATGTGCTTTGTTGTGAAACTTGTTTATACAAAAGTTGTAGATAATTCATGTATCTAGCTTCTATTAAAATTTGGTGTCATTTGGCCAAGTAGTTTAAGAGTTACAGCTGTTTAAAGTTGGGTTTCAGAAATGGCTGTTTTCTGTCAATTGTGGACCAGTTTCTGTAAATGGATATATTTGACTTAGTTAACTTGAGAATCATGCTAAGATGATTAAAGATGAATTGTAGAAAATTTCATAAGCTTTCCATAATGTCTTCTTGCAAGTCATTTGGATTTATGTAACTCCAGTTATAGCTAAATCTTGTAGCTGCTGTTTGCATGTCCAGAAATTGGCCGATTCCAATTATAGTGCTTGCATGTATATTGTTAAGTGCGACGTATGCCTTGAATGATGACTGAGTTAGAGCACTTGAGATCTTGGGAAACTTGTGTCATGATTGGTGTTGTCGTCTTTTTTGCCATCTTAGCATGATAGATTGTGTGATGTTTAAGTTAAGCATCGCAAAGTACTTAAGTGTGTTAGTGTAAACTATGCTTGTCTTGCTTGCTATTTTGTGATGTGTCTCATGGTACTATTCTTCATATTTATGCACTTGCATATTGCATCTCATCTAGGTACGCTAGATGAACCACATGAAGGACGTGATGTTGGTGCCAAACCCGAAGACGGTGTTTGATGGTTCTATTTCGAAGATGGAAGGACTAAGCAAGTGCTAGAACCGGAGATGTCACCAGGATGGTGCAAGCTAACTGAACTGACTTGTGTCGGATCCCAGGCAAGCCCCGGAGCATTATAAGTCTCCTAATTTATAAAAGCAATTCTTTCTATATGAGTTATATATTGTTGCATTAAGTTGTAGGAGTTGATTGAAACCGTTGATGCATTTATTACTATCCTTGCCTACCTTATTACCTTTTTACCCTATTAGGTCAGGATCGAATAACTACTTAGCCTTGCTTAGACCGGTAGCGGTCCGTGATATCCGGTCACCTACATTTATAGGTGGTTACTGGAAGAATTTAGCTATGGAAAGAATGATATCCTAGAATTAACCATGTGTGATGGATAATTGGAGACCGGACAGAAAAAGTTGGAGGCAACCAGTCAGGGTTCTGGGGTGCTATTAGTTTCCATCTGTGTCGATTAAGGACCGACTGTTGTTGGGCCTCGAGTCATGTTGAACGCATGCCTTACATTTAGCTGGCCGGATAAAGTACCTTCCGACCGCGAAGCTGGGAGATTTTTCAGGCCGAGTAGATTGCCCGCAGCGCACTGTGCCGGAGCAGGTGTGGTAGGACACTGGGGCGAGATGATAAGACCAAAGTGCAGTCGGTCGCCCCCCGGGTACATGTGGTTCCTAGCAAACTCGAGATTCCTGGAAAGTTGACTCGGTGATCAATATCTCACTTTAGCGGGTGAGTGAGGTTTGTGTAAGGAATAAATCACCAGCTGGTTAGGAATCGATTCGAATTGCCATCGCTCCTGGATAGTGAGCACTTGACTCGAGTTACTGCATCATAGTAATTATTATGGAACAATGATGGTTATCTAGATGATATGGGATATGCTAAATCTAAATTGGTAACTGGATGTTATTGGTTAATCAAGTGATTGCTATAGTACAGGTGCTTACCTAGATGGATAGGTCATAATAAAGATGATGCAAAGTACTTAAAATGGTTTCTTCATGATAGCTTATGCTTTTCGCAAACAAGTCAGCTAGCCCACTAAAGAAAGCCTTGCATGATCCTTGGTGTTATTTGTTTTGGTTTCCGACGGGTAAGTCTGGCTGAGTACATTCGAGTACTCAGGGTTTATCCCACCTTGTTGCAGGTGATGTTCTTGACCTGTTGATGATGGTGGCTAACCGCCGGTGGGCTCGGTGATTCTATACTTACTTCTCATCTATATGCTTTTGTCGGATGATGTCACTTATGCTAGCACTATATTTGGAACTTATATTAATGTAATCATTTGAAAGCTATGTTGTTTTCACTAAGCGGTTTTGAAACCCCAAACTTGTACTATTATTTGTTAACCCCTTTGTAATATTATTTCCGCTGCAACCCGATGTATGTGATGTGTATTTGCTTAATCACGCGATCTTGGTTGTGATGTTGATTTACCGAGGTCTTTCGGGACACTCGGCGGACTACCGGGTTTATATGAGTGAAAGTATGGGTGTGTCAACATGTTAACGGGGACAACCGTACTTGATCTTGTATAAATTGGGCGGTTCTGTCACAGAGATAGCCGCTTATGTGGCTAGGTGTGACACTTGTTGTTGGGTCAAGGTGGTACACATGAAAGCTGGATTACTTCAGCCACTCTCTATTCTAGGATGGAAATGGGAAGAGATAAGTATGGATTTTATAGTTGGACTCCCTACCACTCAGAGGAATTTTAACTCAATTTGGATAATTGTGGACCGACTGACCAAGTCGGCACACTTCATTCCGGTCCGCATAGACTTTTGTCCAACCGACTATGCGGAGTTGTACTTCAACCAGATAGTCCAACTTCATGGGATCCCTCGTACTATTGTCTCAGATAGAGGACCACAGTTCACTGCTCGCTTTTGGGAGAACTTACATGGATTATTAGGGACTAAGCTCGTAAGAAGTTCTGCCTATCATCCGCAAACTAATGGGCAAACTGAACGGGTGAATCAAATCTTAGAAGATATGTTGAGAGCATGTGTCATCTCGGCTAAGGGCTCATGGGAAAAATGGTTACCCCTAGCTGAATTCTCGTACAATAATAGTTATCAAGAGAGCATAAAGATGGCACCGTTTGAAGCTTTGTATGGCCGGAAGTGTAGAACCCTGTTGAACTGGGTAGAAGCCGGTGAAAGGAGATATTATGGAATTGATTTCATTCAAGAAGCCGAAGAACAAGTCCATACTATCCAAACCCACATGGCCGCAACTCAAGCTAGGCAGAAAAGTTATGCTGATCGACGTAGAAAACCTATTGAATTTGAGGTTGGAGACTTCGTTTATCTGAAAGTCTCACCTATGAAAAGTGTCCAACGCTTTGGTGTGAAGCGAAAGCTTGCGCCGAGATACGTTGGTCCGTTTGAAATCATTGGACAAAGTGGTAAAGTGGCGTACAAGATTCAATTACCTCCTGAGATGAGTGCTATCTTCAATGTCTTTCATGTATCCCAATTGAAGAAATGTCTTCGCGTCCCTAAAGAGAGAGTTCCATTGGGGGATATCGAGTTAAAATCTGATTTGACCTTTGAAGAAAAGCCGGTTCGAGTGATTGACACTCGTGAGCGAGTGACTCGGAGTTGGGTAGTCAAGTTCTATAAAGTCATGTGGAGCAATCAGGGTAGTGAACGCGATGCAACGTGGGAAAGGGAAGACTATTTGAGGGATAGTTATAAGGAATTCTATCAATAATGGTACGCTTTTCAAATCTCAGGATGAGATTTTTATAAGGGGGGAGGGCTGTAACACCCCTGGTGTTTAGCTTCCACATTTGCACTGCATTTCATGAACATGAGCATCATGCATCCCTTCGTGAACTTATATCACATGAAACATGATTTCGAAACATTGCAACATGTTGTATATTTCATGTGTGTTGTCTCTTTTATGAAATGTAAAGTGTGCAACACTTGAGTGCAACATGTGCCACTCACTTAGTGAAACAAGATTAGTTAATACTATGCAACAAGATCATGAAACATGTGAAATATGACTAGGAAACATTTGCAACATTTCTTGTGTTTTTCATTGTTTCAGTATATACCTTGATTGATTCTTGTGTGACCAATGCATGGTGTGGCTAGAAATGCTTGTAAGTAACTTAGTTACACATAGAATGTCTTTTGGAACATTGTTCATGTTGGTCACTTTGACTAATTAGGTTTCCAAGTCATGGTTTGACCAAATTTGACCCCTGAACCCTTTTGTTTGACTATTTAAAAAGTGTGGCTTAGGATGTTTGCATGTCTGAGCAACCTAAAGCAAAGATGTAGAGAATTATGTAAGGAACAAAAGTTATTTTATGGCCATCTCATGAAAATGTGCACAACATGCTCAAAAATGTCCCACAAGTTAGTTTTGAGGGCTATTTGGAAACTCAGAAAATTTCTAAGTCAAAAACCAGTTTTCAGTTTCTTTGGCCCGACTTTGGGGATGATTTTACTCCTGATTCTTTGGGAATTAGGTCTTGGTCTTTTTATAGAAATTGTAGGCTATATGTAGGGCTACAACTTTCATGTATGTGGATTTCACTAATTCTCCACGGTTTAGGATATCAAGCACTATAAAGTGACGCTGTCAGGCTGACCGTTTTCACTGAATCGATGCTACAGTAGTCCGACCGGTTACAGAACCTCACCGCCGCGTGGCGCCGCACGTCACCGACGGCCTGACCGACCAGGCCACGTTGGGCCTAAGCTCGGCATTTGAAACCACAGCACGCTATCAAGAGCCCCCCTATGCCTCATTCATTTCCTTGCTTCCTTGCCTCTCCTCCGCAGCCGAAGCAGCGGAACCACCGCTCCTCCATTGCCGCCGAGAGCTTCGGCAAGCTCCCGCGCACTCACCACCGCGAAAACGCGCACTACACCTTCACCGAAGCTCCGCCGTGATCTCCT
Source organism: Miscanthus floridulus (assembly GCF_019320115.1). Lineage (NCBI taxonomy): Eukaryota > Viridiplantae > Streptophyta > Magnoliopsida > Poales > Poaceae > Miscanthus > Miscanthus floridulus. The sequence continues at coordinate 67,966,308 of NC_089597.1, read as the reverse complement.
CTTGCTTGTCATCATCTTCGAGCGGTCAATCGACCTCAGGTGAGGCCGCTGTTGGTGTTCCCGCGCCGTCGCACCCTCGCCGGAGCTGAGGCCACTGTGGTCGGGGTAGCTAGGAACCCTCCCTGCCTCTTCTCTTTGCTGAGATAGCACGGTGGCGACTTCCTATTGCTCGTGCCGTGCTCGGTTGAGCCAGCCATGGCTTGCCGTCACCGGCAGCTCACGCCGGAGCTTTGCCGTGCCGCCATCACCGACGACAAGCTCCCTCCGCTAGGTCATAGCTCTAGCTTGTAGCACCAATCGAACCCCCTCAGCACGGAGATCACGTTGGTACACTTGATTTCACCGGAGGAGCCGCCGCCGGTGAGCCTCGCCATGTGTCGCGCCGTCGCGTGCGCCTCCTCTGTTTCCGTCTCGCTGACGGGTGGGGTCGGCTGACACCGGGACCCGCACGTCAGTGGCTGTACAGTCTTAAGGCTAGTTCAAAAATGCAGTTTTGAATGCTGATTTGTGATTTTTGTAACTCCCAATTGGTAGATCAAAATTGAGTACTTCCAATTTTGTTAGACTCACAGTTAGGTCTAGTATTTAAGAAAAATATGTCTTGAGCACTTTATGTAGAAATTTTGGATGAATTAAATAGGAACTTGAAAAGTGTTTTTGAATGCAAGCAAACTTGTTTAAATCATATCTTGAGTTTCCTTGATCCAAAAATTGTGAAATTTTGTGGGTAAGCTAGTATTGCTTAGTAGAAGCCCTGGTTAAAATTTGAGAGACATTGCATGTGTAGTTTTTGTGTTATAGAATTTCCTTTTATCTTTGGTAGATACTTGCGTGAATTTTTGTAAATTATCTATAAATCCTATAGCCATGAAACTTGGTAGGTAGTATCTTGGTACCTTAAAGATGCTAGGAAAAATATGAAATCTATTGCTTGACACTTTTCACTAAGGTTTCCTAATTATGCCATTTTAAGCCATTCTGCCTTACCATTTTTGTGTAGGTTGTTATACTTACTCAAATGATGTGAAATTTTTATGGTAGTCTACTTAGGGCATGTAGTGTCTACTGTAATGTTTGTAGATTTAATGGTGTAGTTTTCATATATGTTTACTATTTCCTCTAATTAATTAAATAAATTAAGAAAGGTATTAAAAGAAATGTTTTGGTGATGAACACCCTACTTTCTGGTGTTCTTGTGATATGTGTGATATGTCAGTAAAGTTGGTTTTGTCCAATTAAGTGTTTATATCATAAGTTAATAATTAATTGTTTGCATTATGTCCCTCTGGACAGATCTGGGGACTTTGGAAAGTTCCCCATGATATTTTAGTTTTCTGTGAATGAGATGAATACAAGAGTTGTAGATAAATTAGGTAGCTAGCTCCTGTCAAAAATTTGAGGGCACTTGGCCTAGTAGTTTAGAAACTACAGCTGTTTAAAGTTAGGTTTCAGTTTTTGCTTATTCTGTGCCTTGTGAGGGTAGAATTCTGTTGATTTATGAAGTCGACTTGGTAAAGTGTTGAATCATACTTTGAGATCTGAAAATGAATTGTAGACAATTTCATAAGCTTTCCAGATTGCCTTGTTGCATGTCATTTGGATTTATAAATCTCCAGTTATGGCTAGTTTATTGTACCGATACATAGTCTCCATTTGGTTGTAATACAAATGCTTGAGTGTATGCTTGTGTAATGTTCTCATTGATTGTTTAGGGGTTAGCCTAACTTGAGAATATGCTTAGGTGCAGGTGCTAGGTCATTAACGGAAGATGAGCAATTATACCTTAGGTTGTATAAACGTGGTAAGTGAAAGTGATTTGAATAGGGCTTAAGTTGGAATATGCAAACTACAACGAACATGTGCATTCCCCGAGCATCCCCGACATTCGTTCATGTGCATCCATGATATTTATCTTGCGCATTCATGCAATAGGTGTGCCAGAGGGAGTGATGTTGCTGGAGTTCGAGGGAGCCAACCAGGAGGAGGAACCCGAGGTGCAGGAAGCCGACGAAGCAGTCGCCGCGGAGGAATTGCCCGAGTGCCCTAACCACCAGCCTTCCTCGTTCCCGAAAGGCAAGCCCCAGAGCATATTAAGCCTCCCATGTTTTTACAAATACATTGAGTATCTTTTATTGTTGATGATGCATTAAGTATAGGGATTGGTTGGAACCAATTGCTGCATTATATATCCTTCCTTGTCCAGATATCGCACTGGAATCCTATTTAAGTTCAGGAATAGGTTAAATGCTTAGCCATGCTTAGTGTGGTAGAAGTCAAGTGATTTCCTATCACCTGCGAGCTTTAGGATGAGGTGGATCACGGTTGGCTATATTTGCTATCGTGGAAAAGAACCATGTGAATAATGAATTAAGACCGGGCGGGGTCTTGTGTAGATTTGAACATAGTGACTTCGTCTAAGTCGTTTAAGGACCGATACGCTGTACGTCCTCATGTCATGTTGAACGCAGCCAAACATTTAGCTGGTCGGATAAGTCGTTCCGACCGCGAAGCCTAGTAGCTCGACTCAGGCCGGGGACACGAGCAGTGGCGACATTCTGGAGGTAGTAAGGATGTGCGGAGAGCCATTGGCATAAGTCCAAGGCGGGTTAGAGTCCCGAACAACCTTGGCAGAGTGGTTCTCTGAGAATGTCGATCTGTTCGGACTCACGACTCCTGAATCATACCAAAGGTGACTTGTTGCGACCCTGACGGGGGAAGCAGGGTTTGTGTGACAGAACCACCCAATTTATATAAGATCAAGTACGGCTGTCCCCGCTAACACATTGACACACGCATACTTTCACTTATATAAACCCGGTAGTCCGCCGAGTGTCACGCAGGACCTCGGTAAATCAACATCACAACCAAGATCGCGTGATTAAGCAAATACACATCACATACACAGAGTTGCAGCGGAAATAATATTACAATGAGTTCACAATTAATAGTACAAGTTTGGGGTTTCAAAATCGATTGGTGAAAATGAGATAGCTTTCAAATGATTACATTAATATAAGTTCCAAATACATTGCTAGCATAAGTGACATCCTCAGACAAAAGCATGTAGATGAGAAGTGAATCTAGAGTCACCGAGCCCACAGGTGGTTAGCCACCATCCTCAGCAGGTCAAAACCTTACCTGCAACATGGTGGGATAAACCCTGAGTACTCGAATGTACTCAGCTAGACTTACCCGTCATAACCAGAAATAAAATTGACTCCAAGGAGTATGCAAGGCTTTATAAGTGGAGGTAGCTTGACAACATTTTGCATAAAAAGCAATTAACTCAAATATACAATTATAATTCTGTTATCAAGTTAATTAGAACTATCCATCTCTAGATTAGCAACTATCCTGTGCCAAACATGTGGTATATCTTTTTAGAGCATACAATAGTAACCATAGCAGGTATAGTAATTCCATGTTTATCCGAACCATCACATTCCATAATCCAATTACTATGATGTTGGGACTAGCCAAGTTTCTCACTATCTGGGAGAGACGGCAATTCGAATTGATTTCAACCAGCTGGGAATTTATTCCTAACACAAACCCAGGCAGACCAGATCAACGGTCACCTTAGGTCACCTTTGGTACAACTCAGGTACACATTTTGTGGGTCCATACCGCGCCGCACAATCTGGAACACCAGATGCCAGGATGCTCAGGCCAAGCCTGCCCTTGGGCTCAGTCTGATCGTTCCCCGGAAGGAGCGCACAACAGAACGGTTCCCGGCCTAAGTTGAATTACTCGGCTTCGCGGTTAGAACAAGTTATCCGGCCAGCTAAGTGAGAGGCTTGCGTTCAATCTTGTCAGAAGTGCTATGTGGGGGTATTAACCCCTATACCCTTACGGCTAAGCTTGGGCTGGCCCGGATCGATGGGTTCAGTCCACTCGAAAGATGACGTGCGGCCCAGTTAACCTGATCGGAGTCCCGCACAAGGAGTCAAGACGGATTTGGCGATCAAGCAGGATCCTGGTCGGTTAGAATAGGAATCCTTATCCGGCCACATATGGCAATTGTAACTGACTAGGATTAGTTTCTAGATCTATAACCCTGCTCCCCGGACTATATAAGGCGGGCAGGGGACCCCTCTAAAAAACATCTCTCATTGACATACAGCAATACAAATCAGACGCAGGACGTAGGTATTACGCCTTATTGGCGGCCGAACCTGGATAAAACCTCGTGTCTGTCTTGCGTCACCGTCTTGTTTGGGGCTTGCGCATCTGTCTGCCGATAATCTACTACCTTGGGCATACCCCTAGGTAGACTGCCGACCATATTTCGTCGACAGTGGCGCGCCAGGTAGGGGGTGTGCATACTGCTCTCCAAGCGAACAAGATGGTCATCATCTCCGGCTCCATGGCTACGCCCAATGGCCTCACGTTCACCGTCGGCCAGATCACCTGGACCACCCGCTCCAACGACTCCATCGCCATGACTGCGGAGGAGGCGTGGATTCAGCCCGCGCCGACGACTACTTCACCTGCATCGGCTATGGCTCCGACCACGGGGAACACGGCACCGACCACGGTGAACACAGCTCCGACCACGGTGAACACGGCTCCGACCACGATGGACCTGGCTCTGACCATGGGACATCTGGCTCCGACCACGCCTACAGCCACGCCAACAACCCGTCATCCGCTTCCCCACTACAGAGGAAAGCAGATCGACAACACCGACCTGCTCGACTCCGTTGATCGGGTCGGCATCCAACTCGCTGAAACCCTAGCTCTGGTAAGTACGATTCAAATCCAACCTAACGAGCAGGTAACAGCTCTCCACAACAGATCTATCCGACCGGCTCGGACCAGTCGTCCTGTGCGACTTGGAACAGATCTTGTGGTCGTATCAACTCCTGAGGGGCGTTTCGCTCATCGCCGGCCAGACATCGCGACGGATCTCCGACTCTGCGAGTACGAAGCCCTGATGGAGAACCACCAGGTCCAGCCCTACGGCCTGCAAAACGCTGCCTCCAGCTACGCGTACAACCTGCGACGCCGCTCGGATCTATGTCCTGTACACCGATCCCGGCCGAGGTCATGCAACATCGTCAACATGGTCCGGATTGAAGATTATCAGGAAGGATCCGTCCACACCATCCGAGAGGGTGACTCCAGCTCCTCATCCGGCATAGCGTCCAACGCATCTGTCCACACCGAGTTTCAGCGTCATGAAGATGAAGGCGTCAAATACGATCTGGATCTACCAGACCACGCCCCAGGTTTCCCCCAATTTCCGTCTTTCCCGCCAAGACGGGGGGATTTGATCCATGTTGTCAGCAACGACGAGCCGCCAGCAGTTGGCGAAACAGAACAAGAGAAGACTGCGCGTGAAGCACGCAACATTGACCGGTTTAATCGCCGGCAAACCGAAGCTGAAGCAGACCAGGAGGCACGACGCATGAGGGTCCAACCACGTGACCTCAACAATGCTTTCGACAGGGTGGGGGATAAGCAAGTCTTCAGGACCCCAAGCGCCAACGTAGCCATCGCCATGGCAACAATGCAGCGGCTGCCCAACACTCCCGAGACTCAAGTAATCCGTGATGACATACAAGCTTACCTGACGGCTGCTATGGCTCAGACCACAGAGATGAACCAAGCCCGGGCTCCATCCGTTTCTGTCGAATCAAGCCACAGCCGCCAATACTCAAGTCGCTCACAGCCACTCAACCAACGTGGCTCGCGCAATAACGACCCATCAGACAACCGTCAAGGCGGAAACGGTGGTCGTGATGGTGGTCGGGACGACAACCGCCGCCGGGAGGATAACCGCCACGACGTTCGAGGCGACAACCGCCGAGATAACCACGACAATTGCCGTGATAACCACGGTCGCAGGGCTAACCCAGATGGCAATCGAGATCGCCGCGATGGCAATAACGATCTCCGCCATCACCTCGGTGGACGTGATCTGCGTGCTCGCATCAACCAGAGAGCCGACGATCGTGCATCCCATGAAAGCTATCGCCGTATGGAGTATGACACCATCCACGGTCCGCCGGGTCTGAAGCAGTTCACTCCACACCTACGCCAAGTCATATGGCCCAAGAATTTCAAGCTCGAGAAGCTTCAGAAGTATGACGGCAAGGAAAACCCCGAATTATGGGTCATGCTCTACGAAACTGCGTGCCGCTCAGCCATGGCTGACGAGCACGTCATGTCTAACTACTTCCCAGTCGCTGTTGGTCATGCAGGTCACCAATGGCTGGTTAGCTTGCCAGCGAACTATTTTGACTCTTGGCAGGAGCTCAGGCAGGCCTTCATCGACAACTTCATCGCTACTTGTGAATAGCCCGGCAACAAGTACGATCTGCAGCGGATCCGGGATCGAAAGGATGAACCACTGCGCGAGTACGTTCGGCGTTTCTCGGAGATGCGCATCAAGGTCCCATCAATATCCGACAACGAAGCAATCGAGGCTTTCGTCACCGGCCTCCGCTTCCACGACGCCCTAAGAGACAAGCTCCTCCAGAAGAGACCCGAATCGGTCACAGCGCTTTTGGCCACCGCTAAGAAATATGCGGACGCTGACGACGCTAAAAAGATAATCGTTGAAGAAGCAGCAAGGGTTCCACGCTCCGACCACCCCCCACACCATGACGATTACCGCAGTAATCGTGGTCGGAACGACAATTTTGACCGTCGCAACCAACGCAATGACTCCCGTGACCACCGTGATCAACGTAATCAGCGGCGCAACCGTCGTGACGATTACAGAAACAAGCGCGCTCGAGAGGACGACGGCAAGGTCAATACCGTGAAAAAGGGCGGCGGACGCCGTAACTACGAGGACGACTACGCCAAAGCATTGAAGGGGCCCTGCCAGCTCCATCCTAAGTCGAACCACACCATGGAGAATTGCCGCGTCCTCAAGACTATCTACACGCGTCAACAGGCTCCGGATACGTCCGACAAGCCTAACGACGCGGGGGAACGACGCAACGAGGACAACGACGATGACGATGCAGACCCTCATCACAAATACGTCAAGCCGACTGATCGCGTACACACCATCATCGGCGGCAAGGTGTCCATCGAGACCAAACGAGAACGCAAGCTGCTCGCCCGCGCTTGCTTGAACGTGGCAAACACCGACAACCTTCTCACCGATCCACGGCTTCCTCCGTGGTCTCACCGTGAAATCTACTTCAGCAGGAAGGACCAATGGGCCGCCATACCCGAGCCAGGGCGTTTTCCCCTGGTCCTCGATCCTTGTATCAACAAGGTTCAATTCGATAGGGTACTGATCGACGGCGGCAGCTCCATTGATATACTGTTCAAGAACAGCCTGCCCGCTCTGAAAATAGCCCAGGCGGACCTGAAGCCGTACGAGGCACAGTTCTGGGGCGTTCTCCCCGGACAGAGCTCCACACCTCTCGGGCAGATCACGCTACCTGTGCAGTTTGGGACTCCGGACCACTTCCGCACCGACTACGTCAACTTCGTGGTCGCTGACTTCGACGGCACCTACCATGCTATTCTTGGTCGACCGTCGCTCACCAAGTTCATGGCCATACCTCATTACAGGTATCTGGTGCTCAAGATGCCTACTGAGAAAGGAGTTTTAACCCTCAGGGGCAACGTGTACGCAGCTTATACCTGCGAGGACGACAGCTTCAAAATAGCAGAGGCCCACGACCTCTCTATTCGCATGGCCGAGACCATGCTCGACGCTAAGAAGACCCCGGCCGACCACCTGGAGATCCCAGAGCTCGAGGCTCCGCGCAAGAACATCAGATCCAAGGAGCACAAGACGATCCAGCTGGTCGAGGGCGATCCCAGCAAAACGGCCCTCATCGGGGCCAACCTGGATCCCAAATAGGAAGACGCGCTCGTCAGGTTCTTGAGGGGCAACGTGGATGTGTTTGCATGGAAACCTTCCGACATGCCCGGTGTACCTCGGGACTTGATTGAGCACTCCTTAAATGTCAACAGCAAAGCCAAACCAATCAAGCAGAAGCTACGACGGTTCGCTCGCGACAAAAAGGAGGCGATTAGGGTAGAAGTTACACGGCTTTTGGCAGCCGGATTTATCAAAGAAGTGTATCATCCGGAATGGTTAGCCAACCCGGTTCTTGTACGCAAAAAGAATAATGAATGGAGAATGTGCGTTGATTACACTGATCTCAACAAACACTGCCCTAAGGACCCCTTTGGCTTACCTCGCATAGACGAGGTCGTAGATTCAACCGCCGGTTGCGAGCTGCTTTCCTTTCTCGATTGCTACTCTGGTTATCACCAGATCGCTCTCAAAAAGGACGACCAGATCAAGACATCTTTCATCACGCCTTTCGGCGCCTACTGCTACACGACTATGTCGTTCGGGCTCAAAAACACCGGTGCTACCTACCAACGCGCTATACAGGCCTGCCTCAACGACGAGATAAAGACGGCCTCGTCGAGGCTTACGTCGACGATGTAGTTGTCAAAACCAAGGAAGCTCATACCCTTGTTGACAATCTGGAACGCACCTTCGCTACCCTTAATACGTTCCAATGGAAATTAAACCCAAAGAAGTGCATCTTTGGTGTCCCTTCTGGCATATTGCTCGGCAACGTCGTCAGTTACGACGGCATACGCCCTAACCCGGAAAAAGTCAAAGCTGTCTTAGACATGAAGCCCCCAAAAAAGGTGAAGGATGTCCAGAAGCTTACCGGCTGCATGGCTGCTCTAAGCCGTTTCATATCAAGATTAGGAGAAAAAGGCCTACCGTTCTTCAAACTGCTCAAAGCGTCCGAGAAGTTTGAGTGGTCGGAGGAAGCAGACGCTGCCTTCACGCAGCTAAAACAGTACCTCACGTCACCTCCGGTACTTACTGCTCCGAGAGAAGACGAAACTCTCCTACTTTACATTGCGGCAACCGATCGGGTGGTTTCCACTACAATGGTCGTCGAGCGCGACGAGCCGGGCCACGCCTACAAGGTACAGCGGCCAATTTATTTCATTAGTGAGGTACTCAACGAATCCAAGACCAGGTACCCACAGATTCAGAAACTGCTCTACGCCATACTGATAACATCCCGAAAGTTGAGACATTACTTTGACGGATATCGTGTGGTGGTCATGACCGAGTATCCTTTGGGGGACATCATCCGCAATAAGGATGCGAACGGGCGCATCGTCAAATGGGCAATGGAGCTATCCCCCCTTTCCTTGGAATTTGCAAGCCGTACTACAATCAAGTCTCAGGCACTCGTCGATTTCATCGTCGAGTGGACAGACTTAAGCACGCCTGCCTCTCCGGGATCCGACGAATATTGGACGATGTACTTCGACGGTTCTCTCAACATTGACGGTGCGGGAGCAGGAGTTCTTTTCGTGTCACCATCCAAGGAGCAGCTCCGGTACGTCCTCAGGATTTATTTCCCAGCATCTAATAATGCCGCCGAGTATGAAGCATGCCTGCATGGTCTACGCATCGCGGTTGAGCTTGGAGTTAAACGTCTCTATGTCTACGGAGATTCGGCTCTGGTCATCAACCAACTCAACAAGGACTGGGACACGACCAGTGAAAAGATGGACGCATATTGCAAATCGATAAGAAAGCTGGAAGGCAGGTTCTATGGCATCGAGTACATACACGTGGTCCGGGACAAGAACCAGGCAGCGGATGCGTTGTCAAAGTTAGGATCATCCCGAGCCAAAATCCCACATGGCGTATTCGTCCAAGACCTGCTCACGCCTTCCATTGAAGACGAAGATTCAACGACCGACAAAGTTTCAGACCAGCAATTAGTGGCTACGGTTCCGATGCCGAGCACAACCGAGCCGCTTCCGACCACTCATGAGCCGGACTGGAGAACGCCTTTCATCAAGTACTTGACAGATGGTAGCGGTTATATCGATCGAACAGAAAATGAGCGCCTGATGCGTCGTAGTAAGCAGTACCTGCTCGTCGATGGCAAGTTATGGCGCAAAAACGCTAAGGAGGAAATTTTGATGAAGTGTATAACCCAGGAGGAAGGTGAGCATCTCCTAGACCAAATCCACTCTGGCTCCTGCAGCAACCACGCGGCCTCAAGAACACTGGTCGGTAAGGCTTTCCGAGCAGGGTTCTATTGGCCGTCAGCAGTGGCCGACGCAGAGAAGCTAGTCCGCCACTGTGAGGGTTGTCAGTTCTTCTCCAAGAGAATCCATGTACCAGCACACGAGATCCAGACGATTCCAACCTCTTGGCCCTTCGCATGTTGGGGACTGGACATGATCGGGCCTTTCAAACCAGCCCCTGGGAAATTTACATGCGTCTTCGTGCTGATTGATAAGTTTTCTAAGTGGATAGAATACATGCCTCTGGTACAGGCATCCTCAGAGAAAGCTGTCACATTCCTCGACCAGGTCATCCACCGTTTCGGCGTGCCCAACAGCATCATTACTGATCTGGGTACTCAGTTCACCGGGAACGCTTTTTGGGACTTCTGCGATGAAAGGAGCATAGTTGTAAAATACGTCTCGGTGGCGCATCCTAGAGCTAATGGACAAGTCGAGCGGGCAAATGGCATGATCTTGGACGCATTGAAGAAGAGGATGTACAGAGAAAACGATAAAGCTCCTGGAAGATGGCTCAAGGAGTTACCAGCCGTTGTCTGGGGCCTCCGAACTCAGCCCAGTCGTAACACCGGCGTCTCACCATACTTTTTGGTTTACGGCGCTGAGGCAGTCCTTCCACCAGATATAGCTTTCAGATCAGCACGGATAGAGAACTTCGACGAAGGCAAGGTCGACGAAGTATGGGAGCTAGAAGTCAACAGCGCAGAAGAGAAAAGGCTTGATTCCTGCGTACGCACGGCCAAATACCTTGCTGTTTTGCGCAGGTACTACAACAAGAACATTAAAGAGCGTTTCTTCGTGGTCGGGGACTTAGTCCTGAAGTGGAAGACGAACCAGGCTGGTGTCCACAAACTCGCAACCCCATGGGAGGGACCCTTCATGATCAAGGAAGTCACACGTCCAACGTCTTACAGGTTAGCTCATCTAGACGGCACGGACGTACCGAACTCATGGCACATCGACAAGCTTAGACGGTTCTATGCTTAACTACTGAGATATGTACTCTACTTGTATTTTCGATTTACTTTACTAAAGCAACTATGATTTCTCCGACCACTCTAATGTGTCACTCTGAATTTTATGGTTATTCTAAAGCCAGTACAAGCCGACCACCACTCCTTCTACGGTTTTCGGAGCAGGTCCTGTCTCCGGTTCCTCCCAACACGTGCACGGGATCTGCTCTCTGCGTTGCGGGTGATCGGCAGGTCCCCCCTGGTTTGACTTGTCTGCGTCCACGTATGCACAGGTCATAGTACCTCATACTTCGACCACATGCCAGACTAGGGCCGCACAAACTTTTCAGGAGGACGTGTCGAGCAAAACGGTACAACTAAACAGAACGTTAACACGTTCCCACTTAGTTACACCAACAAAAAATTTTCAAGCTTAAAGTGCGTTTTGTATAAAACAAACAAGCTTATAATGATATACAGTTACGTTATTACAAGCTTGCCTGAAAAGGCTCAAGTTTACAATAACACAACTATGTCCTCCTTCTACAGCTCTAAGCCTATTACATTGGCTGGTCGGGGCGCATGGCATTTACTGCTTGCCGCCTCTGATACCCTACTCGAGTCTCGGGGACTCTAGAGCTAGTCAAGCTGAAGGGGATGGCCCCGCTGGTGCCTGGCTGGTCGAGACCGCAGGCTTCGTCGGTTGGCTTGTAGCTGATGGCATTTCCAGCTGGCTTGTCGATGGCATACCCTGCACAGGTGCTGTCCCACCTCCGCACAGGTTAATATCGCCAATTATCTTGGACGACAAGTCCAGCTGGGCCGTCCGAAGCTCTTCGGCCTTGTCTGGGTCTATCTCCTTTGGGTACCCAGCCTCCAAGCGTTCGAGATCGATCAGGGGGTAGTGAGCACGCACCATGCTTAGCACATGGGCACCCGTGTACTCACCCGCCTCCTTCACGAAGTCTTGGAACCATCCCCATGCTTGCTTGCATCTCTCGACCAGTCCGAGCTGAGGCGTCCTTAGCTCTTCCTCTGTGAGCGCCGAGTCGATAAGGTCGAGGACGGGCACAATGCCAGTTGCCATTTCTTGGCACCGCTTGCTCCACGTGTCCCGCTCCTCGACGGCCTTAAGGCATTGTGCTTTCCAGTCGTCGCGCTCCTTGATCACGGCCTCAAGGTGCCTCTTGGCATTGACTTTCAAAACTGAAAACAGTACAAGACATCAAATGTGATGACACGACAAGGCAATGTGGGCAATTGAATGAGCAAGGCGGTCTGGAGTGCTTACTTTTCAGGTCGTCCTTCATTCTGTTAGTGTGGTCTTGGAGTTCCGACTGGCGGCGTGCCAATTTCTCGTTGTCCTCCTTCAGACGACCACATTCTGCAAGCGACCGGCTGTTCTCCTCCCGGAGGCGGGTCACTTCAGCTTCTAAACCTGCATTACAGCTATTACTGTCAAGAACAAAAAAAAACACAAGTCTAGCACTTGCTATGATACGGTGAATGCTTACCTGTTTTCTCCTGTTCTTTGTTTTTGAGCTGGCCGACCAGGTTTTGGTTCTGTGCTTCTTGGTTCGTCCTCTCCTGGTCAGTGGCTTCAAGTTGGCGCCGTAGGCGTTCCACTTCAGCCGTCAGCTCCTTATTGGTCTTCATGACTACTTCTATCTGGTCGAAGCACCTTTTTTGGTACCTTGCAGTTTTCATCACGTCCTGCATACAGACAAGCTACGTCAGACAGTTCGACTACACAAAAGGTTTAAGGACTAAAGCCAAATATACCTGGACTTCAGTCACCAGGCGTTTGGCCGCTCGTTCAACTCTTAAGGTTTCCTCGGCCTCTGGGATCTCCTCGTGCATGACCCATTCGTCGTTCCGATAGCGCGACACATATACATGTTGTCGTCTATCTTGGGGACGGCCCAGGACTTCTTCCACTTCATCTTCTTCAGCCTCCTGTTCGGGAGGCGGCAGTGGTCCGGAGTTCGCAGACTCCACGACCACCAGGGCTTTCCCACGAGCCGTCGCGTTGGCACCCTGGTTCTGGGCAACTTCTGGCTGCTGCTCCTCGGCTAGATCCAGCTCCCGTGGCGCTGTGGTATCCGCCTCATCAGAGTTTGTGCCCGGAGCACTTGCATTCTGCTCGGGGACTGGCGTCTGGTCGTCCGTCTGCTGAGGCCCAGGCAGAGTCCTTGCCATGGGCTCTTCCACGGCCGGTTGCTGAGCAGTTTGTCCCGCCGTTTTTGTAGAGGACGTTCCGCACCCAGCTAGCTGGTCGGGGCTTTCGGTGGACGCCGATCTAATACATTTAGAGACAAATTCAAAAGACAATAGCATCCAATGCAAAATGCAAAGCTTACATCAAAAATATATATACTTACAGTTTTGACTTGCGGAAGGATGTGGCGAAGGAACGTCTCCTCGACCGCCCCTGTTCTGCTTGCTCGGCAGTTTCCACCGGGACTTGTTCAACCTCCGGTACGGGCGTCGGAGGACGATGCGGCACGTTCCCTTCGTCTGTGCTCTGTGTTGCCGTGGTCGGTGCTGTGACCACTGCTGGCACAGAGGAGCCACCCTGCTCCGATGGCCCCACCTGCCTTCTCCTCTTTCGGGGGACGAGCCGGAAGATGTCCGCATCCTCTGCTTCGTCGTCCGACTGGGAGATGATGGCTTGGCGTCGTTTGCTGGCAGCCGGACGCTTGCCGGCGGCTCTGGTCGAGGCGTCCTCTACGGTCTCGAGTACCGCCCAGTGAACGCCGTCGGTCCTGGCGCTGGTCTGGGCGGTTGGCCCAGTAGCTTGCGGCCACTCTACACCGGGGGGAGGCGACACAAACACTCCTGCCCGGTCACGGCCATTATACTGAGACACAAAATGAAGGAAAAGACAGTTATTTTCTTAATACAACATGACTTTACAGTTAAAAGGAGGCGTCATTTACCTTTGGGGGAGGGCGAGCCAGCTTGAAGGCGTGTTCAATGGCGTTCAGTGCAACATAATTGGGATCGGCCAGGTTGAATAGCTCTCCAATCCTGGCCTTGATCTCCATCTTGTCGAGCGGCTCCTTTCTGGTCCTCGTCGGATCAGCGCCTCCTTGGTACTCGAAGCCGGGGTGAATCCTTTTCTGGCAAGGCTGAATTCTTCGGCTGATGAAGTTGCCGACAACGCTCGGGCCATCAAGCCTTCCCCACGGGATCATCCCGAGCAGTTCGGCGATCTGCTCCAAGTTCTCGGGCCTCTCCGACCAGCTGCTTTTCTTCTCTGGAATCAGTCCCACATCGCACAGAGTGATGGTGTTTGGCTCTTCACGGATGTAGAACCACTTCTTGTACCACTCGTCCAATGAGGTGTTCCAGGGGCAGTGTAGGTATTGAGCCTTCATGCCGTCGCGCAGGTTCAGGTAAACGCCTCCGGCGATCTTCGAGCCACCGCTCCCTTTCTTCCGAAGACAGAATAGGTGGCGAAAGAGGTCGAAATGGGGCTGGAAGCCGCCATAAGCCTCGCAGAGATGGATGAAGGTGGAGACAAGAAGAATCGAGTTGGGATGCAGATTGCAAATCCCAATCTCGTAGTACAAACAGAGACCCTGAAGGAAAGGGTGCACTCGAATCCCAAAACCCCTTTTGAAGAAATCTTCAAAGACCACAATCTCACCTGGTTGTGGATCGGGGAAGCTTTCTCCTTCCGGTGCACGCCATCCCGCAAGTGCCTTGTTGTGGAGCACTCCCATGGCGACGAGGTCCTCGATGGTCTGCTCGTTGCTCCGCGATTTCCACCATTCCTTCGCCATGACCCCGCCCTTCTTCTGGGCGTCTCTCTTCGCCATTGGTTCGTCCTTACTAAGTGGATGGATGCGGGAGACCGAGGGGATTGGTGATGATTTTTGGGGAATAGGGTTCGGCAGGAGGAAGAAGAAGGTTGCGGCGGCGGATGACAATGGGGAATGGTATGAGCAACTTACCAGATCTGCATTATATAAAACAAAGAGCACCGTCGTTTCGTCCGCCCGAGAATATTGGGAGTCGTGCGCACGCGCCGCAGACGGTTGTTCACACAACCTCGAAATCTGCGCCAATAAACGCGCTCCTTCGTTAACAGTGTACGCGCCTCTTCATTGATGGTGTAAGGGGGCCCACACTGACACACCTCAATACAGGTGTCAACCGGCTGTTTGCAAAAAAAAAAAAAAGGGGGAAGACAGAACGACGTACTATACCTATTTACTTTTTTGACCAGACGTGTCAGACTGGCCTTGGCAGAGAATAGAGAAAAATATACAAAATAATAGTACAAGCAGCGCAAGTGATCGTGGATTTGCCTTGACCACTACTGTGCTTGGATACTGCCCAGACCACTAATGTGCTCGGGGACTGCACAGACCACTACGGTGCTTGGATACTGCCCAGACCACTTTTGTGCTCGGGGATCGCTCTGACCACGGCCGTGCTCGGGGACTGCCCCGACCACTGCTTGAATAATGGTTCTCCTTGGCTACATGTGATCTGTACTCACATACAGTTAAGAGACTTTTCTTTGGACCTCGCTACAAGGCTCATACTTCGCCTTCCAGCAAGCTCGGGGACTACGTCGATATGATGCACCTGCCGGTGTATTTTGTTTTGCTTGTACGGCAATTGGATTCTTAACCTCAGCGGAATTTCTTTTTTAGACCCTGGCACCACGTGCCTGCGTCACCTATTACCAGGCTCGGGGACTAAGTGGGCACACTTCACCTTGCGGTGAATGTGTTTGTTTAAATCGACCCCTGTGTTTTGGATGGTTATGAGGATTATTAGTATGCTCGGGGACTGCTCAGACCACTGCTTGAATAATGGTTCTCCTTAGCTACATGTGATTTGTACTCACATACAGTTAAGAGACTTTTCTTTTAGACCTTGCTACAAGGCTCATACTTTGCCTTCCAGCAAGCTCGGGGACTAAGTGGGCACACTTCACCTTGCGGTGAATGTGTTTGTTTTTCGACCCCTACGCTTCTGATGTTTAAGGGTGTTATGCTTCAAGAACACTTACATTTCTTTTCAAAAATACAAGTGGGCACACTTCTTAGGACGGAAATCTTTTTCTTTTTTCTTAAGAGCACCATACATTCTTCGGACAACCTACTTCTCCGGTGATGACGGTGGTCGGAGGCGTCAAGAATTTAAGCCTCGCTTGTCGGAGAAGGTTAAAATGGCGTGTCGTAGCATAATACATGATGCTCGGGGACTAGCTGTGGGGGTATTAACCCCTATACCCTTACGGCTAAGCTTGGGCTGGCCCGGATCAATGGGTTCAGTCCACTCGAAAGATGACGTGCGGCCCAGTTAACCTGATCGGAGTCCCGCACAAGGAGTCAAGACGGATTTGGCGATCAAGCAGGATCCTGGTCGGTTAGAATAGGAATCCTTATCCGGCCACATATGGCAATTGTAACTGACTAGGATTAGTTTCCAGATCTATAACCCTGCTCCCCGGACTATATAAGGCGGGCAGGGGACCCCTCTAAAAAACATCTCTCATTGACATACAGCAATACAAATCAGACGCAGGACGTAGGTATTACGCCTTATTGGCGGCCGAACCTGGATAAAACCTCGTGTCTGTCTTGCGTCACCGTCTTGTTTGGGGCTTGCGCATCTGTCTGCCGATAATCTACTACCTTGGGCATACCCCTAGGTAGACTGCCGACCATATTTCGTCGACACGCCAACAACGGTATGGTCCTTAATCGACACAGACGGGGATAAATCCACACCCAAGACCTCCATGTCTTGTTGCTTCTCTATCGACTTCCTGTCCGGTCTCGATTTACTTTTACTTCATGGTTCTGTTCCACGATAGCAGATATAGCCAACCGTGCTTCGGTATCCACCTACATCTCGCAGGTGACAGGACATCACCCGACTTCTACCGGTCTAAGCATGGCTAAGCATATATTCGATCCTAGACCTATACCGGTTAAAGGGTTAATATCTGGACAAGGAATTTACATGCATCAAGTGGTTTCATTCAACTCTTATAACCTAATGCATCAATCATAAGTACGTAAGTAAACATTTGTAAATTACTGGGAGACTTATAATGCTCCGGGGCTTGCCTGGGATCCGACACAAGTCAGTTCAGTTAGCTTGCACCGACTTGGTGACATCTCCGGTCCTAGCACTTGCTTAGTCCTTCCATCTTTGGGTTTGACTCCACATCACATCCTTCATGTGGTTTATCTAGCGTACCTAAATGAGATGCAAGATGCAGGTGTATGAATACATGAAAGTGCAATAGGCAATGCATCGCATGCAGTAAGTAAGACAAGCACAATGTTACATTAACATGCACAAGCACTTCACATTACTTACTATAAATATCGCACAATTTATCATGCCACGATAGCAAAGAAGATGTCAACACCAAGCATGACACAAGTTTCCCAAGATCTCAGGTACTCTAACTCAACCATCATCAATGGTATGAGCCACACTTAGCAATATACAAGCAAACAACAAAAAATGGGAATCTGTCAATTTCTGGACATGCAAATAGCAGCTACAAGATTTAGCTATAACTGGAGTTACACAAATCCAAATGACTTGAAAAAAGACATTCTGGAAAGCTTATGAAATTAGCTACAATTCATATTTAATCATCTTAGCATGATTCTCGAGTTAACTAAGTCAAATATACACATTTACAGAAACTGGTCTAAACAAGACAGAGAGTAATCAATTCTGTAACTCAACTTTAAACAGGCATAACTCACAAACTACTTGGCCAAATACCACCAAATTTTAACAGAATCTCGATACATGAATTATCTACAACTTTGTTATTATCACCAAAAACTCATTCAAATCCTAACTAGATCAAACACTAGCATCTTTCAGATCTGCTCAGAATAAAATCAAAACTTGATAGAGGACTTAAAAGTCATGTAACTCCTAAACTATCAGGCCTATGGTCTTACAATTTGAACACAAGCAATATTATGAAATTTTCTACAACTTTTGTATTCACTACCACCATAGCAAACATCATTTACACCATGAAAATAATTGCACAAGCAAAACTGCAAATCCAGCCCAACAGCAGTGGTATAGAAAACTGATAGCATCTTCAGAGAAGCATAACTGGAGTTCCAGACCTCCAACAAACATGAACCATAACTTTTTGAAAAGCTTAGGAAGTTACCTACAACTTTCTTATTCTCATATTAAGATGATTCTACAGTTAGAAGGGTCAATTAATCCAATAATTGCAGTTCTGTCCAAAACATAGACAGAAACTGACATGCCACTTTAAACAGCTATAAATGGAGTTATACATGTCCAATAAATGTGGTTCTAGACTCTTTAGAAAGCTTAGCAAATTCTAAACAACTTTGTTGTAAACACCTAAAGCTAATTCTACTACTAAGAAGGCCCCCCAGTAAGAACAAGGAAACCCTGTCTGGGTTTGGGCAGAAACAGCCACAGAGATTTAAGCAAGTATAACTCAAGATCTACTTAGCCAAAAATCATGATATTTAACTTTTCGGAAAGCTTAAGACAAGTACTAAAACTCATGTATTGTCATCAAATCATGATTCATAACTTAACTGAGCCAATTAATTCAAACATACAGAACTGTTCAGAATAGGAGCAAATCAAAACAGGGCATTTGTTATTTTTATAACTCTTAAACTATAAATCCTAAACTCATGAAATTTTTACCAGACAACAACAATCACCTTAGTAACACTCCACAAAAATTTTACATTTATTTGAGCACATCAACTGCAGTTATAAAAAAAAACAAGTAAGACTAGCATTCAAATCCTGACTGCACAAATCCATTTTTACAGCTAAAACTTTAAACTAAAACCTGACATATTATAGATCTAGTGCATAGAGAATTTCACAAGGATTCCAAAAAGTCCTCATTTACTATTTTATGAATTTTCTACGATTTACTATGAATTTCCAAAGTTTCACCCGATTTGCAACAAATAGGTCCCTTGAGGCACTATTCACTTGAGTCAATGACATTGCATTTAGGTCCTTCCCTTTAGTCGAATTCTAAGACGAGGTCCCTGACACGAATTTTTGAAGGGCAGCGTAGGAGCTCGCTGTTTGCCGGCCGAGGGAGCCTCGTCGCCGGCGGGGGAAGTGGTGGGGAGGGACCATGGGCCTGTGCGCACCCTCTGGGCTTCCCAGCTCGGCCCGAGGCAGCTTGTGGCCTGCCGACCACGCGAGCAGCGGAGCGCCGGCGGCTGCTACAGCAGCGACGGCGCTATGGCGGCTGCGGTGGCCGGAAAAGGGGAGCCGAAGGGGCGGCGCACGACGGGGAAGGTGATGCCGAGCTTGGTTTGGATGGAGGAGGGACAGAGTGGAGGCAGTAGCAGCGTGAGGAGCTCGGCTCGGCTTGTCCATGGTGGACGCGCTCTGGCACGCGCGTGCGGCATAGAGGCGAGGGAGGAGGCGAGCAGAGAGGCGAGAGCGAGTGTGGGAGAGGCACCAAGTGAGCCTGGGGCGGCTCCCCCTCAACGCCAGCATGCTGGGACACGCGGCCGGGCGGTGGGGCGCTCCATTCGCGCATGGCCGCCATGCCCTGGGCAGGTGTTACCCATTCGGGCATTTCCACGAGCACGCGGCGGGTGACGAACGGGGCATGGTGGGCGGCGCTTTGGGCTGGATCTGGGCTGAATCAGGACATGGGCCAAATACGAAGATCGAAGCCCACACAAAGCTCTACGTTTTCTATTAAGGGTGCCAAGTCATTTGAGTTGTAGATCAGCGGTTAATCAAGTCGAAAGTTGACACTGTCAACGTGTTGACAGCGGTTAAGTAAACGCAAAAATTGATCATCCAACCAAAGTCAAACTGGTGCTATCTTTTTGCACACTCTTCTCCACGACGTATACACCAACTTTTATCTTTGGACCAAATCAAGTTTCTTAACAAACTTTGGAGAACGCGAGATGTCAGTGCCGATGTCGATGAATTTCTAGACTTAGAATATTTCTAAGTGATGAAATCAGCAGCAGGTTCCAACATCGAGTCTCTGTTTGACTTATTTCCAAGTTGGTCTAGCTCTTGGTCCAAAAACAAAGTTTGTTCTACATGATATGGACTACAACTTTCATTTAAGGTCCAACCTCAAAACTAGTATAGAACCTACTATTCTACTTTGACCCAAGTAGGATCATGATGGAGCTTAAATTATCCTTTTTGATCCATTGGAGCATTTTCTTGGCATTTGCCCAACATGAACCTTTCATGACTTTTGTTGTAGAATTCATCTAGAGTCATTTTGGCAAGGTTGCAAGGTTTGGTTGACATCTCATGCTCTCATTCACTTAATAGTGCAATTCAAGCACTTAGTAAAATCATTCCAACAAGGATATAACTTATCATTTCATGTGACTTTTTGATTCCAAACTTCATGAAACTTTTCCATGGATCAATATAGATGGGTATTGATGTGAGACACATGAAGATATTCCCATAACACCAGCCAATCATATATCTTGAAAAGGGCCTATATGTAAAGCAAGGGTGCAATATATATCCAAGTTTAGGTTGTGGCTCATTTCTATAGGTTGGACCTTGGCATCTTCACCATCACTTAATATGCCATGTTTGAGCTCAAACCCATTGCTTAATTGGTGGCCAACACCTGGGGTGTTACAGCCTTCCCCCTTAAAAGAATCGCGTCCCGAGATTCAGGACGAAAGACTTTTATGGAAGAGAGACATGCTACTAGTTTCTAATATCAGCGATAGCTTTAGGCTACATAGCTTCAAGCATAAGAGAGGCTAATTTGGTCAAGACACTTTCTGATACTTGTCCTTCGTAGTAAGTTTTGTCTGAAGAATTTCCTTCGTTGGCCTTCATGAAGTTTTATTACTTTGGGAGGAATCCAAGATAGCACTGTCCTACGTACTTCGTCCTCGATGTACGAAGAGTGATACAAGTGTGTACCAAATACTTGTAACATCTACTTCACAAGTGGATATAGCACAGACCATATGGACTTTGCACTAGACCGTAGCCTGTTGACAGATATTCCTTACAACGGTGCTATATTTGTTCCCAAGGTTTGAAAAGCAGTTCTCTACAAAAGTGGCTTGAGCATAACTTCTCATAAAGGATGTGATCATAGATGGGGTAAACATCCTTTGAGGGTATGAGAAGCTAGTTAACCAATATCCAAACTGGTTGTAGCGGTGCAATCACTCAAATGTCAAGTGATGGAAAGCTACATAATGTTCCATGTGCGCAGTGCTCTTTCTTTGATAACAATATTGCATGGTCTGAGTCTGCTGAGTGAGTTGGTAAACATAGTAGTTGACTCTATTGGCTCAACGTCCTCGATGATCATTCCTTAGGGAGCCTTTGGATCTAAGTTGCAACAGTGATCTGGGTTGAATCTGATGCAACCTCTTGGGTAAAAACACCTGGAAGGTACCAAAGAACAAGTCCGTCTTGTAAATCCTTGCCAAAGAAGGATGACAGCGAGGTCTGGAAGGCAACAAAGGTTGTAGTTATTCACCATACGGAGAAATAGTACACTATTAAGTAGGTTGAGCACAATTTGACTTTATGGTGCAGTGACACAGTAAGTTGATTTGACTAACATTATAGCAAAACTAGCTTTGTTGAACTACATTGGACATTGAAGCCTCCTTTGTAATCCAACGAGAATGACATAAGTTGCTCACTAGATGATCGACGTCATTACAGGGACCGTCAAGTAGAGTCACTTGTCTACCATCTCTTGCAGTCTATTATGGTGTATGTCAGTGACCTGTTCTTCAAAGGTGATCCTTTGGACGACTCCAGAAGGAAGTCCTATGGTTTCTAGTTCGACGTACAGATCTCTTGACATGATAAGGAGAGATAACCAAGGAAGTGCTCATGTGGAAATAACACATCGGTGTAGTTCTGCAATGGATCATGACTAGAAACTTCGATACCAGCGCATGCCGAGCAGCACAACCTTGTGGCTGCAGTCCATAGGATGCCCTTAGTTTCATCGTGGCACCATAGATCGCTAATCGTGGCACCATTACTGAACATACAACCCACAAGCATTCTCACGTAGCACAAATTTGGTGGCATAGGTGCAAGCATTATGCGAAGGAGGGATAGCAAACAAAGGTGGTCACAAGGTTAGAAGTCAACAAGTAGGGAATCCAAAGATCAAAACACAACGCGAGGGAGCATAGCCTAATTGCCGAAGGCAACTAAGTAGGAGACTCTTGCTAAATTTCCATATACGCCTTGTGTCCACCAAGTGATTACCAGGTCAAGATTAACATGAGATTTGGTCTTGTCGAGTAGCAACATGAGATCAAGACTGATAAACATTCAGAGACTTGAAAGAGTTGGGGACAAAACAAACGAGATTCAAGAGACAGAGTCATTGCACTGACTAGGGATTCAGTTGATAAGGTAATGATAGGATCTATGAGGAAAAAGGTTCCAAGCCAGGGTAGGTAGCGATTAGCGTTGCACCAGATCATCAGTAGGAGAAGGAGCAATGAAGTCCCATAAGGATTTCAGAGCAAGGTCCTTCCACACAAGAGTGGGACAACCATGACACATGCAAGCAAAGAAGGGAGCTAAGCTTGGGCTTAAGGTTAGGCAAAGACATGGATAAAGGTCTCCGTAGCACAACGTTCAATGGCTAGCAACCACATGTACTGGCTCAGGCTCCTAAGAGAGAACTTAATTGAAAACGACAACCATGAGATTACCAAAACTTGGACGTTGTTCCAGGATAGCGCTCTTCAACACTCATATGCTTTCCGAGGACAAAAGGAGTGACAGCTATGACACTACCTAGATTACGAGCATCCACACCTATGTCATGGTCTTAAGCAAGCATTTCAAAATACTCAATCTAATTAGCTTAAGTGACTATTACTAAGCACAAAGCTCACACCTAACAACTAGTCACCTACAACAACACCGCTACACATATCATGCAAAACATGGTGGTAAAGTATTGTTATCTTTTATTTCCTTTTTACTGACTAGGTGGATATCTCTACAAAACAAGTTTTACTTACATTTAGCAATTTAGTTTTCAAAGGGGTGAACCTTTTGCTAACTATTAACTTGTCATCTATTCCTTTGGAAGCCAACATACGAGGCAAAGCTAATCACACACTAACTTCAAGCATAACTATTCAAGCAGCATGGGACAAGGCATTTTGGCTAGCTTCACACGGGGAAAATAGTGACATCACATTGATCACAAGTTACTTAGCATTAGAACAAGGTGAGGGAAGCATATTTATGCACCAGCACCATCATGATGCATGCTCGTCCTATTCGTCCTCCCAAAACTGCCAGCCTAAGGCGGCAATCATGTTCTATGTCGGTGGCATAACACGTACTCTCTCGACATATAGCTAGTCGTCAGCTACATTCAAGCTACGCATTCGTGGTTAGCGTACCTGCAGGAAAATTAATTGCAGCCCATCCCCACAAGAGATAAATAAGCACACAATGGAAGCAGTAAACTAAGATACTTCCCATATATACATCCCCAGATATATACACTTCGGTATCCATAGCTACCCGGCAGATATACCCATAATTAAGTACCTTCATATATACATGTGTGTAACATGTAAATATTCTAGTAACCACAGCTAACTCTTCCCTAGACCGACAATTGGACGGTCATGCTCTCACAACTCCCACTTACCAGAGCGTAGAGGTATTTTGATCCATACATTACCACCCAAGCGGATGGCATCCATACAATAGCACGCCGTATAGATGACGAAAGAAAAATTGCAATAAAGTACATTCCCCCAAAGTTAGTACTTAGATAGCCACCTAATAGTCCTTAACTGGGCATAAAGGAGGATGTCACTAGCATAGTTTTGCAAATAAGTTTTGACAAATTTGCCTGTAGCTAAAGTTTTAGTTAAAATAGGCTTTTTAAAACTAAAACTTGGCTTTTAAAACTATGTATAGGACAGTATTATGCTTAATCTCGCTCTGATACCAGCTGCGACAGAACTGCCCAATTTATACAAGATCAAGTACGGCTGTCCCCGCTAACACGTTGACACGCGCATACTTTCACTTATATAAACCCGGTAGTCCGCCGAGTGTCACGCAGGACCTCGGTAAATCAACATCACAACCAAGATCGCGTGATTAAGCAAATACACATCACATACACAGAGTTGCAGCGGAAATAATATTACAATGAGTTCACAATTAATAGTACAAGTATGGGGTTTCAAAATCGATTGGTGAAAACGAGATAGCTTTCAAATGATTACATTAATATAAGTTCCAAATACATTGCTAGCATAAGTGACATCCTCAGACAAAAGCATGTAGATGAGAAGTGAATCTAGAGTCACCGAGCCCACCGGTGGTTAGCCACCATCCTCAGCAGGTCAAAACCTTACCTACAACATGGTGGGATAAACCCTGAGTACTCGAATGTACTCAGCTAGACTTACCCGTCATAACCAAAAATAAAATTGACTCCAAGGAGTATGCAAGGCTTTATAAGTGGAGGTAGCTTGACAACATTTTGCATAAAAAGCGATTAACTCAAATATACAATTATAATTCTGTTATCAAGTTAATTAGAACTATCCATCTCTAGATTAGCAACTATCATGTGCCAAACATGTGGTATATCTTTTTGGAGCATACAATAGTAACCATAGCAGGTATAGTAATTCCATGTTTATCCGAACCATCACATTCCATAATCCAATTACTACGATGTTGGGACTAGCCAAGTTTCTCACTATCCGGGAGAGACGGCGATTCGAATCGATTTCAACCAGCTGGGAATTTATTCCTAACACAAACCCAGGCAGACCAGATCAACGGTCACCTTAGGTCACCTTTGGTACAACTCAGGTACACATTTCGTGGGTCCATACCACGCCGCACAATCTGGAACACCAGATGCCAGGATGCTCAGGCCAAGCCTGCCCTTGGGCTCAGTCTGATCGTTCCCCGGAAGGAGCGCACAACAGAACGATTCCCGGCCTAAGTTGAATTACTCGGCTTCGCGGTCGGAACGAGTTATCCGGCCAGCTAAGTGAGAGGCATGCATTCAATCTTGTTAGAAGCGCCAACAACGGTACGGTCCTTAATCGACACAGACGGGGATAAATCCACACCCAAGACCTCCATGTCTTGTTGCTTCTCTATCGACTTCCTGTCCGGTCTCGATTTACTTTTACTTCATGGTTCTGTTCCATGATAGCAGATATAGCCAACCATGCTCTGGTATCCACCTACATCTCGCAGGTGATAGGACATCACCCGACTTCTACCGGTCTAAGCATGGCTAAGCATATATTCGATCCTGGACCTATACCGGTTAAAGGGTTAATATCTGGACAAGGAATTTACTTGCATCAAGTGGTTTCATTCAACTCTTATAACCTAATGCATCAATCATAAGTACGTAAGTAAACATTTGTAAATTACTAGGAGACTTATAATGCTCCGGGGCTTGCCTGGGATCCGACACAAGTCAGTTCAGTTAGCTTGCACCGACTTGGTGACATCTCCGGTCCTAGCACTTGCTTAGTCCTTCCATCTTCGGGTTTGACTCCACATCACATCCTTCACGTGGTTTATCTAGCGTACCTAAATGAGATACAGGATGCAGGTGTATGAATACATGGAAGTGCAATAGGCAATGCATCGCATGCAGTAAGTAAGACAAGTACAAGGTTACATTAACATGCACAAGCACTTCACATTACTTACTATAAATATCGCACAATTTATCATGCCACGATAGCAAAGAAGATGTCAACACCAAGCATGACACAAGTTTCCCAAGATCTCAGGTACTCTAACTCAACCATCATCAAAGGTATGAGCCACACTTAGCAATATACAAGCAAACAACAAAAAATGGGAATCTGTCAATTTCTGGACATGCAAATAGCAGCTACAAGATTTAGCTATAACTGGAGTTACACAAATCCAAATGACTTACAAGAAGACATTATGGAAAGCTTATGAAATTATCTACAATTCATATTTAATCATCTTAGCATGATTCTCAAGTTAACTAAGTCAAATATACACATTTACAGAAACTGGTCTAAACAAGACAGAGAGTAATCAATTCTGTAACTCAATTTTAAACAGGCATAACTCACAAACTACTTGGCCAAATACCACCAAATTTTAACAGAATCTAGATACATGAATTATCTACAACTTTGTTATTATCACCAAAAACTCATTCAAATCCTAACTAGATCAAACACTAGCATCTTTCAGATCTGCTCAGAATAAAATCAAAACTTGATAGAGGACTTAAAAGTCATGTAACTCCTAAACTATCAGGCCTATGGTCTTACAATTTGAACACAAGCAATATTATGAAATTTTCTACAACTTTTGTATTCACTACTACCATAGCAAACATCATTTACACCACGAAAATAATTGCACAAGCAAAACTGCAAATCCAGCCCAACAGCAGTGGTATAGAAAACTGATAGCATCTTCAGAGAAGCATAACTGGAGTTCTAGACCTCCAACAAACATGAACCATAACTTTTTGAAAAGCTTAGGAAGTTACCTACAACTTTCTTATTCTCATATTAAGATGATTCTACAGTTAGAAGGGTCAATTAATCCAATAATTGCAGTTCTGTCCAAAACATAGACAGAAACTGACATGCCACTTTAAACAGCTATAAATGGAGTTATACATGTCCAATAAATGTGGTTCTAGACTCTTTAGAAATCTTAGCAAATTATAAACAACTTTGTTGTAAACACCTAAAGCTAATTCTAATACTAAGAAGGCCCCCCAGTAAGAACAAGGAAACCCTGTCTGGGTTTGGGCAGAAACAGCCATAGAGATTTAAGCAAGTATAACTCAAGATCTACTTAGCCAAAAATCATGATATTTAACTTTTTGGAAAGCTTAAGAAAAGTACTAAAACTCATGTATTGTCATCAAATCATGATTCATAACTTAACTGAGCCAATTAATTCAAACATGCAGAACTGTTCAGAATAGGAGCAAATCAAAACAGGGCATTTGTTATTTTTATAACTCTTAAACTATAAATCCTAAACTCATGAAATTTTTACCACACAACAACAATCACCTTAGTAGCACTCCACAAAAATTTCACAATTATTTGAGCACATCAACTGCAGTTATAAAAAAAACAAGTAAGACTAGCATTCAAACCCTGACTGCACAAATCCATTTTTACAGCTAAAACTTTAAACTAAAACCTTACATATTATAGATCTAGTGCATAGAGAATTTCACAAGGATTCCAAAAAGTCCTCATTTACTATTTTACGAATTTTCTACGATTTACTATGAATTTCCAAAGTTTCACCCGATTTGCAACAAATAGGTCCCTCGAGGCACTATTCACTTGAGTCAATGACATTGCATTTAGGCCCTTCCCTTTAGTCGAATTCTAAGACGAGGTCCCTGACGCGAATTTTTGAAGGGCAGCGCAGGAGCTCGCTGTTTGCCGGCCGGGGGAGCCTCGTCGCCGGTGGGGGAAGTGGTGGGGAGGGACCATGGGCCCGTGCGCACCCTCTGGGCTTCCCAGCTCGGCCCGAGGCGGCTTGTGGCCTGCCGGCCACGCAAGCAGCGGAGCGCCGGCGGCTGCTACAGCGGCGACGACGCTATGGCGGCTGCGGTGGCCGAAAAAGGGGAGCCGAAGGGGCGGCGCACGACGGGGAAGGTGATGCCAAGCTTGGTTCGGATGGAGGAGGGATAGAGTGGAGGCAGTAGCAGTGTGAGGAGCTCGGCTCGGCTTGTCCATGGTGGACGCGCTCTGGCACGCGCGTGCGGCATAGAGGCGAGGGAGGAGGCGAGCAGAGAGGCGAGAGCGAGTGTGGGAGAGGCACCAAGTGAGCCTGGGGCGGCTCCCCCTCAACGCCAGCATGCTGGGACACGCGGCCGGGCGGTGGGGCGCTCCATTCGCGCATGGCCGCCACGCCCTGGGCAGGTGTTACCCATTCGGGCATTTCCACGAGCACGCGGCGGGTGACGAACGGGGCATGGTGGGTGGCGCTTTGGGCTGGATCTGGGCTGAATCAGGACATGGGCCAAATACGAAGATCGAAGCCCACACAAAGCTCTACGTTTTCTTTTAGGGGTGCCAAGTCATTTGAGTTGTAGATCAGCGGTTAATCAAGTCCAAAGTTGACACTGTCAACGTGTTGACAGCGGTTAAGTAAACGCAAAAATTGATCATCCAACCAAAGTCAAACTGGTGCTATCTTTTTGCACACTCTTCTCCACGACGTATACACCAACTTTTATCTTTGGACCAAATCAAGTTTCTTAACAAACTTTGGAGAACGCGAGACGTCAGTGCCGATGTCGATGAATTTCTAGACTTAGAATATTTCTAAGTGATGAAATCAGCAGCAGGTTCCAACTTCGAGTCTCTGTTTGACTTATTTCCAAGTTGATCTAGCTCTTGGTCCAAAAACAAAGTTTGTTCTACATGATATGGACTACAACTTTCATTTAAGGTCCAACCTCAAAACTGGTATAGAACCTACTATTCTACTTCGACCCAAGTAGGATCACGATGGAGCTTAAATTATCCTTTTTGATCCATTGGAGCGTTTTCTTGGCATTTACCCAACATGAACCTTTCATGACTTTTGTTGTAGAATTCATCTAGAGTCATTTTGGCAAGGTTGCAAGGTTTGGTTGACATCTCATGCTCTCATTCACTTAATAGTGCAATTCAAGCACTTAGTAAAATCATTCCAACAAGGATATAACTTATCATTTCATGTGACTTTTTGATTCCAAACTTCATGAAACTTTTCCATGGATCAATATAGATGGGTATTGATGTGAGACACATGAAGATATTCCCATAACACCAGCCAATCATATATCTTGAAAAGGGCCTATATGTAAAGCAAGGGTGCAATATATATCCAAGTTTAGGTTGTGGCTCATTTCTATAGGTTGGACCTTGGCATCTTCACCATCACTTAATATGCCATGTTTGAGCTCAAACCCATTGCTTAATTGGTCGCCAACACTTGGGGTGTTACAGTTTGTGTTTAGGAATACCCCTCCAGCTGGATAGGAATCGATTCGAATCGCTGTCTCTCCCGGATAGTGAGAACTTGACTGAGCAGCGGCAACGTAGATTCAATTAATTTAACGATATGGTTAAATAGATGATGATAAGGTTGCCACAATGAATACCTAATATGGTTATTAATGTTTGTGCCCTAATAAAATGATTGCTTAGTACAGGTGCTAATATAGATGACAGGTTAATGGCTAAAAAGTTACTGCTAGTTTAGGTTAAGAGTTGATCATTATTACTTATGCGTTTCTGCAAAAAGAAAGTGTCAGCCAGCTCCACTACATTAAGCTATGCATAATCCTTAGTGTCATTTGTTTGGTTTTCGACGGGTAAGTCTAGCTGAGTACATTCCCGTACTCAGGGTTTATTCCCTCTTGTTGCAGATGACCTTCTATATCAGGGATTCTGCAAGTATTGTCTCCACCCGGCGGGTGATGAAGACTAGATCATGGGCATGATCTCTTTTCTCTTATCTGAATGCTTTTGCGGTCTGTGATCAGCAAACCAGTATGTGTATTTGAACTCGGTGTGTGAGTTAAACTATTTGCTTCCGCATGTTTACAAGACTTGTTTTGTAATAACAATGACTCTGTGATGATGTAACCTATTTGCGAACGTATGCGAAATGTTGTAACGTATGATATGTTATGTTGAATTACTGTGATCTTGGTTGTATGCAAGTTGGTTTGAAATCCTTCGAGATTTCGGTTGACTACCGGGTTTATATGGGCTCAAGTTCAAGAATTTGATCGTTTCGGCGATTGTTTTTGTACTTGTGCTCTTATAAATTGGTCAGTTCTGTGACAGCTGGTATCAGAGCTAGATTCAACATTAAACATGCCTTACAGCTATTTAAAACAAAAGCTTTTGTTGTAAAAATGGTTTTCAAACTTATAATTATATATATAAGTGTTCAAAAATCAAAATTTTTATGGTATACTGGTGATCACATCCCTTATAGCCCACTTAAGGACTTCTAGGTGGCTTATATATAATTACTAACTTGGGGGAATTGATTGTCTCTATTTTGTCATCCATGCGGCGTGATATTGCATGGATGCCATTTGTTTGAATGGTAATGTATGGATCAATTGCCTCTACGCTAAGGTAAGAGTGAGTTGTGAGAGCATGACCGTCCAACCGTCGGTCTAGGGGAGAGCTAGTTGTGGTTACTGGAGTATTTACATGTTGCATACATGTATATATGAAAGTACTTAATTGTGGGTACATTTGTCGGGTAGTTTGGATGCCGAAGTATATATATCGGGGGATGTATATATGGAAAGTATCTTAGTACTGCTTGTGTAATTAGCATTATATCTTGTTGGGATGGGCTACAATGAAGTTGTTCTGCAGGTACGCTAACAATGCACCGTGTAGATCGACTAGTTACCGCTAATTGAGAGAACGTATGTATGCCACCGTATATTCCGCTAAAGCTTAAATTTTCTTAGGTTTCTAAGGACGTACGGAACGAGCATGCATCATATTCACTCATGACATTCATATTGCATTACTCCCTCCCTTATAATTGCTTATCCCAAGTATAAAGCACAATCTCTCAGCAAAAAGTTGAGGAGATTCACGGTATTGTAAATTATCGTCTGCAACAGTGGGGTCAAACCTCACTATTGCGAGAGATGAGGCTGCACAAGAATTGGATCATGTGACCTATCACAGAGATGCTTCTTTAGAGTTAGAAGAAGAGGAATACCCAGAAGAAGTCCAAGGTGTCTCCGATGTGGACAGTGATCACTTCGACGAGTAGTTCGTTAGCAAGTCTCACTAGTTAAGCTTTTGCAGTCATACTTGTAATGTACTTTAATTCGCTCCCTTCAGGATGCGTAATGTTATGGTGAAGTTTAAAACTTGTCATATTGGAATGCACTGCATATGGCGCTAGTAATCTACTTGATGATGTGGTGATTGGAGAATAAATTATTGCCTCTGTTTATTGTATGAAGTTTTCATTCTCGTCAGTAAATACAGTTTGGCATGATTATACTGTTGCTCTCCAATGTGCTGACATCATCAATAATTACTGGTTGCGCATTGTGCAGATGCCACGTACTCGTTCCACCGGTGCGAGTGATGATGATGATCTTCCGCCACCACCACCCACACCAACAGAACTAATAGCAATGCTTGCGGAAGGACAGTGCACTATGGCCGAGGCCCTCCGTACAATTGCGAATCGTGATGGCCGTGGTCCATGCCAAGGACCGGATCCAAATCAATACAGTGATTTCAAGGATTTCCTTGACATGAAACCCCCAATCTTCAAGGAGGCTGAGGAGCCTCTACAAGCTGATGAGTGGTTGAATACTCTCGAGCAGAAGTTCCGTCTGCTCCGCTTGACTGAGGTGCTAAAAATTGAGTACGCATCGCACCAACTTCATGGGCCTACTGGCATCTGGTGGAGTCATCATCGGTCCACTATGCCTGCTAATGCCCAAATCACTTGGGATCAGTTCAAGTCTGCTTTCAGGGGAAATTGCATTCCTCCTGGTCTTATGGCGATCAAACATACAGAGTTCATGAAGCTGACTCAGGGAAACAAGAGCTTGAACGAATACCTGCAAGCTTTCAACAACCTTGCAAGGTATGCCACCGAGTTTGTGGACACCGAGGCTAAGAAGATTGCTAGCTTCAAGCGGGGACTTAGCCCCAAACTGATGAAGACCATGGGAAATTGCAAGTGCGCTCATTTTAATGAGTTTGTGAGTGATGCTTTATCGCAAGAGAACAACAATGCTGTATATGCGGCTTCAAAAAGTCATAAGAGGGCCTATGAGGCGGGTGCCTCACAATCTAAGGCTCGTGTCGCCCAAAGGACTCCATTCCGTCCTCCAGCATCAGCCGCCAAGTTTCACCCACCGCAGAAGAAGAATCCCGCCAAGACTGGGTTTCGCAAGGCATTTACAGTTGCTCTTCCCAAGGGCACTACCAGTCAGGGTAGTTCCATGGCTCCACCAAGCAACATGCCATGCTGGAACTGCAACAAGACAGGCCACTGGGCAAGGGAATGCCCTTACCCTAAGAAGAATAATTACCAGGGTGGCCGTCAGGGACAAGTGAACCACACTAATATTACTGAGATTCCTTCAGGAGAGGTAGTGACTGCCGGTAAGTTTCTGATTGACCAACACCCCGTAGTTGTACTATTTGATTCAGGTGCTTCGCATTCCTTCATTAGTCCATCATTTGCATCCAAGTTTATGCAAAAAACATATACTATTGAGGGTGAGGGTTATTGTATAAGGGCTGCCAGTGGTATAATCCCAACCAAGCTGGTAGTTGGGGATGTACAAATTGTGATAGAGGGGCGAAGTTATCAGGTTGATCTAGTAATTTTACCGGGGCTAGGTATCGATGTGATATTGGGAATGAACTGGATGAGCTGTCATGGAGTGCTTATCGATACATCAACTAGGGTAGTTATGCTTAGAGATCCTAGCAATCATGAGGGTTTTCTAGTACAGTTACCTAGGGACATCAATCTTTCTTGCATGACCAATGCGGTGCAAGCAAAGTCTCTGGCAGATATCCCTGTCGTGTGTGACTTTCCAAATGTTTTCCCCGATGATTTGCCTAGATTGCCCCCGGATCGAGAAGTAGAATTCAAGATAGAGTTGCTTCCTAGTGCAGCTCCCATCTCTAGAAGGCCATATAGAATGCCTCCTAATGAACTACCTAAACTTAAGACCCAGTTGAATGAACTGCTAAAGAAAGGTCTTATCCGCCCTAGTTCATCTCCATGGGGGTGCCCAGCCATCTTTGTGAAGAAGAAGGATCAATCTCTACGCATGTGTGTAGATTATAGACCCTTGAATGCAGTTACAATCAAGAATAAGTACCCTCTGCCATGCATAGATATCTTATTTGATCAGTTGTCTAAGGCAAAAGTCTTTTCCAAGATTGATTTGAGATCTGGGTATCATCAAATCAAAATTCAGCCTGAGGATGTCCCAAAAACCGCATTCTCTATAAGATATGGTCTATATGAGTACCTGGTTATGTCTTTTGGATTGACCAATGCCCCTACACATTTTATGTATCTGATGAATTCAGTGTTTATGCCTGAGTTGGACAAATTTGTGGTGGTATTTATAGATGATATCCTGGTCTATTCTGAGAATGAAGAAGATCATGTTGAACATTTGCGGGTGGTTCTTACTAGATTGCGAGAACACCAGCTGTATGCAAAGTTCAGCAAATGTGAATTTTGGCTTCGTGAGGTACCTTTTCTTGGACACGTGTTGTCCGATGGTGGAATTATGGTTGATCCCACCAAGGTGCAAGAAGTATTGAACTGGAAGGCTCCCATCTCGGTGCATGAGGTTCAGAGTTTTCTGGGGTTGGCTGGCTATTATTGTCGCTTCATCCCGGATTTCTCTAAAATAGCCAAGCCTATGACTTGATTGTTGCAAAAAGACATGAAGTTTGTCTAGACTCCTGAGTGTGATGTGGCTTTCCATACCCTGTGAACTCTTCTAACATCGGCTCTGGTTTTGGTGCAACCGGATATCGAGAAACCTTTTGATGTGTTCTGTGATGCATCAGGTATTGGGTTAGGAGGTGTTCTTATGCAAGAGGGTAGAGTCATCGCTTATACCTCTCGCCAACTTCAGAAGCATGAAGTGAATTATCCAACGCATGACTTGGAACTCGCTGCAGTTGTTCATGCTTTGAAGGCCTGGAGACATTATCTACTTGGCAATGTGTGCAACATCTACACTGATCATAAAAGTCTCAAGTACATCTTCACTCAACTAGAGTTAAATATGCGTCAGAGAAGATGGCTCGAGTTGATCAAGGATTATAACCTTCAAGTGCACTATCACCCTGGCAAGGCAAACGTCGTCGCGGATGCCTTAAGCAGAAAGTCTCATTGCCACTCGTTGATTGAGAGTGATGTCCATTTGTCAAAGCTCCTTCATCCTACAGTCCTGCACAACATCACTGTCAGTTGTACTCTACAGAGTCGAATTATCGAGCTACAGAAGACAGATGCAGGTGTGTTTCACATCAAGTGCAAGATGAAAGAGCAAGGAACCAAACAATTTCGAGTAGATGAGGAA
Organism: Miscanthus floridulus; assembly: GCF_019320115.1. Lineage (NCBI taxonomy): Eukaryota > Viridiplantae > Streptophyta > Magnoliopsida > Poales > Poaceae > Miscanthus > Miscanthus floridulus. The sequence goes on along the minus strand of NC_089597.1, from coordinate 67,932,129 downwards.
GGCATGTTATGGTTCAAGGATAGGTTGGTAGTTCTGAAGGATAAAGAGCTTAGAAACCAAATCATATCCGAAGCTCATTCCTCTAAACTATCTATTCATCCTGGTAGTAGTAAAATGTATCATGATTTAAAGCCCCAATTTTGGTGGACCAAAATGAAGAAGGAGATAGCCGCTTATGTGGATAGGTGTGACACTTGTTGTTGGGTCAAGGCGGTACACATGAAAGCTGGATTACTTCAGCCACTCTCTATTCTAGGTTGGAAATGGGAAGAGATAAGTATGGATTTTATAGTTGGACTCCCTACCACTCAGAGGAATTTTAACTCAATTTGGGTAATTGTGGACCGACTGACCAAGTCGGCACACTTCATTCCGGTCCGCATAGACTTTTGTCCAACCGACTATGTGGAGTTGTACTTCAACTAGATAGTCCGACTTCATGGGATCCCTTGTACTATTGTCTCAGATAGAGGACCACAGTTCACTGCTCGCTTTTGGGAGCACTTCCACGGATTATTAGGGACTAAGCTCATAAGAAGTTCTGCCTATCATCCACAAACCAATGGGCAAACTGAATGGGTGAATCAAATCTTAGAAGATATGTTGAGAGCGTGTGTCATCTCGGCTAAGGGCTCATGGGAAAAATGGTTACCCCTAGCTAAATTCTCATACAATAATAGTTATCAAGAGAGCATAAAGATGGCACCGTTTGAAGCTTTGTATGGCCGGAAGTGTAGAACCCTGTTGAACTAGGTAGAAGCCAGTGAAAGGAGATATTATGGAATTGATTTCATTCAAGAAGCCGAAGAATAAGTCCGTACTATCCAAACCCACATGGCCGCAGCTCAAGATAGGCAAAAAAGTTATGATGATCGACGTAGAAAACCTATTGAATTTGAGGTTGGAGACTTTGTTTATCTGAAAGTCTCACCTATGAAAAGTGTCCAACGCTTTGGTGTGAAGCAAAAGCTTATGCCGAGATACGTTGGTCCATTTGAAATCATTGGACAAAGTGGTAAAGTGGCATACAAGATTCAATTACCTCCTGAGATGAGTGCTATCTTCAATGTCTTTCATGTATCCCAATTGAAGAAATGTCTTCGCGTCCTTAAAGAGAGAGTTCCATTGGGGGATATCGAGTTAAAATCTGATTTGACCTTTGAAGAAAAGCTGGTTCGAGTGATTGACACTCGTGAGCGAGTGACTCAGAGTTGGGTAGTCAAGTTCTATAAAGTCATGTGGAGCAATCAGGGTAGTGAACGCGATGCAACATGGGAAAGGGAAGACTATTTGAGGGATGGTTATAAGGAATTCTATCAACAATGGTACGCTTTTCAAATCTCAGGATGAGATTTTTATAAGGGGGGAGGGCTGTAACACCCCTGGTGTTTAGCTTCCACATTTGCACTGCATTTCATGAACATGAGCATCATGCATCCCTTCGTGAACTTATATCACATGAAACATGATTTTGAAACAATGCAACATGTTGTATATTTCATGTGTGTTGTCTCTTTTATGAAATGTAAAGTGTGCAACACTTGAGTGCAACATGTGCCACTCACTTAGTGAAACAAGATTAGTTAATACTATGCAACAAGATCATGAAACATGTGAAATATGACTAGGAAACATTTGCAACATTTCTTGTGTTTTTCATTGTTTCAGTACATACCTTGATTGATTCTTGTGTGACCATTGCATGGTGTGGCTAGAAATTCTTGTAAGTAACTTAGTTACACATAGAATGTCTTTTGGAACATTGTTCATGTTGGTCACTTTGACTAATTAGGTTTCCAAGTCATGGTTTGACCAAATTTGACCCCTGAACCCTTTTGTTTGACTGTTTAAAAAGTGTGGCTTAGGATGTTTGCATGTCTGAGCAACCTAAAGCAAAGATGTAGAGAATTATGTAAGGAACAAAAGTTATTTTATGGCCATCTCATGAAAATGTGCACAACATGCTAAAAAATGGCCCACAAGTCAGTTTTGAGGGCTATTTGGAAACTCAGAAAATTTCTAAGTCAAAAACCAGTTTTTAGTTTCTTTGGCCCGACTTTGGGGATGATTTTACTCCTGATTCTTTGGGAATTAGGTCTTGGTCTTTTTATAGAAATTGTAGGCTATATGTAGGGCTACAACTTTCATGTATGTGGTTTTCACTGATTCTCCACGGTTTAGGATATCAAGCACTGTAAAGTGACGCTGTCAGGCTGACCGTTTTCACTGAATCGATGCTACAGTAGTTCGACCGGTTACAGAACCTCACCGCCGCGTGGCGCCGCGCGTCGCCGACGGCCTGACCGGCCAGGCCACGTCGGGCCTGAGCTCGGCATTTGAAACCACAGCACGCCACCAAGAGCCCCCCTGTGCCTCATTCATTTCCTTGCTTCCTTGCCTCTCCTTCGCAGCCGAAGCAGCGGAACCACCGCTCCTCCATTGCCGCCGAGAGCTTCGGCAAGCTCCCGCGCACTCACCACCGCGAAAACGCGCACTACACCTTCACCGAAGCTCCGCCGTGATCTCCTCTTGCTCGTCATCATCTCCGAGCGGTCAATCGACCTTAGGTGAGGCCGCTGTCGGTGTTCCCACGCCGTCGCACCCTCGCCGGAGCTGAGGCCACCGTGGTCGGGGTAGCTAGGAACCCTCCCTGCCTCTTCTCTTTGCTGAGATAGCATGGTGGCGACTTCCTATTGCTCATGCCGTGCTCGGTTGAGCCAGCCATGGCTTGCCGTCGCCGGCAGCTCACGCTGGAGCTTTGCCGTGCCGCCATCACCGGTGTCAAGCTCCCTCCGCTAGGTCATAGCTCTAGCTTGTAGCACCAATCGAACCCCCTCAGCACGGAGATCATGTTGGTACACTTGATTTCGCCGAAGGAGCCGCCGCCGGTGAGCCTCGCCGTGTGTCACGCCGTCGTGTGCGCCTCCTCTATTTCCGTCTCGCTGACGGGTGGGGTTGGCTGACACCGGGACCCGCACGTCAGTGGCCGTGTAGTCTTAGGGCTAGTTCAAAAATGCAGTTTTGAATGCTGATTTGTGATTTTTGTAACTCCCAATTGGTAGATCAAAATTGAGTACTTCCAATTTTGTTAGACTCACAGTAAGGTCAAGTATTTAAGAAAAATATGTCTTGAGCACTTTATGCAGAAATTTTGGATGAATTAAATAGGAACTTGAAAAGTGTTTTTGAATGCATGCAAACTTGTTTAAATCATATCTTGAGTTTCCTTGATCCAAAAATTGTGAAATTTTGTGGGTAAGCTAGTATTGCTTAGTAGAAGCTCTGGTTAAAATTTGAGAGACATTGCATGTGTAGTTTTTGAGTTATAGAATTTCCTTTTATCTTTGGTAGATACTTGCGTGAATTTTTGTAAATTATCTATAAATCCTATGGCCATGAAACTTGGTAGGTAGTATCTTGGTACCTTAAAGATGCTAGGAAAAATATGAAATCTGTTGCTTGACACTTTTCACTAAGGTTTCCTAATTATGCCATTTTAAGCCATTCTGCCTTACCATTTTTGTGTAGGTTGTTATACTTACTCAAATGATGTGAAATTTTTATGGTAGTCTACTTAGGGCATGTAGTGTCTACTGTAATGTTTGTAGATTTAATGGTGTAGTTTTCATATATGTTTACTATTTCCTCTAATTAATTAAATAAATTAAGAAAGGTATTAAAAGAAATGTTTTGGTGATGAACACCCTACTTTCTGGTGTTCTTGTGATATGTGTGATATGTCAGTAAAGTTGGTTTTGTCCAATTAAGTGTTTATATCATAAGTTAATAATTAATTGTTTGCATTATGTCCCTCTGGACAGATCTGGGGACTTTAGAATGTTCCCCATGATATTTTGGTTTTCTGTGAATGAGATGAATACAAGAGTTGTAGATAAATTAGGTAGCTAGCTCCTGTCAAAAATTTGAGGGCATTTGGCCCAGTAGTTTAGAAACTACAGCTGTTTAAAGTTAGGTTTCAGTTTTTGCTTATTCTCTGCCTTGTGAGGGTAGAATTCTGTTGATTTATGAAGTCGACTTGGTAAAGTGTTGAATCATACTTTGAGATCTGAAAATGAATTGTAGACAATTTCATAAGCTTTCCAGATTGCCTTGTTGCATGTCATTTGGATTTATAAATCTCCAGTTATGGCTAGTTTACTGTACCGATACATAGTCTCCATTTGGTTGTAATACAAATGCTTCAGTGTATGCTTGTGTAATGTTCTCATTGATTGTTTAGGGGTTAGCCTAACTTGAGAATATGCTTAGGTGCAGGTGCTAGGTCATTAACGGAAGATGAGCAATTATACCTTAGGTTGTATAAATGTGGTAAGTGAAAGTGATTTGAATAGGGCTTAAGTTGGAATATGCAAACTACAGCGAACATGTGCATTCCCCGAGCATCCCTGACATTCGTTCATGTGCATCCATGATATTTATCTTGCGCATTCATACAATAGGTGTGCCGGAGGGAGTGACGTTGCTGGAGTTCGAGGGAGCCAACCAGGAGGAGGAACCCGATTTGCAGGAAGCCGACGAAGCAGTCGCCGCGGAGGAATTGCCCGAGTGCCCTGACCACCAGCCTTCCTCGTTCCTGAAAGGCAAGCCCCGGAGCATATTAAGCCTCCCATGTTTTTACAAATACATTGAGTATCTTTTATTGTTGATGATGCATTAAGTATAGGGATTGGTTGGAACCAATTGCTGCATTATATATCCTTCTTTGTCCAGATATCGCATTGGAATCCTATTTAAGTTCAGGAACTGGTTAAATGCTTAGCCATGCTTAGTGCGGTAGAAGTCAGGTGATTTCCTGTCACCTACGAGCTTTAGGATGAGGTGGATCATGGTTGGCTATATTTGCTATCGTGGAAAAGAACCATGTCAATAATGAATTAAGACTGGGCAGGGTCTTGTGTAGATTTGAACATAGTGACTCCGTCTGAGTTGTTTAAGGACCAATACGCTGTACGTCCTCATGTCATGTTGAACGCAGCCTAACACTTAGCTGGCCGGATAAGTCGTTCCGACCGTGAAGCCTAGTAGCTCGACTCAGGCCGGGGACGTGAGCAGTGGCGACATTCTGGAGGTAGTAAGGATGTGCGGAGAGCCATTGGCATAAGTCCAAGGCGGGTTAGAGTCCTGAACAACCCTGGCAGAGTGGTTCTCTGAGAATGTCGATCTGTTCAGACTCACGACTCCTGAATCGTACCAAAGGTGACTTGTTGCGACCCTGATGGGGGAAGTAGGGTTTGTGTTTAGGAATACCCCTCCAGCTGGATAGGAATCGATTCGAATCACCGTCTCTCCCAGATAGTGAGAACTTGACTAAGCAGCGGCAATGTAGATTCAATTAATTTAATGATATGGTTAAATGGATGATGATAAGGTTGCCACAATGAATACCTGATATTGTTATTAATGTTTGCACCCTAATAAAATGATTGCTTAGTACAGGTGCTAATATAGATGATAGGTTAATGGCTAAAAAGTTACTGCTAGTTCAGGTTAAGAGTTGATCATTATTACTTATGTGTTTCTGCAAAAAGAAAGTGTCAGCCAGCTCCACTACATTAAGCTATGCATAATCCTTGGTGTCATTTGTTTGGTTTTTGACAGGTAAGTCTAGCTGAGTACATTCCCGTACTCAGGGTTTATTCCCTCTTGTTGCAGATGACCTTCTATATCAGGGATTCTGCAAGTATTGTCTCCACCCGGCGGGTGATGAAGACTAGATCATGGGCATGATCTCTTTTCTCTTATCTGAATGCTTTTGCAGTCTGTGATTAGCAAACCAATATGTGTATTTGAACTCGGTGTGTGAGTTAAACTATTTGCTTCCGCATGTTTACAAGACTTGTTTTGTAATAACAATGACTCTGTGATGATGTAACCTATTTGCGAACGTATGCGAAATGTTGTAACGTATGATATGTTATGTTGAATTACTGTGATCTTGGTTGTATGCAAGTTGGTTTGAAATCCTTCGAGATTTTGGTTGACTACCGGGTTTATATGGGCTCAAGTTCGAGAATTTGATCATTTCGGCGATTGTTTTTGTACTTGTGCTCTTATAAATTGGTCGATTCTATGACAGTTATGCTTTTGGCTACTCACTCCAAGACCTTAAGGGAATTAGCCCTGCTCTTTGCACCCATCGCATCCCTACAGATCCTAATTCTTTACCTTCTAGGGAGCCCCAATGTAGGCTTAATAATGCGATGAGAGAGGTTGTTAAGAAATAGGTTTTGAAACTCCTACACGCCGGGATCATCTATCCCGTGCCACATAGTGAGTGGGTAAGCCCTAATCAAGTTGTGCCTAAAAAGGAAGGCATGACTGTTGTTAATAATGAAAAGAATGAATTAATCCCTCAAAGAACCATCACTGGATGGTGGATGTGTATAGATTATCAAAAACTTAATAAGGCAACAAAGAAGGATCACTTTCCATTGCCCTTCATTGATGAAATGTTAGAGCGACTAGGGAACCACTCTTTTTTTCTCTTTCGTTGATGGGTATTCAGATTACCACCTGATACCGATTGATCTAGATGACCAAAGCAAAACCACTTTTACATGTCCATATGGAACTAATGCTTATCATAGAATGTCTTTTGGATTATGTAATGCTCCAACTTCTTTCCAAAGATGCATGATGTCTATATTTTCTGATATGATTGATGAAATCATGGAAGTTTTCATGGATGACTTTTCTGTTTATGCAAAAACTTTTGATGATTGTCTTGAAAATTTAGACAAGGTTTTACAAAGATGTGAAGAAAAGCACTTAGTCCTTAATTGGGAAAAATGTCATTTCATGGTTAGAGAAGGCATAGTGCATGGACACTTGGTGTTCGAACGAGGGATTGAGTTAGACAGAGCTAAAATTGAAGTAATCGAACAGTTACCTCCTCCTATAAATATCAAAGGGATCTGTAGTTTTCTTGGTCATGCTGGTTTTTACCATCACTTTATAAATGATTTTTCACATATTGCTAGACCACTTACAAATCTTTTGGCTAAGGATGTTCCCTTTGAATTTGATGATGCATGCTTGAAATCTTTTAATATTCTTACGAAAGCACTTATCTCTGCAACAATCATTCAACCCCCTGATTGGTCGCTACCTTTTGAAATTATGTGTGATGCTAGTGATTATGCTATGGGGATAGTTTTGGGACAAACTAAAGATAAAAAGCATCATGCAATTGCTCATGCTAGCAAAACTTTGATAAGACCTCAACTTAATTATGCAACAACTAAAAAAACTCCTGGCTATTGTTTTTTCTATATATAAGTTTAGATCTTACTTAGTAGGAGCTAAGGTGATTGTTTATATTGATCATGCTGCTTTGAAGTACTTGCTCACTAAGAAAGATGCTAAAATCATGTTAATAAGATGAATTTTATTACTCCAAGAATTTGACTTAGAAATAAAAGATAAAAAGGGAGTAGAAAATTCTTAGAATCTGCACATCAATGATTCTCTATGGGATGATATGCTCTACAAGGTCTCCAAATCCAACCCTTGGTATGTAAATATTATTAATTTTATGGTTGCAGGTTATGTACCACCAGGGGAAAATAAAAGGAAGCTCATCTACGAAAGTCATCTCCACATATCGGATGAACCGCACCTCTTTAGTGTCTACTTTGATGGCCTACTCAGAAGATGTGTACCACAGAGGAAGTCATCAAGATTATCGAACGATGCCACTCATCACCATATGGAGGACATTATGGGGCATTCCATATTCATTCAAAGATTTGGCAGAGTGAATTCTTTTGGCCAACCATGTATGAAGACATGGAGGATTTTATCCAGAGATGTGGAGCATGTCAGAGGCATGGGAATATCAATTCAAGAGATGCCATGCCACTCACCAACAACCTCCAGATCGCGCTCTTCGATGTCTGGGGAATTGACTACATGGGACCATTTCCAAAGTTAAAGAGCTATGAATACATCTTGGTGGCAGTTGACTATGTCTCCAAGTGGGTTGAAGCCATGCCATGTAGAGCCGCTGATGCAAAGAACTCCAAGAAGATGTTTGAAGAAATAATATTTCCAAGATTCGGAGTTCCAAGGATGGTGATTAGTGATGGAGGCACTCACTTCACTAACAAGAACTTTCACAACTACTTGTCAAGACATGGGATCCATCACAACATCGCTATACGCCATATCACCCTCAAACAAGTGGCCAAGCAGAAACATCAAATAAACAATCAAGAATATTATGCAAAAGACAATCAATGAGATGTGGACTACATGGAAGGATAGACTACCCATTGCACTATAGGCTTATAGAATAGCCTACAAAACACCATTAGGGATGTCACCATATGAATTGGTTTATGGAAAGACCTATTGTCGATGTTTCGGATCACCGACTAGTAAATTTGTATCTATGCATCTGGCCTGGATGGTGTGCTCGGAGGACACAAGGATTTATACTGGTTTGGGCAGAATGTCCCTATGTCCAGTCTGCTACTGCTTGTGTTAGCAGCATTAGTTTGTAGTAGGGGTTACAAACGGGCAAGAGAGGGTGTGGATCCTAGGTCTCTGGTGGGAGGATTGATGAGTGTTGAGAGTTTCTTTAGCTGTATGCTCGTGTCCCTCATGGGGTGTCTCGCTTCCCCTTTTATAGGTGAAGGGGAAGGCACATGTTACAGAGAGAGAAAAAGAGAGGAAAGGGGAAAAGCGAGGGAGAGGAAGGCCTCTAGGGCCATCACGTCCTTCTCTGTCATGTGGGTCCCACCGATGCTGTAGGTGGTAATGGGGATGGCTCCATGTCGGGCTCCTGTTCACCACTGGTGCCATGCCTCGACATCATCAGCTGGTCGTGGCATCCCATCCCATCCTTGTGGATGGCATGATGAATCGACATGCTTGTCAGTGGCCGTATGGGGATTAGGCAGCATAGCGACCACACACCCATCATTGTTGGTGATGTGAACCCTCGGGCATGGCCTGACATGGCCATGGGTCATGTCGAGACATGCCCGCTTCCCTCCAGTTGTCAGAAGTTTGATCCTAGGGTCATACCCTTAGACCCATAGTTGTTGGAGGGGCATGGGTCCCCGTTGGGCGAGATAGAGCCTGTGCCCTTAGGGTCAGGCGAGACCGCTCCCATACCCTTAGGGTCGGGTGACATGGGGCCCGTGCCCCTAGGGGTCTAGCGAGGTGGAAACCGTCCCTTTGGGGTCAGTTGAGACTAAAATACATCCTCAATTATCTAGGTGAGTTTATCATCCATGGTCCTTAGATCCCTTCTTCGGGTATCCCTAATACCGATACCTGACAGTAGCCCCGAGCCTATGGAGGAGTAGGATACTCCTTCATAGGCTTTTTTGGATGGAGGGACTTCAAGGGCTTCGATCTTCTACTGCCCGCAGGATGACTTGGTGGGTTGCGATTCCCTTCTATCACGATCAGACTCCTTAGGAACATGTAGCTATGGGATTCGGGGGTCCAGAAAAGATTTCTCTTGATTCTGATCCCTCCCTAGGATCCGATCGATCTGCCATCGTCATGTGACCACGTATTTGGTCTCCCCTTGCGAGTCCAACTTCCCTCAAGCCCCCACGCATAGCAGGGGTGAAAGCTCTAGTTTGGTTTTGGTGAATTGATGAAACCCTAAGTGCTAACCTAGTTTATCAAAGTGATCATGAGATAGGTAGCACATTCCAAGTGGTGAAGCAATTGAAGAATCATGACATGATGATGGTGATGCCATGGTGATGATCAAGTGCTTGGACTTGAAAAGAAGAAAGAGAAAAACAAAAGGCTCAAGGCAAAGGTATAAGTGGTAGGAGCCATTTCGTTTTGGTGATCAAGACACTTAGCGAGTGTGGTCACATTTAGGTTCAATAGCCGTACTATTAAGAGGGGTGAAACTCGTATCAAAATACGGTTATCAAAGTGCCACTAGATGCTCTAACTCATTGCATATGCATTTAGGATCTAGTAGAGTGCTAACACCCTTGAAAATGTTTATGAAAATATACTAAAACACATGCACAAAGGTGATACACATTGTGTTTAGCACTTGGGAGCAAGGGTTCGAAACTTCACCGGTGGAGTGTCCACCCATAGAGTGCGGAATAGTCCGATGGTGCCACCGGTGCCCTGTACAGAAAAGATAGGGTTTCATAGAGTGCACTAGGATGCTGGTCACTGTGGTGACCGGACTCTAGTGAGCAGCGTCTGGTCAATTATAAAAGAAGATGGTACTCTCGGCATGTGACTAGACATAGGTGACCGAACTCTAGCTAAACACTGTTCAACATATAGTCATTCTGATGTGGCGACACACAGAGAAGAGGTGAAGGACTGGATGCTGATGCTACGTCTGATCATGACCGACCAGACGCGTCCAGTCGTAGTTGACCTACACTAGGAGCTCTCTGGAAGTGACCAGACACTAGGGTCCTATGTCCGGTCATGATCAAACTGACGCATCTAGTCATGGCACTGTGTTGCGTTCGATCATCACTTAACAGTTGAGATTGGGTGCTCAACATTTGAAGCGAGGGATGATGTGGTAGCCATCCATTGATCGAACGCTGGTAGGGTGCGTCTGGTCGATCTGACCGGCGCATCCAGTCGCCCTTATTTTTTAGTGAACAGAGAGCCAATGACTTTATTCATGGGGGCTCTCTATTTAAGCCCCATGGCTGGCTCAAGCTCACCCTCTTGGCCATTTGCATTAACATAGCAACCTTGTGAGCTTAGACAAAGCCCTCCACTCATCTCCTTCATAGATTCATCATCTTTGTGAGATTGGGAGTGAATCCAACTGCATTGCTTCAGTGTTTGCATCTAGAGGCACTTGGTGTTTCGTGTTTTGCTAGTGGGATTCACTTGTTACTCTTGGTGGTTGCCTCCACCTAGATGGCTTGGAGCAGCGAGGATCGTCGACCGGAGGATTGGTGATTGTCTCCAGCTCCGATCGTGGTGATTGTGAGGGGTTCTTGACCTTTTCCCTGGCGGAGAGCCAAAAGGTACTCTAGTAAATTGCTCGTGGCTTGTGTGGTCCTCATCTTGTGTTGGTTGTGCGGCACCCTATTGAGGGTTTGGAGTGTGATGCCAATTAGCGCGTGAACCTCCAAGTGAGTGAATCGCCACAACGAGGACTAGCTTGCTAGCAAGCAAGTGAACCTCTGGTAAAAATCATTGTGTCATCACTTGATTCCGAGGTGATTGGTCTTCATTGGTATTCATTCTTGTGATTGATTGGTTCATTCCTCAACTCGGCGGTATAACCATCTTGCTCTCTCTCTTTATATTACCGCAAACTAGTTGTCAAGCTTTGTAGTGTAGCTAGTCGTGAGAGCTTGTTAGTTTGGTTAGTGTGGCTCTTTAGTTAGCCTTTGAGAGCACTGCTAACTTAATGTAGAGACATAGCCATTGTGTGGATAGAGACTATATAAACTAGAATTGTGGTAGGTGGCTTGCATTTTTAGTAGTCTAGCACAACACTCGCTTCGCATCATATTTGTCTAACCGGTTTGCTAAGTGTTGTTCCTCTAGCCATTAGGACCTTTCAAGTGGTATCAGAGCCGAGGTCACCGTGATTTGAGGCTTAACAACCTTCGGTGTAAAAATGGCTCAAATCAACAACACCAAGAAGCCACCTCAATCTGATGGCATAAATTATCCATATTGGAAGTCAAAGATGATCCACACATATCAAGTCAATCAATAGAAGGGTGTGGATGGTGGTAGAAACCAAAATAGAGATTGCCGATCTAGAGAATCCCACCACGGCCGAAGAAGGGCTTCTCCAAAACAATGACATTGCTCTAAGTGCCATTCATGATGCAATTAATGAGAGAACATTTGAGCAAATCAAGAACATTGAGATGGCTCATGAGACTTGGAAGATGTTGGAAGAATCATTCAAGGGCACCAAGGCAATAAAGGGTGCATAGGCATACATTCTCATGGAGAAATTTGCTAGCTTCAAGATGAAGGAAGATGAGAGTGTGTCGGACATATTCCATCAGATGGAAGTGCTTATCAATGATCTCAAAGCACTTGGTGAGAAGGTGGAGGACAAGGACTTCTCTCATAAGTTCTTGAAATGCTTACCCATAAGATTTGGCATGTTGGTCACATTGCTAGTGAGGATCGGTTTGGACACAATGACACAAAACCAAATCTTGGGAGATATCATGACCGATGATGCTTATAGAGATGATGATGAGAAGGAAGAGAAGAGGGACAAGAAGGATGCCAAGAAAAAGAGGTGACATTCAAGGCCACATCATCCAAGGGCAAAGCAAAGCAAGAATCATCAAGTGACGATGAAGACTTGAGCTTTGATGAGATGGATGATGAGAAGATGACTCTCTTTGTCAAGAGATTTGGCAAGTTCATGATGAAGAAGGGCTACCGAGCTAGAAGAAAGAAGTCTTGATCCAAGAACAAGGAAGAGTCAAGAAGGTGCTTCAATTGTGGAAGCAAAGATCATCTTGTTGCTCAATGCCCATACAATAGTGACAATGACGATGGCAAGAAGAACAAGAAGAAGGACAAGAAGGAAAAGAAAGTGAAGAAGGACAACATGACCTTAAAGAAGAAGAAGAAGTGTGGTTCATATGTAGTCACTTGGGATAGTGATGCTTCCTCAAGTGATGATGATGATAGTGATGATGACAAGACCATCAAGAAGATGGCACTTGCAAGCATTGCTATCAATGAGAAGACTTCTCTCTTCGACACCCCATCATGCTTCATGGCTAAGGCCACTAAGGTACAAACTTGTGATGATGGAAGTGATGAGGAACATGCTAATGAAAATAAAAATGAAAGTGATAGTGATGATGACTGAACCAACTAAGGATGAACTACTTGACATGCTAGATGATGCTAAAGAACACTTTGACATTAAAAGAAGGGAATGCAAATGCTTGCATAAGGAAGTAAAAGCCCTTAAGCAGGCCCTTGATGAGCTCAAAGCAACTCATGAGAGGCTAGAGGAAGCCCATGAGAAGCTTGGCAAGGCTCACAAGAAGCTTGAAAAAGCTCATTCCTCTTTGCTTGATGAGCAAAATAAGAAGAAGCATGTTGAGACATGTAATGTAGTCTTAACTTGTGATATAATTGATGAATCATTATATAATCCTATCATTGTTGCTCCCACTAACCCTTCTTGTAACACTTCTACTTCCACCTCATCTAGTAGTGATGGTTTTACTTGTGATGCCTCACTAATGGTTGAGAATGAGACCCTCAAGAAGGAGGTCAATAAGCTCACTCACACCTTGGCTAAGGCCTATGGTGGTGAGGACCGCTTGCTTATGTGCTTGGGTAGCCAAAGAGCTTCTCTCTACAAAGAGGAATTGGGCTATACCCCAAGAAAGGCAAAGCAGCCTTTGCTCCTCAGCAAGACTAATTTTGTGAAGAACAATGGTCAGTTTTGCACTAGTTGCAAGCAAGTTGGTCATAAAGAGCATGAATGCAAGAACAAGAGCAAAAATGCTAATAGTATCCTCCATTAAGCTTGATTCTTTCTATGTGCTTACCAAGGGTGCAAATGGTGTAAAGGCTAAGTTTATTGGTACACCATGGATGGGCTCAAAGAAGAAAGCCATTTGGGTGCCAAAGAGCTTGGTCACTAACCTTCAAGGACCCAAGCAAGTTTGGGTACCTAAAAAGAATTGATCTTCTTTTGTAGGTCAATTACAAAGCCTAGAGGAAGGCATTGGGTTCTTGATAGTGGGTGCACTGAACACATGGCCAGTGATGCACGAATGTTCAACTCAATCAACACCAATGGCAATGATGGTTATGATAGTATCACATTTGGTGATAATGGCAAAGGCAAGGTCAAGGGTCTTAGTAAGATTGCAATATCCAATGCCATGAGCATTTCCAATGTATTGCTAGTAGAGAGCTTGACTTCAATTTGCTATCCATGGCTCAATTGTATGATCATGGATTCAAATGCATATTTGGGGTAGATGATGTAGAGATCATAAGTGTAGATGGCTCTAACTTGATCTTCAAAGGTTTTAGATATGAGAATCTCTACTTGGTTGATTTCAATGCTAGTGAAGGTAAACTATTTACATGTTTGTTCACTAAGTCTAGCATGGGTTGGTTATGACATAGAAGGCTTGGTCATATTGAAATGAAACAATTGAATAGATTGGTCAAGCATGACTTGGTTAAAGGCTTAAAAGATGTAGTGTTTGAGAAAGATAAGCTTTGTAGCTCTTGTCAAGCCGGCAAACAAGTTGGAAACACCCATCCTAAGAAAAGCATGATGAGCACTAGTAAAGCATTTGAGTTATTACACATGGATTTGTTTGGGCCAACACAATACACTAGCATCGGTGGAAACAAATATGGCTTTGTAATAGTGGATGATTATACTAGATACACTTGGGTATTCTTTCTAGTGGACAAAAGTGATGTGTTTGCAACATTCAAATCATTTGTCAAGGGCATTCACAATGAGATTGAAACAACCATCAAGAGAGTTAGAAGTGACAATGGTAGTGAGTTCAAGAACACTAGAATTGATGAATTGTGTGATGAATTTGGAATTAGACATTAATTCTCGGCTAAGTACACTCCATAATCAAATGGCCTTGTTGAGAGGAAGAATAGAACACTCATTGATATGGCAAGGTCTATGCTTAGTGAATACAATGTGAGTCAATCTTTTTGGGCCGAAGCTATCAACACTGGCTTGCTATTGTAGCAACCGCCTCTATTGTCACCCATTGAAAGAGAAGACACCATATGAGCTCTTGAATGGTAGAAAGTCCAACATTGCATATTTTTGGGTCTTTGGTTGCAAATGCTATATCTTGAAGAAAGGCACTAGATTGAGTAAGTTTGACAAGAAATGTGATGAAGGATTCCTACTTGGATACTCAACTACTAGCAAAGCATATAGAGTTTGGAATTTGGATAGTGGTACTCTTGAGGAAGTTCCTAATGTTGAATTTGATGAAACCAAGGGTTCCCAAGATGAGAATGAGAACTTGGAATATGTTAGAGGCATTCAACTTTCAAATGCCATGAAGAACATGGATGTGGGTGAATTGAGGCCTAGGCAAGTGAATGATGATGAAGATGATCAAGTGCAAGTGCTCTCTAACTCAAATGTGCAAGATGATACAACTCAAGCTAGTACAAGTGGCTCTGATGACAATGAACAAAATAAAGTGGCTAGTACATCATTCTCAACCTAATGATCAAGCAAGTGCAAGCAATCAAGTTCCAATCCTCCAACCAACCAATATTGCAAGGGATCATCCATTGGACACTATCATTGGTGATATTTCAAGAGGTGTGCAAACTAGATTAAGATTGGCTTCATTTTGTGAGCATTTCTCATTTGTGTCATCCATTGAACCAAAGAAGATAGATGAAGCATTGAAGGATGTTGATTGGATGAATACTATGCATGAAGAATTAAATAACTTCACAAGAAATCAAGTATGGGAATTAGTAGAGAGACCAAAGGGACACAATGTGATTGAAACCTAATGGGTCTTTAGAAACAAGCAAGATCAAGATGGGATAGTAGTAAGGAATAAAGAAAGATTGGTAGCACAGGCTATACACAAGTTGAAGATCTTGACTTTGGAAAAACATATGCCCCTAGTTGCTAGATTGGAAGCAACTAGAATCTTGCTAGCCTATGCTTGTGCCCACAACATCAAACTCTATCAAATGGATGTCAAGAGTGCATTTCTAAATGGTTACATCAATGAAGAAGTATATGTTGAGCAACCTCTCGGTTTTGAAGATGACAAGAAGCCCGACCATGTGTACAAGTTGAAGAAGGCATTGTATGGCTTGGAGCAAGCACCTAGAGCATGGTATGAGAGATTGAGGGACTTTATACTCTCTAAAGGGTTCATGATGGACAAGGTTGACACCACTCTTTTCACTTGGTAAAGACTTATTTGTGTTACAAATCTATGTTGATGACATCATATTTGGATCAACCAATCAAGACTTTTGTGAAGAATTTGGAAAGATGATGGCTAACGAGTTTGAGATGTCCATGATTGGAGAGTTAAGTTACTTCCTTGGTCTTCAAATCAAGCAATTGAAGAATGGTACATTTGTGAGTCAAGGCAAGTATATCAAGGACATGATAAGAAGTTTGGCATGAGTGATAGCAAAGCTATTAGTACACCAATGGGAACAAATGGCAACTTGGATTATGATGCAAGTGGTAATATGGTGGATCAAAAATTGTATCGGTCTATGATTGGAAGCCTACTCTATGTGACCGCATCAAGGCCGAATGTCATGTTTAGTGTGTGCATGTGTGCAAGATTTCAAGCCTCACCAAGAGAAAGTCATTTGAAGGCTACAAAGAGAATATTGAGGTACTTGAAGCATACACAAAATGTTGGTTTGTGGTATCCCAAAGGAGCAAAGTTTGAGCTAGTTGGTTACTCTGACTCGGATTATGCAGGATGCAAGGTTGAAAGGAAGAGCACCTTGGGCACATGTCAATTATTGGGAAGATCACTTGTTTCATGGTCATCAAAGAAGCAAAATAGGGTTGCATTCCCATGATCCCCTGCACCTAGTGGTTCCCCTCGTTGGACCGGCGGTGCACTAGAGCACCCTCGCCGGAGGCGATGGCGGACGGTGGAGGCAGCGCGGTGGTATGCTGACATTCTCTAGTTGTGGTGTGCTCAGTCAAGGTGTGTCATGTCTTCATGGTAACCTAACGAAGCTAGCTAGGGTGGGTTAGGGTTCTGACGAGGCAGCAGGTGAGCTCTGACCGCGTGCATGTCCATGTAGTGCGGTGCACAGGAGCACGATGATGCTCCCACTGTTCCATCTAGACAGCAGCAAGAGGTGGGTCTCCATCATGCCACCTACTAGGTCTATGGTTACTCAACCTAAGGCACGTGAGAGAGGATGGAGGCAATGGCGAGCTCGAGTGCCATGGCGGCCATGGCGGCCGCGTGTAGAGCGGCAATGCGTTCCAGCACAACTAGAAGGTAGCGTTTAAATGGATGATGGGTTTAGATGCTAGGACCTATGGTGAAGACTAGATGAGGGAGAGAGTGCAGTGGTGCTTCTGTGAAGCTGGCCGTGGTGAGCCGAAAGCATGGCAGGCGCACCGGTGATGGCACGTTGGCGCGAGGCGAAATAGGGCCTTACCAAGGCTCGAGCGGCTACAATGGCTTGTTGGAGGTGGTAGAGGAGGTGGTGGCACAGATGTGGACAAGGTGGATTAAGCAGCGGTGTAGCATGCACGATGAGTGAGCACGGCGGAGGCACACGGCGATGGCGACTGGCGGCATTGCTACGTGCGTGGGCGGAAGAGAAGGCGAGAGAGAGTGAGAGAGTGGGAAATGAATGGAGCAGCAAGGTTGCCTCAGTCTTCTCTCCACTGTGGCCTGACCGTCCGAGCCAACATTGGTGTATGGCTACCACACAGCATGCCTAGGCTTGCCCCCCATCAACCACTAACGGTGCAGCGTCCGCGGCCATCAGGCCCGAATTCAGTGACTGACAGCACAAGTTCAACCACCTCTATCTCCTAATTTGTGGCGAGTTAGCAAAAACTCCATTACTAAAAGTTGTTGAGCTACATGTAAACTCCAACTTTGCTTTAGGGAGTAACATCTAATTTGCCATAGTTTTCAAATTGCAAAGCTTCAAAGTAGGGTACTTTGAAACTGAAAATCATTTCATGACAGTAAATTTTTCTAAGTTGAAAATAATATTTTGTTGATTCTTGTAATCCCTATTTGACCATGTTAGGCACTAAATTAGCTCTTGACCCAGAAATAAAAGTTGTTTCTCTAGTCAAGTACTACAACTTTGCTTAAGGGTGCATAACCAGTGCAAAGTTTTAGGGTATAGTTCAACTTAGGTCAAACTTGCAACTTGAAAATGGTAGATTACACTATAACCATGACTTAGAGGCCAATGTGGCCCTAGTCATGAATACCAAAGTTGTTCCATGTGACATTCTAAGCATGTTTAAGGTACTCCTAGGGTCCCACAAGCATTTTATACATTGGTCACATGTAAACCCTAGCATATGTAAAGCATTTAGTGACAAACACATGTGATATAAGCAATCATAGAGAAAAAATTTGAGATGCTCATGCTCATGATTGATCAATGATGCTTGTGCTCATGAAATGCCAATGCCAAATACATGCTTAACACCTAGAGTGTTATAGTGCACGCTTAGGACCCAGCTGACTCCGTGACTAGCCATCCGAGGCCTGATGTGAACATCAAGACGCGCAAAAAGCCCCTACCTAGAGTGCCAACTATCAGTGTTTTGGATCACCGGTTAGTAAATTTGTATCTACTCGTCTGGCCTAGATGGTGTGCTCAAAGGATACAAGGATTTATACTGGTTCAACCAGAATGTCTCTACATCTAGTCTGTTGCTGCTCGTGTTACCGGCACTAGTTTGTAGTAGGGCTACAAACTAGGGAGAGAGGGAGCGGACCCAGGTCTCTAGTGGGAGGAATGAAGAGTGCTAAGAGTTGGTTCAGCTGTGTGCTCGTGCTCCTCATGGGTGTCCTACTTCCCCTTTTATAGATGAAAGGGAAGGCATAGGTTATAGAGAGAGAAAAAGAGAGGAAAGGGGAAAAACAAGGGAGAAGAAGGCCTCTAGGGCTGCCGCATCCTTCTTCTCCTTCATGCAGGCCCTGCTGATATTGTAGATGGTGATGGGGATGGCTCCATGTCAGGCTCCTATTCAGCACTAGTACCATGCCTCGACATCATCAGCTGGTCATGGCGTCCCATCCCATCCCAGTGAACGGCTTGGTGAACCGACGTTCCTGTCAGTGGTCGTACGGGGATTAGGCAGCACAGCGACCACGCACCCATCACTGTTGGCGATGCAAATGCCTGGGCATTGCCTAACGTGGCCATGGGTCATGTCAAGATGTGCCTGCTTCCCTCCTAGTGTCAGAATTTTGACCCTATGGTTGTACCCTTATACCCATCGAGCGAGATAGAGCCTGCGCCCTTGGGGTCAGGTGGGATGGAGCCTGTGCCCTTAGGGTCGAGCGAGACGGCTCCTATACCCTCAGGGTCAGGCAACACTAGGCCCATGCCCTAGGGGTCTAGCGAAGCGAAAACCATCCCTTTGTGGTTGGTCAAGACTAAAATACATCCTTAATTATCAAGACGAGTTTGTCATTCATGGTCTTTAGATCCCTTCTTTGGGTATCCCTAATATCGATACCCAACACCTACCATCTATCTATCGAGCTAGAATTCAAAGCTCACTAGGCCATCAGGCGATGGAACATGGACTTTGAAGCCATAGGAACCAAGAGGAAGATGCAACTTTCTGAGTTGGATGAATGGTGTGAAAAAGCATATCATAACGCCAAGATATATATGGAGAGAAGCAAGAGATGGCATGACAAGAGGATCAAGAAGAAGGAGTTCATCCTAGGAGATAAGGTATTACCTTTCAATTCCTGGGTTAAATTATTCGGGCACAGAAAACTTCGAAGCAATTGTGAAGGATCATTCAAGGTGATAAGCACTTCATCGCATGGAGCGGTACACTTCAAAATGATGAAGGTACATTATTTAAGGTGAATGGCCACCGTCTCAAGATCTTTCAAGAACCTGAAAAACCACCTGAGGATTTGGATGAGGTAGATTTTTTTTATTTTACCATAAATTACACCACTACCATTGGTGACAAAAGATGCTCGGTAGTCCACCGTGGGGTATCTCACGATGGTAGATTTGTCATAGAGGTGAGCGAGATCAAGAGCAAGATGGTAATACAAGCACCAAGACACAAGATTTAGATAGGTTCGGCCATCAGTATGACATAATACCTACATCCTATGTTCTGATGTATTGCATTGAGATGTATGGATCGTGACGTATCTTGTCCACTAGGGGACCCTTGCCTCTCCTTATATACTCTAGAGGGGCAGGGTTACAAGGAAAGTATCCTATTTGGTACTATACAATATCTTGCGATGCATGTCGAGCAGCGCCGTGCATGCCTGGATCTTGTGGGCTGCGCCACCTTTGATGATGTGGCCCATGTCTTGTCTTGTGGATACCGGGGGGCCATACCCCCATAGCTAGTCCCTGAGCCTAACAGTAGGTGACGTAGTCACATGGTGCTAGGGTCAGAATGTTGAAGACCAGCCGAGCAGGTAGCCAGTCCCCGGGCGTAGCCTCGAGATGAGAACAAGCACATTCACCGCAAGGTGAAGTGTGCCCACTTTGTCCCCGAGCCTACTGGAAGATGAAGAATGAATCTTGTAGCAGGGTCAAAGAAAAAGAAGTCTAAAAGCTTTGCCGACATCATCCGACATGCGTGTATTAAGACCCTAGACGTGCTACCCAAGATCAGCACCCTGATCCAAACAGCATGGAGTAGCTTGATAGCACACCGATGAGATGAAGCAAGATCCAACCACCAAGGGAGCACTGAGGAGTCCCTAGCATTGCTGATGATGTCCGAGCGTTGAAGGGCGAGGAGTCCTCGGCATCACTGGCGATGTCCGAGCACCGAAGAGCGAGGAGTCCCTGGCGTCACTGGCGATGTCTGAGCACCGAGGAGCAAGGAGTCCTCGGCGTCACTGGCGATGTCCGAGCACTGAGGAGTGAGGAGTCCTCGGCGTCACTGGAGATGACCGAGCACCAAGGATTGAGGAGTCCTTGGCGTCACTAGCGATGACCGAGCACCGAGGAGTCCCCGGTGTCGCTGGCAATGTCTGAGCACCGAGGAGCGAGGAGTCCCCGGCATCGCTGGTGATGTCTGAGCACCAAGGAGCGAGGAGTCCCCGGCGTCGCTGGCGATGACCGAGCACCGAGGAGCGAGGAGCCCCCGACGTCGCTGGCGATGTCCGAGCACCAAGGAGCAAGGAGTCCCCGGCGTTATTGGCGATGACCAAGCACCGAGGAGCGAGGAGCCCTCGGCATCGCTGGCGATGTCCGAGCACTGAGGAGCGAGGAGTCCCCAGCGTCGTTGGCGATGTCCGAGCACCAAGGAGTCCCTGGCGTAGCTGGCGATGTCCGAGCACCAAGGAGTTCCTGGCAAATCTGGCAAGGTCTGAGCACCAGCGTAGCTGGCGACGTCCATGTGGTGAAGTGTGCCCACTTAGTCCTCGAGCATGAAGAAACCAAGCACCGAGGAGTCCCCGGTGTAGCTAGCGATGAAGCACGAGCGATGAGCAGTCTGGTCAACTGGTCGGTGGCGAAGTGAGCATTGAGTAGAAGCGACTAGCAAACAGTCCAATCAATTGGTTGGCGACAAAGTCCATGAACCTAGCGGTTTGACCAATTGATCGATGGAGAAGTCCGAGCACCAGGTGGTCCAATCACCTGGATGATGATCCTGCAATACAAACATGTAGAACGGGTAGTATATGATGTAAAAATATATGAACTCTGGAGAAAAAATAGCGTATGTTGCTTGGCGATCAATTGGAGCAAAGATGTATTTATATTTAATATAAACCGCCTGACTAGTTAGCGTGTAGCTAAGTCTCCAGCCCTAGCTAGCCCGTTAACCATAACATGGAGTGCAGAGCCCGTGCATGTGTAGGAGGAACTAGGCAGTGACCAAGGAGCCACTGCCAACCACTCATAATGTAGAGCGCGGAGCCCGTAGCATGTGTAGGGAGGAGCCAGAGACAGAGCCATCTCTAGAGGTGACCAAGCATCAACATGAGTGTTCGGGGGTTCAGAAAATTGTTTGGAGAGCAAACATGGAGAAAACAGCTCGGAGAAACATTATGGCGATATACGAAGATTGGAGAATATTTAGAATAATATTAAAATGTGACTTAGCTTTAGACAGAAAGTCTGATCGGCGACGTATGGTGTTATCTGGTCGGCTGTTGATGGCGAGCACCTGGCGAGCGGTGAGTTGTTGGTGAAGGCGACCTCAGAGGTGGTTCCAAGATCGAATCTATTATCACGGGGGCTGATGTAGCCAACGATGAATCATCGTCGTGGACCGCATGGATCTCCACGATATTGATGACGAGAACGCACTGTTGATTTGAGGTCCATCTATCTCGCCATGGATCAAGCGCACACCCCTACCTAGGCGTGCCAACTGTCGACAAAAGATGCTTGGCAGTCCACCGAGGGGTATCCCACGATGGTAGATTTGTCAGTAGAGGTGAGAGAGATCAGGAGCGAGATGGTAATACAAGCACCAAGACACAAGATTTAGACAGGTTCGGCCGTCAGTATGACGTAATACCTACATCCTGTGTTCTAATGTATTGCATTGAGATGTATGGATCATGATGTATCTTGTGCGCTAGGGGACCCCTGCCTCTCCTTATATACTCTGGAGGGGCAGGGTTACAAGGAAAGTATCCTATTTGGTACTATACAATATCTTGCAGTGCACGCCGAGCAGCGCTGTGCGCACCTTGATCTTATAGGCTGGGCCACCTCTAATAGTGCGGCCCATGGCTTGTCTTGTGGATACCGGGGAGCCATACCTCCATAGCCATCCTCTGTATTGTTTCAAAACATGAAAATATACTTTTCGAGATTAGATAGGAGTTAGAAACCACCATAAGAAAATCACCCCTGAGACCCCGACATGTGGGGCCAGATGGCCCCACCTAGAGGCTGCTCGGCCCACTGTCAGTGCCTCTCGCATCCTATCAACTCTCTCTTGTCTTCTAGATCCTTGCTCTTCATAATCCCGTAATTTTTCGATGCATTATGTTTTTCCTCATTCTGAGACCTCATATGGATAGATCTTGACCCCTGCTGCAAGTTAATCCCCCTATATAAACGAACCCCTACTGACTCCATTGCCATGCCATCAAAGCCTTCTCCTCTAGCAACAACAAAGCTCTCATCCTCTCTAGTTCCCATGGCCGACAAGCAAATGATCCCCTATGGAGCCGATCTTAACAAGAAGCCCAACACGCTTGCGCTGACCACTATTCTTCTAGAAGTTACCCCTATTTCCTCAAATCAATCCTACTATGCCCAAGCCATTTGCTGCCCGCTGATCACTCCGCCGTCGCCGCTACTACGTCTTGAAGGAAAGCCTCTCCAACAAGAGCTGAAGCTAGACGCCCAAAAGCTTTTCAAGGTGATGAAGGAAATCAACCGTCTTCCGTCGAACGATCATGAGGTGCTGACTGGACTGAAGACCAAGAAATTTGGAGATGTTACTTGGGCAAAGTATAAGTCGGTCACCCCTCGTACCACTATTGATGGAGTCAAGGCAATGCCAGAGCAGATAAAGGTTGTTCCTCCCAAGAGGAAGGCAACATCACCACCTATTCAAAAGGTTGAGAAGCGTCCAAGGACGACCATTGCCCTCTTAGAAATGAAGATTGAAGATCTAAGCGATGTTATCTATACCTTAGAGCAAAGGATCGATGAGGAACATGTCTACCGCAAGAGTCTATAACATGATTTAAACACTTTGAATCATTTTGTTGCTAAAATGAAGAAGTGAGAATTAGGTAGTCATTTTGATAAGGCATGAGTGTTAGGTTAAGTGTTATCGTGTGTTTAGGTTTGTCGCTTAGCTCAGATGTTATACCAGTCGAAAGTTTGTGTTAGCCAAATAAAAGTTTGTGCTTAGTTTGTGCTTGTGTAATAAAGTGCCTTATTATTAATGGAGTCATATTATT
Source organism: Miscanthus floridulus (assembly GCF_019320115.1). Lineage (NCBI taxonomy): Eukaryota > Viridiplantae > Streptophyta > Magnoliopsida > Poales > Poaceae > Miscanthus > Miscanthus floridulus. Next base: position 67,908,502 of record NC_089597.1, on the reverse strand, counting down.
ACCTGCTCTCTATTTCTTTTGGATATGTGTTTGTCTCCACATGTTGTGCAGAAAGTTATACAAGGAAACAAGTGTGGGGGAGAAACACCGCAACAACAAGACGAGATCCGATCGCGAAAATCATGAAATTCAGAAAGTAATGAGTCAAGAACCATGTATGATGAAGCGGGGCTCGAGTAGACCCTAGAGTGGACCGCCCGGCCTCCTCTATGGGCTGGTTGGCCCATCACTATGCTGCCTCGCCCTGAGCTTTGGCCACGGTTAGGTTTGTGACCCATACACTCTATTTTCATATGTTTTGCTTTCCGTTTTGAACAAAATTGAAAATCACTTGATAAAACAACTTAAAACATGAGGAAAGGTTATTTCAGTCATGACTTAAGGATAGACTCACATAATACTATCCCTAGAAGTCATGCTATTGTTGGGAACTTATTATTAGGGGCCCCATGTCACTTAAGTTGTTGTGGAATGTGATATAGTAGAATAATGAGAACTTGATTCTTGATGTCTTGTTATTGGAGAATTTTATTTCAAAAAGTAGAAAGAATAGCTACACCTCTCCTTTGTGGTAATCAATGTCCTACTAGAGCCATACATGATATATAGACTAGGGAAACCTTCCACATATACTACTTGTCATGGTGTTGAGTTTGGTCAAAACTTGTGACCCTTGTTGAGAAACTTATCATGCTCTCAAGATCAAGATCACGTACACTCCACATATACCTACTGCTTCTACACTATGAGTATGCAACAACATGTTTTCCATCCACCCAAAAATGTTCTACTCCTACACTGGGAATAGACACGAAAATATGATTGATAGGATAAATGCTCCAAGTTCTTATAAATGTCTCTCTTGAAAATTTTTACTTGCAGAAAAAGAGGCATGGGCTATGCAAAAGTTATTCATGAAAAGAAAAAGTATTAAAAAATGGACAAGTGTCTAAGATATCTAAAATAATGGGTACTTAGATGCATGCCTAAAAAAGAGAGATGAATAAGATAGCCCATGTTTTCGTGCAAAAGTATTTTCAAGTTTCAAACAAGAGATATACGTTTCAAAAAGTGGAGTAGAATTAGGATAGCTACCATATACATATCCACACACATGCACATCTTGATCTAAGAGTATGACATTTTTTCCTTGGATCCTTGTTTTGACTTTACAATATATACAATGCAAGTATGTTCTTACATTCATCCCTACCTAAGCTCCATACAAGCTTTTAGATGTAGGCAAAAAGAAGGCAAGTCATTGATGCCAAGGTGAGGATCCAAAAATACTACATACAAAGTGATTTGAGAGTACTACAAAAGGAGAAGGTAAGCTATGTTTTGTTTTCAAAAATCTTAAACTTTTTCTCCAATCGACTTGAAGGAAGATGGTGATCTGTTTCAAGCTATTCCATTCTTCAACCGCCTAAAGTTTCATGGTAGACACTTTGAATCCTGCAGTGCATGCATGACTAGGAATTGTTTTATGTTGATATCTTGTCCTAAGGTTATGTCTTGAGTAATCCATCCTTTTATTGAGGATGAGTAAAAGCCTAAGTGTGGGGGAGCTTGTTGACAGTAGTTAACACTAATCACAAACCATCAATATACCTTGCATAAATGACTAAAATAGATCACCAACATAGACTTAGGGGATTAACTGACAAATTCCATGAGTTTTGTTGAATCTATATTTTCAACAGGACTTAATCAAAAAACCATCAAGGGGACCTATTTGTCAAAAGAAATCATGGAATTCCACCATGGGATTAACGTGGGAAGGTTCTAGAAGACTCTAGGAGGCTTTCCACCAAAGCGGGACACGTGTCTCTGACATGTGGGACTGGCCGACCCCACCTAGAGGTCACCTAGCCTCTGTGGGCCCCACCTATCATCCTCTTTGTTATGTTGGTTCTCCACCGCCTTCTAGGATGCATCTCAGCTGTTATTTCAAGTCGGTTTGATCAATGGGCTGAGGATTGATGATCCAGGCTATATATACCTGCCTGCACCTCCCCCTAGAAACCCTAATTCATTACCATGTTTAGATCCTAAGAGCTGAGAAGCCAGAAACCCTAATTCATATGTCCACCAGGATTAGATCTAGCAATCTAGAGAAGATTAGTCCTCGGTAGGATCTAGTCTTGTATTAGAGATAGAGAGATAGAGTGAGGGAAGAGTTTTGGAGGAGTCTCGACCTATCAATGCTCTCTTATGGCTTGTACCCTAGCGGAATCAAGTTCTTCTAGAGCTTGCTTCTGAGATTTCTCAGGTAATCGACTTCTAACTTGTTCATAATATTCTTCAGGTTTGCGACTCTTTTTTGAGTACTTTAATCCTTGTAGCTCCTAGGTTAAAGTAGTATTTGTAGTGTAAATGTGGTGCTTAGACTCGGTTACTCATGGATGTACCCTATTTTCCTGATCGGTGGTAGCTCGTGAGTGACTCTTATAGCCTTGTTGAATCCTCTGTAGTCCACCTCCCATTAGTAGGCCTAGCAGGACTTTGTTACTATAGGAAACATACTCTGCTTGTGTTTTCTATAGTAATGTCCCCATAATTGAATAATAGAAGACATAGCTTACCGAAGTTAGAACTAGAAGACCTTAGCAGTCTCCTCTACGCTCCAATTATCTTGCCTTAATTGTTAAGTTGGGTAAAGTTAGAATTAGTTATTCTTACCCCCGTTCCTTTGGGTTTGATATAAAACTAGGTTACTCTCAGTGAAGTCCTACAATGGTATAATATCTGTGTGCTTTTGGATTATTCTGTGTGCATTAATTTATACCAACATTGCGCTGGGCAACTGAAAGTGGACCGCAGCCAGTGCCAAGGCCGCTCCCTGCCCGATACCATCCTCCATGGCTTCATGGAAGCATTCCGGTGTAGCATGGAGTTGTGCATTCACCTCTACCACATTATTGCGCCCCCTAGGGAAGAGGATGTGGTAGGTGCCTAGGGCCATGACCCAGAGCTCCCATGACTCCGCACCGTGAGCATCGAGGTGGGCCCATAGCCTGCTCGCCTCCTCCTAAAGCCCTCAGAGTTGCTCACCCAGACAACGAGCTTCCTTCCTTGACTCTGCACTAGCAAAGATTTGAGACATCAAAACAACATGGGAATGTCATCTGGAGTCAGCCGTTTGTGGGTAGCAAAGATGGAGAAAGGGAACGACCTACACCTTCGAGCTCCTCCCTCAGATGGGCCACCTCTGCCTGCACCATGTCACACACGTTCTCTGCCGCTACTGCCGCCACCTATTCCTCTTCAGCCTCCCTCCAGGCATCCTTCACGTCCCCGATGGCATCCTCCTGCTCCTTCTATAGTGCCTCGATCACCACCGTAGAAGGCATGAGTGGGGTGCCACAAGAGGACACTCCTGATGGAGGGGCGTGTCTATCTGGTCCGACCGCTAATGGAGAAGGTCGTAGCAAGTGAGCCCGGCATTGGCGAGGCTTGCTAGCGCTCGAGGAACCGACCTTGACGGCCATCCTATTATGGAATCCCCTGCATACAGCGTGAACACCAGAGTAAAAAATAGTAACGAGAGCGATGTGAAGCAAAAAATGGTCCTTACCTATCTCGCCAGGGGACGAAGAATGAGGTGGATTCCACCCACACCAGGTAGGACTCTTTTGGCGCCTTCATGACCCTCCACCGACCACCACCGCGTGCGCTGCTGGAGCTAGAGCTAGAGCTACCGCCAGAGGTGCACCGAATGCCAGCACTAGCGTGTCCACCGTCCCTATCAGAGGCGTAGCCATCCACACCCACTCCACTAAAGAAGGAGGAGAGGGAGGCTCCGAGATCATCCTAGTGAATAGATGGCCCATAGGAGGAGGGTGCTCGGTGCTGAAAGGGATAGGGCCGACACCCGCCCCCGGGTAGTCCACATCGACAGCCCTGATCTTTAGCACCCTGAGCAGCTCCTCCAAGATAGGATAAGGAAACTCCATCATTGGGTCAGTTATCCCCTGGTGTTGCCACAATGGATGCGCCCTCTCCCTCAATGGGAGGATCCAGCGATGGATGAACATGCGCACCACCACCAGCCCCATCAGCCCTTGTGCCTTAGAGATTCAATGGCCGCCATGAGAGCAGGAACCCCCATGGCCTCCTCCACCAAGGGGAACAACCGCCATGAAGCTAGGGCGACGTCGCCTGGCCTCTCCTCTAAGAAGGATGGGAGCACTAGGACCATGTTGGGGAGGTAGAACTAGCTCCTTCTCCAGCACATTTCAGCGTTGAAGCCTAATGGACAGGTGGGGGCAGGGTATCGGCCAAAAGCATGTGGTCGCGCCTAGATCTGGGGACCCCCATCGTCGGAAAGGCTCTACTAGGGAACAATGGTGTCGTGAGGTCAAAACCACGGCAAGCATGTTGTTAAGTCAGTGTTAGAGTCCAGTTGTCCGGTGGCTTGGGTGGACTCAAGAACATAAGAATCATGTATAGGAGACACAACGATTTATCCTAGTTTGGGCCAATTCAGTCCCTATGTCTAGCAGCTGATGATCCATATACTCAAGAGCACCCAAAATCAGGGGGTTACAACAGAGTGTAAAGGAAGAAGATTTGGTAGGGGGTTAGCTCGGTGCTAATCCTAAGGTTGCCTTGCTATCAGTGGAGCCTTCCACCTCGTTGAAGAGGAGGAAGACGATGGGATGCGGTGGAGGAGAGGCTCTCAGTGTCCCTCTTTGGGTTGCCCCCACTCTCTATGCAGAGCAGAGGTGGATAGAATGGAATGGAGTGTTTGGTGATCGAATCAGGATCCTCTCCCCTCTAAGTCTGACCTTTTCCCTTATATAACGAGATAGGTCGGGTACATGGTGGTTTAGGGGTTTGGTCTATGGTCTACGTGTGTGCCGTGGATTATCGTAGAGTGTTAGAGCAGTAGAAGCCTTGGGCGTCATTCGGCCGCAGAGTGTTAGAGTAGTAGAAGCCTTGGGCGTCATTCGACTGCTCTATTCTGACACTCTGCTTGTCAGGCAGTGTCAGCTTGGACTGGCCTCCCCTAGGTGAGACCTTTTGGAGTCTTCTTGGTGGCAAAGGAGGTTGGCTCCAGGGGCTAACGCGGGGGCCTGGAAGCCCCCGAGCCCCCAGAGGCCATGAGAAGCTTTGTCTTCTTATGTCCAGCCCAAAGTGTCTCCAGTTGGCAAGGTCGTTTAGGGAGAGGCGCTAGGGAGCCCTCGAGCATTGGTGGCTTGGGGCCTATGTTCTTATACCTGTGCCTTGGCTAGCATCATGAGCCAGGTAGGATCCAAGGACCGGGCTTGGTCGCACCGTAAATCAGGAGCCCAGGCTTGAGGGATCCCACCAAGGTGCAAGAAGTATTGAACTGGAAGGCTCCCATCTCGGTGCATGAGGTTCGGAGTTTTCTGGGGTTGGCTGGCTATTATCGTCGCTTCATCCCGGATTTCTCTAAAATAGCCAAGCCTATGACTCGATTGCTGCAAAAAGACATGAAGTTTGTCTGGACTCCTGAGTGTGATGCGGCTTTCCATACCCTGCGAACTCTTCTAACATCGGCTCGGTTTTGGGCAACCGGATATCGAGAAACCTTTTGATGTGTTCTGTGATGCATCAGGTATTGGGTTAGGAGGTGTTCTTATGCAAGAGGGTAGAGTCATCGCTTATACCTCTCGCCAACTTCGGAAGCATGAAGTGAATTATCCAACGCATGACTTGGAACTCGCTGCAGTTGTTCATGCTTTGAAGGCCTGGAGACATTATCTACTTGGCAATGTGTGCAACATCTACACTGATCATAAAAGTCTCAAGTACATCTTCACTCAACCAGAGTTAAATATGCGTCAGAGAAGATGGCTCGAGTTGATCAAGGATTATAACCTTCAAGTGCACTATCACCCTGGCAAGGCAAACGTCGTCGCGGATGCCTTAAGCAGAAAGTCTCATTGCCACTCTTGATTGAGAGTGATGTCCATTTGTCAAAGCTCCTTCATCCTGCAGTCCTGCACAACATCACTGTCAGTTGTACTCTACAGAGTCGAATTATCGAGCTACAGAAGACAGATGCAGGTGTGTTTCACATCAAGCGCAAGATGAAAGAGCAAGAAACCAAACATTTTCGAGTAGATGAGGAAGGCGTGTTATGGTTCAAGGATAGGTTGGTAGTTCCGAAGGATAGAGAGCTTAGAAACCAAATCATATCCGAAGCTCATTCCTCTAACTATCTATTCATCCTGGTAGTAGTAAAATGTATCATGATTTAAAGCCTCAATTTGGTGGACCAAAATGAAGAAAGAGATAGCCGCTTATGTGGCTAGGTGTGACACTTGTTGTCGGGTCAAGGCTGGTACACATGAAAGCTGGATTACTTCAGCCACTCTCTATTCTAGGATTGGAATGGGAAGAGATAAGTATGGATTTTATAGTTGGACTCCCTACCACTCAGAGGAATTTTAACTCAATTTGGATAATTGTGGACCGACTGACCAAGTCAGCACACTTCATTCCGGTCCGCATAGACTTTCGTCCACCGACTATGCGGAAGTTGTACTTCAACCAGATAGTCCAACTTCATGGGATCCCTCGATACTATTGTCTCAGATAGAGGACCACAGTTCACTGCTCGCTTTTGGGAGAACTTACACTGGATTATTAGGGACTAAGCTCGTAAGAAGTTCTGCTATCATCCGCAAACCTAATGGGCAAACTGAAGGGTGAATCAATCTTAGAAGATATGTTGAGAGCATTGTGTCATCTCGGCTAAGGGCTCATGGGAAAAATGGTTACCCCTAGCTGAATTCTCGTACAATAATAGTTATCAAGAGAGCATAAAGATGGCACCGTTTTGAAGCTTTGTATGGCCGGAAGTGTAGAACCCCGTGAACTGGGTAGAAGCCGGTGAAAGGAGATATATGGAATTGATTTCATTCAAGAAGCCGAAGAACAAGTCCGTACTATCCAAACCCACATGGCCGCAGCTCAGCTAGGCAGAAAAGTTATGCTGATCGACGTAGAAAACCTATTGAATTTGAGGTTGGAGACTTCGTTTATCTGAAAGTCTCACCTATGAAAAGTGTCCAACGCTTTGGTGTGAAGCGAAAGCTTGCGCCGAGATACGTTGGTCCGTTTGAAATCATTGGACAAAGTGGTAAAGTGGCGTACAAGATTCAATTACCTCCTGAGATGAGTGCTATCTTCAATGTCTTTCATGTATCCCAATTGAAGAAATGTCTTCAGCGTCCCTGAAGAGAGAGTTCCATTGGGGATATCGAGTTAAAAATCTGATTTGACCTTTGAAGAAAAGCCGGTTCGAGTGATTGACACTCGTGAGCGAGTGACTCGGAGTCAGGTAGTCAAGTTCTATAAAGTCATGTGGAGCAATTCAGGGTAGTGAACGCGATGCAACGTGGGAAAGGGAAGACTATTTGAGGGATGGTTATAAGGAATTCTATCAACAATGGTACTGCTTTCAAATCTCAGGATGAGATTTTTATAAGGGGGGAGGGCTGTAACACCCCTGGTGTTTAGCTTCCACATTTGCACTGCATTTCATGAACATGAGCATCATGCATCCCTTCGTGAACTTATATCACATGAAACATGATTTCGAAACATTGCAACATGTTGTATATTTCATGTGTGTTGTCTCTTTTATGAAATGTAAAGTGTGCAACACTTGAGTGCAACATGTGCCACTCACTTAGTGAAACAAGATTAGTTAATACTATGCAACAAGATCATGAAACATGTGAAATATGACTAGGAAACATTTGCAACATTTCTTGTGTTTTTCATTGTTTCAGTACATACCTTGATTGATTCTTGTGTGACCAATGCATGGTGTGGCTAGAAATGCTTGTAAGTAACTTAGTTACACATAGAATGTCTTTTGGAACATTGTTCATGTTGGTCACTTTGACTAATTAGGTTTCCAAGTCATGGTTTGACCAAATTTGACCCCTGAACCCTTTTGTTTGACTATTTAAAAAGTGTGGCTTAGGATGTTTGCATGTCTGAGCACCTAAAGCAAAGATGTAGAGAATTATGTAAGGAACAAAAGTTATTTTATGGCCCATCTCATGAAAATGTGCACAACATGCTCAAAAATGGCCCACAAGTAGTTTTGAGGGCTATTTGGAAACTCAGAAAATTTCTAAGTCAAAAAACCAGTTTTCAGTTTCTTTGGCCCGACTTTGGGGATGATTTTACTCCTGATTCTTTGGGAATTAGGTCTTGGTCTTTTTATAGAAATTGTAGGCTATATGTAGGGCTACAACTTTCATGTATGTGGATTTTCACTGATTCTCCACGGTTTAGGATATCAAGCACTATAAAGTGACGCTGTCAGGCTGACCGTTTTCACTGAATCGATGCTACAGTAGTCCGACCGGTTACAGAACCCTCACCGCCGCGTGGCGCCGCACGTCACCGACGGCCTGACCGACCAGGCCACGTTGGGCCTAAGCTCGGCATTTGAAACCACAGCACGCTATCAAGAGCCCCCCTATGCCTCATTCCATTTCCTTGCTTCCTTGCCTCTCCTCCCGCAGCCGAAGCAGCGGAACCACCGCTCCTCCATTGCCGCCGAGAGCTTCGGCAAGCTTCCCGCGCACTCACCACCAGCGAAAAACGCGCACTACACCTTCACCGAAGCTCCGCCGTGATCTCCTCTTGCTTGTCATCATCTCTCGAGCGGTCAATCGACCTCAGGTGAGGCCGCTGTTGGTGTTCCCGAGCCGTCCGCAACCCTCGCCGGAGCTGAGGCCACTGTGGTCGGGGTTAGCTAGGAACCCTCCCTGCCTTCTTCTCTTTGCTGAGATAGCACGGTGGCGACTTCCTATTGCTCGTGCCGTGCTCGGTTGAGCCAGCCATGGCTTGCCGTCGCCGGCAGCTCACGCCGGAGCTTTGCCGTGCCGCCATCACCGGGACAAGCTCCCTCCGCTAGGTCATAGCTCTAGCTTGTAGCACCAATCGAACCCCCTCAGCACGGAGATCACGTTGGTACACTTGATTTCGCGAGGAGCCGCCGCCGGTGAGCCTCGCCGTGCCGCGCCGTCGCGTGCGCCTCCTCTTTTCCGTCTCGCTGAGGTGGGTGGCTGACACCGGGCCCCACGTCATGACGTGTGTCTAGGCTAGTTCAAAAATGCAGTTTTGAATGCTGATTTGATTTTTGTATCCCTTGGTAGATCCAAATTGAGTACTTCCAATTTTGTTAGACTCACAGTTAGGTCTAGTATTTAAGAAAAATATGTCTTGACACTTTATGAGAAATTTTGGATGAATTAAATAGGAACTTGAAAAGTGTTTTTGAATGCATGCAAACTTGTTTAAATCATATCTTGAGTTTCTTGATCCAAAAATTATGAAATTTTGTGGGTAAGCTAGTATTGCTCTAGTAGAAGCCCTGGTTAAAATTTGAGAGACATTGCCATGTGTAGTTTTTGTGTATAGAATTTCCTTTTATCTTTGGTAGATACTTGCGTGAATTTTTGTAAATTATCTAGAATCTATTAGCCATGAAACTTGGTATAGGTAGTATCTTGGTACCCTTAAAGATGCTAGGAAAAATATGAAATCTATTGCTTGACACTTTCACTAAGGTTTCCTAATTATTGCCATTTTAAGCCATTCTGCCTTACCATTTTTGTGTAGGTTGTTATACTACTCAAATGATGTGTGAAATTTTTATGGTAGTCTACTTAGCAGGCATGTAGTGTCTACTGTAATGTTGTAGATTTAATGGTGTAGTTTTCATATATGTTTACTATTTCCTCTAATTAATTAAATAATTAAGAAAGGTATTAAAAGAAATGTTTTGGTGATGAACACCTACTTTCTGGTGTTCTTGTGATATGTGTGATATGTCAGTAAAAGTGGTTTTGTCAATTATAGTGTTTATACTCATAAGTTAATAATTAATTGTTTGCATTATGTCCCTCTGGACAGATCTGGGGACTTTAGAAAGTTCCCCATGATATTTTAGTTTTCTGTGAATGTAGATGAATACAAGAGTTGTAGATAATTAGGTATCTAGCTCCTGTCAAAATTTGAGGGCATCTTGGCCTAGTAGTTTAGAAACTACAGCTGTTTAAAGTTAGGTTCCAGTTTTGCTTATTCTGTGCCTTGTGAGGGACAGAAGTTCTGTTGATTTATGAATTCGAACTTGGTAAAGTGTTGAATCATACTTTGAGATCTGAAAATGAATTGTATGACAATTTCATAAGCTTTCCAGATTGTCCTTGTTGCATGTCATTTGGATTTATAAAATCTCCAGTTATGGCTAGTTTACTGCTACCGACTACATAGTCTCCATTTGGTTGTAATACAAATGCTTGAGTGTATGCTTGTGTAATGTTCTCATTGATTGTTTAGGGGTTAGCCTAACTTGAGAATATGCTTAGGTGCAGGTGCTAGGTCATTAACGGAAGATGAGCAATTATACCTTAGGTTGTATAAACGTGGTAAGTGAAAGTGATTTGAATAGGGCTTAAGTTGGAATATGCAAACTACAGCGAACATGTGCATTCCCCGAGCATCCCCGACATTCGTTCATGTGCATCCATGATATTTATCTTGCGCATTCATGCAATAGGTGTGCCGGAGGGAGTGACGTTGCTGGAGTTCGAGGGAGCCAACCAGGAGGAGGAACCCGAGGTGCAGGAAGCCGACGAAGCAGTCGCCGCGGAGGAATTGCCCGAGTGCCCTGACCACCAGCCTTCCTCGTTCCTGAAAGGCAAGCCCCGGAGCATATTAAGCCTCCCATGTTTTTACAAATACATTGAGTATCTTTTATTGTTGATGATGCATTAAGTATAGGGAATTGGTTGGAACCAATTGCTGCATTATATATCCTTCCTTGTCCAGATATCGCACTGGAATCCTATTTAAGTTCAGGAACTAGGTTAAATGCTTAGCCATGCTTAGTGCGGTAGAAGTCAGGTGATTTCCTGTCACCTGCGAGCTTTAGGATGAGGTGGATCACTGGTTGGCTATATTTGCTATCGTGGAAAAGAACCATGTGAATAATGAATTAAGACCGGGGCGGGGTCTTGTGTAGGATTTGAACATAGTGACTCCGTCTGAGTCGTTTAAGGACCGATACGCTGTACGTCCTCATGTCATGTTGAACGCAGCCTAACACTTAGCTGGCCGGATAAGTCGTTCCGACCGCGAAGCCTAGTAGCTCGACTCAGGCCGGGGACACGAGCAGTGGCGGACATTCTGGAGGTAGTAAGGATGTGCGGAGAGCCATTGGCATAAGTCCAAGGCGGGTTAGAGTCCCGAACAACCTGGCAGAGTGGTTCTCTGAGAATGTCGATCTGTTCGGACTCACGACTCCTGAATCGTACCAAAGGTGACTTGTTGCGACCCTGATGGGGGAAGCTAGGGTTTGTGTTTAGGAATACCCCTCCAGCTGGATAGGAATCGATTCGAATCAGCCGTCTCTCCCAGGATAGTGAGAACTTGACTAGAGCAGCGGCAACTGTAGATTCAATTAATTTAATGATATGGTTAAATGGATGATGATAAGGTTGCCACAATGAATACCTGATATTGGTTATTAATGTTTGCACCCTAATAAAATGATTGCTTAGTACAGGTGCTAATATAGATGATAGGTTAATGGCTAAAAGTTACTGCTAGTTCAGGTTAAGAGTTGATCATTATTACTTATGTGTTTCTGCAAAAAGAAAAGTGTCAGCCAGCTCCACTACATTAAGCTATGCATAATCCTTGGTGTCATTTGTTTGGTTTTTGACAGGTAAGTCTAGCTGAGTACATTCCCGTACTCAGGGTTTATTCCCTCTTGTTGCAGATGACCTTCTATATCAGGGATTCTGCAAGTATTGTCTCCACCCGGCGGGTGATGAAGACTAGATCATGGGCATGATCTCTTTTCTCTTATCTGAATGCTTTTGCAGTCTGTGATTAGCAAACCAATATGTGTATTTGAACTCGGTGTGTGAGTTAAACTATTTGCTTCCGCATGTTTACAAGACTTGTTTTGTAATAACAATGACTCTGTGATGATGTAACCTATTTGCGAACGTATGCGAAATGTTGTAACGTATGATATGTTATGTTGAATTACTGTGATCTTGGTTGTATGCAAGTTGGTTTGAAATCCTTCGAGATTTGGTTGACTACCGGGTTTATATGGGCTCAAGTTCGAGAATTTGATCATTTCGGCGATTGTTTTTGTACTTGTGCTCTTATAAATTGGTCGATTCTATGACAGTTATGCTTTTGGCTACTCACTCCAAGACCTTAAGGGAATTAGCCCTGCTCTTTGCACCCATCGCATCCCTACAGATCCTAATTCTTTACCTTCTAGGGAGCCCCAATGTAGGCTTAATAATGCGATGAGAGAGGTTGTTAAGAAATAGGTTTTGAAACTCCTACACGCCGGGATCATCTATCCCGTGCCACATAGTGAGTGGGTAAGCCCTAATCAAGTTGTGCCTAAAAAGGAAGGCATGACTGTTGTTAATAATGAAAAGAATGAATTAATCCCTCAAAGAACCATCACTGGATGGTGGATGTGTATAGATTATCAAAACTTAATAAGGCAACAAAGAAGGATCACTTTCTCATTGCCCTTCATTGATGAAATGTTAGAGCGACTAGGGGAACCACTCTTTTTTTCTCTTTCGTTGATGGGTATTCAGATTACCACCTGATACCGATTGATCTAGATGACCAAAGCAAAAACCACTTTTACATGTCCATATGGAACTAATGCTTATCATAGAATGTCTTTTGGATTATGTAATGCTCCAACTTCTTTCCAAAGATGCATGATGTCTATATTTTCTGATATGATTGATGAAATCATGGAAGTTTTCATGGATGACTTTTCTGTTTATGCAAAAACTTTTGATGATTGTCTTGAAAATTTAGACAAGGTTTTACAAAGATGTGAAGAAAAGCACTTAGTCCTTAATTGGGAAAAATGTCATTTCATGGTTAGAGAAGGCATAGTGCATGGACACTTGGTGTTCGAACGAGGGATTGAGTTAGACAGAGCTAAAATTGAAGTAATCGAACAGTTACCTCCTCCTATAAATATCAAAGGGATCTGTAGTTTTCTTGGTCATGCTGGTTTTTACCATCACTTTATAAATGATTTTTCACATATTGCTAGACCACTTACAAATCTTTTGGCTAAGGATGTTCCCTTTGAATTTGATGATGCATGCTTGAAATCTTTTAATATTCTTACGAAAGCACTTATCTCTGCAACAATCATTCAACCCCCTGATTGGTCGCTACCTTTTGAAATTATGTGTGATGCTAGTGATTATGCTATGGGGATAGTTTTGGGACAAACTAAAGATAAAAAGCATCATGCAATTGCTCATGCTAGCAAAACTTTGATAAGACCTCAACTTAATTATGCAACAACTAAAAAACTCCTGGCTATTGTTTTTTCTATATATAAGTTTAGATCTTACTTAGTAGGAGCTAAGGTGATTGTTTATATTGATCATGCTGCTTTGAAGTACTTGCTCACTAAGAAAGATGCTAAAATCATGTTAATAAGATGAATTTTATTACTCCAAGAATTTGACTTAGAAATAAAAGATAAAAAGGGAGTAGAAAATTCTTAGAATCTGCACATCAATGATTCTCTATGGGATGATATGCTCTACAAGGTCTCCAAATCCAACCCTTGGTATGTAAATATTATTAATTTTATGGTTGCAGGTTATGTACCACCAGGGGAAAATAAAAGGAAGCTCATCTACGAAAGTCATCTCCACATATCGTGATGAACCGCACCTCTTTAGTGTCTACTTTGATGGCCTACTCAGAAGATGTGTACCATCAGAGGAAGTCATCAAGATTATCGAACGATGCCACTCATCACCATATGGAGGACATTATGGGGCATTCCATATTCATTCAAAGATTTGGCAGAGTGAATTCTTTTGGCCAACCATGTATGAAGACATGGAGGATTTTATCCAGAGATGTGGATCATGTCAGAGGCATGGGAATATCAATTCAAGAGATGCCATGCCACTCACCAACAACCTCCAGATCGCGGCTCTTCGATGTCTGGGGAATTGACTACATGGGACCATTTCCAAAGTTAAAGAGCTATGAATACATCTTGGTGGCAGTTGACTATGTCTCCAAGTGGGTTGAAGCCATGCCATGTAGAGCCGCTGATGCAAAGAACTCCAAGAAGATGTTTGAAGAAATAATATTTCCAAGATTCAGAAGTTTCCAAGGATGGTGATTAGTGATGGAGGCACTCACTTCACTAACAAGAACTTTCACAACTACTTGTCAAGACATGGGATCCATCACAACATCGCTATACCATATCACCCTCAACAAGTGGCCAAGCAGAAACATCAAATAAACAATCAAGAATATTATGCAAAAGACAATCAATGAGATGTGGACTACATGGAAGGAATAGACTACCCATTGCACTATAGGCTTATAGAATAGCCTACAAAACACCATTAGGGATGTCACCATATGAATTGGTTTATGGAAAGACCTGTTGTCGATGTTTTGGATCACCGACTAGTAAATTTGTATCTATGCATCTGGCCCTGGATGGTGTGCTCGGAGGACACAAGGATTTATACTGGTTTGGGGCAAAATGTCCCTATGTCCAGTCTGCTACTGCTTGTGTTAGCAGCATTAGTTTGTAGTAGGGGTTACAAACGGGCAAGAGAGGGTGTGGATCCTAGGTCTCTGGTGGGAGGATTGAAGAGTGTTGAGAGTTTCTTTAGCTGTATGCCCGTGTCCCTCATGGGGTGTCCCACTTCCCCTTTTATAGGTGAAGGGGAAGGCATAGGTTACAGAGAGAGAAAAAGAGAGGAAAGGGGAAAAGCGAGGGGAGAGGAAGGCCTCTAGGGCCATCACGTCCTTCTCTGTCATGTGGGTCCCACCGATGCTGTAGGTGGTAATGGGGATGGCTCCATGTCGGGCTCCTGTTCACCACTGGTGCCATGCCTCGACATCATCAGCTGGTCGTGGCATCCCATCCCATCCTTGTGGATGGCATGATGAATCGACATGCTTGTCAGTGGCCGTATGGGGATTAGGCAGCATAGCGACCACACACCCATCATTGTTGGTGATGTGAACCCTCGGGCATGGCCTGACATGGCCATGGGTCATGTCGAGACATGCCCGCTTCCCTCCAGTTGTCAGAAGTTTGATCCTAGGGTCATACCCTTAGACCCATAGTTGTTGGAGGGGCATGGGTCCCCGTTGGGCGAGATAGAGCCTGTGCCCTTAGGGTCAGGCGAGACCGCTCCCATACCCTTAGGGTCGGGTGACATGGGGCCCGTGCCCTAGGGGTCTAGCGAGGTGGAAACCGTCCCTTTGGGGTCAGTTGAGACTAAAATACATCCTCAATTATCTAGGTGAGTTTATCATCCATGGTCCTTAGATCCCTTCTTCGGGTATCCCTAATACCGATACCTGACAGTAGCCCCCGAGCCTATGGAGGAGTAGGATACTCCTTCATAGGCTTTTTTGGATGGAGGGACTTCAAGGGCTTCGATCTTCTACTGCCCGCAGGATGACTTGGTGGGTTGCGATTCCCTTCTATCACGATCAGACTCCTTAGGAACATGTAGCTATGGGGATTTGGGGGTCCAGAAAAGATTTCTCTTGATTCTGATCCCTCCCTAGGATCCGATCGATCTGCCATCGTCATGTGACCACGTATTTGGTCTCCCCTTGCGAGTCCAACTTCCCTCAAGCCCCCACGCATAGCAGGGGTGAAAGCTCTAGTTTGGTTTTGGTGAATTGATGAAACCCTAAGTGCTAACCTAGTTTATCAAAGTGATCATGAGATAGGTAGCACATTCCAAGTGGTGAAGCAATTGAAGAACATGACATGATGATGGTGATGCCATGGTGATGATCAAGTGCTTGGACTTGAAAAGAAGAAAGAGAAAAACAAAAGGCTCAAGGCAAAGGTATAAGTGGTAGGAGCCATTTCGTTTTGGTGATCAAGACACTTAGCGAGTGTGGTCACATTTAGGTTCAATAGCCGTACTATAAGAGGGGTGAAAACTCGTATCAAAATACGGTTATCAAAGTGCCACTAGATGCTCTAACTCATTGCATATGCATTTAGGATCTAGTAGAGTGCTAACACCTTGAAAATGTTTATGAAATATACTAAAACACATGCACAAAGGTGATACACATTGTGTTTAGCACTTGGGAGCAAGGGTTCGAAACTTCACCGGTGAGTGTCCACCATAAAGTGCGGATAGTCCGATGGTTGCCACCGGTGCCCTGTACAGAAAAGACTAGGGTTTCATAGAGTGCAACTGGATGCTGGTCATGTGGTGACCGGACTCTAGTGAGCAGCGTCTGGTCAATTATAAAAGAAGATGGTACTCTCGGCATGTGACTAGACATAGGTGACCGAAACTCTAGCTAAACACTGTTCAACATATAGTCATTCTGATGTGGCGACACACAGAGAAGAGGTGAAGGACTGGATGCTGATGCTACGTCTGATCATGACCGACCAGACGCGTCCAGTCGTAGTTGACCTACACTAGGAGCTCTCTGGAAGTGACCAGACACTAGGGTCCTATGTCCGGTCATGATCAAACTGACGCATCTAGTCATGGCACTGTGTTGCGTTCGATCATCACTTAACAGTTGAGATTGGGTGCTCAACATTTGAAGCGAGGGATGATGTGGTAGCCATCCATTGATCGAACGCTGGTAGGGTGCGTCTGGTCGATCTGACCGGCGCATCCAGTCGCCCTTATTTTTTAGTGAACAGAGAGCCAATGACTTTATTCATGGGGGCTCTCTATTTAAGCCCCATGGCTGGCTCAAGCTCACCCTCTTGGCCATTTGCATTGACATAGCAACCTTGTGAGCTTAGCCAAAGCCCTCCACTCATCTCCTTCATAGATTCATCATCTTTGTGAGATTGGGAGTGAATCCAACTGCATTGCTTTCAGTGTTTGCATCTAGAGGCACTTGTGTGTATGTTTGCTATGGGATTCACTTATTACTCTTGGTGGTTGCCTCCACCTGATGGCTTGGAGCAGCGAGGATCATCGACCGGAGGTTGGTGATTGTCTCCAGCTCCGATCGTGGTGATTGTGAGGGGTTCTTGACCTTTCCCTGGCGAGAGCCAAAAGGTACTCTAGTAAATTGCTTGTGGCTTGTGTGGTCCTCATCTTGTGTTGGTTGTGCGGCACCCTATTGAGGGTTTGGAGTGTGATGCCAATTAGCGCGTGAACCTCCAAGTGAGTGAATCGCCACAACGAGGACTAGCTTGCTAGCAAGCAAGTGAACCTCGGTAAAAATCATTGTGTCATCACTTGATTCTGAGGTGATTGGTCTTCATTGGTATTCATTCTGTGATTGATTGGTTTATTCCTCAGACGTCGGTGGTATAACCATCTTGCTCTCTCTCTTATATTACCGCAAACTAGTTGTCAAGCTTTGTAGTGTAGCTAGTCGTGAGAGCTTGTTAGTTTGGTTAGTGTGGCTCTTTAGTTAGCCTTGAGAGCATGCTAACTTAATGTAGGAGACATAGCCATTGTGGTGGATAGAGACTATATAAACTAGAATTGTGGTAGGTGGCTTGCATTTTTAGTCAGTCTAGCACAACACTCGCTTCGCGTCATATTGTCCTAACCGGTTTGCTAAAGAGTTGTTCCTCTAGCCATTAGGACCTTTCAGTGGTATCAGAGCCGAGGTCAACCGTGATTTGAGGCTTAACAACCTTCGGTTGTAAAAATGGCTCAAATCAACAACACCAAGAAGCCACCTCAATTTGATGGCATAAATTATCCATATGGGAGTCAAAGATGATCACACATATCAATGTCAATCAATAGAAGGGTGTGGATGGTGGTAGAAACCAAAATAGAGATTGCCGATCTGGAGAATCCCACTACGGCCGAAGAAGGGCTTCTCCAAAACAATGACATTGCTCTAAGTGCATTCATGATGCAATTAATGAGAGAACATTTGAGCAAATCAAGAACATTGAGATGGCTCATGAGACTTGGAAGATGTTGGAAAGAATCATTCGAGGGCACCAAGGCAATAAAGGGTGCATAGGCATACATTCTCATGGAGAAATTTGCTAGCTTCAAGATGAAGGAAGATGAGAGTGTGTTGGACATATTCCATCAGATGGAAGTGCTTATTAATGATCTCAAAGCACTTGGTGAGAAGGTGGAGGACAAGGACTTCTCTCATAAGTTCTTGAAAATGCTTACCCCATAAGATTTGGCATGTTGGTCACATTGCTAGTGAGGATCGGTTTGGGACACAATGACACAAACCAAATCTTGGGAGATATCATGACCGATGATGCTTATAGAGATGATGATGAGAAGGAAGAGAAAGAGGGACAGAAGGATGACAAGAAAAAGAGTGTGACATTCAAGGCCACATCATCCAAGGGCAAAGCAAAGCAAGAATCATCAAGTGAAGATGAAGACTTGAGCTTTGATGAGTGATGGATGATGAGAAGATGACTCTCTTTGTCAAGAGATTGGCAAGTTCATGATGAAGAAGGCTACGAGCTATAAGAAAGAAGTCTTGATCCAAGAACAAGGAAGAGTCAGAAGGTGCTTCAATTGTGGAAGCAAAGATCATCTTGTTGCTCAATGCCCATACAGTAGTGACAATGATGATGGCAAGAAGAACAAGAAGAAAGGACAAGAAGGAAAAGAAAGTGAAGAAGGACAATATGACCTTCAAGAAGAAGAAGAAGTGTGGTTCATATGTAGTCACTTGGATAGTGATGCTTCCTCAAGTGATGATGACAAGACCATCAAGAAGAAGGCACTTGCAAGCATTGCTATCAATGAGAAGACTTCTCTCTTCGACACACCCATCATGCTTCATGGCTAAGGCCACTAAGGTACAAACTTGTGATGATGGAAGTGATGAGGAACATGCTAATGAAAATAAAAATGAAAGTGATAGTGATGATGACTGAACTAACTAAGGATGAACTACTTGACATGCTAGATGATGCTAAAGAACACTTTGACATTAAAGAAGGGAATGCAAATGCTTGTATAAGGAAGTAAAAGCCCTTAAGCAGGCCCTTGATGAGCTCAAAGCAACTCATGAGAGGCTAGAGGAAGCCCATGAGAAGCTTGGCAAGGCTCACAAGAAGCTTGAAAAAGCTCATTCCTCTTGCTTGATGAGCAAAATAAGAAGAAGCATGTTGAGACATGTAATGTAGTCTTAACTTGTGATATAATTGATGAATCATTATATAATCCTATCATTGTTGCTCCCACTAACCCTTCTTGTAACACTTCTACTTCCACCTCATCTAGTAGTGATGGTTTTACTTGTGATGCCTCACTAATGGTTGAAGAATGAGACCCTCAAGAAGGAGGGTCAATAAGCTCACTCACACCTTGGCTAAGGCCTATGGTGGTGAGGACCGCTTGCTTATGTGCTTGGGTAGCCAAAGAGCTTCTCTCTACAAAGAGGAATTGGGCTATACCCCAAGAAAGGCAAAGCAGCCTTTGCTCCTCACAAGACTAATTTTGTGAAGAACAATGGTCAGTTTTGCACTAGTTGCAAGCAAGTTGGTCATAAAGAGCATGAATGCAAGAACAAGAGCAAAATGCTAATATATCCTCCATTAAGCTTGATTCTTTCTATGTGCTTACCAAGGGTGCAAATGGTGTAAAGGCTAAGTTTATTGGTACACCATGGATGGGCTCAAAGAAGAAAGCCATTTGGGTGCCAAAGAGCTTGGTCACTAACCTTCAAGGACCCAAGCAAGTTTGGGGTACCTAAAAAGAATTGATCTTCTTTTGTAGGTCAATTACAAAGCTAGAGGAAGGCATTGGGTTCTTTATAGTGGGTGCACTGAACACATGGCCAGTGATGCACGAATGTTCAACTCAATCAACACCAATGGCAATGATGGTTATGATAGTATCACATTTGGTGATAATGGCAAAGGCAAGGTCAAGGGTCTTAGTAAGATTGCAATATCCAATGCCATGAGTATTTCCAATGTATTGCTAGTAGAGAGCTTGACTTCAATTTGCTATCCATGGCTCAATTGTGTGATCATGGATTCAAATGCATATTTGGGGTAGATGATGTAGAGATCATAAGTGTAGATGGCTCTAACTTGATCTTCAAAGGTTTTAGATATGAGAATCTCTACTTGGTTGATTTCAATGCTAGTGAAGGTAAACTATTTACATGTTTGTTCACTAAGTCTAGCATGGGTTGGTTATGACATAGAAGGCTTGGTCATATTGAAATGAAACAATTGAATAGATTGGTCAAGCATGACTTGGTTAAAGGCTTAAAAGATGTAGTGTTTGAGAAAGATAAGCTTTGTAGCTCTTGTCAAGCCGGCAAACAAGTTGGAAACACCCATCCTAAGAAAAGCATAATGAGCACTAGTAAAGCATTTGAGTTATTGCACATGGATTTGTTTGGGCCAACACAATACACTAGCATCGGTGGAAACAAATATGGCTTTGTAATAGTGGATGATTATACTAGATACACTTGGGTATTCTTTCTAGTGGACAAAAGTGATGTGTTTGCAACATTCAAATCATTTGTCAAGGGCATTCACAATGAGATTGAAACAACCATCAAGAGAGTTAGAAGTGACAATGGTAGTGAGTTCAAGAACACTAGAATTGATGAATTGTGTGATGAATTTGGAATTAGACATCAATTCTCGGCTAAGTACACTCCATAATCAAATGGCCTTGTTGAGAGGAAGAATAGAACACTCATTGATATGGCAAGGTCTATGCTTAGTGAATACAATGTGAGTCAATCTTTTTGGGCCGAAGCTATCAACATGGCTTGCTATTGTAGCAACCGCCTCTATTGTCACCCATTGAAAGAGAAGACACCATATGAGCTCTTGAATGGTAGAAAGTCCAACATTGCATATTTTTGGGTCTTTGGTTGCAAATGCTATATCTTGAAGAAAGGCACTAGATTGAGTAAGTTTGACAAGAAATGTGATGAAGGATTCCTACTTGGATACTCAACTACTAGCAAAGCATATAGAGTTTGGAATTTGGATAGTGGTCCTCTGAGGAAGTTCCTAATGTTGAATTTGATGAAACCAAGGGTTCCCAAGATGAGAATGAGAACTTGGAATATGTTAGAGGCATTCAACTTTCAAATGCCATGAAGAACATGGATGTGGGTGAATTGAGGCCTAGGCAAGTGAATGATGATGAAGATGATCAAGTGCAAGTGCTCTCTAACTCAAATGTGCAAGATGATACAACTCAAGCTAGTACAAGTGGCTCTGATGACAATGAACAAAATAAAGTGGCTAGTACATCATCTCAACCTAATGATCAAGCAAGTGCAAGAAATCAAGTTCCAATCCTCCAACCAACCAATATTGCAAGGGATCATCCATTGGACACTATCATTGGTGATATTTCAAGAGGTGTGCAAACTAGATTAAGATTGGCTTCATTTTGTGAGCATTTCTCATTTGTGTCATCCATTGAACCAAAGAAGATAGATGAAGCATTGAAGGATGTTGATTGGATGAATACTATGCATGAAGAATTAAATAACTTCACAAGAAATCAAGTATGGGAATTAGTAGAGAGACCAAAGGGACACAATGTGATTGAAACCTAATGGGTCTTTAGAAACAAGCAAGATCAAGATGGGATAGTAGTAAGGAATAAAGAAAGATTGGTAGCACAGGCTATACACAAGTTGAAAGTCTTGACTTTGGAAAAACATATGCCCTAGTTGCTAGATTGGAAGCAACTAGAATCTTGCTAGCCTATGCTTGTGCCCACAACATCAAACTCTATCAAATGGATGTCAAGAGTGCATTTCTAAATGGTTACATCAATGAAGAAGTATATGTTGAGCAACCTCTCGGTTTTGAAGATGACAAGAAGCCCGACCATGTGTACAAGTTGAAGAAGGCATTGTATGGCTTGGAGCAAGCACCTAGAGCATGGTATGAGAGATTGAGGGACTTTATACTCTCTAAAGGGTTCATGATGGACAAGGTTGACACCACTCTTTTCACTTGGTAAAGACTTATTTGTGTTACAAATCTATGTTGATGACATCATATTTGGATCAACCAATCAAGACTTTTGTGAAGAATTTGGAAAGATGATGGCTAACGAGTTTGAGATGTCCATGATTGGAGAGTTAAGTTACTTCCTTGGTCTTCAAATCAAGCAATTGAAGAATGGTACATTTGTGAGTCAAGGCAAGTATATCAAGGACATGATAAGAAGTTTGGCATGAGTGATAGCAAAGCTATTAGTACACCAATGGGAACAAATGGCAACTTGGATTGTGATGCAAGTGGCAATATGGTGGATCAAAAATTGTATCGGTCTATGATTGGAAGCCTACTCTATGTGACCGCATCAAGGCCGGATGTCATGTTAGTGTGTGCATGTGTGCAAGATTTCAAGCCTCACCAGAGAAAGTCATGTCATTTGAAGGCTACAAAGAGAATATTGAGGTACTTGAACATACACAAAATGTTGGTTTGTGGTATCCCAAAGGAGCAAAGTTTGAGCTAGTTGGTTACTCTGACTCGGATTATGCAAGATGCAAGGTTGAAAGGAAGAGCACCTTGGGCACATGTCAATTATTGGGAAGATCACTTGTTTCATGGTCATCAAAGAAGCAAAATAGGGTTGCATTCCCATGATCCCCTGCACCTAGTGGTTCCCCTCGTTGGACCGGCGGTGCACTAGAGCACCCTTGCCGGAGGCGATGGCGGACGGTGGAGGCAGCGCGGTGGTATGCTGACATTCTCTAGTCATGGTGTGCTCAGTCAAGGTGTGTCATGTCTTCACAGTAACCTAACGAAGCTAGCTAGGGTGGGTTAGGGTTCCGACGAGGCAGCAGTGAGCTCTGACCGCGTGCATGTCCGTGTAGTGGCGCACAGAGCACGATGATGCTCCCACTGTTCCATCTAGACAGCAGCAAGAGGTGGGTCTCCATCATGCCACCTACTAGGTCTATGGTTACTCAACCTAAGGCACATGAGAGGATGGAGGCAATGGCGAGCTCGAGTGCCATGGTGGCCATGGCGGCCGCGTGTAGAGCGGCAATGCGTTCCAGCACAACTAGAAGGTAGCATTTAAATGGATGATGGGTTTAGATGCTAGGACCTATGGTGAAGACTAGATGAGGGAGAGAGTGCAGTGGTGCTTCTGTGAAGCTGGCCATGGTGAGCCGAAAGCATGGCAGCGCACCGGTGATGGCACGTTGGTAGCGAGGCGAAATAGGGCCTTACCAAGGCTCAAGTAGCTACAATGGCTGTTGGAGGTGGTAGAGGAGGTGGTGGCACAGATGTGGACAAGGTGGATTAAGCAGCGGTGTAGCATGCACGATGAGTGAGCACGGCGAGGCACACGGCGATGGCGATGGCGGCATTGCTACGTGCGTGGGCGGAAGAGAAGGCGAGAGAGAGTGAGAGAGTGGGAAATGAATGGAGCAGCAAGGTTGCCTCAGTCTTCTCTCCACTGTGGCCTGACCGTCCGAGCCAACATTGGTGTATGGCTACCACACAGCATGCCTAGCTTGCCCCCCATCAACCACTAACGGTGCAGGCGTCCACGGCCATCAGGCCCGAATTCAGTGACTGACAGCACAAGTTCAACCACCTCTATCTCCTAATTTGTGGCGAGTTAGCAAAAACTCCATTACTAAAAGTTGTTGAGCTACATGTAAACTCCAACTTTGCTTTAGGGAGTAACATCTAATTTGCCATAGTTTTCAAATTGCAAAGCTTCAAAGTAGGGTACTTTGAAACTGAAAATCATTTCATGACAGTAAATTTTTCTAAGTTGAAAATAATATTTTGTTGATTCTTGTAATCCCTATTTGACCATGTTAGGCACTAAATTAGCTCTTGACCCAGAAATAAAAGTTGTTTCTCTAGTCAAGTACTACAACTTTGCTTAAGGGTGCATAACCATGCAAAGTTTTAGGGTATAGTTCAACTTAGGTCAAACTTGCAACTTGAAAATGGTAGATTACACTATAACCATGACTTAGAGGCCAATGTGGCCCTAGTCATGAATACCAAAGTTGTTCCATGTGACATTCTAAGCATGTTTAAGGTACTCCTAGGGTCCCACAAGCATTTTATACATTGGTCACATGTAAACCCTAGCATATGTAAAGCATTTAGTGACAAACACATGTGATATAAGCAATCATAGAGAAAAAATTTGAGATGCTCATGCTCATGATTGATCAATGATGCTTGTGCTCATGAAATGCCAATGCCAAATACATGCTTAACACCTAGAGTGTTATCAGTGCGCGCTTAGGACCCAGCTGACTCCGTGACTAGCCATCCGAGGCCTGATGTGAACATCAAGACGCGCAAAAAGCCCCTACCTGGAGTGCCAACTATCGGTGTTTTGGATCACCGGTTAGTAAATTTGTATCTACTCGTCTGGCCTAGATGGTGTGCTCAAAGGATACAAGGATTTATACTGGTTCAACCAGAATGTCTCTACATCTAGTCTGTTGTTGCTCGTGTTACCGGCACTAGTTTGTAGTAGGGCTACAAACCAGGGAGAGAGGGAGCAGACCCTAGGTCTCTAGTGGGAGGAATGAAGAGTGCTAAGAGCCAGTTCAGCTGTGTGCTTGTGCTCCTCATGGGTGTCCTACTTCCCCTTTTATAGATGAAAGGGAAGGCGTAGGTTATAGAGAGAGAAAAAGAGAGGAAAGGGGAAAAACAAGGGAGAAGAAGGCCTCTAGGGCTGCCGCATCCTTCTTCTCCTTCATGCGGGTCCTGCTGATATTGTAGATGGTGATGGGGATGGCTCCATGTCAGGCTCCTATTCAGCACTAGTACCATGCCTCGACATCATCAGCTGGTCATGGCGTCCCATCCCATCTCAGGTGAACTGGCTGTGGTGAACCGACTGTTCCTGTCAGTGGTCAGTACGGGGATTAGGCAGCACAGCGACCACGCACCCATCACTGTTGGCGATGCGAAATGCCTGGGCATTGCCTAACGTGGCCATGGGTCATGTCAAGATGTGCCCTGCTTCCCTCCTAGTGTCAGAATTTTGACCCCTATGGTTGTACCCTTATACCCATCGAGCGAGACAGAGCCTGCGCCCTTGGGGTTAGGTGGGATGGAGCCTGTGCCCTTAGGGTCGAGCGAGACGGCTCCTATACCCTCAGGGTCAGGCAACACTAGGCCCATGCCCTAGGGGTCTAGCGAAGCGAAAACCATCCCTTTCGTGGTTGGTCAAGACTAAAATACAGTCCTCAATTATCAAGACGAGTTTGTCATTCATGGTCTTCAGATCCCTTCTTTGGGTATCCCTAATATCCGATACCCAACACCTACCATCTATCTATCGAGCTAGAATTCAAAGCTCACTAGGCCATCAGGCGATGGAACATGGACTTTGAAGCCATAGGAACCAAGAGGAAGATGACAACTTTCTGAGTTGGATGAATGGTGTGAAAAAGCATATCATAACGCCAAGATATATATGGAGAGAAGCCAAGAGATGGCATGACAAGAGGATCAAGAAGAAGGAGTTCATCCTAGGAGATAAGGTATTACCTTTCAATTCCTGGGTTAAATTATTCGGGCACAGAAAACTTCGAAGCAATTGCGAAGGATCATTCAAGGTGATAAGCACTTCATCGCATGGAGCGGTACACTTCAAAATGATGAAGGTACAGTTATTTAAGGTGAATGGCCACCGTCTCAAGATCTTTCAAGAACCTGAAAAACCACCTGAGGATTTGGATGAGGTAGATTTTTTTTATTTTACCATAAATTACACCACTACCATTGGCGACAAAAGATGCTCGGTAGTCCACCAGTGGGGTATCCTCACGATGGTAGATTTGTCGTAGAGGTGAGCGAGATCAGGAGCAAGATGGTAATACAAGCACCAAGACACAAGATTTAGATAGGTTCGGCCATCAGTATGACATAATACCTACATCCTATGTTCTGATGTATTGCATTGAGATGTATGGATCGTGACGTATCTTGTCCACTAGGGGACCCTTGCCTCTCCTTATATACTCTAGAGGGGCAGGGTTACAAGGAAAGTATCCTATTTGGTACTATACAATATCTTGCGATGCATGTCGAGCAGCGCCGTGCATGCCTGGATCTTGTGGGCTGCGCCACCTTTGATGATGTGGCCCATGTCTTGTCTTGTGGATACCGGGGGGCCATACCCCCATAGCTAGTCCCTGAGCCTAACAGTAGGTGACGTAGTCACATGGTGCTAGGGTCAGAATGTTGAAGACCAGCCGAGCAGGTAGCCAGTCCCCGGGCGTAGCCTCGAGATGAGAACAAGCACATTCACCGCAAGGTGAAGTGTGCCCACTTTGTCCCTGAGCCTACTGGAAGATGAAGAATGAATCTTGTAGCAGGTCAAAGAAAAAGAAGTCTAAAAGCTTTGCCGACATCATCCGACATGCGCTGTATTAAGACCCCTAGAACGTGCTACCCAAGATCAGCACCCTGATCCAAACAGCATGGAGTAGCTTGATAGCACACCGATGAGATGAAGCAAGATCCAACCACCAAGGGAGCACCTGAGGAGTCCCTAGCATTGCTGATGATGTCCGAGCGTTGAAGGGCGAGGAGTCCCTCGGCATCACTGGCGATGTCCGAGCACCGAAGAGCGAGGAGTCCCTGGCGTCACTAGGCGATGTCTGAGCACCGAGGAGCAAGGAGTCCTCGGCGTCACTGGCGATGTCCGAGCACTGAGGAGTGAGGAGTCCTCGGCGTCACTGGAGATGACCGAGCACCAAGGATTGAGGAGTCCTTGGCGTCACTAGCGATGACCGAGCACCGAGGAGTCCCCCGGTGTCGCTGGCAATGTCTGAGCACCGAGGAGCGAGGAGTCCCCGGCATCGCTGGTGATGTCTGAGCACCAAGGAGCGAGGAGTCCCCGGCGTCGCTGGCGATGACCGAGCACCGAGGAGCGAGGAGCCCCCGACGTCGCTGGCGATGTCCGAGCACCAAGGAGCAAGGAGTCCCCGGCGTTATTGGCGATGACCAAGCACCGAGGAGCGAGGAGCCCTCGGACATCGCTGGCGATGTCCGAGCACCGAGGAGCGAGGAGTCCCCAGCGTCGTTGGCGATGTCCGAGCACCAAGGAGTCCCTGGCGTAGCTGGCGATGTCCGAGCACCAAGGAGTTCCTGGCAAATCTGGCAAGGTCTGAGCACCAGCGTAGCTGGCGACGTCCATGTGGTGAAGTGTGCCCACTTAGTCCTCGAGCATGAAGAAACCAAGCACCGAGGAGTCCCCGGTGTAGCTAGCGATGAAGCACGAGCGATGAGCAGTCTGGTCAACTGGTCGGTGGCGAAGTGAGCATTGAGTAGAAGCGACTAGGCAAACAGTCCAATCAATTGGTTGGCGACAAAGTCCATGAACCTAGCGGTTTCGACCAATTGATCGATGGAGAAGTCCGAGCACCAGGTGGTCCGATCACCTGGATGATGATCCTGCAATACAAACATGTAGAACGGGTAGTATATGATGTAAAAATATATGAACTCTGGAGAAAAAATAGCGTATGTTGCTTGGCGATCAATTGGAGCAAAGATGTATTTATATTTAATATAAACCGCCTGACTAGTTAGCGTGTAGCTGAGTCTCCAGCCCTAGCTAGCCCAGTTAACCATAACATGGAGTGCAGAGCCCGTGCATGTGTAGGAGGAACAGGCAGTGACCAAGGAGCCACTGCCAACCACTCATAATGTAGAGCGCGGAGCCCGTAGCACTGTGTAGGGAGGAGCCAGAGACAGAGCCATCTCTAGAGGTGACCAAGCATCAACATGAGTGTTCGGGGGTTCAGAAAATTGTTTGGAGAGCAAACATGGAGAAAACAGCTCGGAGAAACATTATGGCGATATACGAAGATTGGAGAATATTTAGAATAATATTAAAATGTGACTTAGCTTTAGACAGAAAGTCTGATCGGCGACGTATGGTGTTATCTGGTCGGCGTTGATGGCGAGCACCTGGCGGGCGGTGAGTTGTTGGTGAAGGCGACCTCAGAGGTGGTTCCAAGATTCGAATCTATTATCACGGGGGCTGATGTAGCCAACGATGAATCATCGTCGTGGACCAGCATGGATCTCCACGATATTGATGACGAGAACGCACTGTTGATTTGAGGTCCATCTATCTCGCCATGGATCAAGCGCCCACCCCTACCTAGCGTGCCAACTGTCGACAAAAGATGCTTGGTCAGTCCACCGAGGGGCATCCCACGATGGTAGATTTGTCATAGAGGTGAGAGAGATCAGGAGCGAGATGGTAATACAAGCACCAAGACACAAGATTTAGACAGGTTCGGCCGTCAGTATGACGTAATACCTACATCCTGTGTTCTAATGTATTGCATTGAGATGTATGGATCATGATGTATCTTGTGCGCTAGGGGACCCCTGCCTCTCCTTATATACTCTGGAGGGGCAGGGTTACAAGGAAAGTATCCTATTTGGTACTATACAATATCTTGCAGTGCACGCCGAGCAGCGCTGTGCGCACCCTTGATCTTATAGGCTGGGCCACCTCTAATAGTGCGGCCCATGGCTTGTCTTGTGGATACCGGGGAGCCATACCTCCATAGCCATCCTCTGTAATTGTTTCAAAACATGAAAATATACTTTTCGAGATTAGATAGGAGTTAGAAACCACCATAAGAAAATCACCCTGAGACCCCGACATGTGGGGCCAGATGGCCCCACCTAGAGGCTGCTCGGCCCACTGTCAGTGCCTCTCGCATCCTATCAACTCTCTCTTGTCTTCTAGATCCTTGCTCTTCATAATCCCGCTAATTTTTCGATGCATTATGTTTTTCCTCATTCTGAGACCTCATATGGATAGATCTTGACCCCTGCTGCAAGTTAATCCCCCTATATAAACGAACCCCTACTGACTCCATTGCCATGCCATCAAAGCCTTCTCCTCTAGCAACAACAAAGCTCTCATCCTCTCTAGTTCCCATGGCCGACAAGCAAATGATCCCCTATGGAGCCGATCTTAACAAGAAGCCCAACACGCTTGCGCTGACCACTATTCTTCTAGAAGTTACCCCTATTTCCTCAAATCAATCCTACTATGCCCAAGCCATTTGCTGCCCGCTGATCACTCCGCCGTCGCCGCTACTACGTCTTGAAGGAAAGCCTCTCCAACAAGAGCTGAAGCTAGACGCCCAAAAGCTTTTCAAGGTGATGAAGGAAATCAACCGTCTTCCGTCGAACGATCATGAGGTGCTGACTGGACTGAAGACCAAGAAATTTGGAGATGTTACTTGGGCAAAGTATAAGTCGGTCACCCCTCGTACCACTATTGATGGAGTCAAGGCAATGCCAGAGCAGATAAAGGTTGTTCCTCCCAAGAGGAAGGCAACATCACCACCTATTCAAAAGGTTGAGAAGCGTCCAAGGACGACCATTGCCCTCTTAGAAATGAAGATTGAAGATCTAAGCGATGTTATCTATACCTTAGAGCAAAGGATCGATGAGGAACATGTCTACCGCAAGAGTCTATAACATGATTTAAACACTTTGAATCATTTTGTTGCTAAAATGAAGAAGTGAGAATTAGGTAGTCATTTTGATAAGGCATGAGTGTTAGGTTAAGTGTTATCGTGTGTTTAGGTTTGTCGCTTAGCTCAGATGTTATACCAGTCGAAAGTTTGTGTTAGCCAAATAAAAGTTTGTGCTTAGTTTGTGCTTGTGTAATAAAGTGCCTTATTATTAATGGAGTCATATTATTACCTGCTCTCTATTTCTTTTGGATATGTGTTTGTCTCCACATGTTGTGCAGAAAGTTATACAAGGAAACAAGTGTGGGGGAGAAACACCGCAACAACAAGACGAGATCCGATCGCGAAAATCATGAAATTCAGAAAGTAATGAGTCAAGAACCATGTATGATGAAGCGGGGCTCGAGTAGACCCTAGAGTGGACCGCCCGGCCTCCTCTATGGGCTGGTTGGCCCATCACTATGCTGCCTCGCCCTGAGCTTTGGCCACGGTTAGGTTTGTGACCCATACACTCTATTTTCATATGTTTTGCTTTCCGTTTTGAACAAAATTGAAAATCACTTGATAAAACAACTTAAAACATGAGGAAAGGTTATTTCAGTCATGACTTAAGGATAGACTCACATAATACTATCCCTAGAAGTCATGCTATTGTTGGGAACTTATTATTAGGGGCCCCATGTCACTTAAGTTGTTGTGGAATGTGATATAGTAGAATAATGAGAACTTGATTCTTGATGTCTTGTTATTGGAGAATTTTATTTCAAAAAGTAGAAAGAATAGCTACACCTCTCCTTTGTGGTAATCAATGTCCTACTAGAGCCATACATGATATATAGACTAGGGAAACCTTCCACATATACTACTTGTCATGGTGTTGAGTTTGGTCAAAACTTGTGACCCTTGTTGAGAAACTTATCATGCTCTCAAGATCAAGATCACGTACACTCCACATATACCTACTGCTTCTACACTATGAGTATGCAACAACATGTTTTCCATCCACCCAAAAATGTTCTACTCCTACACTGGGAATAGACACGAAAATATGATTGATAGGATAAATGCTCCAAGTTCTTATAAATGTCTCTCTTGAAAATTTTTACTTGCAGAAAAAGAGGCATGGGCTATGCAAAAGTTATTCATGAAAAGAAAAAGTATTAAAAAATGGACAAGTGTCTAAGATATCTAAAATAATGGGTACTTAGATGCATGCCTAAAAAAGAGAGATGAATAAGATAGCCCATGTTTTCGTGCAAAAGTATTTTCAAGTTTCAAACAAGAGATATACGTTTCAAAAAGTGGAGTAGAATTAGGATAGCTACCATATACATATCCACACACATGCACATCTTGATCTAAGAGTATGACATTTTTTCCTTGGATCCTTGTTTTGACTTTACAATATATACAATGCAAGTATGTTCTTACATTCATCCCTACCTAAGCTCCATACAAGCTTTTAGATGTAGGCAAAAAGAAGGCAAGTCATTGATGCCAAGGTGAGGATCCAAAAATACTACATACAAAGTGATTTGAGAGTACTACAAAAGGAGAAGGTAAGCTATGTTTTGTTTTCAAAAATCTTAAACTTTTTCTCCAATCGACTTGAAGGAAGATGGTGATCTGTTTCAAGCTATTCCATTCTTCAACCGCCTAAAGTTTCATGGTAGACACTTTGAATCCTGCAGTGCATGCATGACTAGGAATTGTTTTATGTTGATATCTTGTCCTAAGGTTATGTCTTGAGTAATCCATCCTTTTATTGAGGACGAGTAAAAGCCTAAGTGTGGGGGAGCTTGTTGACAGTAGTTAACACTAATCACAAACCATCAATATACCTTGCATAAATGACTAAAATAGATCACCAACATAGACTTAGGGGATTAACTGACAAATTCCATGAGTTTTGTTGAATCTATATTTTCAATAGGACTTAATCAAAAAACCATCAAGGGGACCTATTTGTCAAAGGAAATCTTGGAATTCCACCACGGGATTAATGTGGGAAGGTTCTAGAAGACTCCAGGAGGCTTTCCACCAAAGCGGGACACGTGTCTCTTACATGTGGGACTGGCCGGCCCCACCTAGAGGTCGCCCAGCATCTGTGGGCCCCACCTATCACCCTCTTTGTTATGTCGGTTCTCCACCGCCTTCTAGGATGCATCTCAGCTGTTATTTCAAGTCAGTTTGATCAATGGGCTGAGGATTGATGATCCAGGCTATATATACCTGCCTGCACCTCCCCCTAGAAACCCTAATTCATTACCATGTTTAGATCCTAAGAGCTGAGAAGCCAGAAACCCTAATTCATATGTCCACTAGGATTAGATCTAGCAATCTAGAGAAGATTAGTCCTCGGTAGGATCTAGTCTTGTATTAGAGATAGAGAGATAGAGTGAGGGAAGAGTTTTGGAGGAGTCTCGGCCTATCGATGCTCTCTCTATGGCTTGTACCCTAGCAGAATCAAGTTCTTCTAGAGCTTGCTTCTAAGATTTCTCAGGTAATTGACTTCTAACTTGTTCATAATATTCTTTAGGTTTGTGACTCTTTTTTGAGTACTTTAATCCTTGTAGCTCCTAGGTTAAAGTAGTATTTGTAGTGTAAATGTGGTGCTTAGACTCGGTTACTCATGGATGTACCCTATTTTCCTGATCGGTGGTAGCTCGCGAGTGTGACTCTTATAGCCTTGTTGAATCCTCTGTAGTCCACCTCCCATTAGTAGGCCTAGCAGGACTTTGTTACTATAGGAAACATACTCTGCTTGTGTTTTCTATAGTAATGTCCCCATAATTGAATAATAGAAGATATAGCTTACCGAAGTTAGAACTAGAAGACCTTAGCAGTCTCCTCTATGCTCCAATTATCTTGCCTTAATTGTTAAGTTGGGTAAAGTTAGAATTAGTTATTCTTACCCCCATTCCTTTGGGTTTGATATAAAACTAGGTTACTCTCGGTGAAGTCCTACAATGGTATAATATCTGTGTGCTTTTGGATTATTTTGTGTGCATTAATTTATACCAACATTGCGCTGGGCAACTGAAAGTGGACCGCAGCCAGCGCCAAGGCCGCTCCCTGCCCGATACCATCCTCCATGGCTTCATGGAAGCACTCTGGTGTAGCATGGAGTCATGCATTCACCTCCACCACATTATTGCGCCCCCTAGGGAAGAGGATGTGGCAGGTGCCTAGGGCCATGACCCAGAGCTCCCATGACTCCGCGCCGTGAGCATTGAGGTGGGCCCATAGCCTGCCCACCTCCTCCTAAAGCCCTCAGAGTTGCTCACCCAAACGATGAGCTTCCTTCCTTGACTCTGCACTAGCAAAGATTTGAGACATCAAAACAACGTGGGAATGTCATCTGGAGTCTGCCGTTTGTGGGTAGCAAAGATGGAGAAAGGGAACGACCTAAACCTTCGAGCTCCTCCCTCAGATGGGCCGCCTCTGCCTGACGCCGTGTCACACACGTTCTCTGCCACTACCGCCGCCACCTATTCCTCTTCAGCCTCCCTCCAGGCATCCTTCACGTCCCCGATGGCATCCTCCCACTCCTTCTGTAGTGCCTCGATCGCCACCGTAGAAGGCATGAGTGGGGTGCCACAAGAGGACGCTCCTGATGGAGGGGCATGCCGATCTGGTCCGACCGCTAACGGAGAAGGTCGTAGCAAGTGAGCCCGGCATCGGCGAGGCTTGCTAGCGCTCGAGGAACCGACCTTGACGGCCATCCTATTATGGAATCCCCTGCATACAACGTGAACACCAGAGTAAAAAATAGTAACGGGAGCGATGTGAAGCAAAAAATGGTCCTTACCTATCTCGCCAGGGGACGAAGAGCGAGGTGGATTCCGCCCACACCGGGTAGGACTCTTCTGGCGCCTTCATGACCCTCCACCGACCACCATCGCGTGCGCTGCTGGAGCTAGAGCCAGAGCTACCGCCAGAGGTGCACCGAATGCCAGCACCAGCGTCTCCACCGTCCCTATCAGAGGCGCAGCCATCCACACCCACTGCACTGAAGAAGGAGGAGAGGGAGGCTCCGAGATCATCCTAGTGAATAGATGGCCCATAGGAGGAGGGTGCTTGGTGCTGAAAGGGACAGGGCCAGCACCCACCCCTGGGTAGTCCACGTCGACAGCCTTGATCTTTAGCACCCTAAGCAGCTCCTCCGAGATAGGATAAGGAAACTCCATCATTGGGTCAGTTATCCCCTGGTGCTGCCACAATGGATGCGCCCTCTCCCTCAATGGGAGGATCCAGCGATGGATGAACATGCGCACCACCCCCGGCCCCGTCAGCCCTTGTGCCTTAGAGACTCAATGGCCGCCATGAGAGCAGGAACCCCCATGGCCTCCTCCACCAAGGGGAACAACCACCATGAAGCTAGGGCGACGTCGCCTGGCCTCTCCTCTAAGAAGGATGGGAGCACTAGGACCATGTTGGGGAGGTAGAACTAGCTCCTTCTCCAGCACATTTCAGCGTTGAAGCCTGATGGACGGGTGGGGGCGAGGGTATCGGCCAAAAGCATGTGGTCGCACCTAGATCTAGGGACCCCCATCGTCGAAAAGGCTCTGCTAGGGAACAATGGTGTCGTGAGGTCAAAACCACGGCAAGCATGTTGTTTAAGTCAGTGTTAGAGTCCAGTTGTCCGGTGGCTTGGGTGGACTCAAGAACATAAGAATCATGTATAGGAGACACAACGATTTATCCTAGTTTGGGCCAATTCGGTCCCTACGTCTAGCAGCTGATGATCCATATACTCAAGAGCACCCAAAATCAGGCGGTTACAACAGAGTGTAAAGGAAGAAGATTTGGTAGGGGGTTAGCTCGGTGCTAATCCTAAGGTTGCCTTGCTATCGGTGGAGCCTTCCACCTCGTCGAAGAGGAGGAAGACGATGGGATGTGGTGGAGGAGAGGCTCTCGGTGTCCCTCTTTGGGTTGCCCCCACTCTCTGTGCGGAGCAAAGGTGGATAGAATGGAATGGAGTGTTTGGTGATCGAATCAGGATCCTCTCCCCTCTAAGTCTAACCTTTTCCCTTATATAACGAGATAGGTCGGGTACATGGTGGTTTGGGGGTTTGGTCTATGGTCTACGTGCGCTGGAGTCAATGGAGGTCTTGCAGTGGTGCGCCGTGGATTATCGCAGAGTGTTAGAGCAGTAGAAGCCTTGGGCGTCATTCGGCTGCTCTATTCTGACACTCTGCTTGTCAGGCAGTGTCAGCTTGGACTAGCCTCCCCTAGGTGAGACCTTTTGGAGTCTTCTTGGTGGCAAAGGAGGTTGGCTCCGGGGGCTAACGCGGGGGCCTAGAAGCCCCCGAGCCCCCAGAGGCCATGAGAAGCTTTGTCTTCTTATGTCATAGCCCAGATGTGTCTCCAGTTGGCAAGGTCATTTCTAGGGAGAGGCGCTAGGGAGCCCTCGAGCATCGGTGGCTTGGGGCCTATGTTCTTGTACCTGTGCCTTGGCTGGCATCATGAGCCAGGTAGGATCCAAGGACCGGGCTTGGTCGCACCGTAAATTAGGAGCCCAAGGCTTGAGGAAGCCCCCGAGCCCTAGGCGGAGGCTACAGTTGAGTTAGGCTCAGCCGAATCTCTTTGCCAGAGGGTGCACGTGAGGTCTTTTTTGTTCGGGAACCATTGGACCCAAGGCTTAACATACCTGTATGTTAGGATCTCATCAGGAGCCCCTGAGCCCTTCGTGGCCTCACCTAGCATGATGGAGACGAAGGGTTGAATTCGATCATCTGGTGACCGAACCCTCCTTGGCAGGGACATCTTCTACTAGTGAGAGCATTGCGCCCTGCTTAGGGCCTTCTTTTCTAAAGTGATGGGTGTTGCTCAGCTATTGGGGCTGAGCGAGGATGGTGTTGATCCCTTCACGAGAATATGTCGCATGGGTCTTCAACTCGAACGAGGGCTTGGTGAACTCATCTAGGAGTTGCCGACTGTAGGCCCAATGGTGCCCTCCTTTTTGATTGGAGCCTACCATGGGCCTAGTGATCAAGAGGGCCAGTCTCTGGCTTGGGGCCATCTGATCATCCAGAGCGCCATGCCCGTCTGGGGGCTATGGTAACCGGTCTCGATCCTCTCAAGTCGGCCTTCTAGGGCCGACCATTTGCAGCCATAGGTTGGGGAGATGGGAGCACGCCAAGGCTTGGACGGTGGCCCTCGTTGGGTCGATTACTCAGTGGCTCCCAACCCAACTCCGGGGAGTTGGTTGGTTTTGGGGGATGCACCACCCGAGCGCTTGTCGTTCGAGGGGTCAAGCTACTTGGTCTAGGGAGCCAGTGTAGCCCTCGAGGCCATTATGGGGCCTCCTTGCTAGTGGAAGGGCGGCTTCTGGGCTCGTCCCATCCATTGACCCCTTACATAGGTGGTTGATGGCGTCTGGACCGTCGTGCCTGGTGGAGGAGTTATGGCGTACAACCCCCGCGCCATCCTGCCTCATCTAGAAGATTGGACATCGGGGCCACATGTAGCAGATCTAGTAGAGGAGGAGCCGCGGCACTTGTTGCGCGTGGATCCAAGCATCGATGGTAGCCGGTGGGCCTGGGGGAGTCGGATCCCCCCATGTCCTGTGAGGAGGCGTGCGTGGAGTGGGCGGCGCGCGTGGTGGAAAGCATAGCAGGGACTTGACTCATTGTCAGTGGTTCCCTAACTCCGCCTTTACTTCATGGCCGTCAATATGCAATCACCTAGAGGCGTGCTACAGGGATTGAAGGGACGCCTAGCCGATTCCCCGGGGCCCTTTCTAGCCGTTGATGGCTGATTGGTGGGGCTAGAGCCGCTCACATCGCATCATCTAGGCTATAAAGGGGAGCCCCTGGGAGACACGGTGTCTTCAATCCCCTCCTTCGGTGGTGATGGTGGTGGCGATGAAGTGCGATGCTTCCCTCTGAGTGAGCTTGGTGTTGTCTAGTGGGGTGACTGCTTCTTCGAGGGTGGAAGGACTCCAGCGAAGGAGGCGAGATGACTCCGTGTTGATGGTAGTTAACAACCATTATAAACCATCAATGAAACATGTATAATGGCACAATTGTGATCACCAACAAATGTCTAGGGGTTTAAACTAACAAATTCCACGAATTTTGGTGAATCTATATCTTCTGCAGGGTTTATCCAAAAAATCGTCAAGGTGGACCTACATGTCAGAATTAATTGTGCTTATCCACCGCAAAACGGGTACCAGAAGGTTCCAGAGGACTCCAGATGACACCACACCGAAGCGGGAGCCAAGGGGCTACCATGTGGGGCCAGCTGGCCCCACCTACAGGGCCCGGCCCCTGGGCCCACCTATCAGCCTCCATGTCACAATGTCGGTTCTCCACCGCCTCCTAGGTTGCATCTACGCCGTTCTTTAAGTCGGTTTGATCCAAGGGCTCACGATGGATGCTCTGGCCTATATATATCAGCCCTACCCCCCTCCCTTAGGAGATCCCTAAAACTCTAATTCATATCTTTAGGATCAGAGCCAGCAATCAACAGAAGATTAGTCCTCCATAGGATCTAGTCTTATAAATAGAATAGTGAGATAGAGAGTGAGGAAAGAGTTTGGAGGAGGTGCCAGCCTGTTAGTGCTCACTCTATGGCTTGTACCTTGGTGGATCTAAGTTCTAGTTGAGCTTGCCTTCGAGATTTCTCTGGTAATCAACTTCTGATTCAAGTAAGTAATTGTTTATATTGTTCATTAGGATCATGACTATCATTTGAGTGCTTTAATCTATAGATGGTCTAGGTTAAAGTATTAATCATAAGTGTAAGCATGGTGCTTGGACTTGGGTTAATCATGGAGGCCCCTGAATTTTGGAAGGTGGTAGATCGCATGTGTGACATAAGTTCTATATAGCCAGTACTATATAGCTTCGTTGATCCTTTGCAGTCCACCTCCCGTCTGTAGGAGCACATAGGATGCGGTTGAGAAGGAAAGCATCCTCTGCTGGTATCTTCCCTAGTAATGTCCCTAGTTGAATAGTAGAAGACATAGCTTACCCAAGTTAGAAGTAGAGAACCTTAGTTGCTACCCCTAGTTAAGTTTGACCATAGTTAGTCTTACACATTTCCTAGTGGATACGATTCTTGGAATACCTCAGGATGAAACCTACAGTGATATCCGTGCACTTGAGAATTTATCTATGTGCGTTAAAATATACCAACAAGCCTTCTAGCGCCGTTGCTGGGGAAACGGTTGCTGAATTAACTTCGATCCTATCTTAACATTTTATTTTTTATTCTTTCTATTGTTTTACTTTTTCATTTAGCATGGATTCCACTCCTATCTATCAATATGCTAATCCCATGAGTGCAAGCCTAAAGCCACCAGAATCCTCAGACCCTATCATAACACCTAGTTATGAGCTGCGCCTGTATTTAATAAAACTGATTTAGGATAAATCCTTCTCGGGAGAAGGCTATGAAAACCCATACTCACACCTATGGGAGTTTGAATAGACCTGTGCATGCTTGCATATCGCTGGCATGTCTGACAAAACCTTAAGATGGAAGTTATTCCCGTTCTCTTTAATGGGAAGAGCTAAACAATGGTACAGCCTAACCGTAGGAAGTATGCAAGGAGATTGGGAAACATTATGCTCTAAATTTTGTTTACGTTGCTTTTCCATCTCTAAGGCAGTTAGCCTTTGAAAAGAGGTTCTAAATTTTAGACAACTAGAAGAAGAATCTCTTGGTATGTAACACCCCAGGTGTTTGGCTTCCACATTTGCACTTGCACTTGCATTTCATGAACATGAGCATCATTCATCAATTCATGAGCTTATATTGCATAACACATGTTTTCAAAACATTGCAACATATTATTATATTTCATGTGTGCTTGTTTTATGAAATGAATAGTGTGCAACACTCAAGTGCAACATGTGCAACTCACTTTAGTGAAACATGGTTAGTTGTACTATGCAACAAAATCATGAAACATGTGAAACATGACTTTGAAACAAAGGTAACATTTCACTTGTTTTCCTTGTTTCAATGCATGTGATGCTTGATTTTGGTGTGACCAATGTGTGGTGTGGCTAATTATCCTCTTAAGCAACTTAGTTATACTTGGAATGTCATTAGGAACAATGTTTATGTTGATCATTTTGCCTAATTAAGGTTTTCAAGTCATGGTTTGACCATTATGGACCCCTAGAGCTCCTGAGTTTGACTGTTTAAAAAGTGTAGCTTAGAGTATTTGCATGTCTGAGCAACCTAAAGCAAAGTTGTAGAAAATTTTATAAGGAACAAACTTTGTTTAGGAGCCAAATCATGAAAATATGCACAACATGCTCAAAAAGGTCCCACAAGTCAGTGTTGAGGGCTGATTCAGCACTTAGAAAAAAATTTTAAGTATGAATTGCAATTTTAGTTTCTTTTACCCAACTTGTTAGACTTGTAGCTCCCAAACCAAGCTGAATTAGCTCGAGCTCCAATTGATAAATTTGTAGTACACATATGGATCTCAAACTTTGTCAATTACATCGAAGCCTGGATCATCTTGCATTTGGAGTTTGAAGTTCATCTTGTATCGCTGTCAGGCAGTCGATGACTTAACTAAACGGTGCTACAGTGACCCAGCCGCCGTCAGGGTGTCACCACCGCGTGTACGCCACACGTCGCCGACCGTCTGACCGCAGCTAGCCACGTTGGGCTGCCACATGCCAACACAGGCCCCGGTGTCCACCCGTGTTCCCAGCGTCTCATTTTGTCTCCTCCTTCGCCTCTACTCGCTCGCCGCAGCGCCGAAGCAGCAAGCGCAGCACCATCACCATTGCCCCACCGAGCTCATGCCGCTCGCCGTCGCGTCTTACCTCGCTCCAGCTAGCTCAAAGCTCCGCTGTGTCCTCCTCTACCTCCTCCACCTCTTAGCTGAGCCTATCGAGTCTAGGTGAGGGCACATTTGCCACTTCCTGCCGCCACCGCCATGAGCGCGACCTCACCGAAGTTCGATGCTGCCGTGGTCGGGGTAGCTAGGATCCCTCTCATCATCCTTCTCCTTCTTTGCTAGCTCCATTGTGATCTCATGAAGCTCGTACCGAGCTTGGAAGAGACACTAGAGGCTCACCATCGCTAGCACAGTCACCGGAGCTCCGCCGAGCCACCATGCGCCATGGCCGCCCTACCTAGAGCCCGCTAGAGCTTAGGATGAGTAGGTCAATCGGTGCAGGAGATCGAGGTGGTCACGGAGGTACCCTCCTCGTCGCCGGTGAAGCCGCCATCGGTGAGTTTCGCCGCTGCCACGTTGTTGCAGCTGCCTCCCCTGTTTCCTCTCGCTGACTGGTGGGGTCGTCTGACCCGAGGGCCCCGCTTGTCAGTGACTGCTTAGTAGAAGCCAGTTCAAATAATTCCAGTTTTGAATGCTATTTTGTGAAATTTGTATCTCCAGTTTTATATATCCAAATTGGGTGGCTCCAATTTTGTTAGGATCATAATGAAGTCTAGTATTTAGTAAAAATATGACATGAACACTTGTAGTGGAAATTTTGGATGAATTAAATAGGAACTTGAAATGTGTTTTTAAATGCATGTAAACTTGTTTAAATTATATCCTGAGTTCCTGTGCTCCAAAAATTATGAAATTTTGTAGGTAAGCTGTTCTTGCTTAGTAGAAGCTCTAGTAAAAATTTGAGAGTCATTGCATGTATGGTTTTTGAATTATTGATTTTCCTTTTATCATTGAATGATCCTTGTGTGAATTTTTGTAAATTATCTAGGAATCCAATGACCATGAAATTTTGTGGGGAGTATCCTAGTACCATAAGGATGCTAGGAAAAATATAAAATCTGTTGCTTGACACTTTTCACTAAGGTTTCCTAATTATATCATTTTAAGCCATTATGTCTTATCATTTTTGCGTAGGCTGTTATACTTGCTCAAATGATGTGAAATTTTTATAGTGGTCTACTTGGAGCATGTAGTA
This sequence comes from Miscanthus floridulus, assembly GCF_019320115.1. Taxonomy (NCBI): domain Eukaryota; kingdom Viridiplantae; phylum Streptophyta; class Magnoliopsida; order Poales; family Poaceae; genus Miscanthus; species Miscanthus floridulus. The sequence continues at coordinate 67,868,087 of NC_089597.1, read as the reverse complement.
CGTACTGTAATTTTTGTAGATTAAATGGTGTAGTTCTCATATATGTTTGTTATTTCCCTTAATTAATTAAATAAATTAAGAAAGGCATTAAAAGAAATGAATTGATGGTGAGAACCTTACTTTCTGGTGTTCTTGTGACATGTGTGATGAGTGAGTAAAGTTAGTTTTGTCCGATTATATGTTTGCAACATAAGTTAATAATTATTTTTCTGCCTTATGTCTTTCGGGACAGTTCTGGGGACTTTACAAATTTTCCCATGATAATTTAGTTTGCTGGGAATGTGGTGAATACAAAAGTTGTAGATAACTTATGTATCTAGCTCCTGTCAAAATTTGGTGACATTTTGCTCAGTAGTTTAGGAGCTACAGCTGTTTAAAGTTAGATTCCAGAGTTGCTTGTTCTCTGTCTTGTTTGGACCTGATCATGTAATTCTGTAAATTCTACCTAGTAAAGGTTCGAATCATGCCTTGAGGTCTAAAAATGAATTGTAGGTAATTTCATAAGCTTTCCAAATTGTCTTGTTGCATGTCATTTGGAATTTTAGATCTTCAGTTATGGTCAGTTTAGCGTACCGCTGTATAGTCTCTGTTTCGCTGAAATATGAATGTTTGTGTGCATGCCTTGTTGCAATGTCTTGTTGATTGTTTAGGTGCTAGCCTAACTTGAGAACATGCTTAGGTGCAGGTGCTAGGTCCTTAACTGAAGATGAGCAATTGTACATTAGATTGTATAAACTTGGTAAGTAAAGTGATTTGAATAGAGCCTAAGTCGGAAAATGCGGACTGCAGTAAGCATGAGCATTCCCCGAGCATCCCTAACTTCGTTCATGTGCATCCATAATATTTATCTTGCGCATTCATGCAATAGGTGTGCCAGAGGGAGTGACGCTGCTGGAGTTCGAGGGAGCCAACCAGGAGGAGGAGCCCGAGGTGCAGGAAATCGACGAAGCAGCCGCCGAGGAGGAGTTGCCCGAGTGCCCTGACCACCGTCCTTCCTCTTTCCTGAAAGGCAAGCCTCGGAGCATATTAAGTCTCCCATATTTTTTTTACAAATACCTTGGGTATCTTTTATTCGTTGATGATGCATTAAGTATAGGAATTGGTTGGAACCAATTATTGCATTATATATCCATCCTTGTCCAGATATCGCACTAGAATCCTATTTAAGTCCAGGAACGGGTTAAATGCTTAGCCATGCTTAGTGCGGTAGAAGTCAGGTGATTTCCTGTCACCTGCTGAGCTTTAGGATGAGGTGGATCACGGTTGGCTATATTTGCTATCGTGGAAAAGAACCATGTTAATAATGAATTAAGACCTTGCGGAGTCTTGTGCAGGGTTGGACATAGTGACTCCGTCTGTGTCGTTTAAGGACCGATACACTGTACGCCCTCATGTCATGTTGAACACAGCCTAACACTTAGCAGGCCGGATAAGTCATTCCGACCTGCGAAGCCTAGTAGCTCGACTCAGGCCAGGGATGTGAGCAGTGGCGTGCATTCTGGAGGTAGTAAGGATGTGCGGAGAGCCATTGGCATAAGTCCAAGGCGGGTTAGAGTCCCGAGCAACCTTGGCAGAGTGGTTCTCTAAGAATGTCGATCTGTTCGGACTCGCGACTCCTGAATCATACCAAAGGTGATTTGTTTGCGACCCTGACGGGGGAAGCAGGGTTTGTGTTTAGGAATACCCCTCCAGCTGGATAGGAATCGATTCGAATCGCCGTCTCTCCCGGATAGTGAGAACTTGACTGAGCAGCGGCAACGTAGATTCAATTAATTTAACGATATGGTTAAATGATGATGATGATAATGTTGCCACGATTTATACCTGATATGGTTATTAATGTTTGCATCTTAATCAAATGATTGCTTAGTACAGGTGCTAACATAGAGGATAGGTTAATGGCTAAAAGTCACTGCTAGTTCAGGTTAAGAGTTGATCTTTGTTACTTATGCTTTTTCGCAAAAAGAAAGTGTCAGCCAGACCCACTAAAATAAGCTATGCATGATCCTTGGTGTCATTTGTTTCGGTTTCCGATGGGTAAGTCTAGCTGAGTACACTCTCGTACTCAGGGTTTATTCCCTCTTGTTGCAGATGACCTTCTATATCAGGGATTCTGTAAGTATTGTCTCCACCCGGTGGGTGACGAAGACTAGATCATGGGCATGATCTCTGTTTCCCTTATCTGAATGCTTTTGCGGGTTGTGATAAGCAAACCAGTATTTGTATTTGAACTCAGGTGTGTAAGTCAAACTATTTGATTCCGCGTACTTTACAACACTTGTTTTGTAATAACGATGACTCTGAGGTGATGTAATCTATTTGCAAACCGTCTGTGAAATGTTGTAACGTATGATATGTTATGTTGAATTACTGTGATCTTGGTTGTATACAAGTTGGTTTGAAATCCTTCGAGATTTCAGTTGACTACCGGGTTTATATGGGCTCAAGTGCGAGAATTTGATCAGTTTCGGCGATTGTTTTTATACTTGTGCTCTTATAAATTGGTCGGTTCTATGACATGGTACATCGTGGGATCATTTTAATGAACTAATCATCACTGGCCTAGACCTTACCATTCAAGACCCTATACTTCTTCAACATTTTTACATGGGTCTTAGCAAGGATTATAGGGAATTCCTTAATATAGCCTCTAGAGGAGCTTTCCTTCATTTGTATACTAGTGAAGTAAGGGCTATGCTTGATAGAATTAGTGGAAAGACTCCCTGCACTAGCATTCATAATGAACTCCCTGAGAAAGAGAAGAAATCATCTCCCTAACAAGAAGAGGAAATTTTGATAGCCACGTCACAACCACTCCGATCCCAAGATTTAGCTATCAATCCCGAACCACCAATACCTCAAAATCCCCCAAAAGAAGAAGGAATTCCACCTTTGAAATCCCTGTTGAGATTAAGGATAACCAATTTTGGTGTTGATTTTGGGAGAGCATTAAATTCTCATAAGAGACCTTCAAGCGAATATAATTCAAATCCTCTCAAGAAGGGATCTTTAGAAATCATCCTTATTCCCATGTGGGAAATTGGGAAGAATTCAAGGATGGCATGTCTAGTGATGCCATAGAAGAGAACTTAGCCATTTAGAAGCCACTCCTATCCTCTCCCCTTCTATGCCCACATTAGATGTCTTATTGGAACCCATCTCTCAACCCATCCTTGACCCCGATGATCCCTCTTATGCTCTCTCTCCTAAGTCTCATGATGACCCTAGAAATCCGTTAAGACAACCAAAGTATAGGAATCATAAAGACTGCAAGGATGACCAAGAAGAGCAACGACAATGGCTAGAATGTATTAAGAATTGGCCAGAATGTATTTAGAATTCATATGCCATTGCTAAAGAATGGATGGACAAGGACAAAGCCTTATGGGTAGAATCCAAACTTGGCCTAGATTCAAATAGTGAGTTTGAATCAACCTCTTTAATAAACATGACTCATCCAAGTTTGGAGGAAGCCTTAGACGAGATCAACCCAAGAGCTACCAATCCAAGGAAAATATTGCACATTCAGGAAGAAACATCCTTGGAGCTTGAAAAGGAAGATGACATTGATGAGCATGGGAGTTATGTCATGAACACCTCATCAAATCTGTAATAGAATCGACCAATTTATAAGAGCACAAGTATGAAAGCAATCATCGGAATGATCAAACTGTCATACTTGAACCCATATAAACCCGGTAGTCAACTGAAACCACGAGGGATTTCAAACCAACTTGCATACAACCAAGATCATAGTAATTCAACATAACAAGCCACATGTTACATCCATTTCACAAGTAGTTCACAAGTACCTCATACATCAGAGTTCACATAGTTATTACAAAACGAGTTCACAAATAGTGGAAGCAAAGTAGTTTGAGACCATTACACACACTTAGTTCAAATACAAGCCAGTTCCATAGTCATATCCAGCAAAAGCAACAAGATAAGATAACATAGAAGATCATGCCCATGATCTAGTCTTCATCCCCCATAGGGTGGAGACAATACTTGAAGTGGCCGTTATAGAGCACGTCATCTGCAACAAGGGGGAATAAACCCTGAGTACGAGAATATACTCAGCTAGACTTATCCATCGTAAACCAAAAATAAATAACACCAAGGAGTATGCAAGGCTTTATTGGTGGATCTTGCTTGACAACCATTTTGCATAAAAGCTTTAATGATATAAGAGCATAATTTAAATTATTAGTAAGCAGCAAGTTATCAATATTAACCTATCAACTAGATTAGCACCTGTACTAGAGCAAGCAATTGATTAACTCCAAACATTAGTAACCATATCTGGTATAATGTTGTATCATCATCATCATCGATTTAACCATCAAGTTCAATTAAGTGCATCTACGTTGCCGCTGCCCAGTCAAGTTCTCACTATCCGGGAGAGATGGCAATTCGAATCGATTCCTATCCAGCTGGAGGCGTATTCCTAACACAATCCCAGGCATATCGCGCGAAGGCAGCCTTAGGTCACCTTTGGTACAACTCAGGAATCGCGGCTCCAAGCAGCGCCACACCCTTAGGGAGTCTACTCTGCCAGGTGGTCAATCTCACCTAGGACTTACACCAATAGCGCCCCACACATCCTTACTACCACCAGGGTGCGCACTTTCACTTCTCGGTCTTCCGGCCTGAGTTGAGCTACTCGGCTTCACTGGTCGGAACGAGTTATCCGGCCAACTAAGTGATAGGCATGCGTTCAACATGACATGAGGACGTACAACAAATCAGTCCTTAACCGACACAGACGGGGATAGATCCACACCCAGGACCTCCTTGCCTTGTTGCTTCTCTATCGACATCCCGCTCGGTGACAATTCATTATTAACACAAGGTTATCTTCCACGATAGCAAATATAGCCACCCATGACCGGACATCATCCTAACTTGTAGGTGACAGGAAATCACCTGACTTTTATCGGTCTAAGCATGGCTAAGCTTTGATTCGCTCCTGGACCTAAATAGGATTCAGGGTACGTATACTGGCCAAGGAATAGATATATATGCAATAAGTGTTTGCATCCAATTCCTATCACTTAATGCATCAACAAATAAGATACTCAAAGTAACCATTTTCAAAACATAGGAGACTTAAAATGCTCTGGGCTTGCCTTTCAGAAAAGATGAAGGTTGGTGATCGAGACACTCAAGAACTTCTTCGTTGGCTCCTTCTTCTGGGGCCTGCACCTCCTGCTCCTGAGCTTGCTGCTGCTCCTCTAGAAGTACTTGCTCGAATTCCAGAAGCATGACTCCCTCCGAAACACCTATTGCATGCATATAAATAGTATAAGAATCATGCATGCACAAGAGAAGGAAGGTGATGATGAAATGTACAGCCATGTATAGATGGACGCATGAAAGACACAATGATACAAGATTAACATCTATTTTACCGAGTAGGTGCAAATCTCTTTTAGAAAACAAGAACGACACACTCACCAAGCTCTAACAACCTAAGATAAAGTTGTTCATCTTCAGTAAGAGGTCTAGTACCTGCAACTAACAAGTTATTTTGATTAGCCTAGCATCTAACGCATCACATCGACTCGTATCAAGCAAACAAGTTATTCATTGCAATCAAAGTTTTTAGGCTGCAAACAACAGCTACAAGTTTGATCCATACCTGGAGTTCTACTGGTCCAAATACCATGATTTAGGACTTTATGGAAAGCCTATAAAATTGTATACAACTTTTGTTTAATCACCAAAGTCTAATTCAAACTCAAATGAGGTCAAACAGACTAATCTTACAAAACTGTCTGTGAATTCCAGAGGGCAGGCAGTTGGGAATGCTGTCTTCCAACTGATATAACTCTCAAACTACTAGGACAAATGCCTTGAAATTTTGACACAAGCTAGATAAACAAGTTCCCTACAACTTTGTTATTGACTAAATTCACAGCAAACATCATCTTCACCAGTTAATTTGCTTCGCTCTAAAATCTGTCCAGGAAGTCACTATATATGAATTAAAGTGAAAATAATATTTCAATACATACAAGAATAGCACCATGAGTACTACCAATGCTACCAACAGTTAATAGACATCAAATGAATACTAGAAAACATAGTGGTCATTCCTAAATAAATTATTTTCATGCCTTTATTAATTTATTTAGATACTTAGGTTCAATAATAAACACATATCCGAATTGTACAGAAAATTCAATAAAAATTACAATAGCTTATACATGTCTCCAATAGGCAACTGTATAAATTTAACATCATTTGAACAAGTATAACATCCTATACAAAAATGACAAGCCCGCAGGGCTTAAAATAGCATAAATAGAAAATCCTAGTGAAAAGTGTCAAGCAACAGATTTTTTTATTTTTCTTAGCATCCTTAAGGTACTAGGACAACCTCCAACAAATTTCATGAGCATGGGATTCATATAATAATTATAAAAATTCACACAAGGATCATCTAATCATAAAAGGGAAATTAATAACTCAAAAACCATTCATGCACTGACCCTCAAATTTTTACCAGAGCTTTTACTCATCAATAACAGCTCACCATACAAATTTCATAATTCTTGAAGCACTGAAACTTTAGATATGAATTAAACAAGTTTGCATTTCTTTAAAAACACATTTTAAGTTGTGATTTAATTCTTCCAGAAACTTTACTACAAGTGTTCATGTTATATTTTTCCTAAATACTACACTTCACCAAGATCCTAACAAAATTGGAACCACCCAATTTAGATCGACCAAACTGGAGATATGAATTTTACAAAGTTGCATTCAAAACTGAACAAATGAACTATCCTTTCACTGCCTAGTCACTGAAGCTCAGGACCCACAGGTCAGTGGAGCCCGCATGTCATCGGCACCAAAATAAGGGAGCCACGCTGCCGATGCTGTTCGGCCAGAGCTCACCGATGGTGAGATTTTCCGGCGACAGCAACCAAACTACGAGCATCCCCACTACCTGGCGCACACGCTAAGCTATCTATTAGGACTGATTGCGGCCACCAAGCGGCAAGCATGGCGGACGGCGGCAAGGCTCCGACGGCGAGACACCGGAGGTGACCAAGACCACGCAAACAAGAGCTACGCCGAGATTCACCATCCCAATGCGACTCTAGCGCACACCCTAGCAGGACTCATGGTGGTCGGAGACAGCCCGGCCACGGTGAACTCCAACTCCGGTGAGCCTCGGTCATGGTGGCGAAGCGGCTTACCGAGCGCTCCTAGCTAGCAAGGTGGGCACGGTGATGATGCGGGGTCACGGTGAAGCTGCTGTGGTGGCGGGGAAGTAATGCGGTGCAAGCTGAGGCCGGCGATGTCGATGGCGACGAGGCGGTGGTCTGCTGCGACTGCTACGGACATGGCAGGCGAGCGTGAAGGCGAAGGAGAAATGAGGTAGTGGAAATGAGAGCACAGAGAGGTCATGGGCGAGCGCGGCATGAAGTGAAGCACCGAGGCCTGACGTGGCCTAGCCGGTCAGGCCGGTGGCGACACGCGGCGGATGAAGTCTGAAACGGTTGGCATTGTAGCTGCCGATTCAGTTCATCGGTGCCGACTGACAAAGCAAGTTTATTGCTCCATAACTCCTAACCCGTGATGATCTAGCTCATGGCGTAGTTGATAAAGTTGGAGATCTAAGTGAGTACTACAACTTTTACAATTGGAGCTTGAGTTGGTTCGGCCTAGTTAGGGAGATACAAGGCTCCAAACATTGATAGTTGAAACTAAAACTCGAAGAAAGACTTAGAAAATTTTCTGTGTTTCCAAAAAGACCTCAAAACTGAGTTGTGGGCCCTTTTTGATCATGTTCTACACATTTTCATGAAAAGGTCAGAAAATAACTTTTGTTCCTTATATAATTTTCTACAACTTTGCTTTATGTTGCTCAGACACGCAAACAATCTAAGTTGTACTTTTTAAACAGTCAAACAAAAGAGCTCTAGAGGTCAACACAAGTCAAACCATTACTTGGAAGCATAATTAGGCAATATGGTCAACATGAACATTGTTCTTAATGACATTCTATGTGTAGCTAAGTTGTTTAAGAGGACATTTGACATGCATTTGCATAGACCACACATGAGTACACACAAAAGCTAGCATAAAACCAAGCAATTCCAATAGACACACACATGAAATGATACATTCATCATGGTATGATGCTTATGAATGAGATGATGATGCACATGCTCATGTGATGCAAGTGTTTTAGTGCAACCATAACACTAGGGTGTTACAGCCTTCCCCCCTTATAAAAATCTTGCCCCAAGATTTGAAAAGCGTACCATTTTGAATAAAAGGTAGGGTATACATCCTTCAAATAATCTTCCCGTTCCCACGTTGCATCGCTCTCACTACCCTGGTTACTCCACATAACCTTGCAAAACTTGACCACATGGTTCCAGGTTACTCTCTCTCTTATACCAATAACCCGTACTGGCCTTTCTTCATAGGATAGATCTGATTTCAACTTGATATTTCTAAGTGAAACTCTTTCTTCAGGAACACAGAGATATTTCTTCAATTGAGATACATGAAAAACATTGAAGATAGCTCTCATCTCATAAGGTAACTCTATCTTGTAAGCTACATTCCCACTCTTCTCTATGATTGGATATGGGCCTACATACCTAGGTGCAAGCTTCCTCTTTACTCCGAATCGCTACACACCTTTCATCGGTGATACCTTCAGATAAACGTGATCACCCACTTCAAACTCAATGGGCTTCCTTCTTTTATCCGCATAGCTTTTCTACCTAGCTTGAGCGGCTTCCATATGTTTCCAGATAGTACAGACTTGCTATTCAGCCTCTTCGATGAAATCAATGTCGTAGTATCTATCTCCTTTCTCCAGATTCAACCCAGTTCAAAGGAGTTCTACACTTACGGCCATACAACGCTTCGAACGGAGCCATCTTGATACTTTCTTGATAACTATTATTATAGGAAAATTCAGCCAAGGGTAACCACTTATCCCATGAACCTTTGGAAGATATGACACAAGCTCTTAACATGTCTTCCAATATTTGATTCAGATATACTTGAGACTTTTATGATCGGTATAGATATGACACACGTTACCGAGCAGGTAATGCCTCCAAATTTTCAAAGCATGAACAACAGCAGCTAACTCAAGATCATGAGTTGGATAATTGGCTTCATGCTTCCTTAGCTGACATGAGGCGTAAGCAATAACCCGACCTTCCTGTATAAGGACACATCCTAAACTAGTACCTGATGCATCACAAAACACATCAAAAGGTTTCTCGATATTAGGTTGTGCCAAAATAGGGGCTGAGGTCAACAAGGTCCATAAAGTGCAAAAAGCAGTCTCACACTCTGGAGTCCAAACAAACTTCACATCTTTTTGAAGCAACCTAGTCATGGGCTTGGCTACCTTAGAGAAATCTGGGATGAATCAATGATAATATCCAGCCAAACCAAGGAAACTTCTAACCTCATGTACGGAAGTTGGTGCTTTCCAATCCAAGACTTCTTGCACCTTAGATAGATCAACCGAAATCCCTTCATCGGACAACACATGACCCAAGAAAGGTACTTTCTTTAGCCAAAACTCACATTTACTGAACTTGGCATAAAGCTTATGTTCTCATAGCCTGGATAAAACAACTCTCAGATGCTCGACATGTTCTTTGGCATTTGTAGAAAAGATCAAGATGTCATCAATGAAGACAACTACAAATTTATCTAGTTCCTCCATGAATACAGAATTCATCAGATATACGAAGTATGCAATAGCATTGGTCAAGCCAAAAGACATAACAAGATACTCATACAACCCATATCTGGTGGAGAAAGCAGTCTTAGGCACATCCTCCGGTCTAATTTTTATCTGATGATAACCAGATCTTAAATCAATTTTGGAGAATACCTTTGCCTTAGACAACTGATCAAACAAAATATCAATGCGGGGCAATGGGTACTTGTTCTTGATTGTCACAGCATTGAGTGGACGATAATCCACACACATGCGCAATGACTTGTCCTTCTTCTTCACAAATATAGCAGGACAACTCCAAGGAGAAGCACTAGGTCGGATAAGACCTTTCTCTAATAGATCTTGTAACTAAACTTTAAGCTCTGCTAACTCATTGGGCGGCATCCTATAAGGCCTTCTAGAAATAGGTGCAGTACCCGGCACTAACTCGATCTTGAACTCGATATCTCAATCAGGCGGTAAACCTGGTAAATCATTAGGAAATACATCTAGAAATTCACACACTACTAGAACATCCTCAATTCTCAGGGTCTAGATGGCATTAGCAGTGTTGTGGAGTTCTAGATCTTTGGGAAGTGGCACTAGGAAAGCCTCCTTGTTAATAGGATCTCTTAACATAACAACCCTAGTGGAAGTATTAATGAGCACTCCATGACCGCTCATCCACTTCATTCCCAAGATTACATCTATACCTAATCCCGGCAAAACTACCATATCGGCCATAAACACTTGTCCCTCTATTTCGATACTCACACCCAGTACTATTTGATTGGTAGAAATATTACTTCCAGCTGCACTAATGCAATAACTACCCATGGATATTGTAATTACCTTCTAATTGTACTTTGATGCAAAAGCTAGACTCATAAATGTATGCGAAGCACCGGAATCAAATAGTACAACTGCCGAATGGTGATTCACAAGAAACTTACCCGTAGTAACCACCTCTCCTGAGGGTATCTCAGTCACGTTGGTGTAGTTAACATGCCCTTGACGAGCACTAGAATTCCCTTGCTACTGATTGTTCTTCTGAGGGTAAGGACAATTCTTGGACCAATGACCTATCCTGCCACAATTCCAGCAGGGCCTGTTCGCTGGTGGAACAAAAGAATTCCCTAGTTTGGTGGTGCCCTTTGGAAGAGGTACAGTAAATGCCTTCTTGAAACTAGTCTTTGCCTGATTCCTCTTCTATGGTGGCCGGTACTTAATAGCTGTAGCCGGTGGGCGAAACTGAGTCTTCGCCACTAGAGCTTTAGCCTGAGAGGCACTTGCCTCAAAGGCCCTCTTGCGATTTTTGGAAGCAGCATAGATATTATTGTTGTTCTCTTGTGTAAGAGCATCACTTATGAACTCATTGAACATGGCACTCTTATTGTTCCCCATGGACCTCATCAGTTTGGGACTAAGCCCTCTCTTAAAGCTAGCGATTCTCTTTGCTTCTGAATCAACAAACTCTGGAGCATACCTTGCTAGATGATTGAATGCATGAAGGAATTCAGTAAGTGTCTTGGTGCCTTGCACCAGCTTCATAAACTCATTGTGCTTTATGGCCATCAAATCAGGAGGAATATAATGACTCTTGAAAGCCTCCTAGAATTGATTCCAGGTGATCTAGGCATTCTCAGGTATGGTGGACCTATAATGACGCCACCAAATACCTGCTGGTCCTTGTAGCTGATGCGAAGCATACTTCGCCTTCATTTGCTTTGTCAACATGAGCAAACGGAACTTATGCTCGAGCGTGTTCAGCCACTCTTCTGCCTGGAGCGGCTCTTCAGCTTCTTTGAAGACTGGTGGCTTGGTATCTTGGAATTCTTTGAAATCACTAAACTGGTTGGGCTCTGGTCCCTGTTGTTGATTTTGGCCCTGTGCTTGATGCTGGGCCAGGGTACGCATGGCATCCCCAATGTACACTGACCTTCCACGAGCATGGCCAATAGATCAGATGGTGTGGGCGGTGGTGGCGGTGGAAGATCATCATCACCACTACCCCTAGCATGGCCTGAACGTAGATTGTGCGACATCTGCAGAAGTGCATTTGTGAGTAATGATGGATGATGTCAGATACATTACAGATGAATTGTAGAATTATGCCAAACTAAACTTATTGGAGAGATTAATTTCATACAATAAACAGAGGCACAACAATTCATCCTTATAACATTGCCCATAACTTTACTCCGCACATTCTCGCGATGCATACGCTTATATGCCAAGTGTTGCCAACATCAAGCTGGATTTTTATTTAAAGCTCACATCCATAGGGAGCCACATGCAAGTTCCAGAGATTACATCCAAGTCTCTAACTAAAATTAAGTTACATGTTCCCCTAGAAGAAAGCAAAAGATAAGCACTAGTGCATTTAACTTAGTGCTACAGCTAACTACATATCTTCATTAGTGTCAGCATCGATCACTCCAACCAAGCCACTGGGGTCTGTTTGCGTGAGGTGGAACAACCACCTCAACGTCATACCATAGCATCCCTCCTCCAGCCTCCCCTTGCTTCCAAGTATAACGAGGCGGCTCCGCATATCCCACTGAATGTAGCACCCTCCTCAACAGGGTTGGGGTGCCAAACATGTGCAAGAATGTGTTGCTCCTGGGTGGTAGTGCTGGTGCGGCCATCTGTGGTGATATTGCAATTTGGGTGTGGAAGGATTATCTTAAAGGATGAGAAATATATAATAGAATAATTAAAGATAAGGGAGGGAGTGATGCAAAAATGTAATGGCATAAGTGAACATGATGCATGCACGTTCCGTACGTCCTCATGAATCTTAGAAAAATTTAAAATTCTAGCGACATAGACGGTGGCATACATATGTTCTCTCATATACGTATCTAGCCGAGCTACACGTTGTGTTGTTAGTGTACCTACAGACAAATTCATTGCAACCCATCCCCACAAAAGAGAAATAAGCACACAATGAAAGCAGTAAACTAAGATACTCTCATATATACATCCCCGGATATATATACTTTGGTATCCAACGTTATCCGACAGATATACCCACAATTAAGCACCTTCATATGTACATGTGTGCAACATGTAAATATTTCGGTAACCACAACTACTCTCCCTTAGACCGACAATTGGACGGTCATGCTTTCACAACTCACACTTACCTGGGCGTAGAGGCAATTGATCCATACATTACCACCCAAGCGGATGGCATCCATACAATAGATGCCGTATGGACGATGAAATAAAATGCAAGCAATTACCCCCCAAAGTCATTACTTAAATAAGCCACCTAAAAGTCCTTATTTGGGCATAGAGGATATGACCACTGGCACACTTAAGTAAAATTTCAGATTTGAACACACCTATATATAAGTAGCTATAAGTTGTCAAAACTGATTTTTGCAAACAAAAACCTTTGTTTTAAATACACATATGATATGTTTAATGTTGAATCTAGCTCTGATGCCAGCTGTAACAGAACCGACCAATTTATAAGAGCACAAGTATGAAAGCAATCACCAGAGTGATCGAACCATCATACTTGAACCCATATAAACCCGGTAGTCAACTGAAACCACGAGGGATTTCAAACCAACTTGCATACAACCAAGATCATAGTAATTCAACATAACAAGACACATGTTACATCCATTTCACAAGTAGTTCACAAGTACCTCATACATTAGAGTTCACATAGTTATTACAAAATGAGTTCACAAATAGTGGAAGCAAAGTAGTTTGAGACCATTACACACACTTAGTTCGAATACAAGCCAGTTCCATAGTCATATCCAGCAAAAGCAACAAGATAAGATAACATTGATGATCATGCCCATGATCTAGTCTTCATCCCCCGTAGGGTGGAGACAATACTTGCAGTAGCCGTTATAGAGCACGTCATCTGCAACAAGGGGGAATAAACCCTGAGTATGAGAATGTACTCAGCTAGACTTACCCATCGTAAACCAAAAATAAATGACACCAAGGAGTATGCAAGGCTTTATTGGTGGATCTTGCTTGACAACCATTTTGCATAAAAGCTTTAATGATATAAGAGCATAATTTAAATTATTAGTAAGCAGCAAGTTATCAATATTAACCTGTCAACTAGATTAGCACCTATACTAGAGCAAGCAATTGATTAACTCCAAACATTAGTAACCATATTCGGTATAATGTTGTATCATCATCATCATCGATTTAACCATCAAGTTCAATTAAGTGCATCTATGTTAGCGCTGCTCAGTCAAGTTCTCACTATCCGGGAGAGACAGTGATTCGAATTGATTCCTATCCTGCTGGAGGGGTATTCCTAACACAAACCCAGGCATACCGCGTGAAGGCAGCCTTAGGTCACCTTTGGTACAACTCAGGAATCGCGGCTCCAAGCAGCGCCGCACCCTCAAGGAGTCCACTCTGCCAGGTGGTCAATCTCACCTTGAACTTACACCAATAGCTCCCCGCACATCCTTACTACCACCAGGGTGCGCACTTTCACTTCTCGGTCTTCCGGCCTGAGTTGAGCTACTCGGCTTCGCGGTCGAAACGAGTTATCTGGCCAACTAAGTAATAAGCATGCATTCAACATGACATGAGGACATACAGTGAATCAGTCCTTAACCAACACGGACGGGGATAGATCCACACCCAAGACCTCCTTGCCTTGTTGCTTCTCTATCGACATCCCGCCCGGCCACAATTCATTATTAACACAAGGTTATCTTCCATGATAGCAAATATAGCCAACCATGACCGGACTAAAGATGGCAACGGGGAATTCCCCGTCGGAGGTTGCCTCCCCATCCCCGTCCCCGTGGGGAGAAAAAATCCCCGTCCCCATCCCCGCCAAAGCTCACGGGGACGATTTCTCCCCCATCCCCGCCCCCGCGATGGGAAAATCCCCGTCGGGGATCCCCGTCCCCGCATTTGTTCATCACCATTCAGGTTAATTCATCATCATTCACATGAGTTCATCGACACAATATTAGAGTACACCACGAATCACAATCCAAAAATAGCTAAATAGCAAGAAGCAGGATATTAATCATCACAAAGGTGTAGAACTAGGGTTATTGCTGTTATATATACTCAGAAGACATTGGACCTTCGTGGGCTGGTTGGGCCATCAGGAAAGAGAGCAAAGCCTGTATATAAATGGGGCGGGGATGCGGGTATCGGGGACGGGGAATGCTCCCCCAGACCCGTCCCCGCCAAACCCGACGGGGGACGTTTTCTCCCCGTTTAGATCCCCGTGGGGGCATATTTGACTCCATCCCCGTCCCCTAATAGGGGAATTCCCCGCGGGGAATCGGGGATCGGGTCCCCGTTGCCATCTTTAGACCGGACATCATCCTAACTTGCAGGTGATAGGAAATCACCTAACTTTTACCGGTCTAAGCATGGCTAAGCTTTGATTCGCTCCTGGACCTAAATAGGATTCAGGGTACGTATACTGGCCAAGGAATAGATATATATGCAACAAGTGTTTGAATCCAATTCCTATCACTGAATGCATCAACAAATAAGATACTCAAAGTAACCATTTTCAAAACATAGGAGACTTAAAATGCTCTGGGGCTTGCCTTTTAGAAAAGATGAAGGTTGGTGATCGGGACACTCAAGAACTTCTTCGTTGGCTCCTTCTTCTGGGGCCTGCACCTCCTGCTCCTGAGCTTGCTGCTGCTCCTCCGGAAGTACTTGCTCAAATTCTAGAAGCGTGACTCCCTTCGGAACACCTATTGCATGCATATGCATAGTATAAGAATCATGCATGCACAAGAGATGGAAGGTGATGATGAAATGTACAGCTATATAAAGATGGACGCATGAAAGACACGATGATACAAGATTAACATCTATTTTACCGAGTAGGTGCAAATCTCGTTTAGAAAACAAGAACGACACACTCACCAAGCTCTAACAACCTAAGATAAAGTTGTTCATCTTCAGTAAGAGGTCTAGCACCTGCAACTAACAAGTTATTTTGATTAGCCTAGCATCTAACGCATCACATCGACTCATATCAAGCAAACAAGTTATTCATTGCAATCACAGTTTTTAGGCTGCAAACAGCAGCTACAAGTTTGATCCATAACTGGAGTTATACAGGTCCAAATACCATGATTTAAGACTTTCTGGAAAACCTATAAAATTGTCTACAACTTTTGTTTAATCACCAAAGTCTAATTCAAACTCAAACGAGGTCAAACAGACTGATCTTACAAAACTGTCTGTGAATTCCAGAGAGCAGGCAGTTGGGAATGCTGTCTTCCAACTGATATAACTCTCAAACTACTAGACCAAATTCCTTGAAATTTTGACACAAGCTAGATAAACAAGTTCCCTACAACTTTTTTATTGACCAAATTCACAGCAAACAACATCTTCACGTGTTAATTTCCTTCGCTCTAAAATCTGTCCAGGAAGTCACTATAAACAAATTATAGTGAAAATAATATTTCAATACATACAAGAATAGAACCATGAGTACTACCAATGCTACCAACAGTGAACATACATGAAATGAACACTAGAAACCATAGTGGACGTTCCTAAATAAATTGTTTTCATGCCTTTATTAATTTATTTAGATACTTAGGTTAAATAATAAACACATATCCAAAGTATACAGAAAATTCCATAAAAATTACAGTAGCTTATACGTGTATCCAGTAGGCAATTGTATAAATTTCACATCATTTGAACAAGTATAGCATCCTACACAAAAATGGCAAGCCCGTAGGGCTTAAAATAGCATAAATAGAAAACCCTAGTGAAAAGTGTCAAGCAATAGATTTTTTTATTTTTCTTAGCATCCTGAAGGTACTAGGACAACCTCCAACAAATTTCATGAGCATGGGATTCATATAATAATTATTAAAATTCACACAAGGATCATCTAATCATAAAAGGGAAATTAATAACTCAAAAATCATTCATGCACTGACCATTAAATTTTTACCAGAGCTTCTATTCATCAATAACAGCTCACCATACAAATTTCATAATTTTTGGAGCACTGGAACTTTAGATATGAATTAAACAAGTTTGCATTCCTTTAAAAACACATTTTAAGTTGCAATTTAATAATTCCAGAAACTTTACTACAAGTGTTCATATTATATTTTTCCTAAATACTACACTTCACCAAGATCCTAACAAAATTGGAACCACCCAATTTAGATCGACCAAACTGGAGATATGAATTTTACAAAGTTGCATTCAAAACTGAACAAATGAACTATCCTTTCACTGCCCAGTCACTGACGCTCGGGACCCACAGGTCAGTGGAGCCCGCATGTCATAGGCACCAAAATAGGGGAGCCACGCTGCGCGACGCTGTTCGGCCGGAGCTTGCCGGCGGCGAGATTTTTCGGCGACGACAACCAAACTACGAGCGTCCCCACTACCTGGCGCACACGCTAAGCTATCTATTAGGACCGATTGCGGCCACCAACAGTGACGGCGGCAAGCATGGCGGATGGCGGCGAGGTTCCGACGGCGAGATGCCAGAGGTGACCTAGACCACACAAACGAGAGCTACACCAAGATTCACCATCCCAATGCGACTCTAGCACACACCCTAGCAGGACTCGTGGTGGTCAGAGACAGCCTAGCCATGTTGAGCTCCAACTTCGGTGAGCCTCGGTCATTGCGGCGAAGCAACTTACCGAGAGCTCCTAGCTAGCAAGGCAGGCGCGGTGATGATGCGGGGTCACGGTGAAGCTGCTATGGTGGTGGGGAAGTAATGCGGTGCAAGCTGCGGCCGGCGATGTCGACGGCGACGCGGCGGTGGTCTGCTATGACTACTGCGGACGCGGCGGGCGAGCGTGAAGGCGAAGGAGAAATGAGGCAGTGGAAATGAGAGCATGGAGAGGTCATGGGCGAGCATGGCGTGAAGTGAAGCACCGAGGCCCAACGTGGCCTAGCCAGTCAGGCCGACGGTGACATGCGGCGTACACGCGGTGGATGAAGTCTGAAATGGTCGGCCACTGTAGCTGCCGATTTAGTTCATCGGTGCCAACTGATAAAGCAAGTTTATCGCTCCATAACTCCTAACCCGTGATGATCTAGCTCATGGCGTAGTTGATAAAGTTGGAGATCTAAGTGAGTACTACAACTTTTCCAATTGGAGCTCAAGTTGGTTCGGCCTGGTTAGGGACATACAAGGCTCCAAACATCGATACTTGAAACTAAAACTCGAAGAAAGAGTTAGAAAATTTTCTGTTTCCAAAAAGACCTCAAAACTAATTTGTGGGCCCTTTTTTGTCATGTTCTGCACATTTTCATGAAATGATCATTAAATAACTTTTGTTCCTTATATAATTTTCTACAACTTTGCTTTAGGTTGCTCAGACATGCAAACACTCTAAGCTATACTTTTTAAACAATCAAACAAAAGAGCTCTAGAGGTCAACACAAGTCAAACCATTACTTGGAAGCATAATTAGGTAGTATGGTCAACATGATCATTGTTCCTAATGACATTCTAAGTGTAGCTAAGTTGTTTAAGAGGACATTTGACATGTATTTGCATAGACCACACATGAGCACACACAAAAGCTAGCATAAAACCAAGCAATTCCAATAGAAACACACATGAAATGATACATTCATCATGGTATGATGCTTATGAATGAGATGATGATGCACATGCTCATGCGATGTAAGTGTTTTAGTGCAACCATAACACTGGGGTGTTACAAAATCCTTGCTCACATGAGAAATTTCCTGAATTAATTGGTCTCTCTAATATTGCCACACACGAGATCTTCAACACCCTCGTACTCTATGTTCATAAATTTTTTGAAAGGGTGGTTGTAGATGTATATTTATCATAAATATTACAAATCTTTTAGGCATGAATCTTGAGACAGGTACACAAAGATTGGTATTGGAGGGGAAACCACTTCACCAATTAGAAACACAATTCAAAGGTTTCCCAAGGACGAGCTTCTGTCCTAAAACAAGCACTTTTGGGAGATAACATGAGCTTTTACTTTTTTTCCGTAATGCCCTTGTGAAGTGAGCATAGAAATATAATTCTGAACATACTCCTTTGGGTATTTCTATCACTAACCATTTCAGGTTTGAAGTAAAAAGAATGAAAGATGATGACTCAAGGTATGTCCAACCAATCATGATACAACATTGAATCACATCCATCCAAACTTGATTCTGCCTTGCAAAATTCATGTATGGGGGATGAACTTCTCTAAAAATCTTATGCAATGTTGCTAATTTATCTTGGTTGTCTCTACCTTTAAATCATGCTCAATAACAAATCATGCCTTTTCATCTCCAATTGAATAAATCTCTATAATGCTTTCATGCTACCTTTGTTTTCCTTGGTATACTTAAGGTTTGGAGTATTTTCATACACCTTTTAAATTAGGCATGGTGCCTAGTTTAAACCAAAAGTTGTGCTGATTTTACTTCCAAAGGGTTTTAAATTAAACGAGGTGCTTATGTCAAAATGCCTTCCTAAATCAAATTTAGACGTGGTGTTTAGGTTGATTTTTGAGCCGAAAGTATGCTTTAGTAGATACTAGTTATTTTGTTGGACTAACCCTACAGGAAACTTTCAAATCAATTTGGGTAAGTCACAAGATGAATTTAAATAAGAGATGAAGCAAGGCACATGATGAACTCCAATAACGTTGCGCAAAGAAGACAAAACTCATTCATGGTCATTCGCTTTGTCTTTAGCTGCAAGTTACCTTTGCCTTGAGCCATGCCTATACAGAACATGATAAACAAAAACTATCCTAAAATAATTCTAACACCATCTTTTCATTAGTATAGAGGGAAATTACAAAATCCTAGACAAACAACCCGTGTTTTAAAATTTGTACAATCTTTCAGGTATGTGTTGTCCACTAATCCTTTGCAGGCAAAAAACAATCAGTGAAGAAGAAGATCCAGAAGAATGTCAAAGATCGAAGAGCAAAAAGATGGCATGACTAAAGGATGAGAAAGAAAGGATGTAATCTAGGAGACAAGAAGCTCATGAACAGCTCAAGTTGGAAGGCTAGCTGTCGGTACAGAAAGTGACCAACTAGTGAATATTTGTAGTTTTGCTGTATGTTGTGATCAGAGGTGGCCTAGCACTCAATGACACATGATTTATACTAGTTCAGGCAACATGCCCTACGTCCAGTTTGGGTCGGTCGGTGACTTTATTCCTGAGCCCAGGTGCTCAAAGTCTGTAGTGGGGTTACAAACAAGAAGGAGAAAGACAGGGGGTACCAGAGGCCCGGTCGGCTCCGGTCGGAAGGGCCAAGAGCGATGGGAACTCGGCTATGAGCTAAGTGTTCAAGCGTGTGCTTGAGGTCCAAACCTAGCGGTTCTATGGTTGTCAGCTATTGGACTAATGAATCTAAAGGAACTAAGCTTGAATGAATCGGTCCTCCTGTTGGAGGGAGTGCATCCCCTTTTATAGATGAAGGGGATGACTTTATAGGTAAGAGTGAGAGGGTACGGATGCTTTTAAGCCTTGTTGCCCACGCCAATGAGGATTGAATAATTGTAGGCGCCCACAACACTGTTGATGTCACTGTAGAACATTAGGTGCACGTGGGAGGTTGTGTTGTCTTCTTCAGGAAGGGTTGATGTCGGTACCTGTAAAATACTACTGGAGGCCTAGAGGTATATGAGGAGTCTCACCACGTTTACCGGGTATGGTGAATCCCAGCGCCTACAACACTATTGATGCCTAGAGGCATGTGAGGGGCTTTTCGCCGTACGAGAGTCCAACAGCGCCTATAATACTATAGGGATAAATGTCAGCGCCTACAATACTATTTGTGTTAGGGTGGTTGTGGAACACTATTCCTACAGGTGTACAAGGTATGGTCCCTGTACCATGGTTTGACTCGTGTGCCGCTTTCTGAATTCATCCCTGGTCCCTTCCGAGTGGGCGTCCCTGGTCGGATGGCCCTAGTCGGCTTAGGTTGCGCTGGTTGGAGAAGTGTGGCGAGTAGGGTTCTTACGTACCCCGGTCAGAGAGACGTGGGGTTGGAGTCAGAAGTAGGGCTCGGGGCAGTCCTTTCGATCGGAGAGGCCGTCCGGAGGCAGCTGCAGCCCGAATCGAGTGCTCTAGTTGGATAGGTGGGCCGAAGTAGCTGATGAGCAGGCGTTGCTCTTCTTGGGCCAGGCCTTCTGGTCGGTTGCTGGACTGCCCTTTTGCCCTATTGTTTTTAGACTCTCGGGTTGAGCCTTGGCATGGAAGCCGGTCCCCGAGGGACCCCGGGTTTATGAACCCAACAGGACCCCCGAGCCCCTAGGCGATTCGGGCAGAATCATCTGAGGAATTTTTGTCTTGCCAGTGGGTGCGCGCGAGCGCACCTACGGGTGTAGCCCTTGAGCCCTCGGGTGGTTCGGGTAGAACCGGCTAGGGGTTTTTCTGTGTTGTTAGTGGGGGAGGTTTTCTGTTGTTCGGTGGGTGCGCGCGAACGCACCCGCGGGTGTAGCCCCTGAGCCCGAGCAGAACCATCTAGGGGTGTCATGTTTTGCGGGCGTGTGTGCATGTTTTTAGTCTGAGATGGATTTTTATTTAACCACAACATCATTATGCAGCCGAGGCGTTTGGGCGCAAGGATTGGATTGAGACAGAACTTGCTGATCCTGGTGTCGATGCGTGCGCGTGGGATTGGGTGAGAAAGTTTGTTCGGACATGAGAGAGCTCACTGATCCTGGTGGCGATGCGCACCGCGGATGGAGACAGCTTAGTTCAGATGGGACAGATCTCACTGATCTTTGGCGTCGATGCGCGCCATGGGATCGGGCGAGGCAGAGTCGCGAGCGGACCCAGGCATCGTTGCGCGCCGTGGATTGAGAGAGTTAGTTTAGTTAGTTTGGGAATCGGTTGAGCTAGAGCTTGTGGATCCTATCGAGGTGAGTTCAGGGTCGCGGTCCTAGGAGTCTAGAGCGCAGTTGGAAGTGAAGCCGTTTGATGCGAGTTCAGGGTCACGGTCCTAGGAGTCTGGAGCGCAGTCGGAAGTGAAGCCGTTTGACGTGAGTTCGGGGTCATGGTCCTAGGAGTCTGGAGCATAGTCAGAAGTGAAGCTGGATGGAGCCGAAGCATAGTTAGTTAGTTAAAGATTGGACGAGGCGGTGCTCATGGATCCTGGCGTTGGTGCGTGATGTGGGACCGGGCGAGTCAGAGTCATGGATCTGGCGAGTGTGAGGTCGCTGTCCTTGGCATTTGTCTTGAGCCCCCGAGCCCTATCAGGCCTTCGTGGGGGTCAATGTGAGTTGTGTGTGTTACCCCATCCTCGTTTCCTCACAACCGAAGGGGCTGAGTTTCATCGCTTGTCCCGATCACTCGGGCTCGAAGACTAGCTCGGTGAGTTCGCTAACGGGTGTGATCGAGCGGAATCTGGGTCCATTGTTCATGACAGGGTCGGCATAGCCCTCTTGTGACATTCCACTTCTCCTTTACCTGTAACCTGGTAGATGCCTAGGTTGTTCTAGAGAACGACTCGGGTGGCCTAACAGCCTCCCCTCGATGGAGATTCTGTGGGCCTAGCGAGAGGTTCAGGATCGAATAAGAAGGTTGAGATGACCTGGTCTGCTGGACTAGGTGAGGGCCGCACGGTGCTCATCTATGGTTTTCTCCCCTAGTTTTGTTGGTTGCTCATGTCGAATGAGGCAACCGCCGCTTCGTGACGCAACATGGAGCGTTCTGATGCATTTCGCTGCACGTGCGATGCTTAGTTCCTAAGCCCCCGGGCGGTTCAGGGCCTAAATCATCTAGGAGGCACGGGCATATGGAATGAATGCGCATATGGATGTATGAAATGATTTATAATGAAATAGAGGGGGTTTGATAGTGTTTACCTTGACGACTAGAGTGACGGGGCTTGGAGAGCTTCAGTTAGAAAATGTCCGACCGGGACCCGTGCTCGTTGTTCATGACAGAATCGGCATGGCCTACATGGGGCGTCCCTTCGCTTCCTACCTGTGTCTCAGTGTGGATACTGAGCGACTTGATCAATTCAGGGGGCTGGTTGGTATCTCACGGTGGAGATTTCGTTTTTGGTCTCCCAGGTCTTTCCTGGGGAAGCATGGAGCCGCCCACATGTGGTGGCGCTTCGGTTCCTGTGCCCATCGTGTGGTAGTGGTTAATCATGTGGTAGTGGTGGGCCATGGCCAGGCCATGTCCCTTCTGATCAGGAGCCGTTCTGTCGTGTAGAGCATGTCTTAGCAGTCAGGGCATGTCTTATCTGCATTAAATGGAAAAGAGAGAGGTTTTCTCGCTCTGCCGTTCTACCTTCCCCGATCAGCGCGTCCTTCCCTAACTGTTGTTTCCTTTTCCTTAAGTAGGAGAAGTGAGAGGGTTTTTGTCCTGTTCTTTTGCCTATTCCTCCTCTGCCGCCGCCTTCCCTTCTCCTTCTTACCGTGAGCATTTCTAAGAGCCGCGGTGGTTTCTAGGAAAGAAAGGGGAGAGAGCGAGGGAGGAGAGAAGAAACTCACCGATCCTTTTGCGATCCGGAGCAAAAATGTCGGACTAGAGGTCGTCCAACATGAGGAAGTCGGTGCTGGAGGCCTTCATCAAGAAGGGGTTTTTATCGCCATAGGAGGTGGCGCACTAGAGGGTACCTAGGGGGGATGAGTTCCCGCAACCTCATCCCAATGAGGTGGTTTCTTTCCTTACCTTCAATGAGCGCGGATTAGGATACCCTACGCACTGGTTCCTATGCGGGCTCCTTAACGAGTGGGATCTAGAGCTGCAACACCTTAATCCGATGGGGTGCTACATATCACCGGCTTTGTCACTATCTGCGAGGCTTTCCTCGGGATGGAGCCGCATGTGGATTTCTTCTGGCGGCTATTCTCCGAGAGGACCATGACGGCAGGGAGTTTGGCCGAGACCACGCCGGTGGGAGGTTTCGCCCTGCAGAGGAAGCTGAGCATGGGAGATTCGTACCTGATGTACACCCCCTATGACTCCAACCGGGGGTGGCACGGGGAGGGGTTTTACATCCAGAATCCAGTGGAGGCGCCTTTTCTGGTGTTCACCGGTGGGAGGCCGGAGAAGCAAAAAAGTTGGTCATGGGGTTGTGCCCGCATGGAGAGGCACAAGGTGGAGGCCATCGAGGAGGAGCTGCAGAAGGTCATAAGGCATGGCCTTGACAAGGTGCGGGTGTTCCACACCCTCTTCTGCCGCTGGGTTGCACCGTTGGCGGAGAGGACACGGCCGATGCGGATGTACAGTGGCCGGTCAGACCTAGACCGTGCGTTGCCGAAGGACCTGCCAGACGACAAGGTCTGGAGTCGCCTTAGCCGGGTGCTGTAGTTGAGGCCCAAGGATACGGTTGTGGGGAAACCCATACCGTTCAATGCCTTGGTCATGTCCAAACTGGTATGATCATATCTTTCCCATTCGTGCCTCTTTCTCTGCTTTTCCTATTTCTTGATTTTGAGCCATCCATTCCGTGGGGGCTTGAAAGGTACAAGTCCTGGCCGCACCTTCCTAAGGGACCGGAGGGCGCAGCCCGGTAGGCCACCCAAAAGGAGGTGGCAGATGCTAGGAAGAAGGAGAGAGCCAGGGAGGTTTGATGAAA
The DNA here is from genome assembly GCF_019320115.1 of Miscanthus floridulus. Lineage (NCBI taxonomy): Eukaryota > Viridiplantae > Streptophyta > Magnoliopsida > Poales > Poaceae > Miscanthus > Miscanthus floridulus. Next base: position 67,843,817 of record NC_089597.1, on the reverse strand, counting down.
GGAGAAGGAGCGGGAGGTCACCTGGCACGTGAAAGCCAGGGAATGTAGGAGCGATGTCGAGTCAGAACTCGCGTCGGATGATCCTATGGATCTGGACGACATGGTCTTCTCCGACGAGGAGGGGAGTCAGGAGGCCGTTGTGACCTCGGTGGAGCATCGCGACCCTATAGTGATGTCCGCTAGTGAGGAGCAGGAGGCCACGTGGTGTGTGGAGGTTCCTGCGTCGAGGAAGCATGCGGTGAGCACGGACACCGTCGGTGGATGGGCGGTGAAGCGGACACGGTCACCGTGCCCCTCGGTGGTGTCGCCGGTCCCGTCGTTGCCTATGGCAGATGCAGCTGAGCAAGCCAGGTGGTTTGAGGAGCGGACTGGCGCTTGTGTGGCGACGGGACCGGTGCCAACGCCTGACTCACAACCAGAGGAGGCCCTGCCTACCATGGGTGCGGTCGAGTAGTTCGGGCAGTCTGAGGGGTAGACTGGCGCCCAGACAATGCATGACTTGCAGTTGGAGGACGCTTTGCCCACTGCTCCGGTCGAGGAGTCCCGATCTAGAGGTCGTAGTGACCCACAGGCCGAGCAGGAGTCGATCAGGATGACTTCGCCCTGTCTAAAGTGAGGGGGTGCGGGTCGTAGCCTAGGAGCGGTCCTCGTCCCATGGGTCCATTGTCGTTGGAACCTGCCTTTAGAGTTGTGCCACTCACCTCCTGGTATGTTTCCCTTGTTGCTCTTTGATCTTTAGCTAGTTGAGTCTTTTTGGAGTGTGACTCACCTATAATTTCTATCAGCGGCTGGGGGATGTCGGGGTTGAGCATCCCTCTACCCCCGTGTAGGAGACTTGGAGGCCCACCCGACAGCGTGTTGTGGTGAGCGAAGGGGGCAGCAGGGTGGCGGTGGCAAAGCCTTCCCTTCCCAGGGGTGGTGCCCCCTAGGGTGGCTGCTAATAAGGCGGCAGTAGCAGCATCGGTGTTGGTGGCGATCCTGGTGCCAATGGTAGGGGTTGTGTCGGAAGTAACTCTTGCGGCCCCTCCTCCACCGGTCGTGGTGGAAGAGATGAGGGAGGGCAAGCTCCCTATCTCGCCGGGTGGAGGGCCACATGGCTTATCCTTACCATCAGAGCCAAAGGCGCTGGAGGGAAGTGCGGCCAAGACAGAGTTGGGACGCCCGGCAGCATTTCACGCGAATGAGGTGGTGAACATCCCATCTGATGATGAGGCAGATATCGCATCGGAGCCGTCGGTGTTGCCACAAGAGCTGGCGGTGTCGCCACAGGAGCTGGCAGTGGTCCAGTTGGAGGCTGGGCCCTCCGGCGGTTTGTCGGAGGGTGACCTAGAGTGGCCCTGCCCTAAGGACCCATTGAAGGCACGGTTCGTCGTCTGGGATTCTTGGGAGCATTAGCTCTAGGACATTTTTGGGGGGCAAGGGCATGCCTTGGTGTCTGAACTCACCAAGCTATCTACGAAGCTTGAAAGCACCCAGAAGCAGGCTCGGTTCGCTCGGCAGTTGGTTGAGGTCGACTTGCAGCTCGTTGCTAAGGTGAGTTTTTGGTACTTGTCCTTGCCCTTTGAATCTTTTGTCGGTTGTCTTTAGCATGCTTGTTTTTCATAGAATCTGAGGAAGATGTTGTCCTGCAAGTCTTACTTCTTCTAGACAGAACACCCCCAGATGGCTGGGCTCGAGCGTCGGGTAGGGTCCACTTGCTGTGAGTCCTAGGACCGGGCGGCCAAGCTTGCCATGGCACAGGCACAGGGGCAGTGTGCAGCGGAGCAGGCGACTGCCGCCGAGCAAGGGCTCGAGGCGATGAAAGCCTACCAGGTGAAGACTGAGGTGGGGTTGCAGGCATCCCTGGCAAGCACTGAGGCGGTGCTTCAAGAGGCCTTGGCGGCCCTTGAGCCAGAGCAGAGTGCTTTGGCGTCGGAGCAGGCTGCCCTAGAGTCGGCGTGGATGGCCCTAGAGGCGGAGCGGAGGGCCCAGTTAGAGGCGGACCAGGAGGTGCTCGCGCTCTGAGGTCGGGTGATGGGGACAGAGGAGGCGAACACCCGGCTATGTGCGCAGGCGACTCGACAGGCAGAGGAATTCTTCGCCCTTGAGAACTCTCACGCTGGTACATACCCTTTCTTTTTTGTTGCATTGGTTTCTTTCTTCAGCCTATTCCTGAGCTTATCGCCCCTCCTTCAGAGCTGGATTGAAAGGTGAAGACGCTGGAGCAGGACCTAGAGACGACCAAGGCGACCCTCAGCCAGAATGCAGAGGAGCTAGCCAAGTCCCATGAAGAGTGACGTGCTCTTGAGGGGACCTTGACTAGATCCACAATGTTGCCCAGCTCATCGTCTCAGAAGTCATTGGGTTAGTGCCAAGCACTAGCGCGCCTGCTGTCCAGCTGGTGGAGGTCCCGGACACGGTCAAGGACCTTATCAGGAGCGGGCTGTTTTACGGAGCATCGGGAGTGCTGACCTCGGTGGCGATGCACCACCCGAATCTAGACTTCGCCACTATCTACAGTGGGTATGCTAAAGGCCTAAGCATGGGGGACATCCAATCGATTAGGGAGAGCTTGCTGCCGCATGCACGGTCGGTGTCAGAGCAAGTCTCTACCGAGTGGGTGATGGATGTTCACCGTGAAGACATGGCCCAAAGCATGCGTGGGGAGGATGCTTCCGAGCCTGCGGATAGCACGGATCCTAGTTCGGGGGGGGGGGGGGATGTCGCCTTGGCTCCGATCAAGCCGAACATCGTGCCACTAGGGAGTGAGCAGCCTACGTCTTTGTCGGTCGTGCCACCAGCAGATGCGGCCGGGCCGATTCAATAGCTTGTAGGATATAAGTAGTTTAGTGAATGTAAAAAAGTTTAAGTTTGTGGGGGAGCCCCTGTGTAAACATTTCTGTGTGCTTAACAGTTATAATGGTATTTTGTTTTCTATGATGGAGTCACTCCGTTCGGGGAAGCTTGTTCCCTTTTGTTCCTTAGCTTTCCCTTAGCATAACTCTATTTTTTATTTCTTTCTTTCTTGTACCTGCCCATTTGTCCCATAGGCTGCAACCTTGGGAGCCCAAGGCATGACCCGCGAGGCTCAGCTGCCTGTAACCGTTGGAAAAGGTGGGGTCCGATCGGTCGGAATTTTTAAACCACAGCTACGTAAGGTAAATTAAAGGAATGAACCACCCCTTTGCTAGGGTAGGAAGGAATTTCTCCACACGATAGTAAACAAAATAGAGAGGTAGTAGTGCCCCCTAGTGGAGCCCCCGAGCGCCCCGAGCTAAAAAGTGTTTGGGTTGGGGTGTTCTTACAGGAGCGTACGCTAAGTAAATAATGGTAAGACTGAAACTTAGGGGAAGAAAAAACGACATAGCTATTCCAAGGTGCTCGCAGAGAGCATCGTCATTGTTGTCCTTCAGTGGGTAGGTGTCTGGTTGGATCACTTCATCCTTCAGTCATCTGGATCCTTGCCCGCTGCGCCCCCTTCTTCGGTTGCTACCACTTCACCTTTTTCTTTCCTTGGCATGCCAGTCTACCTCAGCAGGCGCTTGAGGAGCTAGCAGTCCTTGTAGAAATGTTTGACGGGATAGTCGTGGTTGGTGCACGGGCTTTCCATGAGCTCGTGAAAGTGGCTCGGAGGGTCTTGCTAGGGCTATGTGCCCACGTGATTGGCCACAGCGACCGACGCGGATTTTTCGGTCAGCGGCGATCCTTTCTTTTCTTTTCCCCTCTGTGTGGAGGGGCCCTCATCTTGATCCTAGCGCTTGGCCTTACCTTTGCCGCGGCCTCTATTGAAGCACGGTGGGAATGGCGCTTGCTAGAGGTGTTGGACAAAGGTCCATGGTCCCAGGCTGTCAGGGCTGGGACTTCGGTCGACACTGCGCATGTCTTGGTTCGGCCCAAGCCACACACAGACAGGTGGTAGGCATGGAGCGATCATCAAGTCAAGGTGAGGTGCCATTGTGGCTTCCTATGCCGCACTCTATGGTTGTTGCGGTGATAGGGTGTAGTGCCCCATCTACTACATCCCTATTCCTCAGACGGGGAGCGAGATCGTGAGTCAGCATCGTGATATAGAGCACTCTGCTTGTTGAATGTCGGTGGTCTCCAGCAATGCCCGGAGGTTCTGGTGGATTGCCCATTCGTGAGGGTCGTTCAGCTCGGATAGGCTGCGCAAGAGCATTACCACAGCAGCAATGTTCTGACTGGCCCGAGCGAACTGCGGGGGATAGGTCCCCCTAACCGGGGTGTTGCACTAGACCTGACGGGCATGACCCCGAGCGTCGTTCGCCGGTCTATGCTCATGGGGCGCAGTCGGTGGCTGATGCGGCCACTATCGTCGTAGCTCCTCTTTGTGCTCACATGTGAGCTCGAGGGTCTCGGCATGAGGGCCCAGAGGGGCATGAGTCCGTGAGGACTCCGTTACCCCTAGCGGCTGCTCCAGAGCGTTCGAAATAGCGCACTCGTGGGATGGACGGTGGCTAGGTGCCACGTCGCTGATGCTGGAGCCATCACTCCTAGCGTCATCATCCATGATGTCAAGGAAATAGGTGGGAGCATAGCTCGTCATCCCCACAAATTCAGACGTGAGAGGGAGTGGTGCCATAATCTTTTGGAGCCCCTAGGCGCACGCGTCCATAGGAGACATGAGGCCATAGGGGAACCAGTCGTACGGTGGCAGCGACAGGGACAACGGCAACCCTCCGGGTATTTGGTGGAAGATAGAACATAGTAAGTGAATAACAGCATGTATATTACTCACAGCAGGGTTTGAGCAGAGAGTTTGCTCAGAATGAAGCACAGATGTCATGCCGTCAAAGTCGCGCGTCCTAGAGTCGATGGAGGACGTCTCTCCGATAGGTGCTGGGTCATGAGTCTCCTCATGGAGGTGGAGTACGCTGAGCCGGTCGGCAACAAAGTCCAGGCTTCCGAAGAGGAAGGCCTAGGATGGCTCAAAAACGGGTGGAACCCGCATCCCGGTGGGCAAGAGTGCGGGAAACTCCAACGAGCCGAAGCGAATCGTATCACCCAAGCCCACCACGGCGAGGGTGGTGGAAGAATGGGCCATTCGATGACCAAAAAAGTGTTGAACATACAGCGTCTTCCCCATGGACGACACCAACTGTCAGTACAGAAAGTGACCAACTAGTGAATATTTGTAGTTTTGCTATACGTTGTGATCGGAGGTGGCCTAACACTCAATGACACAGGATTTATACTGGTTCAGGCAACGTGCCCTACATCCAGTTTGGGTCGGTCGGTGACTTTATTCCTGAGCCTAGGTGCTCGAAGTCTACAGTGGGGTTACAAACGAGAAGGAGAAAGATGGGGGTACCAGAGGCTTGGTCGGCTCCAGTCGGAAGGGCCGAGAGCGATGGGAACTCCGCAATGAGCTAAGTGTTCAAGCGTGTGCTTGAGGTTTTGTGGTTGTGAGCTATTGGACTAATGAATCTAAAGGAACTGAGCTTGAATGAATCGGTCCTCCCATTGGAGGGAGTGCATCCCCTTTTATAGATGAAGGGGATGGCTTTACAGGTGAGAGAGAGAGGGTACGGATGCTTTTAAGCCTTGTTGCCCATGCCGATGAGGATTGGATAATGGTAGGCGCCCATAACACTATTGATGTCACTGTAGAACATCAGGTGCATGTGGGAGGTTGCATTGTCTTCTTCTGGAAGGGTTGACGTTAGTACGTACCTGCAAAATACTACTGGAGGCCTAGAGGTATGTGAGGAGTCTCACCATGTTTACCGGGTATGGTGAATCCCGGTGCCTACAACACTATTGATGCCTAGAGGCATGTGAGGGGCTTTTCACCGTATGGGAGTCCAACGGCGCCTACAATACTGTAGGGATAAATGTTGGTGCCTACAATACTGTTTGTGTCAGGGTGGTTGTGGAACACTATTCCTACAGGTGTACAAGGTATGGTCCACGACCATGTTTTGACTCGCGTGTTGCTTTCTTCATTCGTCCCTGGCCCGTTCTGAGCAGGCGTCCCTGGTCGGATGGCCCCAGTCGGCTTAGGTTGTGCCGGTCAGAGAAGAGCGGCGAGTAGGGTTCTTACATACCACAGTCGGAGAGACGCAGGGTCAGAGTTAGAAGTAGGGCTCGGGGCAAGCCTTCCAATCAGAGATGCCGTCTAGAGGCGGCTGGAGCCTGAATCGAGCACTCTGGTCGGATAGGTGGGCCAAAGTAGCTGACAAGCGGGTGTTGCTCTTCTTGGGCCAGGCCTTCCGGTTGGTTGCTGGACTACCTTGCCCTGTTGTTTTTAGACTCTCGGGTCAAGCCTTGGCATGGAAGCCGGTCCCCGAGGGACCTCGGGTTTATGAACCCGACACTAGCCAAACAAGGAAAACTTCAAACAAAATGGGAAGGACCATCATTAGTCATCTACCCTTCGTCATATGGTGGCATCACGCTCCAATGAGAAAGGTAACATCCAAAGGTAAATGGTCATTATTTGAAAAGCTTTTCCTTGATTCTGGTAGGCACATAAATAAGAAACAAAATATGTTTGAGTTACAATTTACTTGATCCAACCTGATTAAAACAACATGTTTAGTTCTTCAAGCTTGTTCCTAGCACCACTCTCTTGTGACCATTGTCTTAACCAAATAAACTAAAAAATGCACATCCTATCTTTGGAAGCTAATAATCATAATCATGTAAAGATTAATACATTATGCACAGATAGACAATCCTTCCATGGGTTAAGCAACTCAATCTTTTCTGTCAAATAAACTTAAATGCTACATTCATGTTCAACCTTCTGATCTTACCATCTATTTCATAATTGAACACAACACTTAACATCAACATCATCTTGTTCAACGTGCCTAAGGTTAGAGAAGAATAAGTAAAGTTTTGGTTCTGTTTGTGTTTTCCCACCAACAGAGCCCATGCACTTGATCTCTACCTTGTTTTATAGCAGGACACACTTCAAGCAAAATGTGGAGGAGTTAGTCAATTCCCTAATTTCTATAAGTGAAGGTCTTGAACCTATCAAACCAAAATCAAAACTCAAAATCAAGACAGGTTTGGCAGAAGAAGGTGACATCACCATTAGAGGCATCATCACAAGAATCTTCATCTTTAGAACAAACCGAGGTATTAATGAACTTCACAAGAAGAAGTTTGGTTCGAAGGACTTACAATACCGAACCCTCACTGAAAGAGCTAGCTTGGGGGAGAAGCACTCCCGTGTATCCAGGTAAGTATTCTTTCTCCTTTTCTTTTAGATTTTAGTTTCTTTTCAATAGTTAAGAAAATGATGAATGAAACAAAATAAAAAGTTATCTTTCTAATAAATATATATAGCTATAGTAGTAATATGTGATCTAGTAAAATTAAAAATAAAATAAATGGTGTGTCTAGTTTGCTTTAATTTATTTTTAAGAGTTGAATAAATAAAGAGGGCTCAGAATAATCTCTTGAATGGAAATAATGAATAGTTACTCTGTTGTAATTCCTTTCAAGTACCTAGTTTTTAGCCTTGAATTCTCTCAAGTTTTGGATAAGATTGTTTTGACATAAGGGTTTACTCTAAACTTGAAACTCATGGCTAGCATATGCTTGATCTTAGTCTAGGTAATTGACGGATATGATATGAGAAGGTCTCAGCTGTTGTTTATCTTGTTCCAAGTGACACTAAAGTTCTAGAGATTTATCTTTTGAAAAACATAAAAATACTACATGATGAGTTCCTGTATGACAAAGCTTGAATTCCCACCAAAGTCATACATGTTATTTAGGGTAGGAAACTTCCACATATGTGCTACTTGCTTTTGCAATGAGTTTTGTCAAGCTTTGTTGACCCTTATGAGAGGTTTGTCATGCTCTAAAAATCAAGATCACATACACACCACCCACATATGCACTACACCTACACTAGGGGTAGATGCAAAAACATGCCTTCCATCTAGATCCACCTAAAAATGTTTTACTCCTACACTAGGGGTGAACACAAAAACATGTTTAATAGGTTTTCCATCCACCAAATAAATGCTCAAATTTCTTGTTGCCATCTCTCCAAAGTTTTGTTGTAGAAAAAAGGCATGGGGCTATGCAAAAGTTATTCATAAAAAATGGAAAGAAAAGAAAAAAAAGAGTTGAGAAAAAATGGAGTGTCCGAGATATTTAAAACAATGGGTACTTAGATGCCTGCTTGAAAAAAAGAGACATGAATAAGATAGCCCCTGCTCTCTAACAAGTGTTTCCAAGTTTCAAAAGGGAGATAAGTTTTCAAGGAGCAAAGTAGAATTAGGATTAGCCACCATATATATCCACCATACATTCCACACATGCACATCTTGATTTGAGTGTATGACTCAACTCTCTTTGGATCCATTCTATGATTTTACAATATATGCATTGCAGGTATGCTCTAGCTTTCTCCATACCTATGAAGTCCACATAAACCTTAGTGGTAGAAAGAGAAAAAAGCATAGCATCTTTATTGCCTTAGTGAGGATCCACAAATACCACATATATTGAGAGACTTGACAATGTCATACAATGGAATTTCTATGTTTTATTTTGAAAACTTATAAAAACTCCGGAACAATGGTTGAACAAAGAACTTGAGACATAGTGCTTGACTTAATTGTTCTATCTTTCAATTGCTCAAGACCGAAGTGAAGGCAAAGAAGCCCCATGGTTGAAGGTAATATGGGTAAGTTTGAAGTCAGATTGGTTTATTCTACTTCGGAGGAGAATTCTTGTTTGAATGCATGTATACTTTTGAGAAGTAATAGCATCATAGCAACTCCTGATCCATTTTTGCTGAGTTTAGCTTTGCTAAGGGACTAGCAAACATTAAGCTTGGGGGAGCTTGTTGACGATAGTTAACAACCATTATAAGCCATCAATAAAACATGTATAAGGGCACAATTGTGATCACCAACAAAGGTGTAGGGGTTTAAACTAACAAATTCTATGAGTTTTGGTGAATCTGTATTTTCTACAGGGTTTATATAGAAAACCGTCAAGGCGGACCTACATGTCGAAATTAATCATGCTTATCTGCCATGAAAAGGGCACCAGAAGGTTCTAGAGGACTCTAGAGGGCACCACACCAAAGTGGGAGCCGAATGGCTACCATGTGGGGCTGGCCGACCCCACCTGTAGGTCGCTCGCCCCCTAGGCCCATCTGTCAGCCTCCGTATCGCAATATCGGTTCTCCACTGGCTCCTAGGTTGCATCTACTCCGTTCTTTAAGTCGGTTTGATCCAAGAGATGCTCCAACCTATATATATCAGCCCCTGTCTCCTTCCCTCAAGAGATCCCTGAAACCCTAATTCATATCTTCACAATCAGAGCCAACAATTAAGAGAAGATTAGTCCTCCATAGGATCTAGTCTTATAAATAGAATAGTGAGATAGAGAGTGAGGGAAGATTTTGGAGGAGGTGCCGGCCTATCGATGCTCACTCTACGACTTGTACCTTAGCGGATCCAAGTTCTACTTGAGCTTGCCTTGGAGATTTCTCTGGTAATCAACTTCTGATTGGAGTAAGTAATTGTTTATATTGTTCTTCAGGATCATGACTCTCTTTTGAGTGCTTTGATCTATAGGTGCTCTAGGTTAAAGTATTAATCATAAGTGTAAGCATGGTGCTTAGACTTGGGTTAATCATGGAGGCCCCCTGCATTCCGGAAGGTGGTTGTAACACCCTAAAATTTGCCTCTTTTGAAATAGAGCTAAAATGATTTATTTATGAATTTTTGTGCACAAGAAATATAGGAAAATAAAAATTTTCATTAATTTAAAATTCATCATAAGGTATCAACATGTTTGAGCATACATGCCATTGCATTTGATTTTATTGGTTGAGTGGTTTTAATTGAAAAGTCAAAATGGTTAAAATGGCTTTAAAATAAAAGAAAAGAAAAAATAAATAAAATTTCGGAAATAAAAGAATTTAAAAAGTTGTATAAATTATTTTTGAAAACTTACTAAAATTTGCTCACTTTTATTGGAATTGAAAAGTATATTCAAAACTCTATTTGAATTTGCATTTGGGTTACATTTGAATTTGGATTTGAAAACTAGAAATAGAAAAGAATTTAATTTGGAAAAACTTCATCTTCTTCTTTCAGCCCAGCCAGGAATCCGCCCAGCCTCCTCTTCCCTCCCTCACATGCTCGGCCCGCTCTTTTTCTTCCTAGATTGGCCTGCCCGGCGGCCCAGCCACACTCCCTCCCTTCTCCTTTTCTAGCGCACCCAGTCTGCTCTTTCCCGGCCCACCGCTCGGCATCCCATAGCCACGCCTTCTCTTCCGCACGCGCTTGCTCATCGTGCGTCCCAACTGACGACCCGGCCTACTTCACGCGCATGCACCTGCCGCTAGCCACTCCTCCCTTGCACTGCACCGCTGGCCCACGCCGTCAGAAGCCTGCATGCGCTATCTCTCCCTCCTTCTCATTGTGTTGCCGGCCCCATTCGTCAGCCACCACCTCTGTTTCCTTCCCCATGCGCTCACCTTTCCATTTCTCTACCCCGGCAATGGCGCAGCCTCGAACGACAACTCGTCGGTCCCCCGCGCAAGCAAGGAAGGCAACCAAAATTCATAGCGCCCTGATTCCTTTCCTTCTACGCCACAGCCCTGCCCGCCTATAAAGCCCCAGCCAGATCCCCTCCATCGCTCCCTTCTCCGTTCACCGCTCGAAGCTCGCCACCGTAGCCGTAATCCACCCCTTCCGAGCACAAATCCCCATCGCTGATGTGTCCCAAGTCACCGCCGTACTTCCCCACACCCGTAGGTAACTCCAAATTCATGTTTTGGTCTCGATTTCCTCGGATTCATCCTCACCCACACCACTTCTTCTCTCTCCAGCCACCGCCATCAATGACCCACCCCTTCGGAGCTTCCCCAAACACCGCGCTCCCTTCTCTCGACTTCGCAGTGAGCTCCCAAACCTCCTTGTCCCCTTCTTTGTCTCGGTTAGTGCGCTAGAGCATCGTATCAATGAGCTTCCGAACCGCCATCAATGGCGCCACCGTGGAACGCCACCCCGACATGATGCCCGCCCCTGTTCGGTACCCTAGCAAGTTCACAAACACCCGTAGATCGCATTCATGTGGTTAGTCTGCCTCAGGACGGTCCAAAACATCCTACCGATGTCTGCCGCCGAGCTTGGCTCACCGCCGATAATGGCAGGGTCGCCGGTGACACTGTGCTGCCGCTGGAGTAAGTCCCATGTGCCCTACACCGTCAGATCTTAAAGGAACGGCCAAGATTAGAAATACCAGTTGGATTAAGTGGCCGGTCCACCGGGACCCGTGGACTCGGTGCACCCTGCCGTGTCAACATGCGCCCATGCCCACGTGGTGCACCATGCCAACCAACAGCCACCACACATCAGCCTGGTCAGCAGCCACAGTCAACATTCGATCAGCTGCGTGCATTTTTCAGAAAAACCCTTTAGTTTTTGGTGAATCAACCCGAAGTCCATAGTAGTTCAAAATAAATACAAATCTCCCGAGCGTTCCTTGCACTACTAGTTGCTTTAGGCAACCTTGAAGCCTAGTGGGCTGACCTTGAACCCTCAGTGATGCCCCTTCTAGGAGCTCCCCAGACTAACATGCGGTGGGGTGGAATGATCCAATGAAGGATCAGGAGATAGGTAGATACCTACAAAGAAAATGAAATGGACACAAGAGAGGAGAAAGAGGACATAGCTAGTAACATGATGGCCAGGGCCGCTCCATTAGTGCCTTGCCATTCTTTTGCCTTCTCCTCCTACTCCATTCACCTATCCTTGCCTCACTCAGGGGCCTTCTACAGCGGCTCTCCTTCAGAAAGGTCAACAGACGGTTAGTTTAGTCGATCCTGTAGTGCAGCCGAGCTTCCGCTGAGGTCGCTCAGGCTAATGGAGACAATGACTGAAGCAAGAGGGTTGGGAGGACGAGACTTATCTTGGTATTTGTTGTTGTAGAGGTAGGCCGACAAAGGAGGTTGGTAGGTAGGCCATGGCTCGGGAGACGGTGCTTCTCAATAGATGGCTCGGCGGTGGCCTTCCCTCATGGGGAAAGGTCAGAACTCACCTTGATCGGGTCAGCCCCTTCTGGGGGCCGTGCGCCTAGATGGAGGGGCTAGCTGAGTCACTACTGCTTCTAGGAGCATTAGCCACCTCGTTGATGCTCGGTCGGTCGAGCACTGCCACCGCCTTGGTTGCCTCCTTCACCAGTGCCCTCTCTATGTCGTGGCCTAGGCCACTGGGAATGCAAGGAGTGATGAGTGCGGCCGCTTGGGTGATGACCCTCTTGCTCGCACTAGTAGGCCTGCTCGAAGCTACCCTCGATAGTGATGACCCCCTTAGGGCCAGCCATCTTGAGCTTCAGGTAGGTGTAGTTGGGGATAGCCATGAACTTGGTGAAGCATGGTCGACCGAGGAGGGTGTGGTAGATGCCATGGAAGTTGATGACCTTGAAAGTGAGTGGCTCCTTGCGGAAGTTGTCTGGCTAGCCGAAGGTGACGCTGAGTCAGATGCGCCCAAGGGGCATGCCTTCCTTGCCTAGCATGATCCCATAGAACAACGCCTTGCTAGGCGTAGGCTATTCCAAGGGATGCCCATCTTGTCGAGGGTGCTGGCGTAGAGTATGTTGAGGATGCTCCTCCCATCCATCAGCACCTTGGAGAGGCGCATAGTACCCATGATTGGGTGGACCACGAGCATGTAGCACCCTAGATGAGGGACATAGTCGGGGTGATCTTCATTGTCAAAGGTGATGGCTATCTAGGACCATCGGAGCCGCATCGGGGCAGCAAGGTTGTGGATGGCATTCACCTCCTACTCGGTGATGCGGTGCTGCCGGTGGGACTCATACGCCTAGGAGCCCTCAAAGATCATGGGGAACTCATTGTCTTCCTCCTAGGCACCATTCGTAGGGTCACCAGCCTTCGGGGTAGGCTTCTAGGCCTTGTCCAATTGGCCAAGGGTGCTACAGATGTAGCCCTTCATGGTGGCACAGTCCTTGAGGAGATGCCTAGCTTGCTCCCCATGGAATGGGTAGGTGGACTCAAGCATCTTCTTGAAGTGCTCTAGATGTGCACCATGCCCGTGGGGCTAAGGTATGGTGGTGCGGTCGGCCATGGCCACCATCTCCTCCTGGTGGTGCTTCTGGTCCTTGTTCCGCTGATCGTGGTATCGCTAGGAAGAGGCAAGATTATCACCGCCGTCGCCACCACTTAGGTGGTCGGTGGCCTTGACTTTCCCACAAAAGTTGGTTGGGACCACCTACTTGCAGGTGGTGTACTAGGTGGTGACATCCAGGAGCTCCCACGTCATGCATAGGGTCTCACGGCCGAGCGCGTGGATGAGGGCCTCACTAGTCATGCCATAGATGAAGTCATTAATGACATCAGTGTCGGTGATGTTAGGGAGCTCATTGCGCTTCTTGGAGAAGCGCTGAATGTACTCCTGGAGGGTCTCGTTGGCTTTTTGCCTATAGTTGCAGAGATACCAGTAGTTCCCTAGGTGGGTGTAGGTACCCTGGAAGTGGCCGATGAAGACCAAACAAAGATCACCCTAGCAGCGGATGCTACCAGGCTCGAGGTACTCGAGCTAAGCTCTAGTCGAGCTCGATAGAAGCAGAGCAAGGTACTAGATGGTGAAGTCATTGTCTGACCCCTAGCCATCATGGTGAGGTGGTAGTCCTCTAGCCAATGGTCTGGGTTGGTCTTGCCATTGTACTTGGAGATGTGCGTCGGCAGCCAAAAACACCGGGGGTAGGGGGCCACCCAGATCACTACCATGAACACTAGGGGGGGCAAAGTGATCCAGGGCAAGGCCTCGGCCCCATCGCTTAGGGGTGTGGGACTATGCCTAAGCATGGTGCATGGCATCGATGGTGTCGTGGACGTCATGGTCGTCTCTGATCTGGTGGCACGCTAGGGGGACATAGAGGAGAAAGGTTGTGCCTTCGCTCCTACCGAGGCTTGGTGCCCTGAGCCCTCGGCCGGTCAGAGTTATTCCCTAAGGTGTCACCACTGTTTCCCCTACTGGTGGGGCGTGAGCATCTGAGTGGTCCCTGTTGTTGGTGGCCATCATCTAGGAGAGCCATGAGAGCACGACGTGGTGTTGGGAGGCCAAACACTCTGCCTGCTACTCGAGGGCGACGCAGAGGAGCCGCTTCTCCTTGTTTAGCCACTCATTGGTCTTCGGGTTTGGCGTGTGAGGGATGTCTTCTAGGTGGCAGGTGGTGGCCGCCATGTTGTACGCCGCATGGGGGAAGCAGAGGCCGCTGGGAGCCCCCGTGTGGGCATCGTCGTCATCGTCGAGTGGGTGCACAGCTTGCTGTCGCACAAAGTCTCACCTTTAGCACTCGACCTCTGCCTCGGTGGCCTCCAAGTCCACCTACTAGGCTCGCAAGCGGTCCGCCTTCTCCTGAAGGTAGGTCACATGACTGTGGGGACTCTGGTCTAGCGGTGTGAGCTCGGGCACCTCCTTAGGGAGGACCTCGCCATCGATGTGGTAGAACATGTGGGGAGCGGCATTGTAGTCGATGTCATCGGAGTCATACTTTGGGCTATCTCCTAAGAGGATCTCAGAAAAGGTGCAGAGTGAGGGGATGTTAGTCCCCACCCCATTAGAATGGATGGCGCCACATGGTGCCTTGCTAGTGATGATGTGCTCCAGCTCCAGCTGAAAGGATGCCACCATGTTCTGTATCCTAAAAGGCAGGTCTTGGAGGTAGTACCAGAAGCGATTAGGCAGCAAGAGCACCTCTCTAGTAGTGATCTAGTGGTGGACATTGGCCAGCATGTAGAACATCTAACTACGGTCCAACACGATGGGGTTCGGGCCCAAACCATGCTAGATCTGGTGGGCCAAAACCTCGAGATCTGCTTCCAAGAGTCCTAGCGGTGGAGGCGACACTGGGGACTCATTGCCCACTAGTGTGGTCCTATGGAGTAGACAAAGCTCACCATAGTAGTCGGTGACATAGGCTAGGGTCCCAAAGTTGAGGACATGGCCTAGAGCAAAGGCGCTAGTCATGACAGAGAGCTCGCTGGGGAAGCAAACACCACCATCTGGGGCTGTGCCGCCTGCTCCGATGATGAGGCGGGGGCTCCAGCCACTGTAGAGCCAGAATTGCACTTGACACTGCCCCCTACCTGGCGTGTCAGCTATCACTAGGTTGAAACCACGTCAAGCATGTTGTTCAAGTCGGTGTCAGAGTATGGGTTAGGAACACAAGAATCACTGAGAGGAGATGCAATGGTTTATCCTGGTTTGGGCCAATTCGGTCCCTACATGTAGCAGCTGATGATCCTTACACTCTGTAGCTCCCAAAATTGGGCAGTTACAATAGAGTGTAAAGGAAAAAGATTTGGTCAGGGGTTAGCTCGGTGCTATCCTAATGTTGCCTCGCCATCAGTGGAGCCTTCCCCCTTGTTAGAGAGGAGGAAGATGGTGGGACACGGTGGAGGAGAGGCTCTCAGTGCCCCTCTCTGGGTTGCCCCCACTCTCTGTGCAGAGCATAGGCGGATGGAATGGAATGGAGTGTCTAGTGATCGAATCAGGATCCTTTCCCCTCTAGGTCCGATCTTATCCCTTATATAACGAGATAGGTTGGGTACATGGCAGTTTGGGGGTTTGGTCTATGGTCTACATGCGTTAGAGTCTAGGGAAGTCTTGCAGCAGTGTGCCATGGACCATCACGGTGTCTTGGAGCCAAAGAAGCATTGGTTGTCATCCGGTTGCTCTATTTTGACACTCTGCGTGTCTAGCGGTGTCAGCTTGGACCAGCCTCCTTGGGTGAGACCTTCTGGAGTCTTATTGGTGGCGAAGAAGGTTGGCTCTAGGGGCTGACGCACGGGCCCAGAAGCCCCTGAGCCCCTAGAGCCTATGGGAAGCTTTGTCTTCTTGTGTCATGCCCCAGACATGACCCTGTCGGAGGAGCAGTTGCCATGGCCGCGTCTAGGGAGTGGCGCTAGGGAGCCCCGAGCATCGGTGGCTTGGGGCCTGTCTTCTTGTGCTTGGGCCTTGGCTGGCATCGTGAGCTAGGTAGGAGCCAACGACCGGGCTTGGTCGCACCATAGATCGGGAGCCCAAGGCTTGAGGAAGCCCACAAGCCCCAAGCGGAGGCTGCGATCGAGTTAGGCTTGGCCTATTCTCTTTGGCAGAGGGTGCGCACGAGGGTGCCCAATGGGCACAACCCCTGGGCAATTCTAAAGGTGTCAATCAGGGGGTCTTCTTCATTCAGGAACCATTGGACCCAAGGCTTAACATACCTATATGTTAGGATCTCGTCAGACAGGACCACCCGGAACAACCACCTCCACAGCGCGAAGTGGGGCACAATCCCTAAGAAGGCCTCACATTGCATGATGATGGCCGTGATGTGGAGGACCCCCTCCAACATTAGGTCATGGAGGCAAAGGCCTAGAAGAATAGGATGCACGCAAAGTGATGCAGGGAGAGGCCAAGCCTAGGCGGTGGAAATCGATGAAGGAGATTGTTGGCATTTCTAAATGCAATCACCAAGTATGGAGTTTTTAAGTTCATCCATGGCAACAGCTCTAGAAATGTTTGTTGGCATTTCTTAGCATTACCACTAGGATTTGTGTTTCCTAGCAGTAGCACTAGAAATGCTATGATGATATTTCTAAACACATGCAGAAATATTCCGCAAGCGCACGGATATATCATTGTAGCATTTCACCTAGAAGTATTCGAGCATCGTTCATTTATATTTTCCCAAAGGAAGGCATGGTGTAAAAGTCTCTAGTAGGGATATGGTCAAGATAACATGACTATAAAATAGACCAAAGTTCATAACAGGGGTAAGATATGATAAATATTGGATAGTGTGACACACACACTCAAGCCAATCTCAAGTACAGAGATAAAAAGAAAGAATAAAGGAATATACCTAAACTAGAGCAGGCTTATCTTGTATGGCTATGCTAAGATGGGCAGATGATCATACAAATACCTAAATTTCTAAGGGTAGAGATCCTAAGTTAAGATAGCTTTGATCACTATAAAATTACTTCGGGCACCGGATTGCAACTAGTTTGCCAGTCGATGCTGGCCTGTAGCTCTACGTCATATCTGAACATGGGGGATTACGAAGGATAGACAGGGCTGTCACCACCTGCCGCCTACTGCTCAATCAGAGGATACAAGGCAAATGGAGGTAACTTCTAACATAGACACCACGTCTATGCTATCGGTTACTACTCTAGTGGTGGCCAGGAACTTCCGTCTTTATTAGGAGTCCTCTTACTAGAGCATCCATTGCAGGGACGGACGACGAACCCGCAAGAAAATATTGACCAAAACTAACCTTAAATTAGAACTCACTACCTCAATTTAGGTCTTGGTCTAAACATGTATGTATGAAAGATTAAGCATAAAGTTTCATATGCTAAATTAATAACATAAGAACTTTGCTCTAATTTCATAACATAGATATATTGATATGATAAGAACAAGAACATAGAAGAATTCTTCATATTAATCATACCAAGATTCCTTCTAGATGTCCTAGCTCTTCAAAGTAGCTTCTCCTAGCTCCAACTACACTACTAAAAATAGTAAAACAGTACAAGTAGAGGGAGAGAGACTCAAGTGTGGTGTGTGTTGAATGGGGGCCTCTACACCTCTACTTATACATGCTTGACGTCGGTTTGGTGGGGGATAAATTAGGAAACCATGTTGAACTGCCCCTGCATGGCACCATGCAACCACCAGAAATGAGTGGACCCGAGAGATGGTGGCAGGGGTGCGAGCGCACCCCTGGGGTGGGCGCACTAGGGCTGGCTCCCCTGGTTGGTTTCTAGGTGGGCCTAGGCCATGTCTACGTCGGTGCTTGGCCCAGAATTGGCATTTGGATGGGCCTTCTTCTCCTTCTTTGCTTTGCGCTTTGATGTATGGCATACTTTGACTATAATTCCCTTGTATTCAAGTATGAATCCTACAAAATAGTAATCTTGCAATACAAGTGGAACTATGTAAATAACAATGGTATATTTGTGTAAAAATATGTAGTTTCCTCCTTTTTGGATCATATTTGGCGGATGGATTTTGTCGATAAGAACCGCTAACAAAATCCCCAAGCTTACCCTTTGCTCATCCTCGAGCAAAAGCTAAGATGTTGGTTGTTGATTAGGAGTTGCTACTATACCGATTACATTTCAAAAGTGCCACGCCTATAACAAAGTTTTCTTCCTTGATTTAAATGAATTGGCATTCTATCCACCCTTTATTATCTTGTTACCTGTGGGCCTTTTTTGCCTTCTCCAAGTCCTAGGTGGTTGGAAGATATAACAGTTCACAGAAATGCTTATCATTTGTCCTTTGATCGACTTTCTTTCTAGAGGTTTTAAAAGTTTGCAAAATAAAAGTAAGTTCCTCAGATGATTCACTCGATCGTTCAAATGTGTATGCTCCTTACCAAAGGCTTTTTATGTTTGCCTTTCCTTTCATCCTACCAACTAAATGGCTTCTATGAATCTTTGGGTAGGTATAAAAGAAGGCATACTTGCATCACATAATATTGCTAAGTCAAAAACCGGATCTCAAGGAGATGCAAGTCAAACACTTTGATCAAGATGTGCAAGTGTGTGGAATTTTTATAATCTCCCTAATGCCAAAATATATATTTTTTGTACTCCTTTGATCATGACTCTCTCTCTTTTTGGATGGATGCCTTTTATTTGAAAGTATGGGCTATCTTATTTGTTTCTTTTTTTTCTTCATGCTCTTTGGCATGCATTTTTTTCTCTCATACTTTTTTAGCATGGATATTTTATTTATCTTTTTTTTCTTTTTTTAGCATAGCCCATACTTACTTTTAGCATATGAAAACTTTTTTAGAGAGAGACTCATGAAAAATATGAATGGAGTATTTATTTGGTGGATGGAAAAACATGTTTTGTGTAACTCTCAGTGTAAGAGTCAATAGTTTTATTTGTCGGTGTATGTGTGTCTTGATCATGGGTGCATGACGAGAATCTCAACAAGGGTCACAACAATTTGACAAATCTCAACATGATTACAAGCAGCATATGACTAAGGGTTTGTATTTGTATAACATGTCATATGGCTTTGGTAGGAAATATAAATCACTGAGGAACTTTTAATTTTTAGCATTTTGAAAAATAAAACTTCGGATGTCAAGTCTTTCTTAGAACAAAGTCATAGCAAATTTCCGTTGCACCATATCATACCCCACAACAACTTAGACTAGATTAAGCATTTGCAACCCACAAGTTTCAAGTTTTTAGGATGAGATATTTTTAGCCAATAAACTCAAATCTTGGGGAAAGCTAAGTTATAAACTAGGTATAGTTAAAATATAAGACAGAGCAACTATTCATCAACAAGGATGAACAAAATATTTTTACTACACATATGTGGAGTGGAATAAATATCATTGTTTTTAATATTATTATTATTATCATCATTATTATATATAATTTTTTTTCAAGGTTCACCAGACAAAATTTAATCTTTGTTGTCATCTTGATGACTTACCCTCATGAAGTTGATAAATTCCTGCAAGGGTTAGCCCATATGATCAACCAATATCTATACTTAACAAATTTGGTTCAATAATCAAACTATACACCATGTCTAATTTGATCAAGGTAGGTTAATTAATCTAAACATCATGCCTAAATTGAAAAACCTATAGATGTATGATCATTACATCCAAACTACAAACTAAGCACCATGCTTAATTGAAAAGAGATGTAAAACCAAAGCATGTTGGCATAGACAGAGCAAGTATGAAAGGATAAACAAGATTCATCCAATGGAGGTGAAAACATTAAATGGTGAACAAGAGAACCATAGGTTTATTTATTTATTTCTCTCTTTTTTAGGTAAGGTAACGGAAAGTGGTGAGAGTGCAAGATACATGTTACCTTGTGGGGGTCCTCCCCAAGCTAGCTCAAAGCCTATGGTGCAGGGTTGTATCCCCATGCTTTTTAGCTCTTCCTGCATGGTTAGGATATGGTAGATCTCAAGTGGACTTACCATCCCTCATGATTACCGCATTGATATTTTCAAATGAAATCTCAGGGTGCCCCGGCATCTTTTCAAAATCATATGCAGGAATTGTAGCAGCAATTTGAGCTAGTTGGGTTTCAAACATTTTATTAAGGCTTAATTGATTTTTGGAGGAAAAGTTTAAGCCTTCTAAATTTGAATAAATGTTTTCAAAAATTTCATCGTTAGAGGAAAGTTTCTTTGTCAAGTTTTCATTTGAGCTTGCCCTGACACAAGATCTATCAAGGAAGGTGGATTTGCAAAACTTGAATTGTAAGCAAAGTTAGCTTCCTGATATGGTGGGTGCGACTGATTCCACCCTGGACCTCCTTGTGGACAAAACCCATTGTTGTTGTTCAGCGCATCTTCATGGGTCTTGAGGCAGTCATTCCCCGAGTGTCCAAAGTTTTTGCACACCTCGTATGGTATATGTGAGTAGAGTGATTGGACGGTACCATAGGGTGTTCTCTTTATGGCATCGTGCTCGTCCAAGCGTTTTATTAGGAGATCCAATTTTGCGGGCAACATATCTGTTTCCTCCATGGTATGCATTGCATCTTCTTGGGGTTGGAGTCTGTCTTCACTCCACCCCTGGTTGGAGACCCTCTTCTCAATGAGAGCCATAGCTCCGCTGACTGTGAGTGAGAAGAAGGGTCCTCCGGCAATAGCATTTATGTGGGCTCTAGATGTGGAAGTTAGTCCATTGTAGA
The DNA here is from genome assembly GCF_019320115.1 of Miscanthus floridulus. NCBI lineage: Eukaryota > Viridiplantae > Streptophyta > Magnoliopsida > Poales > Poaceae > Miscanthus > Miscanthus floridulus. The sequence continues at coordinate 67,823,128 of NC_089597.1, read as the reverse complement.
AGTTTTGAAGGATCAACCAGTCTTCCATCTCGTGGTGTGGGCACGCAAGGATGTGTTCTTGCAGCCTCTCCCACGCTTCCAGAAGGATTCTGATGCTGTCTACTAGAAGTTGGAAATTCTTCTACGACGGGCATTGGTTTTGTCCATCGGGGAGAACTTAACAAGGAATGCCATGGAACACTTGTTCCATGCGTTGATAGCTTCCTGGTCCTTGTAGAACCACTATTTTGCCCTCCCTAGGAGGGAGAACGGAAACATACAAAGTTTGATGATCTCAGGTGTGACATCCTTCATGACGATGGTGTCACAAAGCTCTAGGAAGTGTTGCAGATCAGTGTTGGCATCCTCACTAGGCAGTCCACAGAATGGAACGGCCTACACCATCATGATTAGGCCAGTCTTCAACTCAAAGTTTGCATCATCCATGTCGACAGCAGGCCCAATGGGCATGTTGGCAACAGTCGGGATGGAGTACTTGTGCAGCATCTTGTCAGTCATGTTGTTTGGTACAGATGGTGCTGGGGTGACAGGTTCAGTTGCCAGTGGAGTAGCGGCCAGAGGATCAACACGAGGTCGGCCTTCTTTAGGAATGACTTTGGATTCTTAGTGAAGTTCATCGGTAAGTCGAAACTAGTCTAACACTATCCTATTTTCATCCACAATAGGAGAAAACAAGCAAAGTTATCCTGTTATGAGCAATGGCTACTACACATGCATATTATCATGAACATGTCCTAATAGATCCATTTAACCAGTGCCTTCCCTAGCAATGGTGCTAGAAATGCTTGTTGGCATTTCTAAACGCAATCACCAAGTATGGAGTTTCTAAGTGCATCCCTGGCAACGGCACCAGAAATGCTTATTGGCATTTCTTAGCGTTACCACTAGGATTTGTGTTTCCTAGCAATAGCACCAGAAACACCGTGACAATATTTCTAAACACATGCAAAAAATATTCCATAAGCGCACAGATATATCATTGTAGCATTTCACCTAGAGGTATTCGGGTATCGTTCATTTATATTTTCCCAAAGGAAGGCATGGTGTAAAAGTCTATAATAGGGATATGATCAACATAACATGACTATATAATAGACCAAAGTTCATAACAGGGGTAAGATATGATAAATATTGGATAGTGTGCCACACACACTCAAGCCAATCTCAAGGACAAAGATAAAAAAGAAAGAATAAAGAATAAAAGAATATACCTAAACTGGAGCAGGCTAAGATGAGCAGATGATCATATAAATACATGAATTTCTAAGGGTAGAGATCCTAAGTTAAGATAGCTTTGGTCACTATAAACTTACTTTGAGCACCAGATTGCAACTGGTCTGCCAGTCGATGCCGGCTATAGCTCTACGCCGTATTCGAACATGGGCGATTACGAAGGACGAACAAGGCTGTCACCACCTGCCGCCTACCCCTCAACCAGAGGATATGAGGCAAACAAAGGTAACTTCTAACATAGACACCACGTCTATACTATTGGTTACTACTCTAGCGGTGGCTAGGAACATCCATCTTTATCAGGAGTCCTCTTACTAGAGCATTTGCCACGGGGACGGACGACGAACCCGTAAGAAAATATTGACCAAATCTAACCTTAAAGTAGAACTCACTACCTCAATTTAGGTCTTGGTCTAAGCATGTATGTATGAAAGATTAAGCATAAAGTTGCATATGCTAAATGAATAACATAAGAACTTTGCTCTAATTTCATAACATAGCTATATTGATATGATAAGAACAAGAACATAGAAGAACTCTTCATATTGATCATACCAAGATTCCTTCTAGATGTCCTAGCTCTTCAAAGTAGCTTCTCCTAGCTCCAACTACACTACTAAAAATAGTATAAGAGTACAAGTGGAGGGAGAGAGACTCAAGTTTGGTGTGTGTTGAATTGTGTCCTCTACACCTCTATTTATACATGCTTGACATTGGTTTGCGGGGGATAAATTAGGAAATCATGTTGAACCACCCCTACATGGCACCATGCCCCCTAGAAATGAGTGGACCTAAGAGGCGGCGGCAGGGGTGTGGGTGTAGCTCTGGTGCCGCCGCACTAGGGCTGGCTCCCCTCACAATTGTCCTTCTCTGGTCAGTTTCTAGGTGGGCCTGGGTAGTGTCTACATCGGTGCTTGGCCCAGAATTGGCATTTGGATGGGCCTTCTTCTCCTTCTTTGCTTTGTGCTTTGATGTATGGCGTACTTTGACTATAATTCCCTTGTATTCAAGTATGAGTCCTACACAATAGTAATCTTGCAATACAAGTGGAACTATGTTAATAGCAAAGGTATATGTGTGTAAAAATATGTAGTTTCTCCTTTTTGGATCATAGTTAGCGGTTGGATTTTGTCAATAAGAACCGCCAACAAAGATGACCTCCTGATCCCCGAGAGCCGGTGCAAACTCCCCGACGGTGGGGGGACTCTAGCCGACCACCAGGACCTTCTCTAGCGACAGCTCGTCCTCCTCCATTGTCATGACCTGGTCCTGACACCCTTGAGAGCATTAGCATCATGAGCATCATTTGCATTTGAAATCAAATAGTTAGAAACTGAATGCTGCATTAAATTGCTCACTATTGAATTGATGGAGAATCTGCCAGCACCATCGGGTTATCCACCACTTCGCCAGCATGCTGTCAGTCAGTAACCCGACAGCACCAGAGATTCTGCCCTCATGACGGATTGTCTGATAGGATCATCCCATGCAGAAATGTGAGGTGTCACTTTATGAATCACTAGGTCCCACTCTTCACCACAGTTGTCCATCTTGTGGACACACTAAGGAAAAAATCCACCAGCTCACTCACTCACTCTTACACTCCCACTCTCTCTCTTGTTCATCTCTCCACTCTCTTTCACACTCAAGCAAGGAAGAGGAGAAGGAAGGGAGGAGAAAGGAGAAGGGATTGGATCTTGGAAGCAGCAAGAGATGGCCATGGAGATCACCTAGAGGTCGTCGTCCATAAGAGGTAGGGGTTAGAAGGGGAAGGAGCCCTCTCACCCTTTCCATAAGGAGCTAGGAGGAGAAGGAGGCAAGAAGAAGAAGGTTTTGAGTTACCAAGAAGGAGCTCTAGCTGCTTCATCCTCTTGGAGAGCTTGGTACCTTGTGTGTTGCAGCCCTTAGTAAGGATCTAACGAAGCAAACCCTAAGATTATGTCTTTAGGAGCCAAAACATAGGAAACATCGAATTTGTGGCCTAGAGTTAGTTTGTACCCAATGTAGTTAGGATTAACCAGCTAGATATGTTCTATAGAACCCTAGTAGCCTACCCTAGAGATGGTTTACACATGCAAGCACCATGGATGAAGATTTAGATCTCGAGTTACTACGAGGTGTTAACTATCAGTATCAATGGAGGGTTCGACATCACCAATGGAGTGCCCATCAGTACTGAATGTCTTACTACTCACCCTGTAGAGAACACGTCTATAACCCACTAGAAGTGTCTAGTCACTACATCGGATCAGTCTGATGAGTTATACGGCCAAGACAGAAGAGTGTCTAGAGAACCTAGATCACAGTTTCGGTACAACTGGAGTGTCCGTCGATATTCTGGAGTGTCCACAGAATTATAAAATAGAAACTCAGAGAGCAGCCAGTTCCTACAGATGATCCATCACTCACATAGAGTATCCGATGGATTCTAAACCCTTAGTAGCCCACAACACCCTATAGACCTGATCTGACGAATGGTCTGCCATAGTTGATGGAACCTTCCGATAGGATCACCTCTTACAAGAGAGATTCCTTAGTGCATAGACTTCATAGTGGAGGGTCTGATCCTAGTTCAGAGAGTCCGATGGATCTAGAGAGCAAGTATCCCACTAAGTCCTAGTAACCACCGGACCAGTGCGACATCCACGCCTGGACTACCCGATAGTTACCAAGTCAACAGATAACTAGTGTCTGACCATGCACTCACTCATGTGTCACTAAAGCATAAACAACTAAGAATCATTGCATAGCATAAGCATGTACTTTACGTAGTTCACTCATCAAGCATCATGCATGTTGAGGAGGAGCCATAGGAGGAAGAAGCCATCGATCCTAGCAACTGACATTCAAGGACAGGCCCCTACGCATTCCTTGCTACTACCCAAATGCATAACCCTTGTTTATTATATTGGGTAAGTCTTGCGGAGTACAATCGAAGTACTCACCCCATGTGATCTTAAGTTTTGTAGGTATCGTAGTCCCTGTGCATGGATACTTCTATGCTCCCTAGCCCCTCGCCAGATCAGGAGTGGTGAAGGATCTTGTGTTCCATAGATACATGGCTGTGGCACACCCATGTATCCGTTATTGTGAACTATGTTATGTTGAAAGACTTTCCGCTAGACTTTGATGTAGATTGCAATGTGTGACCATGTGATGAACTAAGTGTGCGAACCAAGACTTGTAAACTTTAATGTTTTGAACTTGTAATGTGATATATGCACTGTTGTGATGTATTTACTCTCTCAAACTGATCCTGAAGAGGAGTTGCTATGTGCGCTCATGGGGACCTCGTTGTTGGTTTGCTTAAATTGAGAGGGTCAAGTGGTTGACACTCGATTTAGGTGGATCAATGTGGCTGGTCACCCACAGACCTAGGGGTATCGGAGCACAGTTTGAGATGATCGAGAGTCATTATAGCTTTGCCTAGATCGGGGATCATAAGCAACTAAAACTTTGCTTCACTAAACAAGAAAAGTTTTGGAATAAAACCTCACTTGAGTGCTAAGGTTACCACTTATTATGGTTACTTAATTCTTTTCTATCTTAGAGCTAATCCTACACTATTCTACACGAGTTGAGTTCTACAAATCAATTGTTCTCACTTCCCCTATTCTATAATCGCTAGATGGAGTTGGGACATTTGGTGATAGCTACCCGTGGGGAGAACATCGAAGATTTTCTGGCCTTGCTCAATGACGTGATGTGGAGAACCAACTACTCATATTGCCTAGGGTACGTAGTGTATGCCATGGGAGTTGGCCATGGAATGATTAACTACACCTAGCAAGGTCCGTATACCAAGTCACCTTTGTGACCTAGGATAGGAATTTGATCGCCTTGCTTGGGGAAAGGGCACTTCAATCGACATGGCAATTCAAGTTGTGGCCTATCATGCCATTGCTATGTTGTGGGAGGCACTTGTTACCCTAAGCGAGCTGTCGTTCCAACACTTCCTAGAAAGGATGGAAATGAATAGAGTTTTCAAGTTCTCTATGCAGATTGAACCTAGTACTCTGTACGAGAAGAGGATGACGGAATTGGTAATGTGACAGGTGCACATGATCCGTTGTATGAAAGTTGAGCTTTGGACTACTCGCGCAAGGTTTGTTGGCTTGCAGCGTCGAGTGGAACCATATGTGAGGATGATTATAGTGCCATGTACCATTGTATTATCCTCAAGGGGATGAAGCCATGGTATATGAAGTGACTAAGTATCCTTACCACTACCTAGAAGCTCAAGGAGTTAGGGTCCCTCAAAGCTTAATGTGACCCTCAAGGATATCTACGGGATTGCTAGTTAGGCATATGTCCCACACCACCAGTACACCAGAGGATTTACATGGAGACACACTAGTGCATCTCCTTCATCCCAAAGGCCCTAGGATGTGATGGTAACCCAGCGACATATATGCTCCTGATCAATTGTTTCCCAATAGACTTCTAGAGGCCGACGTATGACTCGTCTGTTCCATCAATGAACCTATCACCTTTCAAAGACCTGAGCAGCATTTGATCTAAGTGATGATGAGTTGTCGTCGAGCTTGACTCACCCTATCTTCAAAACTTTTATGTATTGTTAGCTTGTTGTAATGCTGTGAGAATTGAGAGTGTGCTTTTGTAAGAACTAAAAACAGCATGTGTGCTTCGACCGCTTGTTCCTATTATGCGTAGAAGCATATGCAAGTGCACTCATGTCATATGTCCTTGTGGTCTATGTTGGCGGTCACTAACAACCAATTGTAACCAGCAATTATAGTCCAAAACAGGAGAAATAAACATACTTTTGACACATATGCCTTTACTTTTGACGTAGTTCCACTTGTATTCGAGAAAACATGTTCTGCAGGTCACAAGTTTGAATACAAGTGGAAAACATACCAAAAGGCACAAATAGAAGGCGTAAAGCAGAAATGCTCGAAGGAAATAAATGGAGAAGCCCACCTACACATCGAATCTAGGGCTGAGCACCGACTGTGGGAGGGGCCCATACCCACCCAGGAACCGACCAGGCGAAGGTGGTCACTGAGCTAGACCCACCTAGGTGCGGTTCGCACCCCTGCTGCTACCACATAGGCCTGGCTTGCTCTGGTGGTTGCATGCCTCTTGCAATGTCAGTTTTCAATGGTTTCCTAATTTATCTATGCCAAACCGACCATGTTGTAGTATAAAAGAAAGGGTGGAGCTCTCTCCTTAAAGACACCAACATTTGGAGCCTCTACCTCACTACCTCTCTTGTATTCTTTTAGTTCTAGTAGTAGTTTGTGAGCAAAGGGCAAGAGCTACTTGGAGAGCTTGTCTCCTTGGAAGAAAGAGCAACTTTGGTATGAATAAAACTATGAAGAGTTCTTCCATATTCAAGTTCTCATATCATTTATATAGTAGTGCATATGAACTAGACTATAGTTCTCATGTTATAATCATGATATATGAACTAGTATATAGTTTGTGTGTTATGATCTTGACATGTAAAACTTTATGCTTAATCATTCATATAACTTACATGAGTAGAATTAGAGCTAAGTTGAGGTCGGCAATTCATCAGTGCCTTCAGGTGTGCCCATGTCCTTTACCTGACGATTCGTAGGGTCAGGAACCCAGGAGGATTTGGGTAGTCTCTGTGTACGCAAGCATGGTGCTTGGGTATGGAGAGACATGTGAAAACATTTCCTACTCCACAGGTTGAGGGGTAGGAGGCAGGTGGTGACAAGCTCTGTCTGTCCCTTGTAATGCCCCATGTCCGGGTAGGGTGTAGGAGTCTAAATTGTCACATGAGGTTGCCGGAAGACCAGTACTCGGTGGCCTCCTGACCTATCTCACATTTAGTTCTAGCTCTAACCATATCCATTTTATGATTATCAACTAGTTCTTTTCATGGCTATATTAGAACATGCCTGCTCTACTTAGGAATATTCTTTTATTCTTTGTTTTCCTTTTATCCTTGAGGTTGGCACAGATGTGTGTCCACTATCCATGAAATACCATTTTTACCCCTAGTCATGAACTATGGTCCACCATGCAAGTATGTAATCATGTTTATGTCTTTGCAAGAATATATATACCTTGCCCTCCTTTGGGAAAATATAAATAACGATACCATGAATACTTCTAGGTGAAATGCGACTAACGATAGATCCGTACGCTTGCGGATCTTGTCTGTAATCTTTAAGGACTATCGTAGTTGGTGTTTCTTAGCGGCAGTTCCTAAGATTAACTCAATCTTAGTAATGGTGTTATGAAATACTAACAGGCATTTCTGGCACTGTTGTCGGTGATGGACTTAAAACCTCCTCACTTGGTGATTGCGCTAAGAAATGCCAACAAGCATTTCTGGTGCCAGTTGCCGGGGAGGGCATATGTTTAAAATGAATCTAGCATAACATGAACGATGATCACATGCATGTAATGGTAGCCATAATTTATGTAGGCTAATTCTGCTTGTTTTCGTCCTGTTGTGGAATGAAAACAGGATAGTGTATGAGTGGTTTTGATCTACCAAACAACTACACCGATAATCTAGAGGCACTCCTAAGGAAGAACAGGTCTCCTACCATTTCTTCTTCTGCTACTCCATCGGTAGTCAAACCAGTCACCCTCGTACCATCTGCAACTATAGTCATGGCCATGTCACTCCACGACTACTCCACCCCTCGCTATTGCCAACATGTCCGTTGTCAACACTAGGACTAGAAAATTTGAGCTACGCACTGGCCTCATAACGATGGTGTAGGCAAACCAATTTTGTGGTTTGCCAAACGAGGATGCAAGTGCACACTTGCAACACTTCCATGAGCTGTGTGACACCATCATCATCAAAGACATCGCACCAGCTAGCATCAGGCTCCGTCTGTTTCCCTTCTCCCTTGAGGTGAAGGCTGAAATAGTGGTTGTACCTAGAGTAAGGGAGTTGTCGACACTGTGGGACAAATGTTCCGCAGGCATTCCTCACAAAAAATTTCCCCATGGGCAAAACTAGTGCCCTGAGGGGGAAAATTTCCTTCTTCTAGCAAACTTCACTCGAATCCATCCCTGAGGCATGGGAAAGTCTCTAGGATTATATCCAACCCTGCTTGCACCACGGAATGGAGGAATGGCTCGTTCTCCAAAACTTTTACGAGGGGCTTATGCCCATGTCAAAGGGGCACAGTCAATGCCGCTACTGGAGGAGCATTCATCTCCCTTACCTCCAATGTAGCTAAGCCTCTCATCGAGAAAATGGTGGCTAATCAAAGCTAGGGGGAGGAAGCGCAAGCAACAAAAAGGCATGCATTCCGTGAAGGAGGCAGACATGCTTGCCACAAAAATAGACTTATTGTTATTAAGACTGAATCAGAGGGCCCACGAGAAAGAAGCTATGAAGGCCACCAGTTTAGGCCATAGAATTGCAAATGACTTGCGAGGTCTATGGAGAAGTCAGAGATTTCGGGGAACAACTGCCCCAAAACCCGTGAAGAAGCATCATACATCAACAACAGGGTTCCGACAGCAAGGTAATAATAACGGGTGGAACAATCAATCCCGCCCGCAAGGAGGTAATTCGAACTTCAATTCAAATTTCAATTCGAATCAACCTACCTTGAAAGACCTAGTATTAGGCTAGGCAAAAATAAATGAAAATCTCACTAAAAAGCTAACTTATAATGATAAAATGCTAGAAAATATTAACTTTAAAATAGAAGGTTTATCTTCCTCTATTCAAAATCAATTGAGCTTCAATAAAATGATAGAAACAAAATTAGCTCAAATTGCTGCTGCTATTCCTATTAATAATGAAGGGAAGATCTCGGGCTACCCGAGAATTCTCTTGAAAAAGTTAACGTAGTGACTGTCGACATAGAATTTTGTCCCGTGTCGAGGACACACGTAGCAAGTCGAAAGGGTCCACTTGATGGAGCTGAAGATCCGCCTAGCTTCAGCGCAAGGGTGGTCGATCCTGCGCACTCCTCTCGAGACGTGACAGTCAATTTGACCCTATAATTGACAAGGAGAGAAAGCTTATCAATAATTAAGGGTGGAACATGCCGGTGTTGCCAGACAGTCTCGAATGCGCGGCTCTAAGAGCCGATATGAAAGGAGATCGACTAAATAGCCAATTACAGCATATTCATAAGAATAAATCGGTTAAAGCTCATGAGGTTGGGTAAGAAGAATCGGTTATCATTATGAATATCATTGTTTAAACAAATATTGGTCACTAGCAAAAAGATATGAACAGTAATTACTTCATGCTAAGCCAATGACTGTAAGTAACCGAACCCCTTTTTATGAAAAAAACAATTCATCATCATTCAACCATTTAATAGAGATAAATCTAATAAACATATTAGATCTCGTCTATTACTATGACTAGTGGGGAATGAGGCAGAATCATGCAGGACGTAGAAACAATAATAGACTAAATGACCCTAACTTATTACTAATATCAGTGGGGCATGAGGCAGAATCATGTAGGTCGTAATACAATAATAAGAGGTAGCGTTATGGAACTTGCAGAACTTCTTATTCTTCAACTGATCAGGAGGCAACATAACATGACCATCGGACAACTTGATCTGTCCCTTCTCAAGCAAGAAATCGAAGAGCTTATCTGATTTGGTGACATCAAAGTCATAGCTCTCCTCGACTCCTCTTCCCCAAGGATTTGACACCATTACTGTCCTCTTGCCCCAATTCCATTCAGCCACATCAACCTCTTCTTCTTCATCTTCATAGCCATCATCGATGGAGTATGGATCATAAGCTTCGGCTACTGTGGTACTCTTCTAGAACCAGGTATCTCTAGCGCATACTCTAGAATTGCCTATTGAGCGCTGCTACTCGTTGAGCCAATTGACCCAAGTTGTCAAATTCTTGTCCCAGTAGCTTTTCTTTCCACATTGGTAGCATTCCTTGAATAGCTAAAGCAGCTAGTTGATCATCAGTCAAGTTTAAGGAGAAGCACAAGTTCCTGGTTTCTCAGAACCTCTGAAGAAATTCAGTGCCTAATTCATTAGTCTTTTGTCTTATAGTTGTCAGATCAGCAATCTTCTTTTCTCTAGTCCCAGTGTAAAAATATATATGAAACTTCTTCTCTAGGTCAGCCTAATTGGCAATGGAATTGACTAGTAGTGATGAAAACCAAGTGAAGGCTGGCCCTGATAAGGACAAGGAGAGGAAATGAACTCGATGGACATCCTCAACTGATGCTTCTCCCAATTGTGTAAGATACCAACTAATATGTTCTATCGTGCTTGTACTATCTTGGCCAGTAAACTTACCAAATTCTAGGAGCCTATAATTTGTGGGAAGAGCGATCAAATCATACTATTCTAGGATATGGGCGTTTGTATGAAAAGGTCAGCCCTTTTGGCTTTAGACCGAACTGATTGTTCATCATCTCGGTCACCCTCAACAATAATTCATCAGCTTGTGGATTTGGATTCCTCTACACCTGCTGACCCATCTGTGGATTGAAATCCCACATGCCTTGATTTCCTGGATTTAGCATCATGTGAATGGTGTTATAATCTGTGCCATAGTGATACCCTTATGGAATCTCGATCTGCTGGGTCCTCTGTTGGCTTGCTGCTTGAAGTCTTTGATTGTAGACATAAGGATCTATATCTCTACGGATCCTTTGAATTGATGGTGCTATTTTTTGAGCCAACGATGGTATGTGGCCTGATGTGCCAAAATTGATCACCTAGTTCTAACTTTGCCCCGCTGGCTATTGCAAATGTTGTACTGATGGTCTAGGATTGTACTGTATCTAATTTGTAGTAGGTCCCTTGAGTTTGTTCAGATGAACCCTGAACTGCCTGGACATCACCATTACCAATTGGTGCTGCTTCTTGATGGCTGGTACTGACTTGATTAGTCCCTTGGGTCGACAGATCTGGAAGGTTGTAATAAGCCAGCCCACCTTGACCAACTAGAAATCCATGAATCGCCTCTCTAATGGCATTGTGGAATATGTCGAAGAAAGCTTCGTTATTGCTTGATATGGCATCACGAACATATTTGTCCACAACTTCCTTAAAGAAATGTCTGTCCTCATCTTCAATTGTATCCGTCTGTCCGTGTAATAGAACTCTTGGTAGTGGAAATTTTTGAACAATTGTGTTGTCATGTTTTTTGGTGTAGGACAACAAACACTTGTTCTGAAACTCTTTTGTAGCTTTGCTGATGATACCCTTATCCCCATCAGGTAGATCTTCATAATGCAGCATAAGGATGTCATTGTTGTAGTGAACCACCATGATGATTGTGGGGTCCCACCAGGCATGCCAAAAATGCGTGTCGACATAGAATTTCGTCCCGTGCCGAGGACACATGTAGCAAGCTGGAAGGGTCCGCTCGATGGAGCTGGAGATCCGCCTAGCTTCAGCGCAAGGGTGGTCGATCCTACGCACTCCTTCCAAGATGTGCCAATCAATTTGACCCTACAATTGACAAGGAGAGAAAGCTTATCAGTAATTAAGGGCAGAACATGCCGGTGTTGCCAGACAGTCCCGAATGTGTGGCTCTAAGAGCCAATATGAAAGGAGATTAACTAAATAGCCGATTCCAGCATATTTGTAAGAATAAATCGGTTAAAGCTCATGAGTTTGTGTAAGAAGAATTGGTTATCATTATGAATATTATTGTTTAAACAAATATTGGTCACTGGCAAAAAGATATCAACATTGATTAGTTCATGCTAAGCCAATGACTGCAAATAATCGAACACCTTTTTTATGAAAGAAACAATTCATCATCATTCAACCATTTAATAGAGATAAATCTAATAAACATATTAGATATCGTCTATCGCTATGACCAGTGGGGCATGAGGCAGAATCATGCAGGCCATAGAAACAACAATAGACTCGACGACCCTAACTTATTACTAATATCAGTGGGGCATGAGGCATAATCATGTAGGCTGTAATACAATAATAAGATCATGGGTATAACACCTTAGGGTTATGGTTGCACTAAAACACTTGCATCACATGAGCATGTGCATCATCATCTCATTCTTAAGGATCATACCATTATGAATGTTATCATTTCATGTGTGTTTCTATTTGAACTGCTTGGTTTTGTGCTAGCAATTGTGTGTGCTCATGTGTGGTCTACTGCAAATGTGTGTCAAATGTCCTCTTAAACAACTTAGCTACACTTAGAATGTCATTAGGAACAATGTTCATGTTGACCATATTGCCTAATTACACTTCCAAGTAATGGCTTGACTTGTGTTGACCCCTGGAGCTCTGTTGTTTGACCATTTAAAAAGTATAGCCTAGATTGCTTTGCATGTCTGAGCAACCTAAAGCAACAGTTGTAGCAAATTTTATAAGGAACAAACTTTGTTTAGGAGCCAACTCATGAAAATGTGTGGAACAGTCCCAAACATGGCCCACAAGTCAGACTTGGGTGCTAATTCTACACTTAGAAAATTTTCTAAGTCCCTTGCTGATTTCTAGTTTTGCAGGCTCGACTTTGGCTTGATTTTACTCTCTATCCGTTGTGAATTAGACTTTGATCTCTAAAGGAGTTTTGTAGATGGTACATAGGACTTCAACTTTCAGTTTAGGAAGTTCATGCTAATGATCAAAGGATTCGGAAATCCATCGGCTCCAAATTGCGCTGTCAGGCTCGGGCATTGCTCTGCTAATCGAAGTGAATCAGCAACTACAGTGGCCAACCATTTCAGAAAATCATCGCCACGCAGTCGCCGGTGTCCTGAGCAGCCAGGCCACAGTCGGGCCTCGGCGTGGCACTTCTCCCTGCAGCGCTCGCCTATGAATCCTCCGCGCTCGCATTCCATTTTCCTGCTCCTCCCCTCGCTTCCGCGCTTGCCCTGCCGCGTCTGCAGCTGTCCCGCTAGACCACCGCCGTGTCGCTGTCGACATTGCCGGTAGCAGCTTGCACCTGCTACTACTTCCCCGCCACCACATCAGCTTCACCGTGACCCCGCATCATCACCACTGGCCGCCTTGCTAACTAGGAGTTCGGTAAGCCGCTTCGCCGCAATGACTCGACCTCGCCGGAGATTGAGCTCACCGTGGCCGGGGCACTAGAGGCTCCCCATTTTCCCTTTCTCTTCTTGGATAGCTTCACCGTGAACTCATGTAGCTCATACTGAGCTTAGGGTGGAGCAGTGGGGGCTCGCCGTTCGCTGGAGTGCCACCAGCGGCCAAACTGTAGTCCGCCATTGCCGACGCCGTCGTAGCTAGAGCTCGGTAGCGGTTGCAGGAAGGGCATGGTTAGGTGCGTTTCGTCGAGGCGAGCACGTCGGTGCCCTTGATTTCATAGGCGAAGTTGCCGCTGGCGAGATGGCGTCGATCCCACGCCTGATTTCCCTCCGTCCCCTGTTTTGTTTCGCTGACAGGCGGGGTCCCCTGACCAGGTGGGTCCCAAGCGCCTAGTGACTCAAGTCAGAGAAGCTAGTTCATTATTATAGATTTTGATGCTATTTTGTAAAATTGATATCTCAAGTTTGGTAGATCCAAATTGTGTGGTTCCAATTTTTTTAGGATCATGGTGAAGTGTAGTAATTAGGAAAAATATAACATTAACACTTGTAGTGGAAGTTTTGGATGAATTAATTTGAAACTTGGAATGTGTCTTTAAATGCATGCAAACTTGTTTAAATTATATCTTGAGTTCTTGTGCTCCAAAAATTATGAAATTTTGTGGGTGAGCTCTTCTTGATGAGTAGAAGCACTGATAAAAATTTGAGAGCATTGCATGGATAGTTTTTGAGTTATTAATTTCCCTTTTATAATTAGGAGATTCTTGTGCTATTTTTCATGGTAAAAATATGTATCCAGTGAGCATGAAACTTTTTGTACAGTGTTATGGTATTATAATGAACCTAAGAAAAATATAAAATCTGTTGCTTGACATTTTTCACTAGGGTCTCCTATTTATGCCATTTTAAGCCTTTATGCCTTGTCATTTTGGTGTAGGATGTGATACTTGTTCAAATGATGTGAAATTTATGTAGTAGCCTATTGGAGACATGTATAAGCTACTATAATTTTTGTGGAATTGTATGTACACTTTGGATATGTGTTTATTATTTAACCTAAGTCTCTAAATAAATTATTAAAGGCATGAAAATAATTTATTTAGGAATGGACACTATGTTTTCTGGTGTTCTTTCAACATGTATGATGAGTTAGTAAAGTTGGTCTTGTCCGTTTGTATGTTTACAACATAACTTAATAATTATTTCTTGCGTTGTGTCTTTCTGGACAATTCTGGGAACTTTATAAAGTTCACCATGATAAATTGGTTTGCTGGGAAAGTGGTCAATAACAAAGTTGTAGGAAATTTGTTTATATAGCTTGTGTCGAAATTTCAAGGCATTTGGCCTAGTAGTTTGAGAGTTATGTCAGTTGGAAGACAGCGCTCCCAACTGCCTGCTCTCTGGAATCCACGGATAGTTTTACCAGATCAGTCTAGGGTGACCTAGTTTGAGTTTGAATTAGACTTTGGTGTTTAAATGAAAGTCGTAGATAATTTTATAAGCTTTCCTGAAAGTCTTAAATCATGTTATTTGGATCTGTAGAACTCCAGTTATGGATCAAACTTGTAGCTGCTGTTTGCAGCCTGAAAACTGTTGAGTGCAGTGAATGACTTGGTTGCTTTATATGAGTTGATGTGATGATTTAGATGCTAGGCTAATTAAGATAAATTGTTAGTTGCAGGTGCTAGACCTCTTACTGAAGATGAACAACTTTATCTTAGGTTATTAGAACTTGGTGAGTGTGCCATTCTTGTTTTCTAAAAGAGATATGCACCTACTCGGTAAAAATCGATATTAATCTTGTATCATTATGTCTTTCATGCGTCCATTCATATATGGCTGTACATTTCATCATCATCTTCCATATCTTGTGCATGCATGATTCTTATACTATGCATATGCATGCAATAGGTGTTCCAGGAGGGAGTCACGCTTCTAGAATTCGAGCCAGTACTTCCGGAGGAGCAGCAGCAAGCTCAGGAGAAGGAGGTGCAGACACCCGAAGAAGGAGCCAACGAGGAAGTTCTTGAGTGTCCCGATCACCAACCTTCATCTTTTCTGAAAGGCAAGCCCCGGAGCATTCTAAGTCTCCTATGTTTTGAAAATGGTTACTTTGAGTATCTTTATTTATTGATGCATTAAGTGATAGGAATTGGATGCAAACACTTGTTGCATATATATCTATTCCTTGGCCAGTATACGTACCCTGAAGCCTATTTAGGTCCAGGAGCGAATCAAAGCTTAGCCATGCTTAGACTGGTAAAAGTCAGGTGATTTCCTGTCACCTGCAAGTTAGGATGATGTCCGGTCACGGTTGGCTATATATTGCTATCGTGGAAGATAACCATGTGTTAATAATGAATTGTGACCGGGCGGGATGTCGATAGAGAAGCAATAAGGCAAGGAGGTCTTGGGTGTGGATCTATCCCCGTCTGTGTTGGTTAAGGACCGATTCGCTGTACGTTCTCATGTCATGTTGAATGCATGCCTATCACTTAGTTGGCCGGATAACTCGTTCCAACCGCGAAGCCGAGTAGCTCAATTTAGGTCGGAAGTCTAGGAAGTAGTGCGCACCCTGGTGGTAGTAAGGATGTGTGGGGAGCTATTGGCGTAAGTCCGAGGTGAGATTGACCACCTGGCAGAGTGTACTCCCTGAGGGTGCGGCGCTGCTCAGAACCGCGATTCCTGAGTTGTACCAAAGGTGACCTAAGGCTGCCTTCAGCGCGGTATGCCTAGGTTTGTGTTAGGAATACCCCTCCAGCTGGATAGGAATCGATTCGAATCGCCGTCTCTCCTGGATAGTGAGAACTTGACTGAGCAGCGGCAACGTAGATGCACTTAATGGAACTTGATGGTTAAATCGATGATGATGATGATACAACATTATACCAAATATGGTTACTAATGTTTGGAGTTAATCAATTGCTTGCTCTAGTACAGGTGCTAATCTAGTTGATAGGTTAATATTGTTAACTTGCTGCTTACTCATAAATTAAATTATGCTCTCTTATCACTAAAGCTTTTATGCAAAATGGTTGTCAAGCAAGATCCACCGATAAAGCTTTGCATACTCCTTGGTGTCATTTATTTCTGGTTTACGATGGGTAAGTCTAGCTGAGTACATCCTCGTACTCAGGGTTTATTTCCCCCTTGTTGCAGATGACAGTGCTCTATAACTGGCTACTGCAAGTATTGTCTCCACCCTGTGGGGGATGAAGACTAGATCATGCGCATGATCATCTATGTTATCTTATCTTACTGCTTTTGCTAGATATGACTACGATGCTGGCTTGTATTTGAACTTAGTGTGTGTGTGATGGTCTCAAACTACCTTGCTTCTGCTATTTGTGAACTCTGTTTTGTAATAACTATGTGTACTCTGGTGTACGAGGTACTTGTGAACTACTTGTGAAATGGATGTAACATGTGGCTTGCTATGTTGAATTACTAGTGATCTTGGTTGTATGCAAGTTGGTTTGAAATCCTTCATGGTTTTAGTTGACTTACCGGGTTTATATGGGTTCAAGTGTGACAGTTTGATCACTCTGGTGATTGCTTTCGTACTTGTGCTCTTATAAATTGGTCGATTCTATTACAGCTGGCATCAGAGCTAGATTCAACATTAAACTTGTCATATGTGTATTTAAAACAAAGGTTTTTGTTTGCGGAAATAAGTTTTGACAACTTATAGCTACTTATATATAGGTGTTCAAATCTGAAATTTTATCTAAGTATGCCAGTGGCCATATCCTCTATGCCCAAATAAGGACTTTTAGGTGGCTTATTTAAGTAATGACTTTTGGGGGGTAATTGCTTTCATTTTATTTCGTCGTCCATACGGTGTGCTATTGTATGGATGCCATCCGCTTGGGTGGTAATGTATGGATCAATTGCCTCTATGCCCAGGTAAGTGTGAGTTGTGAGAGCATGACCTGTCCAACAGTCGGTCTAGGGGAGAGTTAGTTGTCGGTTACTAGAATATTTACATGTTACGCACATGTATATATGAAGGTACTTAATTGTGGGTACATCTGTCGGGTAGCTTTGGATACCAAAGTATGTACATATGGGATGTATATATGGAGCGTATTTTAGTTTACTACTTTCATTGTATGCTTATTTATCTCTTGTGGGATGGGCTGCAATGAATTGTCTGCAGGTACACTAACAACGCAACGTGTAGCTCGACTAGATACGTATATGAGAGAACGTATGTATGCCACCATCTATGTCGCTAGAATGTTAAATTTTTCTTAAGATTCGTGAGGACGTACAGAACGTGCATGCATCATGTTTACTCATGCCATTGCATTTTTGCATCACTCCCTCCCTTATCTTTAATTATTCCGTTATATATTTCTCATCCTTTAAGATAATCCTTCCACACCCAAATTGCAACATCACCATAGATGGCCGCACCAGCACTATCGCCCAGGAGCAGCACATTCCTTCATGTGTTTGGCACCCAACCCTGTTTTGGAGGGTGCTACATTCAATGGGATATGCGGAGCCGCCTCGTTATACTTGGATGTAATCTCTGGAACTTGCATGTGGCTCCCTATGGATGTGAGCATTAAATAAAGGTCTAGCTTTGATGTTGGCAAAATTTTGGCATGTAAGCGTATGCATCGCGAGAATGTGCGGAGTAAAGTTATGGGTGATGTTATAAGGATGAATTGTTGTGTCCTCTATTTATTGTATGAAATTAATCTCTCCAATAAGTTCAGTTTGGCATAATTCTACAATTCATCTACAATGTATCTGACATTGTCCATCATTACTCACAAATGCACTTCTGCAGATGTTGCGCAATCTACGTTTAGGCCATGCTGGGGGTAGCGGTGATGATGATCTTCCACCGCCACCACCACCCACACCGTCTGATCTATTGGCCATGCTCGTGGAAGGTCAGCATGCGTTGGGGGACGCTATGCGTACCCTGGCCTAGCATCAAGCATAGGCCCGCAATCAATGACAGGGACCAGAGCCCAACCAGTTTAGTGATTTCAAAGAATTCCAAGATACCAAGCCGCCCTGTCTTCAAGGAAGCTGAAGAGCCGCTCCAAGCAAAAGAGTGGCTAAACACGCTTGAGCACAAGTTTCTGTTTGCTCAGGGTGACGGAGCAGCATGAAGGCGGAGTATGCTTCGCATCAGTTACAAGGACCAGCAGGTATTTGGTGGCAGTCATTATAGGTCCACCTTACCGGAGAATGCCTAGATCACAGTGGAATCAATTCAAGGAGGCTTTCAAGAGTCATTATATTCCTCCCGGGTTGATGGCCATAAAGCACAATGAGTTTATGAAGCTAGGTGCAAGGCACCAAGATGCTCACTGAATATCTTCATGCCTTCAATCATCTGGCAAGGTATGCTCCAGAATTCAGTTGATTCAGAATCAAAGAGATTGCTAGCTTTAAGAGAGGGCTTAGTCCCAAACTGATGAAGTCCATGGGGAACAACAAGAGTGTCACTTTCAATGAGTTCAGTAAGTGATGCTCTTACTCAAGAGAATAACAATAATGTCTATGCTGCTTCCAAAAATCAGCAAGAGGGTCCTTGAGGCAAGTGCCTCTCAGGCTAAAGCTCCAGTGATGAAGACTTAGTTTCGCCCACCGACTACTAGCTGTTAGGTACCGGCCACCATAGAAGAAGAATTAGGCAAAGACCGGTTTCAAGAAAGCATTTACTGTACCTCTTCCAAAGGGCACCACCGGACCAGGGAATTCTTTTGTTCCACCAGCAAATAGGCCATGCTAGAATTGTGGCAAGGACAGGTCATTGGTCCATGAATTGTCCTTATCCTCAGAAGAACAATCAGAAGCAAGGGAATTCTGGTGCTCGTCAAGGGCATGTTAACTACACCAATGTGACCGAGATACCCTCGGGAGAGGTGGTGACTACGGGTAAGTTTCTTATGAATCAACATCCTGTAGTTGTACTATTCGATTCCGGTGCTTCGCATTCATTTATGAGTCCAGCTTTTGCATCAAAGTACAATCAGAAGGTAGTTACATTGTCCACAGGTAGTTATTGTATTAGTGCAGCTAGGAAGTAGTATTTCTACCAATCAAATAGTACCTAATGTGAGTATCGAAATAGAGGGACGAGTGTATACGACCGATCTGGTAGTTTTGTCGGGACTTGGTATAGATATAATCTTGGGGATGAAGTGGATGAGCGGTCATGGAGTGGTCATTGATACTTCCACTAGGGTCGTTATGTTGAGGGATCCTATTAGCCAGGAGGCTTTTCTAGTGCCACTTCCTAGAGAGTTGGAACTCCACAACACTGCTAATGCTATCCAGACCCCGAGAATTGAGGACGTTCTAGTAGTGTGTGAATTTCCAGATGTATTCCCTGATGATTTACCTGGTTTACCGCCTGATCGAGATATCAAGTTCAAGATCGAGTTAGTACTAGGTACTGCACCTATTTCTAGGAGGCCTTATAGGATGCCGCCTAATGAGTTAGCAGAGCTTAAAGTGCGGTTACAAGATCTGTTAGAGAAAGGTCTTATTTGACCTAGTGCTTCTCCCTGGAGTTGTCCTGCTATATTTGTGAAGAAGAAGGACAATTCATTGCGCATGTGTGTGGATTATCGTCCACTCAATGCTGTGACAATCAAGAACAAGTACCCACTGCCCCTGCATTGATATTTTGTTTGATCAGTTGTCTAAGGCAAAGGTATTCTCCAAAATTGATTTGAGATCTGGTTATCATCAGATAAAGATTAGACTAGAGGATGTGCCTAAGACCGCTTTCTCCACCAGATATGGGTTGTATGAGTATCTTGTTATGTCTTTCGGCCTAACCAATGCTCCTGCATACTTCGTATATCTGATGAATTCAGTATTCATGGAGGAATTGGACAAATTTGTAGTTGTCTTCATTGATGACATCTTGATCTTTTCTGTAAATGCTGAAGAACATGCCGAGCATCTGAGAGTTGTTTTATCCAGGCTATGAGAGCATAAGCTTTATGCCAAGTTCAGTAAATGTGAGTTTTGGCTTAAGAAAGTACCTTTCTTGGGTCATGTGTTGTCCAATGAAGGGATTTCGGTTGATCCGTCTAAGGTGCAAGAAGTCATGGATTGGAAAGCACCAACTTCAGTGCATGAGGTTAGAAGTTTTCTTGGTTTGGCTAGATATTATCATCGATTTATCCTAGATTTCTCTAAGGTAGCCAAGCCCATGACCAGGTTGCTTCAAAAAGATGTGAAGTTTGTTTGGCCTCTAGAGTGTGAGACTGCTTTTTGCACTTTAAGGACCTTGTTGACATCAGCGCCTATGTTGGCACAACCGGATATCGAAAAACCTTTTGATGTGTTTTGTGATGCATCAGGTACCGGATTTAGGATGTGTTCTTATGTAGGAAGGCAGGGTTATTGCTTATGCCTCATGTCAGCTAAGGAAGCATGAAGCCAATTATCCAACTCATGATCTTGAGTTAGCAGGTTGTTGTTCATGCTTTGAAGATTTGGAGGCATTACCTGCTCGGTAATATGTGCCATATTTATACCGATCATAAAAGTCTCAAGTATATCTTCACTCAACCAGAATTGAACATGAGACAGAGAAGATGGCTAGAGTTGATTAAAGATTATAATTTGGAAGTCCATTATCATCCGGGTAAAGCAAATGTTGTTGCTGATGCTTTGAGTAGGAAATCTCACTGCAATTCTCTCGTGGAAGCAGATTATCATCTGGTGCATCTGTTACATCCTAGCTGTGTTGCACAGTATTACCCTTAGTTGCTCTCTAGAAAGTAAAATCAGTCGAGCTTCAGAAAACTGATGTGGGTGTGTTCCATATCAAAAGGAAGATGAAAGAGCAAGAAACAAAACACTTTCGAGTTGATGAGAAGGGTGTTCTATGGTTTAAGGATAGACTTGTTGTACCAAAGGACAAAGAGCTTAGAAACCAAATCTTAGAAGAAGCTCACTCATCCAAGTTATCTATCCACCCGGGAAGTAGCAAAATGTATCAAGATTTGAAATCTCGATTTTGGTGTACCAAGATGAAGAAAGAAATCATAGCCTATGTTGCAAGGTGTGACAATTGTTGTAGAGTCAAAGCAATCCAC
This sequence comes from Miscanthus floridulus, assembly GCF_019320115.1. Lineage (NCBI taxonomy): Eukaryota > Viridiplantae > Streptophyta > Magnoliopsida > Poales > Poaceae > Miscanthus > Miscanthus floridulus. Next base: position 67,801,813 of record NC_089597.1, on the reverse strand, counting down.
ATGAAACCTGCTGGACTTCTCCAGCCATTGTCTATACTAGGATAGAAATGAGAAGAGATTAGTATGGATTTTATTGTTGGACTTCCCCCTACCCAAAAGAATTTTAATTCCATATGGGTAATAGTGGACCGCTTAACAAAGTCTGCTCATTTCGTACCAGTTAGAATTGACTATCACCCAAGTGACTATGCTGAGTTATATTTTAAACAGATAGTATGTCTCCATGGTGTTCCTAGAACCATTGTATCTGATAGAGGACCACAGTTCACTGCTTGTTTTTAGGAACATTTGCACAAGATGATAGGGACCAACTTAGTTAGAAGTTCTGCTTATCATCCACAAACCTCCGGACAGACGGAGCGAGTGAATCAAATATTGGAAGACATGTTAAGGGCTTGTGTCATATCATCCAAAGGTTCATGGGATAAGTGGTTACCTTTGCTAAACTTTCCTATAATAATAGTTATCAAGAAAGTATCAAGATGGCCCCATTCGAAGCGTTGTATGGTCGCAAGTGTAGAACTCCTTTGAACTGGGTTGAATCTGGAGAGAGGAGATACTACGGCATTGATTTCATTGAAGAGGCTGAACAACAAGTCCGTACTATCCAAAAACATATGAAAGCCGCTCAGGCTAGGCAGAAAAGCTATGCGGATAAAGAAGAAAGCCCATTGAGTTTGAAGTAGGTGATCATGTTTATCTGAAGGTATCACCGATGAAAGGTGTGCAGCGATTCAGAGTAAAAAGGAAGCTTGCACCTAGGTATGTAGGCCCATATCCAATCATAGAGAAGAGTGGGAATGTAGCTTACAAGATAGAGTTACCTTACGAGATGAGAGCTATCTTCAATGTTTTTCATGTATCTCAATTGAAGAAATGTCTTTGTGTTCCCGAAGAAAGAGTTTCACTTAGAAATATCAAGTTGAAATCAGATCTATCCTATGAAGAAAGGCCAGTGCGGGTTATCGACACAAGAGAAAGAGTAACCCGAAACTGTGTGGTTAAGTTCTACAAGGTTATGTGGAGTAACCAAGGTAGTGAGAGCGATGCAATGTGGGAGCGGGAAGATTATTTAAAGGATATATACCCTACCTTTTATTCAAAATGGTACGCTTTTCAAATCTCAGGGTGAGATTTTTATAAGGGGGAGGGCTGTAACACCTCAGTGTTATGGTTGCACTAAAACACTTGCATCACATGAGCATGTGCATCATCATCTCGTTCATAAGCATCATACCATTATGAATGTTATCATTTCATGTGTGTTTCTATTTGAACTGCTTGGTTTTATGCTAGCAATTGTGTGTGCTCATGTGTGGTCTATGCAAATGTGTGTCATATGTCCTCTAAAACAACTTAGCTACACTTAGAATGTCATTAGGAACAATGTTCATGTTGACCATATTGCCTAATTACACTTCCAAGTAATGGCTTGACTTGTGTTGACCCCTAGAGCTCTGTTGTTTGACCATTTAAAAAGTACAGCCTAGATTGTTTGCATGTCTGAGCAACCTAAAGCAAAGTTGTAGCAAATTTTATAAGGAACAAACTTTATTTAGGAGCAAACTCATGAAAATGTGTCGAACAGTCCCAAACATGGCCCACAAGTCAGACTTGGGTGCTAATTCTACACTTAGAAAATTTCTAAGTCCCTTGCTGATTTCTAGTTTCGCAGGCTCAACTTTGGCTTGATTTTACTCTCTATCCGTTGCGAATTAGACTTTGATCTCTAAAAGAGTTTTGTAGATGGTACATAGGACTTCAACTTTCATTTAGGAAGTTCACGCTAATGATCAAAGGATTCAGAAATCCATCGGCTCCAAATTGCGCTGTCAGGCTCGGGCATTGCTCTGCTGATCGAACTGAATCAACAACTACAGTGACCGACCGTTTCAGAACATCATTGCCACGTGTACGACATGTGTTGCCAGCGTCCTGAGCAGCCAGGCCACGTTGGGCCTCAGTGTGGCACTTCATCCCGCAGTGCTCGCCCGTGAATCCTCTGCGCTCGCATTCCATTTTCCTGCTCCTCCCCTCGCTTCCGCGCTTGCCCTACCGCATCCGCAGCTGTCACCGCAGACCACCGCCGTGTCACCGTAGACATTGCCAGCAGCAGCTTGCACCGCACTACTTCCCCGCCACCACAACAGCTTCATCGTGACCCTGCATCATCACCACGGCCGCCTTGCTAGCTAGGAGTTCGGTAAGCCGCTTCGCCGCCATGACTCGGCCTCGCCGGAGATTGAGCTCACCGTGGCCGGGGCACTAGAGGCTCCCCCTTTTCCCTTTCTCTTCTTGGATAGCTTCACTATGAACCCGTGTAGCTCATACTGAGCTTGGGTGGAGCAGTGGGGGCTCGCCATCGCCGGTGTGCCACTGCGGCCTCGCTGTAGTCCGCCATTACCGACGCCATCGCAGCTAGAGCTCGGTAGCGGTTGCGGGAAGGGCATGGTTAGGTGCGTCTCATCGAGGCGAGCACATCGGTGCCCTTGGTTTCACCGGCGAAGTCGCCGCCGATGAGATGGCGTCGATCCCGTGCTGATTTCCCGCCGTCCCCTGTTTTGTTTCACTGACAGGCGGGGTCCCCTGACCGGTGTGTCCCAAGCGCCAGTGACTCAAGTCAGAGAAGCTAGTTCATTATTACAGATTTTGATGCTATTTTGTAAAATTGATCTCAAGTTTGGTAGATCCAAATTGTGTGGTTCCAATTTTTTAGGATCATGGTGAAGTGTAGTAATTAGGAAAAATATAACATTAACACTTGTAGTGGAAGTTTTGGATGAATTAATTTAAAACTTGGAATGTGTTTTTAAATGCATGCAAACTTGTTTAAATTATATCTTGAGTTCCTATGCTCTAAAAATTATGAAATTTTGTGGGCGAGCTCTTCTTGATGAGTAGAAGCTCTGATAAAAATTTGAGAGTCATTGCATGGATAGTTTTTGAGTTATTAATTTCCCTTTTATAATTAGGAGATTCTTGTGCTATTTTTCATGGTAAAAATATGTATCCAGTGAGCATGAAACTTTTTGTACAGTGTTATGGTATTATAATGAACCTAAGAAAAATATAAAATCTGTTGCTTGACACTTTTCACTAGGGTTTCCTATTTATGCCATTTTAAGCCTTTATGCCTTGTCATTTTGGTGTAGGATGTGATACTTGTTCAAATGATGTGAAATTTATGTTGTAGCCTATTGGAGACATGTATAAGCTACTGTAATTTTTGTGGAATTGTATGTACACTTTGGATATGTGTTTATTATTTAACCTAAGTCTCTAAATAAATTATTAAAGGCATGAAAATAATTTATTTAGGAATGGACACTATGTTTTCTGGTGTTCTTTTAACATGTATGATGAGTTAGTAAAGTTAGTCTTGTCCGTTTGTATGTTTACAACATAAGTTAATAATTATTTCTTGTGTGGTGTCTTTCTGGACAATTCTGGGAACTTTATAAAGTTCACCCTGATAAATTGGTTTTCTGGGAAAGTTGTCAATAACAAAGTTGTAGGAAATTTGTTTATATAGCTTGTGTCGAAATTTCAAGGCATTTGGCCTAGTAGTTTGAGAGTTATGTCAGTTGGAAGACAGCGCTCCCAACTGCCTGCTCTCTGGAATCCACGGATAGTTTTACAAGATCAGTCTGGGTGACCTAGTTGGAGTTTGAATTAGACTTTGGTGTTTAAATGAAAGTCGTAGATAATTTTATAAGCTTTCCTGAAAGTCTTAAATCATGGTATTTGGATCTGTAGAACTCCAGTTATGGATCAAACTTGTAGCTGCTGTTTGCAGCCTAAAAACTGTTGAGTGCAGTGAATGACTTGGTTGCTTTATATGAGTTGATGTGATGATTTAGATGCTAGGCTAATTAAGATAAATTGTTAGTTGCATGTGCTAGACCTCTTACTGAAGATGAACAACTTTATCTTAGGTTATTAGAACTTTGTGAGTGTGCCGTTCTTGTTTTCTAAAAGAGATATGCACCTACTCGGTAAAAATCGATGTTAATCTTGTATCATTATGTCTTTCATGCGTCCATTCATACATGGATGTACATTTCATCATCATCTTCCATCTCTTGTGCATGCATGATTCTTATACTATGCATATGCTTGCAATAGGTGTTCCGGAGGGAGTCACGCTTCTGGAATTCGAGCCAGCACTTTCGGAGAAGCAGCAGCAAGCTCAGGAGCAGGAGGTGCAGACACCCGAAGAAGGAGCCGACGAGGAAGTTCTTGAGTGTCCCGATCACCAACCTTCATCTTTTCTGAAAGGCAAGCCCCGGAGCATTCTAAGTCTCTTATGTTTTGAAAATGGTTACTTTGAGTATCTTTATTTATTGATGCATTAAGTGATAGGAATTGGATGCAAACACTTGTTGCATATATATCTATTCCTTGGCCAATATACGTACCCTGAAGCCTATTTAGGTCCCGGAGCGAATCAAAGCTTAGCCATGCTTAGATCGGTAAAAGTCAGGTGATTTCCTGTCACCTACAAGTTAGGTTGATGTCCGGTCACGGTTGGCTATATATTGCTATCGTGGAAGATATCCATGTGTTAATAATGAATTGTGACCGGGCGGGATGTTGATAGAGAAGCAACAAGGCAAGGAGGTCTTGGGTGTGGATCTATCCCCGTCTATGTTGGTTAAGGACCGATTCGCTGTACGTCCTCATGTCATGTTGAACGCATGCCTATCACTTAGATGGCCGGATAACTCATTCCGACCGCGAAGCCGAGTAGCTCAATTCAGGCCGAAAGTCTGGGAAGTGAAAGTGCGCACCCTGGTGGTAGTAAGGATGTGCGGGGAGGTATTGGCGTAAGTCTGAGGTGAGATTGACCACCTGGCAGAGTGTACTCCCTGAGGGTGTGGAGCTGCTCAGAACCATTATTCCTGAGTTGTACCAAAGGTGACCTAAGGCTGCCTTCGCGCGGTATGCCTGGGTTTGTGTTAGCAATACCCCTCCAGCTGGATAGGAATCGATTTGAATTGCCATCTCTCCCGGATAGTGAGAACTTGACTGAGCAGCGGCAACATAGATGCACTTAATGGAACTTGATGGTTAAATCGATGATGATGATGATACAACATTATACCGGATATGGTTACTAATGTTTGGAGTTAATCAATTGCTTGCTCTAGTACAGGTGCTAATCTAGTTGACAGGTTAATATTGTTAACTTGCTGCTTACTCATAAATTAAATTATGCTCTCTTATCACTAAAGCTTTTATGCAAAATGGTTGTCAAGCAAGATCCACCGATAAAGCTTTGCATACTGCTTGGTGTCTTTTATTTCTGGTTTATGACGGGTAAGTCTAGCTGAGTACATCCTCATACTCAGGGTTTATTCCCCCTTGTTGCAGATGACGTGCTCTATAACGGCTACTGCAAGTATTGTCTCCACCCTACGGGGGATGAAGACTAGATCATGGGCATGATCATCTATGTTGTCTCCATGGCTTTTGCTGGATATGACTATGGTGTTGGCTTGTATTTGAACTTAGTGTGTGTGTGATGGTCTCAAACTACCTTGCTTCCGCTATTTGTGAACTCGTTTTGTAATAACTATGTGTACTTTGGTGTACGAGGTACTTGTGAACTACTTGTGAAATGGATGTAACATGTGGCTTGCTATGTTGAATTACTATGATCTTGGTTGTATGCAAGTTGGTTTGAAATCCTTCGTGGTTTTAGTTGACTACTGGGTTTATATGGGTTCAAGTGTGACGGTTTGATCACTCCGGTGATTGCTTTCGTACTTGTGCTCTTATAAATTGGTCGGTTCTGTTACAATGGGGCTAACACATCTTTCAACCTATCGATACTTCAATGATCTCATGATACGAACCATTTGTGAAAGCACTCAATATTGGCTAAAACAACCAATTCAGGCATAACACACAGTTAAGGTCGTGCCCTCTTCGGAATAGATCTACCAAATAACGATCCCCACTCCACGTTGCTAACAGTGGGGTGTGAGGTAGAATCACACAGGCCATGATAACGAGCCATGGAACAATTTTCGCTAGCCAATAGATCTACACAAGATCAAACACGCCTTAACCGCATGCTATACACAATCAAGATTGACATAAAATAGTTGATAAAACATAACTCATCATTTAAAGTGCAGATTAAATCAGTTTAGATTAACAAACGATGGGTTAACAAAGATGTAAGGCCGATCTAGATCAATCCCAATCGGGCGAAGTGATATTGCTATAATTAAATAAACAATGGAAGCAATAAGCAATATCAGTAACTTAATGAATCTATCTGAAGGAACGCCACCCTTAGATAGAGCCGATAACTTGACATTAATCTAGTTTGAGCAGTGGAGGTCGACCGAATTGATGTAGCCATACTTGAACTAGATAAGAGTCGATAACTAACTCATACCAGAGTCACAGTGGAGGTTGACCGGATCAATGCAGCCGTATGAACAGAGGTATAAGCCATGAGGATACTTACAGACAAGTAATGGAGGTTGACCGGATCGATGCAGCCAAACTTGCTAAAGAACTCACCGAGATCTACTCTACTCCTACTCCTAAGGGGTGGCCGGAGCCGAAAAAAGTAAATAACTTGTATTTGATCGATTGTGTGTCTTTTACAATAGCCGGGCTTTGATATTTATACCCGGACCTACGCATGACTCCTATCTAAGCATGACTCATCACAATTTTTGACCCTAGAGAAAACATTCCTAATTTAAGATAACTTGGACTCTAATCTTTCCCCTTTTGTAGAGTCCATCATGTTTCGTCCTGGCGCCGATCGTAGCCTTTGTCATTATCTACCGGCGCTGCCTGAAGAAAGCCGATCCTGGTGCTGCATTCAAATTAGCTAATTCGGATCTGCATGCAATTGCTTCCTTGATGACATGATCTTGGGAGCTTTTAAGTCCCTGTGAGACTCCTTCCAAATTTTGGTGTAAACACATGCCCCCCAATTTTGGGATAAAAGTAATTTTCTTCCAAAATTATCATGTATGTATCCCTGATTGGTCCATAGTCATGGGTAGAGAATCTTGATCTAGGGTCTACTGTTTGTCGCCACCTGTGTCAGCTCATGAGCCTATGCCTCAAAACTTTTACAAGAGTGTCACTGCTTCTCCGGCACTTGGATTCATCTTTCTAGGGCAGCTATAAAATGTCTATCCGACCCTGGTGAGAGCAACTCTATAATCTAGCCATGTTTTTCTTCCTTCTGCTCCTTCGAGTGCTTCTAACTCTGCTGGACCCTCCATGGTCCACTCTTTTGCTATGAAGATCTTGTGTGGTTAGAAGAATTCTTGTGCATAGGGTGATTGTGTCGCTCATTCTAGCGCCTTGTCGAGCAAGAGGATCAGCTACTGTGGCTAGAAGAAGTCTTGTGATATCACCTATGTCTTCTCACCATGCTCGTAGAGCTGTTCTAGTGTTTGCAAGGGCTAAAATGTGTGGACACCTTCCCCTTGTTCATTCCACCAAATACCCATCGGGAAAGCCATAGGCTTCTTTCCCACAGTTTCCCAGCCATTGAGAAATCAGCTGGGCATGTGTTGGGCGGCCTTTCCCCTTTTCCTAGCACAATTCTATCAACGAGCTGACGTGACTCGGTTCACGATGACCTTTGGCCTTATGGGGATCTGGACTCCTTTCAATCCAAAGAAGTCTTGGTGGGTCGGTCTCTAGTCAATGTAAATTATTCGTATCTGCCCCATGATATTTTGTAATTCGGAGAAGCAATAAGTCTGAATCTGTTATCTATTCATTATGTGTCCCGTGAATTTCTGGAGGTTGATCCGTTTCTGTTCCTAATTTCAATTTTACATCCCCGGTGAAATCTATCTTTTTGCCTTCCCGGGCTATATATACGGGCCACGGCTGTGGATCAAAAAACCACCCACTTCGTCTCAAACCTCCTGCATCATTAGTGTAGTTTCTGCTTTTTCCGTAGGTTTGACATCATGGAGAATGGCAAGATGTCTGTTGAGGAGGCCCTTAATAGATTTGCATCATCACGCCAGCATATCCCTCATCAAGAGGGTGCACCTCACGATGCTCCTATCGGTCTAGAGCAGAGGGCCGACTCTGCTCAGCCTTTGGAGTCATCCTCAACACCAATTCGTCGCCAGCTCCCCCTCTATCCGAGGAGGCCGAGAGATAACGATGACTTGATCGCTTCCATTGACCGGACCGGCGAGAAACTTGTCGACTACCTCTCTATTGTGGAGTCGGCTCTGGCCATAGTTCAGGGCCGATCACCCCTTGAGGCCAACCCGATGTGCGAGAGGCTGCCTAAGGCTAAAGCTAGAATCGCTGGTGAGACATTTACCATAATTTTCTATTTCTTCTTAACTTTTACCTCCAAGATCCTGATCACCTCTTCCTTAAATCCTTTAGATCTATCAGCTCAGCTGGAAAGCCTTCGTTTAGTTGCGGACCATGTGGCAGGATTCGTCAATGCCAGGGGCACCATCCCGGTGGTTTTCTTGCATGACATCCCAAACCACGTCAGAGAAGTTGCTCTTCATGGCGTTCGTCATGGCGCTGACATGGCATTGGCTGCTGTGCAAGTTCACTCCATCCACGATCTTTGGCTTCTTCCCCAAGGGGCTCCAGCCATCAGATACCATGGAGATTATGAGCGCCTAGTAGAGGATTTCTTCGATGCCACCAACTCTGTAGCCCTGACCTCCCAGGCCGATGATATAGTAAAGAAAGTCTTTTTTGGTCTATAGCTTGTAATAAGTGACATCAAGCAAACAATTCCCTCATCTCCAATGATTTTCCTTTTACTTCATGCACCACTTTGTCCGTGTTTACCTTGCTCCTGCGGGCGACACATGTCGTACCAGCTTTTACCCTTCTAGGTTTATCTTCGCACTAGAAGTGATACCCGTCTAGTATCGCTATTAGAACTGATAGCTGAGCAAATTGGTTGTCAAGTATTACTCCAAATGTTAGGGTAATATTCCTTTAAATATTCCCCATTTGATTGCTCTGCCGAATTCCTCTTCTCTCTATTTCCAAAATATAAATATTACCAGGCACACAATGTTTGATCTGATAAGGATTAGGCAACCATACCGGCTATTTTGCTTTTGGCCATCAAGGGTAATCCATCCCCAACTTTCACTGGAGTCTCATTGACATTGACCATCATAAGTACATCTTCGAGAGCATCCCTAGATCAGCCGAAGAAGGCAAACAGATCATAGGAGCTAATGCTATTTGGCTAGAAATGTTGAGAGCGATCCATGACGTTCTAGGCTTGAAATCTACATGTCGATGTGTATCTTGTGTAGATTCGATCATACTCTCCATTATTTAATTACACTTCTTTTTCGGCTAAATAGCCGATTTGATATAGCCGATCCTAGACTTGTAATCTTAATCCAATCAAGTCTAAAAACATGGCTTTTATTAAGAGAACCATTCGATTTCCTACCCTCAGTTGCTCAATGCCATATTCCCATCGGCATTAGTGAAGTGGCGCTTTGCCTTCCATTAATTGCAGTTGCCTTTTGCGCACCCCGATGCATCCACCTCTTCGCTTCATGTCTTCAAATACCAGCCGATGGCTTCGGCCTCGAACACATCTCCACTCCCAACTGTTCCTTTGCTCTTCTCCACCTGCCAAAACCCTATAGCATTTTTCTTTCTCCCTTCTGTAGATCTAATCATTTTTCATGGCCGGCGAGGACAACCGAGGCAAGCGCACTGCGGAGGAGATCTAAGAGGAGAACATGCCAATGAACCTATGTCTCCGACGCATGAGGTGAGATTGACATTGCCTGTTTATGATGATGAACTGTTTTGACTCGCCTATAGGTTTGTTGTGAATGATAGTCTTCGCCCACTCCGTAGGGCCGGTGGGCCCTCTGACGCCGCATCTTCTATGATGGCCTCATTGTTGGATTCTTCTGACTCCTACAATGGTGACAATGCCTGGTGCTACCTTCATGAGTGGAGGATGGCTCAGAATCATTATTCTGAGGCAACTTGGGAGAATGGCCAACTGGAGATTTGCCTCGGGGTCTCTCAGGCCACCCTTCATGGGGCCATGGAGGAGGCCAGCACCGTCTGAGCGTGGCTGGCCAAGTCTGATGCCAAGTTGGCGGGTAAGATAAATTCTAGGAACGCCTCATTCCGATTTCCATTATCTTTATCTTGATAGTCTTTTGTTCCTATGATTGTCAGCCCTAATGGTGCAATTGGAGTCTCTCCAACTGGCAGCGAACGCGGCCGTGGATGCCATCAATGCTCGGGGTTCCCCTATCACCACTCGTCTTCAAGACATCCTAGCCCGCGTTCAGGAGATTGCCCTCCATGTCATTCATCATGGTGCGGCGGTGGCGCTGACCGTGGCACATGTCCAAACTAGGTACGAGCTCCATGCCATGGAGACTGGTTTTCTAATGGGTGATGGCCCTGAGGAACATGAGGACTTGCTCGAAGAATTTGTTATGGCAGTGGAGGCCATAGTAGACATCACATCCGCCCAGGATGTGGTGAACAAGGTTCTTGATTAGATTGTATCTAGGGTAACCCGATGAACAAAGACTCCTATTCTTTTTATGAATGCGCCTTAGTGCAATGCCCTTATGTATGATTGTTTTTGCTTTTTGTTTTTGCTCTATAGGCGATACATATCGTATCGGCTTTTATTGTATTTGAAGATTTTCATTTTTTGAACTAGAGGCGATACCCTCCTGGTACCGGCTATTAGAGCCGAGGACAAATCGGCTATCAAGTGTTGATCAGAGGCTAGGATAACATCCCATAGAAAATTTGACTCAGCATCCACATACATCGGCCTAAACCCATCTCCATGACTCAATGCTTATCTTTCCTTAATCCAATGGCCAATGTGAAACCGTGACTTTTTACTAAAACAAACTCTCAGAGCCAATCGCTTGCATCGGCTATTGGCTTTCATTGCTGATCTTAATGAAGCCTCCTTCCCATGACTTGCTAGAAAAACATTCAAAGTCTCCTAGTTCCCAAAAGACTGTATCAGCTATTGCGATGCTCATGGACTCATCAGTGCGAACCAGTTCGACATCATCTCCATGCCATTGAATCAAACGCTGATGCATGGTCGATGGTATACAATAGTTCACATGAATCCAATCATGATTGAGGAGCAAACTATACGACCCTTTTCCATCGATGACGAAGAATGTGGTGAGCAGAGTCTTGCTCCCGATTGTTAGTTCGACGTTTGTTGCCCCCTGGGTCTTAGACGTATTACCTCCAAAATCCTTAAGCATCATGTCAGTCTCCATCAGATCTCCTGGTCCTTTGCCAAGTTTACGAAAAGTAGTGTAAGGCATAAGATTGACAGAAGCACCTGCGTCCACCAACATCTTATTCATCGGCTTCCCATCAACAAGACCTTTCATATATAAAGCTTTTAAGTGCCGATGTTTGACTGGTTTGTCAAATATTGCTTGTTGTACAACCATTAACTTGGCAACTATCTCCTCATACTCTGATTCATTAAAATTCGAATAAACTTCTTGATCTGCCGTAGCTCTGAATTCTAATGGCAATAGAAAAGCCATTTGGATATTAGCTGATGGTTGCTTTCTATCAGCTGTTTGCTTGGTACGCCATACTTGAGGTTTACTAGATGCCTGAGCCTATTCCATCTCTTTATCCTTAGGCGTTGCACCCTTCTCTTCTGGCTTCTTGTTAAACCTCCTAGACACCATTGGCCTTCCTACCAAACATATTTTCTTTCGTTGCCTTCCTTTTCATGATCAGCCCAGTCCTTGTCAACAACTCTTTTTCCCAGCCGATTATGAACACTTTTATTTTTTAAGCACCGATCCATGTTATTATGATGATATGCATCTTGAGCATGGATAGACAGATGGTTGGTTTGAGACTACCTAAACTCCTGATATTGATTGTTGTATTCTAGACAGTCATGTCTGGTAGGCAACTTCAAACCTTCATTCCAGCAATGTCTGAAGAAAAGACAATTCCAATGTAACTCGTGGCTTGTTTCCTTTTATACCTCTCTTCTTTCAGTTGATGCTGACATGCTTGATCCCATAACCAATGTTGATAATCCTTTTCCTTCTATCATTGCCCCTTATTCAATAGAATCCGAGATGTAACTCAAGGCTTTGTCATCCCTGCTTTTGACATCTCCCCCTGCTCGTATCGGCTCTTTTGCTCGGCACAACGTCTTCTAATCTCTTTGTACTGACCAGTCGATATTTGCATATTGGGATCGACTGTTCCAGTTTCTTTTGATTTGGTTGATGTTAGGACCTTAGTCTTACCTTTGAGTAGCCCAGCATCAACCATGTTTTGATCTTCTAGGAAAGGATTATCATCAACTTTCATTTTCCAAGGCGTATCAAATTTGAGCCTCCCCTGCTGAATAGCCCTCTGTATATGCTGCCTGAAGATTCTGCATTCATTAGTGGAATGAGAGGCAACATTATGGAACTTCCAAAACTTCTTATTCTTCAACTGATCAGGAGGCAACATAACATGACCATCGGGCAACTTGATCTATCCCTTCTCAGGTAAGAAATCAAAGAGCTTATCTGATTTGGTGACATCAAAGTCATAGCTCTCCTCGACTCCTCTTCCCCAAGGATTTGGCACCATTACTGTCTTCTTGCCCCCAATTCCATTCAGCTGCAGCAACCTCTTCTTCTTCATCTTCATAGCCATCATCGACTGAGTATGGATCATAAGCTTTGGCTACTGTGTACTCTTCTGGAACTAGGTATCTCTACGCATACTCTGGAATTGGCTGTTGAGCGTTGCTACTCGTTGAGACAATTGACCTAAGTTGTCAAATTCTTGTCCTAGCAGTTTTTCTTTCCACATTAGCAGCATTCCTTGAACAACTAAAGCAGCTAGTTGATCATCAGCCAAGTTTAAGGAGAAGCACAAGTTCTTGGTTTCTTGGAACCTCTGAAGAAATTCAGTGCCCGATTCATTAGTCTTTTGTCTTATAGTTGTCAGATTGGTAATCTTCTTTTCTCCAGTCTTAGTGTAAAAATATGTATGAAACTTCTTCTCTAGGTCAGCCCAATTGGCAATGGAATTGACTGGTAGTGATGAAAACCAAGTGAAGGCTGGCCCTGATAATGACAAGGAGAGGAAACGAACTCGATGGGCATCCTCAACTGATGCTTCGCCCAATTGTTTAAGATACGGACTGATATGTTCTATCATGCTTGTACTATCTTGGCTAGTGGACTTAGTGAATTCTAGGAGCCTGTAATTTGTGGGAAGAGCGACCAAATCATACCATTCTGAATATGGGTGTTTGTACGAAAAGGTCAGCCCTTTTGGCTTTAGACCGAACTAATTTTTCATCATCTCAGTCACCCTCAGCAATAATTCATCAGCTTGTGGATTTGGATTCCTCTGCACCTGCTAACCCATCTATGGATTGAAATCCATGTGCCTTGATATCCTAGATTTGGTATCATGTGAAAGGTGTTATAATCTATGCCATAGTGATACCCTTGTGGAATCTCGATCTGCTGGGTCCTTTGCTGGCTTGCTGCTTGAAGTCTTTGATTGTAGACATAAGGATCTATATCTCTACGAATCCTTTGAATTGATGGTGCTATTTTTTGAGCCGACAACGGTATGTGGCCTGATGTGCCAAAATTGATCACCTAGTTCTGACTTTGCCCCGCTGGCTGTTGCACATGCTATACTGATGGTCTAGGATTATACTGTATCTGATTTGCAGTAGTCCCTTGAGTTTGTTCAGATGAACCCTAAACTGCCTGGACATCACAATTACCAGCTGGTGCTGCTTCTTGATGGATGGTATCGACTTGAGTAGTCCCTTGGGTCAACGGATTTAGAATGTTGTAATAACCGACCCACCTTGACCAACTGGAAATCCATGAATCGCATCTCTCATGGCGTTGTGGAATATGTCGAAGAAAGCTTCATTATGGCTTGATATGGCATCATGAATAGATTTGTCCACAACTTCCTTAAAGAAACGTCTGTCTTCATCTTTAGTTGTATCTGTCTGCTCGTGTAATAGAACTCTTGGTAGTAGAAATTTCTAAACAATTATGTTGTCACATGTTTTGGTGTAGGACAACAAACACTTGTTCTGAAACTCTTCTGTAGCTTTGCGGATGATACCCTTATCCCCATCAGGTAGATCTTCATAAGGCAGCATAAGGATGTCATTGTTGTTGTGAACCGCCATGACGATTGTGGGGTCCCACCAGGCATGCCAGAAATGCGTGTTGACATGGAATTTCGTCCCATGCCAAGGACACACGTAGCAAGCCGGAAGGGTCCGCTCGATGGAGCTAGAGATCCACCTAGCTTTAGCGCAAGGGTGGTCGATCCTACGTACTCCTCCCGAGACATGCCAGTCAATTTGACCTTGCAATTGACAAAGAGAGAAAGCTTATTAGTAATTAAGGGTAGAACATGCCGGTGTTGCCAGATAGTTTCGAATGTGCGGCTCTAAGAGCCGATATTAAAGGAGATCGACTAAATAGCTGATTCCAGCATATTCATAAGAATAAATTCGTTAAAGCTCATGAGGTTGTGTAAGAAGAATTGGTTATCATTATGAATATCATTGTTTAAAAAAATATTGGTTACTGGCAAAAAGATATCAACAGTAATTAGTTCATGCTAATCCAATGACTATAAGTAACCGAACCCCTTTTTATGAAAGAAACAATTCATCATCATTCAACCATTTAATAGAGATAAATCTAATAAACATATTAGATCTCGTCTATCGCTATGACCAGTGGGGCATGAGGCAGAATCATGCAGGCCGTAGAAACAATAATAGACTCGACGACCCTAACTTATTATTAATATCAGTGGAGCATGATGCAGAATCATGTAGGCCGTAATACAATAATAAGATCATGGGGCTAACACACCTTTCAACCTATCGCTACTTCAATGATCTCGTGATGCGAACCATTCATGAAAGCGCTCGATATCGGCTAAAACAGTCGATTCAGGCATAACACACAGTTAAGGTCGTGCCCTCTCAGGAATAGATCTACCAAATAACGATCCCCACTCCATGGTGCTAACAATGGGGTGTGAGGCAAAATCACACAGGCCATGATAATGGGCCATGGAATAGTTTTTGCTAGCCAATAGATCTACTCAAGATCAAACACGCCTTAATCACACGCTATGCACGATCAAGATTGGCATAAAACAACCGATAAAACATAACTCATCATTTAAAGTGCAGATTAAATCGGTTTAGATTAACAAACAATGGGTTAACAAAGATGTAAGGCCGATCTAGATCAATCCCAATTGGGCGAAGTGATATTGCTGTAATTAAATAAACAATGGAAGCAATATGCAATATCGGTAACTTAATGAATCTATCCGAAGGAACACCACCCTTAGATAGAGCCAATAACTTGACCTTAATCTAGTTCGAGCAATGGAGGTCGACCAGATCGATGCAGCCATACTTGAACTAGACAAGAGTCAATAACTAACTCATACCAGAGTCGTAGTGGACGTCGACCGAATCGATGCAGCCGTACGAACAGAGGTATAAGCCATGACGGTACTTATAGACAAGTAATGGAGGTTGACCGGATCGATGAAGCCATACTTGCTAAAGAACTCGCCGAGATCTACTCTACTCCTACTCCTAAGGGGTGGCCGGAGCCAAAAAAAGTAAATAACTTGTATTTGATCAATTGTGTGTCTTCTACAATAGCCGGGCTTTGATATTTATACCCCGGACCTGCGCTTGACTCCTGTCTAAGCATGACTCATCACAATTTTTGACCCTAGAGAAAACATTCCTAATTTAAGATAACTTAGACTCTAATCTTTCCCCTTTTGTAGAGTCCATCATGTTTCATCCTGGCACCGATTGTAGCCTTTGTCATTATCTGCCTGTGAGACTCCTTCCAAATTTTGGTGTAAACAGTGACCACGAGGGGTGGTAAGCCCACTCGTGATCCACCAAATCCTAACCATAAAGCATGGAAAGCACAAAGGCAACATAAGGATGAACCTTCACCATCAACAAAAACACAAAAAGACCAAGAAGAAGATGAGGAAACGGCACCACAAGACTTTGCTGATACAAGCTACTTGCCGTTTCCCACAAGAAAAAGGAAGCACGCCATGGATGGGCAATTTGCTCGCTTTGTTGAGATTATAGAGAAGATACACATGAGCGTCTCCTTAATGGACATCTTACATGTACCTTCTTATGCAAAGTACATCAAGGACATCATCAACAACAAATGACATTTGCCATCCATGGAGGTCATAAAGCTGACGGAAGAGTGTAGTGCTGCTATACTCAACTGTCTACCTAAGAAAAAGGACCCTTGGTGCCCACAATCACGTGCTCCATAGGCACCCAGTAGTTTGATCATGCTTTGTGCAATCTTGGGGCAAGAGTGAGCATTATGACCAAGACCATCTTTGACAAACTAAACTTCACACACCTCATGCCAGCGCTAATGATGCTCCAACTAGCAGACTCCACGGTTCGCTATCTAGCTAGAATCAACGAAGATATCCCTATGAAAATTTGGGGTTACTTCATCCAAGTTGACTTTGTGGTGCTAGACATGGAAACAACGAAGGAGTCACCCCTCATCCTTGGGCGACCATTCCTCAGCACCATGGGAGCACAAATTGATGTTGGAGTCGGAGAAATCTGCTTCAACATCAATGGCAAAGAAGAGAAGTTTGACTTTCGGGCCAAGCAGGAGCAATGCTCCATGATCCATATCAAATATGGGCCAAACCCAGAAGGCATAAAAGAGGTTGAAATACAACCTCAACTGGTGGACAGCCTCATCAAGAAAAATAAAAAAAATAAAAAGAGGTCGGAGCCAAAGAAGAATAACCCGAAGCAAAAAGTAGAAACATCAAAGGTTGTTCCCACACCACCAAAGAACGAAAAGGTGTGGAAACAAAAAGAAGGAGCTCTGAAATCCACCACCACACCACCAAAGTCAAACAAAAAGGTGTGGAGACCAAAAAAGGTACAACCCACTTCTCCGGGAATAGATGTATCTTCATCAAGCAAGAATTGAAGGGAGAGGAGTCCTGCTCATTGGACTTTAAACAATGAGTCATCACCAAAGGTAAATCGGTAGTTATCCTTTATATTTACAATTTGATAAACATAAAAATATTAAATAGATTATGCTTTGAATTATGTTAAAAATAAAAAACAATTAGTTCACCTTTCGTATATCTAGAATAAACTCTCTTCCATGTTTTATACAAAGTATGTTTTGGTTTGAAGTATGGTTAGTGATTGATCAGATCTTCATAGGCTTCTTAACTTAAGCATGGTGTTTAGGTTAACTAGCCTACCTTGATCAAATATTTGAATCATTGAACTAAAACTGCTGAGTATGGTTGAGTTAAACAAAGTTAAAACCACATAAAACAAAAAATATACCTTCTTCGGAGCCTCCACCAAGCAATCCCGAACCATAGGCCTAGAGCTAGCTTGGGGGAGGACCCCCATAGAGGTACCTTGTATCTTTTTCGCATTTTTAAATTCTCTCATTTATTTTCTACATTTATTATTCATTAGCATATAAAAAATCTAAAAATTTGAAAAAAAACAAAAATAAATAAAATATGATAAAAATACCAAAAATATTTATTCC
This sequence comes from Miscanthus floridulus, assembly GCF_019320115.1. Classification (NCBI taxonomy): domain Eukaryota; kingdom Viridiplantae; phylum Streptophyta; class Magnoliopsida; order Poales; family Poaceae; genus Miscanthus; species Miscanthus floridulus. The sequence goes on along the minus strand of NC_089597.1, from coordinate 67,784,162 downwards.
ACTCCCTTATGTGTTTAAGGAATGTTTAGTTTCTCCTATGTTGAAATGATAAATAGTTGCTCTATCTATAATTCATCTATGCCTTGGTTATAACTTAGTACTCGCCAAGATTTAAATTTGTTGTACAAAAATGTCTCATCCTAAAAACTTGAAAACTTATGGGTTTGCAAATGCATGCTCCTTTCCTAAGTTGTTGCGAGTTATGATATGGTACAAATAGAATTTGCTATGACTTTGTTGTAAGAGAGACTTGACATATGAAGTTTTCATTTTAAAAAATGCTAAAATCTAAAGCTCCTCAATGATTATGAATACCTACCAAGGCCATATGACATGATATTCAAATTCAAACCTTAGTCATATGATACTTGTTAGAGCATTAAGCTTTGTTAAATTGTTGTGACCCTTGTTGAGATTCTCGTCATGCACCCATGATCAAGATTCACGTACACCCACAAATAAACTACTAACTCTTACAATGAGAGTTATGCACAAACATGCTTTTTTCCGTCGACCAAATAATTACTCCATTCATTTATCATGTGTCTCTCTCAAAAATTTCATGTGCCAAAAAGAAGGATATGGCCTATGCTAAAATAGAGAGAAAAGAAAAAATATCCATGTCAAAAGGCATGAGAGAAAAAAATGCATGCCAAAGAGCATGAAGAAAAAAAGGAAAAAGAAAGGAATAAAGATAGCCCATACTTTCAAATAAAGGCATTCATCCAAAAAGGAGAGAAATTCATGATCCAAAGGAGTACAAAAAAATATTTAGAATTAGAACTTTATGAAAATTCCACACACTTACATGTCTTTGATCAAATTGTATGACTTGCATCTCCTTGAGGTCCGGTCTTTGACTTAGCAAAATATGTGATGCAAGTATGCCCCACTTTCATACCTACCCAAAACTCCACTCAAAACCCTTTAGTGGTAGGATATGAAAAAGAAGACAAAATATCAAATGCTTTGGTGAGGTATCATACACATTGAGCGAGTGAGAGAATCATCTAAGGAACTTACATTTCTTTGCAAAAACTTATAAAACCCCCGGATAGATGGTCAATCAAAGAACAAATGATTGGTGATTCTGTTATAACTGTTCTATCTTGCAACCACCCAAGAACTTGGAAAAGCTATACGCCCCACAAGGATCAAAGTAAAAGGGTGGATAAAATGCCAACTTATTTAAATTGTGGAAGAATGCTTTGTTATAAACATGGCACTTAGCTATTTTCTCGGGATGAGCAAAGGTTAAGCTTGGGGATTTGTTGGCGGTCACTAATGACCATTTCTAACTGTCAATTATAGTCCAAAACAGGAGAAATAAACATACTTTTGACACATATGCCTTTACTTTTGACCTAGTTCCACTTGTATTCGAGAAAACATGTTCTGCAGGTTACCAGTTTTAATACAAGTGGAAAACATACCAAAAGGCACAAACAGAAGGTGTAAAGTAGAAATGCGCAAAGGAAATACATGGAGAAGCCCACCTACACATTGAATCCGGGCTGAGCACCGGCATGGGAGGGGCCCAAACCCACCCAGGAATCGACCACGCGAAGGCGGTTGTGAGCCAGACCCACCTGGGTGCGGGTGCACTAGGGGTGTGGCTGCACCCCTACTGCTGCCACCTAGGCCTGGCTTCCTCTAGTAGTTGCATGCCTCCATGCAATGTCGGTTTTTGATGGTTTCCTAATTTATCTACGCCAAACCAACCATGTTGTAGTATAAAAGAAAGGGTGGAGCTCTCTCCTCAAAGACACCAACATTTGGAGCCTCTACCTCACTACCTCTCTTGTATTCTTTTAGTTCTAGTAGTAGTTTGTGAGCAAAGGGCAAGAGCTACTTGGATAGCTTTTCTCCTTGGAAGAAAGAGCAACTTTGGTATGAATAATACTATGAAGAGTTCTTCCATATTCAAGCTCTCATATCATTTATATAGTAGTGCATATGAACTAGACTATAGTTCTCATGTTGTAATCATGATATATGAACTAATATATAGTTTGTGTCTTATGATCTTGACATTTAAAACTTTATGCTTAATCATTCATATAACTTGCATGAGTAGAATTAGAGCTAAGTTGAGGTGGCAGTTCATCATGCCTTTGGGTCTGCCCAAGTCCTTTACCTATTGATCCATAGGGTAGGGGACCCGGGGGATTTGGGTAGTCTCTCTGTATGCAAGCATGGTGCTTCGGTATGGAGAGACAGGTGAATACATTTCCTACTCCATGGTTGAGGGGTAGGCGGTAGGTGGTGATAGCCCTATCTGTGCCTTGTAGTCCCCCATGTTTGGGTAGGGTGTAGGAATCTAAATTGTCACATGAGGTTGCTGGCAGACCAGTACTCGGTGGCCTCTTGACCTATCTCACATTTAGTTCTAGCTCTAACCATATCTGTTGTATGATTATCAACTATTCTTTGCACGGCTATATTAGAATATGCTTGCTCCACTTAGGAATATTCTTTTATTCTTTGTTTTCCTTTTATCCTTGAGGTTGGCTTAGATGTGTGTCCACTATCCATGAAATACCATGTTTACCCCTATCATGAACTATGGTCCACTATGCAAGTATGTAATCATGTTTGTGTCTATGCTAGAATATATATATCTTGCCCTCTTTTGGGAAAATATAAATAACGATACCCTGAATAATTCTAGGTGAAATGCTACAATGATAGATCCATACGCTTGTGGATGTTGTCTGTAATCTTTAAGGACAATCGTAGTTGGTGTTTCTTGGCGGCGTTGCTAAGATTAACTCAATCTTAGTAATGGTGTTAAGAAATACCAACAGGCATTTCTGGCGCCATTGTCGGTGATGGACTTAAAACCTCCTCACTTGGTGATTGTGCTAAGAAATGCCAACAGTCTGTGTGTAAACTAAGGCTTGGATGGTAATCTTAAGTTGGTGTTTAATTGTGGCGTATGTCACTCCTTGTCATGATGCATTATGTGTGGAATATGATGATCCATTTAAGCAGTACTGAAGTTCTGATCCTCCGTGAATGCATATTTCCTATCCAACCCTTTTTGTCTCATCTTGTCTGAAACATGTCTGATGTTGTGTCTTGGGTAGGATGGTTGACACCAGAGGTTTCGCATCTTAGACGACAGTAGGAGGGGGTGGAGGTAACCAGCACAATGCACTGCCACCACCACCGCCAGGAGGGCAAGTGCCAACATGGGTGGATATACTTTAGAGGGACAAAGCCCATCCTCAGGCAACTCAGCCAACATGCAAGCCAATCAGCATGGAGCTCAACCACCACTGCTTTGTTGGTATCAAAGTTTCATGCAAACCCACCCACCCATCTTTTTTGGAGCTAAGGATCCAATGGCAGCTGATCATTGGCTGAAGACTATGGAGTAGAAGTTCACTCTTGTCAAGTGTGATGATAATGAGAAGGTCCACTTTGTCACGCACCAGCTTTAGGAAGCCGCTGGCAATTGGTGGCATGACTATCAGACTCGTTTGTAGCCAAATGTGTAGCTCACTTGGCAGTAGTTCATGGAGGTGTTTTGTGGGTTCTTCATACCCAAGGGAGCCATGCTTGTCAAGGCTACCGAGTTTTGCAACTTGGTTCAAGGAGAGATGTTGGTAGTGGAGTACACTCATAAGTTCAATGAGCTAGCCCAATATGCTCCAAATGAAGTTGCTACCGATGAGGCTAAGAAAGTGAGGTATGAGCATAGTCTTAGCCCAATGATGTAGGACAAGTTATGCAATGTACCAACTCCCACTTTCAATGAGATGGTGAATGCTACTATCAAGGCAAAGACCAAGAAGAAGGTGATGGACAAGGATAGCCGCAAGAGAGGACCGTACAACACTGGCTATGGACAAGGTTTGTCCATCAGGTAGAAGACCGGTCGAACCCCACCAAGAATTCAAGGCTATGCAGCACCGCGTACTGTGTGGATATAGCTACATTCACCCTAGCAGCGCCAGTAGCAGGGAGCCAAGCAATTGGCCACAACAACCAGAGCATGTTTCAAGTGTGGTGGTTTTGGCCACTTGGCTCGTGAATGCCCAACCAAGCAATAGCCGCAAGCCACACCTCGAGCCACGGCTCCCAAGTGGACAAGCAATGTGCCCAAGAAGAATGCACAGCTACACTTCATGACCATAGAAGAAGCTCAAGTTGATGATGGTGTGATCATTGGAACGTTACCCATCAACTCCATTTTAGCTAGACTGTTGTTTGATTCCGATGCATCTCAATCATTCATTCATTCATGAGGGTTTTGCCTAGGATAATAAGTTTCCAAATATGGAGTTTGGGAGGGGATTTAGGATTAGTGCCCCTGGAATCATGCACAAGTCTAATCAAATAGTTAGCCGAGCTCGGATTGAGATAGGAGGTTTGGAGTTCCTAGCCAACCTAATTGATTTCAATCTAGGGAATGATGTGGATGTTATTTTGGGAATGAAGTGAATAGTTAAATATTAGTGTGTCATTCGATGTGTACCAAGATCCGTAGAGATCCACCACCCTTTAGGAAAGTCAGTTACCCTTTATGCTTCTCAGAGTCAATAGGTTGCTATAAATAGTTTGAGAACCAAAACCAATGTGTCAAAAGGTGTTGAGCCAGTACTAGTCGTATGTTAGTTTCCTGATGTGTTTCTAGAAGAGTTAACGGGATTGCCCCAAAGAGAGATGTAGAATTTCTCATCCAATTAGAACCTAGAACCGTGCTAGTGTCTAAACCTCCATACAAAATGTCACCCCCTGAGTTGGAAGAGATGAAGAAACAATTGACGAGTTTGTTGGAGAATGTGACAGAACCGCCCAATTTATACAAGATCAAGTACGGCTATCCCCGCTAACACGTTGACACGCGCATACTGTCACTTATATAAACCTGGTAGTCCACTGAGTGTCACGCAGGACCTCAGTCAATCAACATCACAACCAAGATCGCATGATTAAGCAAATACACATCACATACTAAGAGTTGCTGCGGAAATAATATTACAAATGGTTTCACAAATAATAGTATTAGTTTGGGTTTCAAAACCGATTAGTGAAAACAACATTTGCTTTCAAAGGATTACATTAATATAAGTTCCAAATACATTGCTAGCATAAGTGACATCCTCAGACAAAAGCATGTAGATGAGAAGTAAATATAGAGTCACCGAGCCCACCGGCAGTTAACCACCATCTTCAGTAGGCCAAAACCTCACCTGCAACAGGGTCAGATAAACCCTGAGTACTCGAATGTACTCAGCTAGACTTACCCGTCATAATCAAAAATAAAATTGACTCCAAGGAGTATGCAAGGCTTTATAATTGGAGGTAGCTTGACAACATTTTGCATAAAAAGCAATTAACTCAATTATACAATTATAATTCTGTCATCAAGTTAATTATAACTATCCATCTCTAGATTAGCAACTATCCTGTGCCAAACATGTGGTATATCTTTTTAGAGCATACAATAGTAACTATAGCAGGTATAGTAATTCCATGTTTATCCAAACCCTCACATTCCATAATCCAATTACTATGATGTTGGGACTAGCCAAGTTTCTCACTATCCGGGAGAGATGGCGATTCGAATCGATTTCAACCAGCTAGGAATTTATTCCTAACACAAACCCAGGTCTACCAGCCATGGTAGCCTTAGGTCACCTTTGGTACAACTTAGGTACACATTTCGTGGGTTCGTACCGCACCACACAATTAGGGACACCAAATGCTAGGACGTTCAGGCCTAGCCTGCCCTTGGGCTCAGTCTGGCTCCCCACAAGGAGCGCACAACAGAACGGGGCCTGGCCTAAGTTGAGCTACTCGGCTTCACGGTCGGAACGAGTTATCCAGCCAGCTAAGTGATAGGCATGTGTTCAATCTTGTCAGAAGCGCCAACAATGGTACAGTCCTTAATCGACACAGACGGGGATAGATCCACACTCAAGACCTCCAAGCCTTATTGCTTCTCTATCGACATCCCGCCTGGTCTCCATTTACATTACCCCATGGTTCTTTTCCACGATAGCAAATATAGCCAACTGTGCTTTGGTATCCACCTATATCTCGTAGGTGACAAGAAATCATCCGACTTCTACCGGTCTAAGCATGGCTAAGCACAAGTTCGATCCTGGACCTACATAGGGTTAAAGGTATATTTCTGGACAAGGAAATTATATGCATCAAGTGGTTCCAATAAACTCATATAACCTAATGCATCAATCATAAAAAACTCGAGTAATATTTTGTTAAACACTGGGAGACTTAGAATGCTCTAGGGCTTGCCTGGAATCCAACACTAGGTCAATGTTTGTTAGATGACACTCGCTTGGTGAGCATCTCCCATCCTAGCACTCATCTAGTCCTTCCATCTTTGGGATAGGTCCACCATACACTGTCTCCAGGTTTGGCTCCAACATCCCATCTGGCATGTGGTTCATCTAGCGTACCTAAATGAGATGCAAGATGCATGTGTATGAATGGTAACACAAGATGCATACATAAGCATTCAAGACAAACACAAGATTATGCAAGACATAGACACCAATAGCTATTTAACTAATCTCACCCAACTAACTATAGAGAGCAAGCACATCAAGCATGACACAAGTTTAACAAGGTCACAAGTATCATAACTTGACCATCAACAAGGGCATAAGCCACACTTAGCAACACATGGAGTAAACAATCACAACTAGCATATGTCTATTTCTGGACTGGAAACAACAGCTTCATGTTTGGATCATAACTAGAGTTATACAAATCCAATAGCCATGCAACAAGACATTATGGAAATATTATGAAAGTTTCTAAAATTAATCTTTAATCATCTTAGCATGATTCTCAAGTTAACTAAGTCAAATATACTCATTTATAGAAACTGGTCCACAATTGACAGAGAGCAGCCATTTCTGAAACCCAACTTTAAACAGGCATAACTCACAAAATATTAGGCAAAATGCCAGGAAAATTTAACACAAGATGTTTAAGTGAGTTATCTACAACTTTCTTATTATAATCTAGGTGTGATTCAAATACTAACTACATCAAACACTAGCATCATTTAGATCTGCTCTGAATACAATCAAAACTTGATAGAAGACTTAAAAGTCATGTAACTCCTAAACTATCAGTCCTATGGTCTTACAATTTGAACACAAGCAAGACTATGAAATTTGCTACAACTTTTGTATTCACTACAACCATAGCAAACATCATTTACACCACGAAAGTAATTGCACAAGCAAAACAGCACATGCAGCCCAACAGCAGTGGTATAGAAAACTGATAGCATCTTTAGAGAAGCATAACTAGAGTTCTATACCTCCAACAAACATGAATCATAACTTTTATAAAATCTTATAAAGTTACCTACAACTTTTTTATTCTCCTATTAAGATGATTCTATAGTTAGCAAGGTCAATTAATCCAATGAATGAATCTCTGTCTAAAACATAGACAGAAACTGATATGCCACTTCAAACAGCTACAAATGGAGTTATACATGTCCAATAAATGTGGTTCTAGAATTTTTAGAAATCTTAGAAAATTCTAAACAACTTTGTTGCAAACACCTAAAGCTAATTCTACTATTAAGAAGGACCCACAGTAAGAACAATGAAACCCTCTCTGGGTTTGGGCAGAAACAGCCACAGAGATTTAAGCAAGTATAACTCAAGATCTAAATATCCAAAAATCATGATATTTAGCTTTTTGAAAAGCTTAATAAAAGTACTACAACTCATGTATTTTCATCAAGTCATGATTCATAACTTAATGGAGCCAATTAATTCAAACATGCAGAACTATTCAGAGTAGGAGCAAAGCAATACAGGGCATTTGTTATTTTTATAACTCTTAAAATACAAATCCTAAACTCCTGAATTTTTTACCAGACAACAAAAATCACCTGATGAGCATCACATAAAAAGTTCACATTTATTTGAGCAAAATAACTTCAGTTATGAAAAAGACAAGACACAACTAGTATTACAAACCTAACTGCATAAATTGATTTTTACAGCAAAAACTTTAAACTAAATCATGCCATATTATAGATCTAGTGCATATAGAATTTCACAAGGAATCCAAAAAGTCCTCATTTGCTATTTTAGGATTTTTCTACAATTTACTACGATTTTTCAAAGTGGATCATTCAAATCTGCCTAAATCAAAGAAAAAAAGAGATCTAAATCTTGCATCGGGGACCCTGAAGTTTACACAAATTAAACCCAACAAATATATCCTTTGCTGCACTATTCATCAAAGTCATTGCTTCGCACTTAGATCCTTCCCTTTTTTGGAATTGTTGCGCGAGGTCCCTAGCGTGGCTTTGGAGCAAAGGACGCGCGGGAGCTCGCCGGAGGCTGTGCGTCGGCGATGGTGGAGGGGCGGGGAAGGACCAGGGGACCCGCGTGTGCCCGTGGGTAGCCACGGCATGAATGGAGATGGCTCGAGGCAGCCCAGCCACACACGCGGTAGCCGCAGCAGACGGTGATGACCCTGTACGTCGGCGCGGCAACAATTTGCAGCGAGGAGCTCGCCGTCTCCGGCGGAGGCAACTCAGCTACAGCTTCCTAGGGCGAAAACCACACAAGAGAGAAAGAGAGCCAAGAGGGAACTGAGCCATGGTAGTCACACATAGCTTGGCTTTCATGGCGGTGGCAGCCTGCTCCTTCGGCGCCGAGGCAGACAAGGAGAGGGAGGCGAGTGAGTGGGAGCTCTTGAGAGGCAGCGCCGGTCCTCAAATAGAAGAGCAGGGCGAGCTGTCAAGCGACGCGCGCGCATGGAGGCCATGCGGCGCTCGGCACCCAAAGTCGGTCGGCCATGTCCTGTTCCAAACTGAATGAATGGATCAAAAACCACCTCAAAAATACAAGCTGACACTCAATCTTCGTCCCTTCCTAACTCCAAATACGTTTAGTTTTGGCGCAAACGGTGGTAACAAAGGTTGTAGAGCTACGCGACTTCTCCAACATTGCTTAAAGCGTCAAAGTCTGATTCGGCCTTATTGTAGAGATACAAGGATCTAAAGTGGGGTACACGAAAGTGAAAACTCAGTTTCAGTCCATTAGGGACTTAGCCAAATTTTTGAGCTCCAGAAACAATAATACATTCACTTTTGGAGGCCATGATAGACTAATTTAGATACTAAACTAGCTCTTGATCCAAAAACAAAGTTTGTTCTACACCACTCAAACTTCAACTTTTATTTAAGGTGCAACTCCATACAAGCACTGTAAGTCATAGTTCAAACCAAGTCAAAGTAGCATCACGATAAAGCTTAAATTACCCTTTTTGATCTATTGGAGCATTTTCTGGCCACTTGCTCAACATGAACCCTTCATAACTTTTGTTCATGAGTGTAAGTAGAGTTGTTTGAGCAAGGTTATAATGTTTGTTTGTCATCACATGTTCTCGTTCACCTAATAAAGCAATTCAGGCGAGGACATAACTTGTCATTTCATGTGACTTCTTGATTCCAAACTTCATGAAACTTTTCCAATCATCCATGTGGGTGGAAATTGATGTGAGGCACATAACAGAAGCACCTTTAACATTACTTAGGTATATAACTGAAAAGGGCCAATATGCAAGCAAAGGTGTGTTGCCCAAGTTTAAGTTGGAGCTCACTCTTGTAGATTTGATCTTGACACCTTCATCACCACTTAACATACCATGTTTGAGCTCAAACCCATTGCTTAACTGGTGACAAACACCTAGGGTGTTATAGCCCTCCCCCTTAAAGGAATCGTGTCCCAAGATTTAGGACGAAAGACTTTTATGGAAGAGAGACATGTTGCTAGTTTCTAATATCAACGATAGCTTTAGGCTACATAGCAATGAAGCATCAGAGGAACCAAAATGGTCGAGACAACTTTCTATACTTCTTCTTTGTAGTAAATTTTTGTCAGAAGAATTTCCTTCATTGGCTTCCATAAAGCATTGTTGCATTGGGAGGAATCCAAGATAGCACTATCCTACGTACTTCGTCCTCGATGTACAAAGAGTGATTCAAGCGTAGACTAACTACTTGTAACATCTACTTCCCTAGTGGATATAGCACAGACCTTATGGACTTTGCACTAGACCGCAGTCGGTTGACGGATATTCCTTGCAATGGTGCTATATTTGCTCCCAAGGTTTGAAAAGCAGTTCTCTACTAAAGTGGCTTGAGCACAACTTCTTGTAAAGGATGTGATCATAGACAGGGTAAACATCCTTTGAGGGTATGAGAAGCTAGTTAACCAATATCCAAACTGGTTGTAGCGGTGCAATCACTCAGATGTCAACTGATGGAAAGCTACATAATGTTCCATGTGTGCAGTGCTCTTTCTCCGATAACAACACTGTATTACCTGAGTCCATTGAGTGAGCGGTGAATGTGATAGCTGACTCTATTGACTCAGCGTTTTCGATGACCATTATTTAAGGGAATCCTCATATCCAAGCGGCCATAGTTATCTGGGTTGAATCTGATGCAATCTCTTGGGTAAAAACACATATAAGGTACCAAAGGACAAGTCTGCCTTGGAAATCCTTGCTGAAGAAGGATGATAGCGAGGCCTAGAGGTCAATGAAAGTTGCAAGTATACATCAACTAGAAAAATAGTACACTACTAAGCAGGTTGAGCACAATTTGCCTTCATGGTACAGTGGCGCAGTACGTTGAGTTGACTTGCACTATATCAAAACTATCTTTGTGGAACTACTTTTGACATTGGGGCTTCATTTCTAATGTCAGTCAATATCTCCAAATCACAATTTTGAAATCTGCTGTTTGACACCTTTCAAATTGCTTCCAATTTTAAATGGTACAAATTGACTCGTAGAACACCTCGATTGCTCGACCATTGTTGATAGAAGAGGCCAAGAACAAGGTACAAAGGGGTACAAGGAGTCTTATTTAGGGCATCTAACGGATTATCTAGCAACAATTATTGACCGTGTTACATACCTTGGCATCAATTGCAAACACAACATTCGAATGCGAAGGATGATCGCAGTCACAAAGAAATTACAGATTCTTTACTCTTCTGTTTTCTGTTCATATTTCACAAACTACTGCTCCATTGTGCATGAATTTTGGTAGGAATATAGATCCATGAGTCCCCTAACTGCTCACCAAAATTCAGCTCAAACGGACACTGTTTGTCTATCCAAACAATGCAGCTACCAAAACTGCTCTATTATGTAATTATAGCATACCGAATTGACCAAAATATCTCTCAAATCCGATGTTCCACTCAACCAATCCTCAAACAAACTTAAGGCATTGACATGTCCTAAGTGAGGAATGAGGTCACCAAAGTTTGAGGCCATTCCAACCATGTCTGAGCCACTAATCGTTGACTTGAAGATGTTTGGTTTTATACCCAAAAATCTGGACAGATTTCTCGTTCTTCTCTTTCTTTGCTTCACACATTGTGGTGTGTGTTCTATACTCTCGATCTCTTTGTATAGCAGCAGCAGCTCTTTTCTTTGAGGATGTAGACTAAGGTTTTCCATATGTGATTCTCAGGAAACAACTTAAATCGTTTGATTTAGACACCAACTTGACGATGCACAAGCATTGGACTTGTGGCGATGTTTTCAGGACACAAAGCATACTCTACATGGAGGGACTGTCCTACAGAGATAAGGAAATGTTTCTAATTATCCTTCTATGCTTTATCCAATAAATTCCTGAACAAATCCTTCGGTAGCACCATATACATAACGATACTGACCGAGACTAGGGAAGTGCTTTCTCTAGCTCTTTACTTAGCTGATACCGCATCCTGCACTATCTGTGTGATTGTCCAAGATGGAATTGACTTGATGACACAGGGCTTGGAGAAGAAAGCTATATTGGTATCACTGACCGGCTTTCTATTTCTTTGCTTAACATTGTTTTGTGAGATCTGGCCTTCGTAGTTACCAAAGAGTCGTTACTTAGCTAGAGATCAACCTTCCTATTGGTAACTAATCAGTTGCCTTGAACACTTAAAAAGGTTCCAAATCTTCACTCTTGCACATAAAGGTCAAGACTGGGGCAGGGAGCTCATGAGCACCAGGTGACCTATCATAGGACATAATATCTAGGTCCATTTATCATTCAACTTTAAATATTGTGTAGCCTTCTGATCCAACGGGGATGACATAAGTTGCTCACTAGATGACCGACATTATTATAGGGACCGTCAAGTAGGGTCACTTGTCTACCATCTCTTGCAGTCTGTTAATGTTCCTGTCAATGACCTCCCTTCAAAGGTTATCCTTTGGACGACTCCAGAAGGAAGTCCTATTGTATCTGGTTCAACATATAGATCTTCTGACAAGATAAGGAGAGATAACCAAGGAGGAGCTTATGTGAAAATAACACATCGGTACAGTTCGGCAAGGGATCATGACTAGGAACCTCGATACCAGCGCATGCCGAGCAGCACATCCTTGTGTGTGCACCCACAGGAGGCTCTCGATTTCGTCGTGACACCATAGATCGCTAATCATGGCACTATTACTAAACATACAACCCACAAGAATTTTCATGTGGCACAAATTTGGTTGCATAGGAGCAAGCACAATGAGAAGGAGGGATAGCAAACAAAGGTAGTCACAAGGTTAGGTATCAACAAGGAGGCTGATCCGAAGATCAAAACACAGCAAAAAAGAACATAGCTTAATTGCCAAAGACAACTGAGTAGGGGACTCTTGCCTAATTTCCATATACGTCTTGTGTCCACCACAGTGATTACCAGATAATGATCAACATGAGATTTGGTCTTGCTGAGCAGCAACATGAGATCCAAACCGATAAACATCCAGAGACTTGAAAGAGTTGCAGACAAAACAACGAGATTTGAGGGACAGAGCCAATGCACTGACTAAGGATTCAGTTGATAAAGCAACGACATGATCTGCGAGGAAAAGGTTATGAAGCCAGGGTAGATAGCGATTAAAGTTGCACCAGATCATCAGGAGGAGAAGGAGCAATATGGTCCAACAAGGATTTTTTAGCAGGGTCCTCTCACACCTGGAGCGGGACAACCACGAAACATGCAAGCATTCAAGGGAACTAAACTTGGGCCTAAGGTCAACAAAGGCATGGATAAAGGTCTTCGTAGCACAACGTTCAATGGCTAGCAACCACATGTACAGGCTCAAGGTTCCTAAGAGAGAACTCAATTGGAAACTGACAACCATGAGATTATCAAAACTTGGACGTTGTTCCATGATAGCTCTCTTCAACACTCATATGCTTATCGAGGACAAAAGGGGTGATAGCTATGGCATTACCTAGATAACGAGCATCCGCACCTACATCCTGGTCTTAAGCAAGCATTTTGAAATACTCACTCTAATTAGCTTAAGCGACTATTATTAAGCACAAAGCTCGCACCTAACAAGTAGTCACCTACAACAACATTGCTACACATATCATGCAAAACATGGTGGGAAAGTATTGTTATCATTTATTTCCTTTGGAAGCAAACATACAAGGCGAAGCTAATCACACACTATCTTCAAGCACAGCTATTCAAGCGGCATGGAACAAGGCATTTTGTCTAGCTTCACACAAGGAAGATAGTAGCATCACATTGGTCACAAGTTACTTAGTATTAGAACAAGGTGAGGGAAGCATATTTATGCACAAGCACAATCACGATGCATGCTCGTCCTATTCGTCCTCACAAAATTGCCAGCCTAAGGCGACAATCACGTTCTATGTCGGTGGCATAACACATACTTTCTAGATATATAGCTAGTCGTTCAGCTACATTCAATCTACGCATTCATTGTTAGCATACCTGCAGGCAAATTCATTGCAGCCCATCCCTACAAGAGATAAATAAGCACACAATGAAAACAGTAAACTAAGATACTCTTCATATACACATCCCCTAGATATATATACTTTGGTATCCATAGCTATCCGGCAGATATACCCACAATTAAGTACCTTCATATATACATGTGTGTAACATGTAAATATTCCTAGTAACCATAGCTAACTCTCTCCCTAGACCGATAGTTGGACTGGTCATGCTCTCACAACTCACACTTACCTGGGCCTAGAGGTAATTGATCCATACATTACCATTCAAGTGAACAGGCATCCATACAATAGCATGTCGTATGGACGATGAAAGTAAAAATTGCAATAAAGTACATCCCCCAAAGTTAGTACTTAGATAGCCACCTAATAGTCCTTAACTGGGCATAAAGGAGGATGTCGCTAGCATAGTTTTGTAAATAAGTTTTGATAAATTTGCCTCTAGCTAAAGTTTTAGTTAAAATAGGCTTTTTAAAACCAAAACTTTGCCTGTAACTAATAGTATAAGTTTGCGTTTCAAAACCGATTAGTGAAAACAACATTTGCTTTCAAAGGATTACATTAATATAAGTTCCAAATACATTGCTAGCATAAGTGCATCCTCAGACAAAAGCATGTAGATGAGAAGTAAATATAGAGTCACCGAGCCCACCGACGGTTAACCACCATCTTCAGCAGGCCAAAACCTCACCTGCAACTCGGGTGGGATAAACCCTGAGTACTCGAATGTACTCAACTAGACTTACCCATCATAACCAGAAATAAAATTGACTCTAAGGAGTTTGCAAGGCTTTATAAGTGGTGGTAGCTTGACAACATTTTGCATAAAAAGTGATTAACTCAATTATACAATTATAATTCTGTCATCAAGTTAATTATAACTATCCATCTCTAGATTAGCAATTATCCTATGCCAAACATGTGGTATATCTTTTTAGAGCATATAATAGTAACCATAGTAGGTATAGTAATTCCATGTTTATCTGAACCCTCACATTCCATAATCCAATTACTACGATGTTGGGACTAGCCAAGTTTCTCACTATCCAGAGAGAGACGGCGATTCGAATTGATTTCAACCAGCTAGGGAATTTATTCCTAACACAAACCCAGGTCTACCAGCCACTGATAGCCTTAGGTCACCTTTGGTACAACTCAGGTACACATTTCGTGGGTTCGTACCGCGCTGCATAATCAGGGGACACCAAATGCCAGGACGTTTAGGCCTAGCCTACCCTTGGGCTCAGTCTAGCTCCCCACAAGGAGCGCACAACAGAATGGGGCCCAGGCCTGAGTTGAGCTACTCGGCTTCAGCGGTCAGAACGAGTTATCCGGCCAGCTAAGTGATAGGCATGCGTTCAATCTTGTCAGAAGTGCCAACAATGGTACGGTCCTTAGCCGACACAGATGGGGATAGATCCACACTCAAGACCTCCATGTCTTGTTGCTTCTCTATCGACATCCCGCCCAGTCTCTATTTACATTATCCCATGGTTCTTTTCCACGATAGCAAATATAGCCAACCGTGCTTCGGTATCCACCTATATCTCGCAAGTGATAGGAAATCACCCTGACTTCTACCGGTCTAAGCATGGCTAAGCATATATTCGATCTTGGACCTACATAGGGTTAAAGGTGTATATATCTGGGCAAGGAATTTATATGCATCAAGTGGTTCCAATCAACTCTTATAACCTAATATATCAATCATAAGGAACTCAAGTAATATTTTGTAAAACACTAGGAGACTTAGAATGCTCCGGGGCTTGCCTGGGATCCGACACAAGTCAGTTCAGTTAGCTTGCATCATCTTGGTGACATCTCCGGTCATAGCACTTGCTTAGTCCTTCCATCTTCAGGAAAAGTCCACCATACACCGCCTTCGGGTTCGGTTCCAACCTCATGTCCATCACGTGGTTCATCTAGCGTACCTAGATGAGATGCAAGATGCAAGTGCATGAATATGAAGAATGGTAATATAAGATGCATCATATAATAGCATTCAAGGCAAACACAAGATTATGCAAGACATAGACACCAATAGCTATTTAACTAACATCACACAACTAACTATAGAGAGCAAGCACATCAAGCATGACACAAGTTTAACAAGGTGACAAGTATCATAACTTGACGATCAACAAGGGCATAAGCCACACTTAGCAACACATGGAGTAAACAAACACAACTAGCATATGTCTATTTCTGGACTGGAAACAATAGCTTCATGTTTGGATCATAACTAGAGTTATACAAATCCAATAGCCATGCAACAAGACATTCTGGAAAGCTTATGAAAATTTCTACAATTCATCTTTAATCATCTTAGCATGATTCTCCAGTTAACTAAGTCAAAAATACCCATTTACAGAAATTGGTCTAAACTAAGACAGAGAGCAATCAATTCTGTAACCCAACTTTAAACAGGCATAACTCACAAAATACTTGGCCAAATGCCAGGAAAATTTAACACAAGATGTTTAAGTGAGTTATCTACAACTTTCTTATTATCATCTAGGTGTGATTCAAATCCTAACTAGATCAAACACTAGCATCTTTCAGATCTGCTCCGAATACAATCAAAACTTGACAGAAGAATTAAAAGTCACGTAACTCCTAAACTATCAGGCCTATGGTCTTACAATTTGGAACACAAGCAAGATTATGAAATCTGCTACAACTTTTGTATTCACTACAATCACAAGCAAACATCATTTTCACTATGAAAATAATTGCACAAGCAAAACTGCACATATAGCCCAACAGCAGTGGTATAGAAAATAGATAGCATCTTCAGAGAAGCATAACTGGAGTTCTAGATCTCCAACAAACATGAATCATAACTTTTTTAAAATCTTATAAAGTTTCCTACAACTTTATTATTCTCCTATTAAGATGATTCTATAGTTAGCAAGGTCAATTAATCCAATGAATGAATCTCTGTCTAAAACATGGACAGAAACTGATATACCACTTCAAACAGCTAGAAATGGAGTTATACATGTCAAATAAATTTGGTTCTAGACTTTTTAGAAAGCTTAGAAAATTCTAAACAACTTTGTTGTAAACACCTAAAGCTAATTTGTAACATGCTGGCCTAGGGCTTAACAGGATTAATAGGATACTCATAGCAATAAGTTGCAACTTCTTTTCTGGAAGCCCATCTGCAAATAACTCTGAGGTTAAGCGTGCTTGGCCTGGAGCAATGGGTGACCGACCAGGAAGTTCTTCCCGGGTGCGCACGAGTGAGGACAAAGTGCACAGAAAAGACCTGTGTTGGTCTGTGAGGGCAGTCTATATCCTAGAGAAGCTGCCAGATGTAAGCGGGCCTGTCCTCGGAGAGGCGGGACGTTACAGAATGGTATCAGAGCCGACTCTCGCGGTTTCACGGGCGCGTGTGTCGTAGTTGCGCAGGTATGGTGCGCATGGCTGGTGTGGATCCGTCGTGGTCACATAGCATGGCACATGCGCTGGCTCTGGACACACGGACGTGGCCAAGAGAGGACGCTCCTGGCTTGGGATTGATCGACGAGGACGTTGATCACTTAAGGGGGTGAGGATGTAACATGCTGGCCTAGGGCTTAATAGGATTAATAGGATACTCATACCAATAAGTTGCAACTTCTTTTCCGGAAGCCCATCTGCAAATAACTCTGAGGTTAAGCATGCTTGGCATGGAGCGATGGGTGACCGACCGGGAAGTTCTTCCCAGGTGCGCACGAGTGAGGACAAAGTGCGCAGAAAAGACCTGTGTTGGTCTGTGACGACAGTCTATATCCTAGAGAAGCTGCCAGATGTAAGCGGGCCCGACCTCGGAGAGGCGGGACGTTACATAATTCTACTATTAAGAAGGCCCCACAGTAAGAACAATGAAACCCTCTCTAGGGTTTGGGCAGAAACAGCCACAGAGATTTAAGCAAGTATAACTCAAGATCTACTTAACCAAAATTCATGATATTTAGCTTTTTGAAAATCTTAATAAAAGTACTACAACTCATGTATTGTCATCAAGCCATGATTCATAACTTAACTGAGCCAATTAATTCAAACACGTAGAACTATTCAGAGTGGGAGCAAAGCAATACAGGGCATTTGTCATTTTTATAACTCTTAAAATATAAATCCTAGACTTCTGAAATTTTTACCAGACCTCAAACATCACCTTAGCAGCACTCCATAGAATTTTCACATTTATTTGAGCATAAAAACTGCAGTTATGAAAAAGACAAGACGTGACAAGTATCAAGAACCTAGCTGCATAGATCAATTTTTATAGAAAAATATTTAAACTAAAACATGCCATATTATAGATCTACTGCATAGATAATTTCACAAGGACTCCAAAAAGTCCTCATTTACTATTTTATGATTCTTCTACTAATTACTATAAATTTTCAAAGTTCAGCACAAAAATCTATAAAAATCAAAAGAAAGGAAAGTAATTCTTGCATCGGGGACCCTGAAGTTTCCACAAATTAAACCCTAGACAAATAGATCCTTTACTTGCACTATTCATATGAGTCACTGATTCATCACTTAACCCCCTGGAGAACATCATATTCTTGCAGCGTGGTCCTTGGCCTCTCTTCATCCAGCCGGAAGAAGGGCACCTCGCCGGAGCTCATGATTCCGGTAGCGGTGGTCGTCATCAGCGTCGGATAAGTTGCAGGGGAGCATCCAAGGGCCTGGCGCAGACGCGTGGGGCTGACTCATCTAGGTCGGAGGCGGGCCAGGTTGACCTAGGCCACGCGCATAGGCATTCGCGATGGCCACGGCACCGGTGGTCGCGCGCTACGGCGGCGAAGGAAGGCCTGGGGAGGGGCGCGCGAGGTTAAGAAGAGGGCGGCGGAGCCGATGGCGCACGTGGAGGGACATGAGGGAGCCCGGAGGTAGTGGAGACATGGCACGGCGAGCTACGGTGCTCGGCTGTTTCTTGGCGGACGCGAGAGCGAGAGCTAGAGAGGGAGTGAGTGAGTGCGAGCGACTGAACTGGGCAGCGCGGCGTCTCAGTTAACGCATGCCAGCGCGCGGCGTTGAGGGCCCGGCGTCGGCCACCTGTGGCCACGCGGTGGCCACGCGGCGGCATGTTTCTGCCGTGGTTAGCCATGACTCGGCGCGCGCGCGGCGTTCTTCAGTGACTGAAAACCGACCTGACGACGCGATTTCAAGTCGTTCAATCTCCTAAACTGTGGCAATTCAGCGTTCAATCCCTTAATCAAAGTTGGATATCTACATACCAGCTACAAAGTTGTTTTAGAAATCAAAGACCAATTCTCAATGTATAGGAAGATATAACAGCCCAAAGTTGAGCTCGTCACACTAGTCAATGCTAACACTTGGAAGAATTTGCTAAGTGCTGAAAACAGTGAAAAGTTGATCTTTGTGAGCTAAATTTTAGCATGTTAGGAGCTGAACTAGCCTATGACCCAAAAATAAAAGTTGTTCCTCTCATCAAATACTACAACTTTTCTTTAGTGAACACATCAATGCAAAGTCCCTATGACATAGTTCAAACTAGGTCAAACATACTACATTTAAATGATGACTTACACTTAAACTATGACTTAGTGACCAAATTAGCCCTAGCCATGTATACTAAAGTTGTTCATAATGACACTCTAAACATGTTTAATGTATTCCTAAGGTCACACAAGCACTTTATACATTGGGTACATATTTTACTTTTCAGGTCAACATGCATATCATCACTTAGGAGCTTAATTATGCAAAGTGATCTACATGAACAATGTTCCATTAGCCATCCTAAGCATAGCTAAGGTGTTTTAGTGACTAACATGACCCACTTGCACTCATTCATACATGATCATAAGTATACACAAATAAAACATGAAATAAAAAATCATGTTTCATATGTTTCAATCATATGTTTCCAATATAAAAGCTTATATATGAATGCCTGATGCTCATGCTCATGCAATGCAAGTCAAATTATGCAAGCCTAACACCTAGGGTGTTATAGCCCTCCCCCTTATGGGAATCTCGCCCCGAGATTCGGTGCGAAAGACTTTTATGGAAGAGAGACATGTTACCTAGTTTTCAATATCAGCGATAGCTTTAGGCTACATAGCTTCAAGCACCAGAGGGACCAAATTGGTCGAGACGACCTTCTATACTTGTTCGCTGTAGTAAATTTTTGTCAAAAGAATTTCGTTCATTGGCTTTCATAAAGCATTGTTACATTGGAGGAATCCAAGATAGCACTGTCCTGCGTACTTCAGTCCTCGATGTACGAAGAGTGATTCAAGCGTAGACTAAATACTTGTAACATTTACTTCCCTAGTGGATATAGCATAGACCTATGGACTTTGCACTAGACTACAAGCTTCAGAAAGCTACTTATTACAATGGTTCCATGTTCGTTCACAAAGTTTGAGAGTAGTCCTCTACCAAAGTAGCTTGAGTACAACCTTCCATAAGGAACGAGATCACTAGACAGGGTAAACGTCCTTTATGGCTATGAAAAACCTGAGTAACCAACAGACAGTATCTATGCCTGGTCGTAACCATTCAATCAATCAAATGCCAACTGATGGAAAACTACATAATGTTCCATGCATGTAGTTCTCTTTCTCTGATGATGACACTTTATTATCTGAGTCCATTGAGTGAGCGGTGAATGTGATAGCTGACTCTGTTGACTCAGCATTTTCGACAATCATTAATTGGGGGGAATCCTTGTATCCAAGCGGCAATAGTTATCTGGGTTGGATCTGTGGCAACCTCTTGGGTAAAAACACATATAAGGTACCAAAGAACATGTCTGCCTTGGAAATCCTTGCTGAAGAAGGATGACAACGAGTTCTGAAGGTCAAGGAAAGTTGCAGGTATATGCTTGACCTAAAAACAGTACACTACTAAGCAGGTTGAGCACAAGTTGCCTTCATGGTGCAGTGGTGCAGTAAGTTGGGTTGACTTGCACTATCGCAAAATTAGCTTTGTTGAACTACATTTGCCATTGGAGCTTTCTTTCTAATGTCAATCAACAACTCATACTCATAATCTGAAATCTGTTGTTTGACACCTTTCCAATTGTTTTTGACCCGACAAGGCACAAATTGACTTTGTAGAACACCCCGATTGCTCGAACATTATTGATAGAAGAGGCCAAGAACAAGGTACAAAAGGGGCCAAGGAGTCTTCTTTAGGGTATCTAAAGGATTATCTAGCAACAATTATTGACCGCATTACATACCTTGGCATCAATTGCAACACAACTTTCGAATGCGAAGGGTGATCGTAGTCACAAAGAAATTACAGATTCTGTACTCTTCGGTTTTCTGTTCATATTTCACAAACTAGTGCTCCATTGTGCACAAATTTTGGTAGGCATTTAGATCCAAGAGTCCTTTAACTACTGACCAAAATTCAGCTCAAACGGATACCGTTTGACTATCCAAACAAATCATCTACCAAAACTGCTCTGTTCTGAAATGGCAGCAAACCGAGCCGACAAGATATCTCTCAAATCCGATGTTTTACTCAACCAATACTCAAACCAACTTAAGACATTGAAGGGTCCTAAGCAAAGAATGAGATCACCAAGTTTGGGGTCAATCTAACTTCGTTTGAGTCACTAATCGCTGGCTTGAAGATAACCGGTTTAGTGCCACAAAATCCTGGATAGATTTCGCGTTCTCCCTGTTCTTTGCTTCACACGTTGAGGTGTGTGTTTTGCACTCTTTAACCTTTCTCATAGCAGCAGCAGCCTTTCCCTAGCTGAGGATGGAGGCTAGAGTTTTCCTCACATGCTTCTCTGGTAACACTTCAACCATCGTTCTAGACACCAACTTGACTATGCACAAGCATTGGACTTGTGGGTTGTTTTTGCAGGGCACAAAGCATTATTCCACCTATAGGGCATTCCTGCATAGACAAGGAACCGTTTCTGAATATTCTCTGGCACTTGGTCCAATAGAATCCAGGACACATGTGTTAGTGGCACCTAGGGGCACAAAGATGCTGACTGAAACTAGGGACGTGCTTTCGCTAGCTCCTACATAGCCGATACAACGTCTTGTACTATCAGTGTGATTGTCTAAGATGGAAATTGACTTGATAGCACAGGTTTTGGAAAACAAAGCAGTAGTTGCATTGCTAAATGGCTTGTTGTTACATTGCTCTACGAGACATAGCCTTCGGGGCTACCAAAGAGTCGTTACCTAGCTAGAGATTAACCTTCCTACTGGTGACTAATCAGTTGGCTCTCAACACTAAAAAGGTTCCAAATCTTCACTCTTGTACATAACAGTCAAGACTTAGACAAAAGCTCCTAAGCATTAGGTGACCTATTACAGCACATAATATCCTAGTCCATTTATCTTTCGACTGATAACTTGTCTAACTTTAAGTGTTGTGCATCTTTCTGATCCAACGAGAATGACATAAGTTGCTCACTAGATGACCGATGTCATTACAAGGGACAGTCACGTCGAGTCACTTGTCTACCATCTCTTGTAGTTTGTTAATGTTTAGGTTAGTGACCTATTCTTCAAGGTTATCCTTTGGACGACTTCAGAAGGAAGTCCAATTGCATCTGATTCAACATACAGATCTTCTACCATGCTAAGGAGAGATAACCAAGGAAGAGCTCATATGAGAATAACATATCAGGTGCAGTTCTGCAATGGATCATGACTAGAAACCTCAATACCAGCGCGTACCGAGCAGCACAGCCTTGTGTGTGCACCCACAGGGGCTCTCGGTTTTCGTTGCGGCACCGTAGATCACTAATCGTGGCACCATTACTGAACATACAACCCCACAAGAAATCTTACATGGCACAAATTGTGAAGGAGGGATAGCAAACAAAGGTAGTCACAATGTTAGGAGTCAACAAGCAGGGGATCCAAAGATCAAAACACAACACAAGAGAGCATAGCCTGATTGTCGAAGACAACTGAGTAGGGGACTCATGCTCAATTTCCATATACGCCTTGTATCCACCAAGTGATTACCAGATAATGATTAACCTGAGATTTGGTCTTGTCGAGCAGCAACATGAGATCAAGACTAATAAATGTCTAGAGACTTGAGAGAGTTGGAGACAAAAACAAACGAGATTTGAGGGACAGAGCCAAAGCACTGACTAGGGATTCAGTTGATAAAGCAATAACACGATCTATGAGGAAAAATGTTCCAAAGCCAGGGTAGATAGCGATTAGCAGTTGCACCAGATCATTAGTAGGAGAAGGAGCAATGAGATCTAACAAGGATTTTTGAAGCAGGGTCTTCCCACACAGAAGTGGGATGTAACACCTCTGGTGTTTTGACCTAGCACTAAAATTTGACATGTCATCATATGCATTGCAAAGCATTCATAAAGTAGAAAATTTTGAATGCATTCACTAAATAAGCTTTATTTCGTAATGTTGTTATTTTATGTGAAGTGATTCAAAACCCTAAATAAAGATCATGACCACAAGGGTCAAATTTCATGTGATCATGTGAGGCCATGTGTCATTTGACTCAAATAACCCTAATGGGCCATGTTACTGGTCAAAAATCAAAGTTAAAGTAAAAAGGTAAACAAATCAAATTTGAATTCATATTCAAATCATAAAAGTCCTTTTTGCCCCTTTTGACTAATTAAACATCCATGTGGATTTTGGGGTTGAGGTAAAAAGCAAAGTTGAAGATTATTTTATAAGGATCAACTTTGGTATTCAAAGTTTTTCAAGTTTACATATAAAAATTGGAGTAATTTTGAAATGATTCAAATGCTCAAATCTACCCCAAATTCAAATTTCAAAATGGAAGCAGAATTGAAAATATTTCTTTAAGCAAAGTTGTAGAGTTTGAAAAGTTGAGCAACTTTCATTTTTGGAGATTTTCAACTTCTTTAGAAAATTTGTGAGTAATTTGCAAAATTAACGCAGTGGCAATTCTGTAAATATTTCAAAATTAAAAATCAGCCAAGCGCCACCTCTCTGCTTGCCGCCAACGCCATGCTATTGTCGCCGCCGATCATTTTGTGCCGCTTCTTTGTGCATTGACACATAGCCGGCACCGTGGCAAGCTCGGGCGTGCGCTGTCGACGCCGGGCAACCCCTTCCCGGCTATAAATAGCAGCAGCCACCGCCGTCATCCCTGTTTTTCCCCTCTGCTCTGCTCCATCGCCAGCTAGCTCTACCGCTCGCCGTAGCCACTGTCGAGCCACGTCCGTCATGCCTAGCTACGCCAACGCGATCGCCTCGGCCTTACGCTTCTCTATGGCATGCTTACGTCGCTTGGGTTGGTCGGAGTCGCCCGGCACAACGTCTTCTTCCTCGGAGCCGGCCGGAGCTCCGCCACCATCGACTCGACTGTGGCCTAGGCTGTTCCAGACCGTCTCCATCTTCACCAAATGTACCTGGCGTGACCGTGGTGAGCTACTGAACGTGATGTTCACTTCACTTTTGACTCTACTGCTTTGTTGCCAGGGTTACACCGTGCGCCGTCAGTGCCTGAGCCGCCATGGCTAGCGTGAAGCCTTCTCCGGTGCGCCTTCTACCGATCTGAGGGCTGGGATGGGTTCGTAGGATGGTGTAGATCATTTGGGTGCGGTCTGCCTCGCCGGAGCAGTCACCGTCGGCTGCGTTTTGGGCCAGCCAGTGATGGCAGCACCGCTGTGACCTGTATGTGTCACTGACGAGTGGGGTCAGGATTGTCAGTGAGAGTAAAGAGAAGAACAGTAAGGCTTTGTTATTTTCTGATTTTGAATAGTACTGAATCTTTAGAAATTTGTAGGAAAATAATCATAGCTCCAAAAATTCTGAAATTTTGTGTGTCGCCTCTGTACATGCTATAGTATGGTTTAAAAATTTGAAACTTGAAACTTGAATAAATTTTTAATGTTCAAATATTCAGTCCATTAATTAATAAATGCAATTTCCATGATTTTTGTAGGCCACTGTATAATTCCAAAAAATATGAAATTTGTTTTGGTACACTAATGTCATGAGGAAGCTTACATAAAATTTTGAGGTCATTTTGAACAAGTTCATTTTTGGGCTTATTTCCAAATTAATTCAAAAATAAATAAAAGCAAACCCTAAGTGTTTGATTAGTGTTTGATCTTGTTTTGGTCATGTTTTGTGACTAGTAGGGTTTCAAGATTAGTTTGGTCAAGTCACATGTGTGATTCTTGACTGGTAGGATTGCAAGTTGGTTTTGTTGGCTTGCAACTGTACCATGAAGGAAAATCATATTCGGGGTGTTTTTACATTTCATGTACCATGAAAGCATCATGTTTACATTATCATCATGTTAAAGCATATGTTATCATTTCGTGTAGAACCCGAGAGTGAAACGATTCTAGTTGAGCAAGTTCTGGAAGAATCCCCGATTGTCACAGGATTTGATATTTGTGGTACTAATTCCGGAACCCGAGGTCATCAACGAAGGCAAGCCCCTGGTTTATGCATTAAACCCTTACCTTATTTACTTTGAAAAGTTTATCACCTATGTTACCTATTGCATTAAGTTGATTTATTCAAATGTTACCTACTTGATGCATTGCCTACCTTGTTAATTGTTTACCATCCCTGAAGATGTTTTCATTTACAAAGGTGTAGAATGCTTAGTATGCTTTATGGTAGGCTTTCAATGTAAAAGTTTTGATATAATCAAAGATGGCATACTGGCCAAAGAAAGAAAGAAGAAAGAATGAACTAGAGACTAGTTCAGGTAACTTATCTTGAATGTTGGGTAATGTTGCCGACTATGTCGCTTAAAGGCCACTCATTGTGGATCTTCTAACTGAGACACTTTGTAGTACTGGTCACATACTCTAGTAAGCCTACTTCGGCTAATCCGATACTAAGATGAATGCCCATGCACTAGGAGTGGAGAGATGGTAGGAGTAGCGTGTACCCTTGTGGCTGGAATAGTGGCCGGATTTGAGGTGTGCTGTGCTCTCGGGTGGCAGTGGAGATGGCTTAGTATAGGAGGATCCGGTAGCGAGGTTGATATATACAAGATTAAGTTCTACATATGTCGTGTGATAAGGAATCCCCAGCTAGGACTTGAATCAATTCGAATTGCCAGTGCTCCACGAATATGGAGACTCAATTCATTATAGAAGCAATGTAGGATTGGTGAATTACTAAAATATGAGAAAAGAATGGAATGAGAAGGAATAGAATATGGGAAATGTACATTTAGTTGAGATAATGAACTTAAAGGACTTTGGGGTAAAACTTGAAAAATAGGATGAAGAATAGTAAGCTTTTGGCAAAGAACTTTTGAATCTTGCTACATCCTCACCTTGCCCCAACACCTGCATCTTTAAAGTTTTTCACCCCCTAGTTATGTCAGGTTAGTCTTGTTGAGTACTTTTGTACTTAGGGTTTGTTAACCCTTGTTGCAGGTGAGTCGCATGCGCAGGCTTGTTTTGGTCCCTACTGCATGTCCGTGTTTGAAGTCAATGACGATGAGGAGTGATGAATGGCCTTTGGACAAGGCACTAGTTTGTATGATAAATAAAGTTAATGTAATATTATCCCGCTACTATGGTTGTATGACACTTATGGTATTGTAAGTTTGAAAACAACTAGTTTGTAAACTATGTTATCTTAAGACTTCCGCTATCTTTTACTCTGATGTATATATTTGAATAAACTGTTGTAATCTACAATGACTAGTGATTGGGATCCTTGTTCGAAAAAGATTCGTGGATGATTCGGGTTTCCCGAGGACACCCGATAGACCTGTTAAGTTGTTCAGAACTCATGTACGCTATCAGCGGTCTGTTGAGACAACGATAGGTGCATGTGGGCCCGATTTCTTAGGAGGTTCTGCCACAGCTAGTATCAAAGCAGTTCCTATCTAAGATCATTGTAGGTTACTTTGGAAAACCTTCATAATGATTTGGATCAAAGAAAGTAAACTTGATATTTTGGAGTTCAAATTTCTTTCTTCTTACCTTTGATCTAGTCTCAATCTTACCTTATTTGAAAGTTCAGTGGCGGATAATATGATTAGGTTTGTCCTATGTATTAAAAATCTAGGTACTTATGATTATATAAATCTTTTGTACCTAGATTCGTAAGATCGATTCATGCATCATGCTTGAGCACTTTGCATAATAATTCCCCTTAATAGTGGTTGGGTAAGTAATGTCAATCCCATTCTTGCTAACCTCCATTATCCTCAAGCTATTCTTATAGTCCTACCCTAAATTCTATAGGCTATGGCAAAGACCAAGAAAACCAGCACGCAAGTCCACCAGACCTCATGGAGTCCCTCGTCACCAGTTGGCACCAAGGAACCACGAGCTTGGTGAAGGAAGTGCCAAGACCCTAGGAGATGAAGGATCTTCAAGCAATCCCACCAACATCGAGAACCTCAACAAGGAGCTCAACACTCTTCGTCAAGGTCATGCCAAAGATCAAGAAGAGCTAGCGGAAATGCAAAGGGGCATCACCATGACCATGGAGCTATGGAATGAAGCCTGGACACAAGAGGATGCGGCCAATGAACGCGTCCATGAGTTGGAGTTCTACAGTGGAAGACCTAGAGATGGACAATGCCATTCTTCATGAGATTGTCCACATGCTGTATGATCAACTTCATCCTCCTCATGGGGATGGTGAAGTTACAGATGAAGAAATGATTGTGAATCCAGGAGAAGTCCATGATGAAGAAGAGGAGGAGGATCCTGAGGAATTAGTGTACTTCTCAGATGAAGATGAGGTTTCATCCGGTATGGGCACGGACACCGATGACTGAGAGCTCGGAGTAGTAATAGTTCCTTTACTGCTTTCTTAGTGAACCAGGGTTGTCTTGTGGGATAACAAGACATGTAATTTAAATAAGTAACCCTTTGTAGCATGAAACCTTTTAAATGCTTTCAATAAAGAATAATGTAAGTAAACGTGTTTCTCTAACAGATGCCTCGTCCAATCACCCGAGCTGGTGCTAGTGGCTCGCATGATGATGATGAGTGCCCAAATCCTCCACCAATGCCTCTAACTATGGCAGATGCTATAGCCACACTTGTCAATGCAATGACAGAAAATGCTAGGCTATTAAGGGAATTGGCTCAGAACCAACAAGCACCATACCCTAATCGTGGCCGCCGTAATAATGGAAATGAGGAGTCAACCTATGTTGATTTTACTGACACACGTCTGCCTGGTGTTTTCTAAGGCAGAAGAGCCTTTAGAAGCTAACGATTGGCTTAGGACAATAGAGCAAAAGTTTGAGCTAATTCACTGTACCGAGATATAGAAACCAAGGTTTGTGGCACAGCAACTCTGAGGAGCTGCTGGTGCCTGGTGGGCAAATTTGGTAGCAGTACAGCCCATTGGTCACCAAATCACCTGGAGGGAGTTTAAGGATGCCTTCAAGGCGCACTATATTCTAGATGGTGTGATGACCATGAAGTTAGAAGAGTTTTTGGCCCTTAAGCAAGGGGAGCACCCAGTGATGCATTATGTTGGGCGCTTCAATCACCTATCGCAGTATGCTATAGAGTATGTGAATACTGATAGGAAGAAGAAGAATCATTTCCTTAGAGGCCTGAACACTAAACTTCAGACCATGATGGCAACTTGTGGCAATGCAACTTATCATGAGACAATCAACATTGCTATCGCTTCAGAGGAGAATTACCGCCGACACAAGGAGGCAAAGAAAAAGAAAATATCTGCTTTCGAATCGTCGAGTGGAAAGCGTCAAAAGATAGTCTACCATCCTCAGAATCATGGCCGTACGCCATTATGCCCACAACAAGGCCAAGGCAGGCAGCAAATCTTTATTCGCCCTGCAACTAATACGCCTTATCCTCATCAAGCACCACAGCAGCAAAATAATACAAATAATGCAAACCGCAATGCTACTCCCCAGAATCACAATTATCCATGCTATAATTGTGGTAAACCCTAGACACTTTTCCTGAGAATGTCCGTATCCTAGGAAAAACAATCCTGATGCACCTAAAGCCCCTGTTACTCAAGCTCAGAATCAGTACAAGGGCAATGCTCAGAATAGTCAGAAGGGTCAGGCTGAGAAGAAAACTAGAAGGGTCTTCTATACTCAGGTGGATTCTATTCCAGAAGGAGAACCAGTAATGATGGGTATGTTTCCCATTGCTAAGCATCCCTGCAATTACCTTATTTGATTCTGGTGCATCTCATACATTCATCAATCGTACATTTGTTGTGAAGCATGGGATAGCTATTGGGGAAACAAAAGAACCCTATCATATACAGTCGCTCGGGGGATGAATCTATACAAGGGAGGTAGTTCAGCATGTACCTATTGATTTGGGAGGATATGAGTTCCCTACCAATATGCTGATATTAAAGGATCAAGATATAGATGTGATCCTTGGTATGAACTGGTTAACCCAACACAGGGGCTATCATAGATATCCGGCGTAGAACCATAAGGGTAAATGCACCTAACAGCAAAACCCAACTTCTCATCCAACTTCCCTTTCCTAAGAGTACAGTGGAAACAGTCTGTGCAACTATTGTTGAAGAAGCCAAGAAAGTTTCAGTGGTATGTGAGTTTATGGATGTCTTTCCTGATGATCTGCCTAGTCTGCCACCAGACCGAGATGTAGAGTTTAGAATTGATCTGAAACCAGGAACAGCACCTAGTGTCTAGAAGAGCATATAGAATGCCACCCAAAGAACTAGCAGAATTGAAAATGCAACTACAAGAGTTGTTAGACAAGGGTTTCATTCAACCCAGTTCATCACCTTGGGGATGCCCTGCTATCTTTGTGAAGAAGAAGGACCAAACCTTAAGGTTATGTGTTGACTATTGGCCATTAAATGAAGTCACCATCAAGAACAAATACCCCTTACCCCGAATTGATTTGCTTTTTGATCAACTTGCGGGAGCTAAGGTGTTCTCAAAGATAGACTTGAGATCAGGATATCACCAGATTAAGATCAGACGAGAAGATGTACCGAAGACAGCGTTCACTACCCGATATGGTTTATATGAGTATCTAGTCATGTCTTTTGGGCTGACCAATGCCCCTGGCTCATTTCATGTACCTGATGAACTTAGTTTTCATGCCCTGAGCTAGATAAGTTTGTAGTGGTGTTCATCGATGACATTCTTATCTATTCTAAAAGCAAAGGGGAACATGCAGGAACATCTCCGTATTGTTCTACAAAGATTAAGAGATCACCAGCTATATGCCAAATTCAGTAAATGTGCATTTTGGTTGGAGGAAGTACAATTTCTAGGGTCATGTGTTATCTACTGAAGGTATAGATGTTGATCCGAGCAAGGTAGAAGAAGTCCTTAACTGGAAAGCACCTACCACTAGTTCATCAAGTTCGTAGTTTTCTAGGGTTGGCAGGGTATTATCGTCGGTTCATCCCTGACTTCTCTAGAACTATGAAGCCAATTACTGGACTGCTGAAGAATCAAACTAAGTTTGTATGGTCGATAGAATGTGAGAAGGCCTTTAGACATTGAAGAAGTTGCTGACAACTGCACTAGTATTAGCACAACCTAATATCGAGAGGCCATTTGATATCTTTTGTGATGCATCTGGAATTGGTATTGGCTGTGTTCTTATGCAAGAAGGCAGAGTCATAGCGTAAGCTTCCAGACAACTCAAGAAGCATGAAGAACATTATCCTACCCATGATCTTGAATTAGCTGCTGTTGTTCATGCACTCAAGATTTGGCGACATTATTTATTGGGCAATATCTGTCATATCTATATGGATCACAAAAGTTTGAAATACATCTTCACTCAGTCAGAGTTGAATATGAGGCAAAGAAGATGGTTAGAACTTATCAAAGATTATGACTTAGAAGTGCATTATCATCCAGGCAAGGCTAATGTGGTTGCCGATGCCCTGAGTCGCAAGAGTCATTGCCATTGTCTGACTGTGGAACCTATGCAATGAACGTTGTGTCAAGAGATGGAGCATTTAAATTTACAAATCATAGAACAAGGTTCCCTATCCAATATTGTAGTTGAGTCCACTATCAAAGATCAGATCATTACTGCTCAATAGAAAAGTAAGGGCATAGCCCATATCAAGGATAAAGTCAGATCTGGAAAAGCCAACATGTTTCAAGATTGATGAATCAGATGTTGTATGGTTTAAGGATAGATTGGTAGTACCCAAAAATCTAGAGCTTACGAAAGTAGATTCTTGATGAAGCTCATTCTACAAGATACTCCATTCTACAAGATGCACTCAGTCGGAAATCTCATTGTAACACTATGGAAGCATTGTTAGAAGATGGCTTCAATTTGTTACATCCTGTTGTACTGCACAATATCACTATCAGTTGTTCACTTGAGAGCAAAATCATAGAGCTGCTAGCAGATAGATGTAGGTATAAGTCACATCAAGAGAAAAATGCAAGAGAAAGAAACCAAACATTTCAGATTAGATGAAAAGGGTGTACTATGGTTTGAGGACCAACTTGTGGTACCGAAAGACCTTGAGCTTAGAAATCAAATTTTAGATGAGGCTCATTCGTCCAAATTGTCTATTCATCCAGGGTAGTAGTAAGATGTACCAAGATTTGAAAAACCCATTTTTGGTGGACTAAGATGAATAAAGAGATCGCAGCCTATGTCGCTAGGTGCGACAACTGCAGCAGAGTAAAAGCTATTCATATGAAATCTACCGGATTACTCCAGCCATTACCTGTTCCAGGTTGGAAATGGGAAGAAATCAGTATGGACTTTATCACAGGCCTTCCAAGGACACCACTAAGGCCACGATTCCATATGGGTCATTGTAGATCATCTCACAAGTCAGCACATTTTATACCTGGTTCACACAACATATCACGTGGGGAAGTACGCTGAGTTGTACATTTCTCAGATTGTGAGACTACATGGAGTACCTAGGACCATAATCTTAGACCGATGACCATAGTTCATAGCTCGTTTCTAGGAACACTTAGACCAGGCCTTGGGAACTAAGCTAATCAGAAGTTTCGGCATACCATCCATAGACTTTCGGACAGACAGAGCGAGTGAACCAAATCTTAGAAGATTTGCTAAGAGCTTGTGTTATATCTTCCAAGGGTTCAGTGGGAGAAATGGTTATCCTTTAGCTGAGTTCTCCTACAACAATAGTTATCAAGCAAGCATCAAGATGGCTCTATTTTAAGCGTTGTATGGCTAAAATGTAGAACTCCATTGAATTGGATTGAGCTCAGGTGAAAGGAGATACTTTGGTATTGACTTTGTCAATGAAGCTGAAGAGCAAGTGCATGTTATCCAATAGCATATGAAGGCAGCTCAATTGAGACAAAAGAGTTATGCTGATAAAAGAAGAAGACCACTGACTTTTGAAGTGGGTGACTATGTATACTTGAAAGTATCACCCATGAAAGGGGTGAAGAGATTTGGAATGAAAAAGAAGCTTTCGCCTAGATATGTAGGGCCATACAAGATTCTAGAATGAAAGGGGAATGTTGCTTATAAGTTACAACTCCCACCAGAGATGAGTGCAATATTTGATGTCTTTCATGTTTCTCAGTTGAAGAAATGTCTTCGTGTACCTGAAGAAGCTATTGCACCCACCAACATAAAACTCCAATCGGATTTGACCTATGAAGAAAACCAATCCGAGTGTTAGAAGAGATGGAAAGAGTTACTACGGAGTAAGATCATTAAGTTCTATAAGGTGGTGTGGAACTAATCAAAGTGAACAAGATGCTACGTTGGAACGAGAGGATTATTTACGAGAGGTTTATCCCGCCTTTTTCAAGAATGGTAGGTCTTGCAAATCTCGGGACTGAGATTTTTATAAGGGGGAGGGGCTGTAACACCCTAGGTGTTAGCCTTGCATAAATTGACTTGCATAGCATGAGCATGAGCATCAAGCATTCATAATTAAGCTTTTACAATTGAAACATTTGATTGAAACATATGCAACATTGCTTGTTATTTCATGTTTCCTTGTATATATGCATATGATCATGAGTGAATACATGTAAATGGTTTATGTGAGTCACTAAAACATATTAGCTACATTTAGGTTAACAAATGGAACATTGTTCATGAAGGTCACCTTTCATGATCAAGCACTTAAGTGATGTTACATGTGTTGACCTAGATAGCCCTATGTGTGACCAATGCATGAAATGAGTGTGTGACCTTACAAATAGCTTAAACATGTTTAGAAGATCTTTATGAATAACTTTGGTATTCATGGTTAGGGGCAATTTGGTCACTAAGCCATAGTTTGAATGTATACTATCATTTGAATGTAGCATGTTTGACCAAGTTTGAACTATGTGCTAGAGACCTTGCATGGAAGTGGTCACTAAAGCAAAGTTGTAGTATTTGGCAAGAGGAACAACTTTTATTTTTGGGTCATTGACAGGTTTAGCTCCTAACATGCTTGAATTAGGCTCACAAAAATCATGAAATCACTGATTTCAGTACTTAGCAATTTTTTCTAACTTTTAAACCCTGACAGTGTTGACAGCCCTACTTTGGGAAGACATAACACGAGTTTGGTTGAGAGTTAGCACATGATCCTTTAAGACCAATTGAAGCTGGTACATAGAGCTACAAGTTTGATTTAGATCGTTGGCACTAATTCCTCTTGGTTTGGGAGATCAAGCGCTGCCAATTCGCGCTGTCAGACAACTCGCCAACGCTGATGGATGACTGAATCGAACGGCTACAGTGACTGACTGTCAGTAGAGCTCACACGCCGCGTGGAGCCGAGGCAAGCCATGTGTTGCCGGTGCCCTGCCCAGTGCGGCCACGCCAGGCCAGTGAGCGCCTTTATCACCCCAACGCTCGCCCACACTACCCCGCGCTCACATTTCCTTTTCTGGCCTCCTACTTCACCGTCCACAACAGCCGCAGCAGCGCCAAGCTCGCCGTCAGTCGCTTGCCAGCCACCAGCTTGCCTCGCCTCGCTTCTCCACCACTGCAACCACCCCACTGTCACCCTCATGACTCACCACAGTCTGCCCGTACTCGCTGACCGGACCCGGTAGGCCTTCGTGCCGTGCTTGACCTTGCTGGAGTATCACCGCCTGAGCCCGGCACCATGGCTGGAGCGCCTCCATCCACCATTGGCTGTGAGATCTTGTGTGTTAGGTTCATCTTGGTTAGTAGATGCTCGTCTGTGCTTTAGCTTGCATCGCCATGGCCACCACCTGCGTAGCGCCATCGTCTAGCTCCACTGAGCCGCCATGGCCGCCGTCGTCGTCCTTCGCGCCTTTGATCCGCCCGCCTAGATAGCCCAACGTGTGCGCCAGGTCGAGGATGTCACCGTAGTGTAGGTGCCGTCGCCTGATGAAGCTCGCCGTCAATGAGCTTTGGTCGCGCAGCGTTGAATAGCGCCGCCTCCTTTGTTTTACCGTTGCTGACACTGTGGGTCCCGTCTGTCAGTGGCTCAGTCTTGAAAGCTAGTGCATTTATTTTCAGATTTACATTCAACTTTGAAAATTTATAAGTAGAGTTCTAGAGCTCCAAATTTTG
Organism: Miscanthus floridulus; assembly: GCF_019320115.1. Classification (NCBI taxonomy): domain Eukaryota; kingdom Viridiplantae; phylum Streptophyta; class Magnoliopsida; order Poales; family Poaceae; genus Miscanthus; species Miscanthus floridulus. Next base: position 67,749,918 of record NC_089597.1, on the reverse strand, counting down.
TGAACCAAATTTTGTAGTGTTTCCTTAGGAAGTGTAGTATTTAGGAAAAATATGATATTAGCATTTTCAGTAGAGTTTTTGGAGGTTTTAAATTGAAACTTGAAATGTGTTTTTGAAGGTATGTAAACTTGTTTATTTTATATCTAGAGTTCCTTTGCTCCAAAAATTATGAAATTTATGTGGTGAGCTATTCTTAACAAGTATAAGCTCTGGTAAAAATTTGAGGGTCAGTGCATGTATGGATTTGTAGTTATAGATTTTCCTTTTATAATTAGGTAATCCTTGTATGAATTTTTATAAATTATTTATGAATCCTATATTCATGAAATTTGTTGGAGATTGTCCTAGTACCATATGGATGTTAAGAAAAATATAAAATATGTTGCTTGACACTTTCCACTAGGGTTTTCTATTTATGCTATTTTAAGCCTTTCTGCCTTGTCATTTTTGCATAGGATGTTTTACTTGGTAAAAGGGCATGAAACTTTTACAGTAGTCTTTTGGTAGCATTACTAAGGCACTGTAAATTGTTCAGAATTTATGATGCACATTTAGTATATGTTTATTATTTAACCTAAGTATCTAAATAAAATAATAAAGCCACTTAAATAAATAGTTTGGGCTTTACCATTATGTTTTCTTGAGTGTATTTGGTATGCTTGAACTGTTGGTAGACTTTGTGTTGTCAAAATTTGAATGCTTACATGAAGTAAAAGTATTGTTGCTTTATAATTCGAGTTGGGAGGGTTTTCAGACAAATTCTATAGTTTGGTGTGTTGCATAGTGAAAATGATGTTTGCTAGTAAAAATGGTTAATAACAAAGTTGTAGATAACTTCTTCATATATCTTGTGTAAAAATTTTAGGACCATAGTCCAAAGGGTTTAGAAGCTATAGCTGTTTAAAGTTAGTATTTCCGAATTGTTTGCTCTTTGGAATTTCTGAACAGGCACTGGATTGATTGTCTGTTTTGGGTTAAGATAAATTGTGAATTAGCTTTTGGTGATTAAATAAGAGTTGTAGACAATTTTATAAGCTTTCTAGGAAGTCCAATATCATAGCATTTAGATAAGTAGAACTCCAGTTATTAGTAAAACAATTAGCTAATGTTTGGTGGTGTAGTACATGAATTGTGAAGTGTTTGATTTAGTAATTAAGAAGAGATATGCACATACTCAGTAAAACATGATACACTTGTTATTCCTTAAACAACATTCAATTAAGAATACTTATAAGAATGCATTCATCATGTATCATCTGACTATACTTGTCAACATATATGCATTCGCAATATCTAATGCCATATTCATGCATCTAGGATCGTCGGAGGAGATAACGTTGCTTGGAGTTTCGACGAAGGAGAGGAAGGGGACCAGTAGGAGAATCCTCAAGCCACAGCTCCTGAAGGCGAGGAGCAGAACCCAGAAGAGCTTCTAGAGTGCCCTGATCACTGCCCCACTTCCTTTCTGAAAGGCAAGCCCTGGAGCATTCTAAGTCTCCTAGTATTTTACAAAATATTACTCAAGTTCTTATGATTGATGCATTAGGTTATAAGAGTTGATTGAAACCACTTGATGCATATAAATTCCTCATCTAGAATACTACCTTTAACCCTATATAGGTCTAGGATCGAATATATGCTTAGCCATGCTTAGACTGGTAGAAGTCGGGTGCTTTCCTGTCACCTGCGAGATATAGGTGGATATCGAAGCATGGTTGGCTATATTTGCTATCGTGGAAAAGAACCATGGGGTGAAAGTAAATCGAGGCTAGGGCGGAGTCTATGTGTAGGTTGACTCATGTGATTCCGTCTGTGCTGATCAAGGACCATACCGTTGTTGGAACTTCTAACAAGATTGAACTGCATGCCTATCACTTAGCTGGCCAGGATAACTTGTTCCAACCACTGAAGCCGAGTAGCTCAACTCAGATCAGGCCCCGTTCTATTGTGCATTCCTTGCAGGGAGCTAGACTGAGCCCAAGGGCAGGCTAGGCCTGAACGTCCTGGCATTTGGTGTCCCCTGATTGTGTGGCGCGGTACGAACCCACGAAATGTGGACCTGAGTTGTACCAAAGGTGACCTAAGGCGACTAATGATCTGGTCTGCCTAGGTTTGTGTTAGGAATAAATTCCCAGCTGGTTGAAATCGATTTGAATCACCATCTCTCCCGGATAGCGAGAAACTTGGCTAGCTCCAGCATCAGTAGTAACTATGTTATGGAACATGATGGTTCGAATGAATATGGAATTACAATACCTGCTATGGTTACTATTGTATGCTTTTAAAATGATATACCACATGTTTGGCATAGGTTAGTTACTAATTTAGAGATGGATAGTTATAATTAAATTGATACTAGAATCATAATTGTATAACTGAGTTAATTCACTTTTAATGCAAAATGTTGTCAAGCTATCTCCACTTATACAGCCTTGCATGATCCTTGGAGTCATTTTATTTCTGGTTTATGATGGGTAAGTCTAGCTAAGTACCTTCTCGTACTCAGGGTTTTATTTCCCATTATTGCAAATGGAACTATGTATCATGGTTATTGCAAGAGTTGCTTCTATCCCGTTGTGGATGAGGAGTAAGCCTTGGGTAGGCTTCTTATTTAATCCTTCTACATGCTTTTGTGGATTGTGATCCTATCTTGGCACTGTATTAAACTATATTAGCAAGTGCTATTTCCAAACTTAATTTGCTTCCGCTTTTATCCATTAAACTTGGTTTGTAATAACTTTGTTTCATACTCTGATGATGGAAATGTATCTGTGAACTTTATGTAATATGTGACATGTATGTTCAATCATGTACTATCTTGGTTGTTGTAAATCGTTTATCGAGACCCGTCGTGGTACTCGACGGACTACCAGGGTTTATATGGGTTCAAGTATGACAGTGCGACCACTTGTGGGCTACCATTGTACTTGTACTCTTATAAATTGGTCGGTTCTGTGACATAGTTCCACTTGTGCTTGTAGAATTATTTATATGCAGGAAATATGGCAAAAATAGGCCAAAATGGTGACAAACATGGACCAAGGAAGCAAGTGGACATGTCAGGGCCACCTGGGCCCATAGGACTAATGCCACCTAGGTGCTGCCCTAGCCCCACCAAATGCTAACTTGGCACTTTGCCACATCACCGATCCAGTGGGAGCTCCTCCAAGAAGCAGTACCAAGCGTTTATTCAAGTCAGTTCTGACCAATGGTCATGATGAAGATGGCCATGGATCCATGGGCCCATTGTCATAGACTTGGAGCCTCACCATTCAACTTACCAGACAAGTTTCACCACGTGATGGCTTTACAACCGACTTGGAGGAGCAACCATAGCGCTACTGATGTAATGGCGGTGCATCCTAGGACTAGCCGACACCTCCAAGCATCGCCCAGCACCCTAGGTCCTCCATCGACCTAGCCACTGCCTACAAATACCCCCTATGCCTCTCTACACTATAAATCGAGGGTGTGGAGCTCGGTGGAAGGATGCCCCATTCATTTCCATGCTCTCCAAGCTTCTCTTAGCTTTCTAGCTTAGCTTAGCTATAGAGTAGAAGTCTAGTAGTGGAGTGGAGCAAGAGCGGAGCTGCTCTCAGAGTCTGGAAGAGTCTTCTGGGTCTAGTATAACTCCTTTGTAATTCTTTCATTGTAGCATTTACTTTATTCAGTATTTGTGTAGGTACTTTATTCTAGAATTATTGCTTTGCTTTACTTTAAGCACTTAGTCATTAGTGTACATCATTAGTGAGCTTAGGTGCTTGTTGTTTGGCATTAGTAGCATAGGTTATCTTATAATTAGAAGTCTTTCATTAGTACCAGGTTCCACCGTCTGGTTAGGGTACTTTGATCTCATTTCATTGGAGCTCGGATCGAAGTAGTAAGTTTATAGCTTAAATAATGTTTACAATGAGTTCACAAATAATAATACAAGTTTGGGTTTCAAAACCGATTAGTGAAAACAACATAGCTTTGAACTTGTAACACCCTAAAATTTGCCTCTTTTGGAAATAGAGCTAAAATGATTAAATTTGGAATTTTGTGTTCATTAAAACATAGGAAATTTTTTTTCATGAAATTAAAATTTAATATAAGGTTTAGAAACATGGATGTGCATACATGTCGACGCATTTGATTTATTTGGTTGAGCGGTTTTGATTTAAAAATTCAAAATGGTTTGAATTGCTTTTGAAAAGGAATTAAAAATGGCTATGAAACAAAAGAAAAGAATGGAAATAAATTGAAATAAAGAATTTGAAAAGTTATCAACTTTATTTTTGAAAGCCTACTAAAATTTTCCATTTTTATTTTAGATTGGAAAGTAAATTCAAAACTCTATTTGAATTAGATTTAACTTAGATTTGAATTTGGTTTTGAAAATGAAATAGGAAGATAAATGGAAAAGGAAAACTCATCCTCCCTCTTTCTTTTTCAGCCCAGGCTCCATGCCAGCCCGGCCTTTCCTCTATTCCTGCAGCCTAGCCTCATGCTTTGGCCTAGTTCGGCAGCCCACCTCGGCCTGCTCCTTCCCCTCCCTCCGGTCCTTTCTTCTTTTTCCTCCACGTGGCCCTGTTCTAGCCCCGGACGGCCCAGTTCCTGCGCCGCTCCCTCTGAAGCAGCCCGCTCTGTGGCCTAGCCACCAGCATGCCTTCTCTTTCTCTATCGCCGACTGACTGGTGGGCCCTGTTCGTCAGATCCTCCTCCTACCTTGTGACCAACGCGGATTCCACCACCGCCGTCCGAGTCTACCCTGCCCATGGCTCCCTCCGTTTGCTGTGCCTCCCAAGGCTCTAGGGCCATAAATAGCAGATGCCCGTGCCCGCCGCTACCTACACCGCGCCCTATCTCGCACTGGTTCGCCTCAAGCTAGCCCAGCGCCGCCGACCGGATTCCACCGCGTGGAGCTTGACGCCGCCGAGTCGCCTCCAAAGCTTCAACTCCGACATAAGCCACTACCGAGCTACGTATGGAGGTAAGAAACCTTTTGAAGTTGTCTTCCCCTTCGCTCTCCCACTCTTAGTACCTTGCGCGACTTCATCGACGAAACTGAGCAACCAAATCGCGTGTGCCGCCGTCCCTGTTCACATCGGTGGCTAGCTCTCTCTCTCTCCCTTGCTTTTGTTTTCGGCCGTCCATCTTGAGATCTGTGGCTTTGATTAGAAGGTACCAGTTTCACAGGATATTTTGCTAAAGAGCCCCTTTACTTTTCTGATTTCGAACCCGCAGACCATAGCGCCTTTCCTTGACTTCGTTTTCTTGTTTTGAAAGCATAGTATCTTCGGTTTAGATCCAAAATATGCTTTCACTTATTTACAGAATTGCCACTGATTTTGTTTTAGCCATAACTTCTCCATTTTAACTCCGATTTGACCCGTTCAACTTGTGTTCGGTTCATAATTTCATAATCTACATGTTCATGCTATTGTTAGATGTGTTTTCAACTTTTAAAATTCATGATTAGATTTAATCTATTATTTTATTAAAGGAAATCTTGTTTAAATCATATCTTCTGCGTCTTAAATATCGTTTTAGTCCTTTCAAGTTGCGTTAGATTCATAGCAGTCAAGACCTATGCAGTTAGTAACAGTGCTTATCATGTTACTATTTCTGAAATTACATGGTTTAAATCATATCTTGATTAACAATTATGTAACTGGATTTTATAAATAAAATATGATTCATTTCACTTTAGATTTATAATTCAAATCTAAATTTGACTTAAATTATAATCTCTATAAATATCTTATACATGTTTTTATATAATTAAAACACCTAAAGCTAATAGTTTTATATTTTCTCCTATGAGCACATCTTTCGGTAGATGTATCTTTTTCACTGTGGCTCCTGATTAGAGTGCTTTTCGCGTCTGTATGTTTGTAGCGAGACGTAGATTCGTTTTACAAACTTATCATCTTGATTTTATGTTTGGTGTACTATTCTAATTTAGATCTATTGTTTGCTTCATGTATGATTGTATGGATGCTTGTGTGGTGCTTTATGATTTCGTCCAGTCGATGACATATACGTGGTGATCAAGAAGAAAAGGAAGAAGAACGTTGAAGATTAAAGCTTATCGAAGGATCGGTGTTTAAGGCAAGTATAGCATGGGATCTTCCTTGTTGTCCTATTCACCTTTAATCACTTAATTCATACTGCATGTGTCCTACCTTGACTGCCACTAAGGATTTCCTAGTACTTTGTTACCCTGTACCTTCATACCTTTAGGGTTATTGCATTGGGTAGTATGATGCTAGTGCTCAATTAAAGACCATGATCTTGTAACTTGACTAATGGAATATGCAATAAACATTAAAAGATGCTTTTTTAGCAACATGGAACAAGGGGGCTAGAGCATTGGGCTATTTTTATGGTGCTCTAGATTCCTCTCCCTAAGGACTTATCTATAAGTGATCATCCGGGACTTACAGTACAGCTGTGAGGGCTACATGGCTCTGGCTTTAGCTCAGTATGAGGACCTTTTCTAGCTTGTTAGTGGTTACCTTTATTAGTGTAAGAATGGCTTGACGAATCAGGTATAGTGCGGCCTCTGTCCCCTTGAGTATAGGCTACATGTCATTGTGCCATCGAGGAAGGGGGGCTCTACATCTGTTTGCCAAGTGAATCTAATGGCCCTAACTTGTTAGACTGAACCTTTGAAAGGCTTCATAGTGAACCCTACCGACCTTCCTTGGAAGTGGGTCAAGAGATTAGCTACCTCGGGCGAAAGGGTAAATCACGACTCATAGTGAAAGTATACAACCTCTGCAGAGTGTAAAACTGGTATATCAGCCGTGCTCACGATCACTGAGCGGCCTTAGAACCCTTATAGAATAGATGATCACTAATGGTTAATGATGATGAAGATGCTCATTAATGATTACTGTTTATGCTATTCATTATTCATGTGTTACCTGATCATGTGTTTATGGGCTTGTGATACACTTGTTGCTACTCAATTGCTAAAATCATGACTCATTTAAAGCTAATCACGGTAAGCCAGTGTCAGCCTTTTGAGCCTCATGAACACCATGTTATATTTGTTGAGTACAACATGTACTTACGCTTGCTTTACTTTTCAATACTTTGGAAAAATCCCGGATGGGTACCAGATTGCTAGAGTTCATGAGGAATTAGGCTTGTGATCAACCAGTCAGTTGTCCCTAGTGGATTTAGGAGTCTTCACCTGAAGATCGAAGTCATCTTTCCGCCATCTATACTCTGAGGTTATAATCTTTATACTAATACGTTATGTATTTAAGCATTGTCTTTTGATATTACCTTTATTTGTAGCTATATGTGAGATTTGACTTCCTGGGCTCACATATGGTGCGTATCTGATTTTGTTCTTAAAACCGGGTGCTACAAAGTGGTATCAGAGCAATGCTGACTGTAGGATGCAAGCCTAGTAGGAACTGGTCATTTTAAGGTTTATAAGCTGCTACAAAAACCCTTGCTCTATGAACCTTGATATTTTCTTCTCTACTATATCTCTACCCTTGCTATTCATCTCTACCTTGGTGCTTATTTTGAAGTCTTTGTTCTCATCTTCACTCCTTGATTTGATATGCTTTTAGAACTATCCCTCATCACCTTCTTGCGAAATCTAAAGATAAGTCTTAGGATTGTTACCCCTAGTACAATGAGGACGATAGTATCGCAAGTTGAGTCAATGATTGAGTTGTGCACCTTTATTGCTTGTTGAATTGTTATTATGCTTATGATGATTTTGCATCTTTGTAATGATTGTAATGATCTTGTTGGGTGTTCCCACAATTTCATTTAGTTTATAGGCCTAAGGTATAATGATTAGTGAAATAAATAGTTGGGTTATGATTTTCCTCTATTCTCTCTATACTATCTTTTCGGAGCAGCCTGCACTCTTTGCCTTATATCTCTGATTTTGGATGATAAAAAATCATGGAAAAATTCTGGACAATAGTAGACTTCGATATCTTTCTCTGAGCGAAAGAATCAGCCTTATAGCTATTTTGGTTACGGAGATACTGAAAATCACAAGGCAATGCATCTATGCTGTTTGGAATCTGGAGTAGTTTCTGTTGTGCACTGTTTTCGACCAAGTTAACTACAGAATTTGGAAAAGTGTTCTATAAGGAAGTTGTGGATAATTTTATAAGATTTCCAACGGTATAATCTACAACTTCATTGGATTAACAGAATGAGAGTTACAGCCGTTTTACGATGCTGCTGTTTTTTTACTAGTGAGGAATTCTAGATTTCTTGTTCTTGCCCATACACAAGAGTCTCATTGGGATGTCAGGACATCGTGATACTAGTTAGATCATCAAGAAGAAGATGCAAGCTACCCTTCTTGTGTCCCCTAGTTTATCTTTTCTTAAGGGGTAGCCAAGTTGAAGAATTTGTAAGGTGAAGTATCCTACGTTCTAGTTTGTGCAGCAGAAGCGTGGTGGTACCCAAAGATGTGAGAGAAACTCAGAGTCTCAAAGAAGTTTGATTAAAGGTTCAAGGGAGGTTTAACTAAGATCATCAAGATTTTGGTAGAGCTATCGGAGAAGTTTTCAAGTTAGCTTGGATCGGGAGACCTCAGGCAGATGTTTGAAGGAGTCCAAGAAGAGGTTGAAGTAAAACCTATGTGTTAGCTTTATCAGATCAGGGACAAGAGCTTTATATCCACTAGGATGCACCATGTCAAGGTGTGGAATGTGTCCTTATATGAGAAGAAAAGTAGTGGCTTGTTCATTAAGTCTACTAAGGAAGCGTGAGTTGAACTACCTAACAAGTTATCTGAAGTTATCCATTGTGAAGCATGAAAGTAATATCTTCTTGGAAGAAAAAAATGACATATAGGAGGATCACAAGAATCTACAGGACATCTTCACTAAGTGGGACTTGAGCTTGTGATATCCTCGTTGGATTGAAATTGATTATGACTTGGAAAAGTGCTATCACTTGGAGAAGCAAAAGTCATGGCCGATGCCCTTAGCAATGGAGAATTGTGCTAAGAAGGTTCGGGTGACACCAAGGATTAAGAGTTGTATTCCCAGATCGAGCAACCTAGCCTAGAAACATTAATGTTTTGAAGATTGGTGGTAGATTCTCCTTCTGACCAAGTGATTCATCAGTCTTTGTTGGAAGTGGAATCCTTATCAAGACGATGGAACTTCACGAGGAAGTAAAGAAGAATCTAAAGATGAAGTATCTCTATCTCCTAGTCGACGTCGTTCGAATCTTGAGGACGAGATTCATCTTAAGGGGGGTAGAATTGTAACACCATAAAATTTGCCTCTTTTGGAAATAGAGCTAAAATGATTAAATTTGGAATTTTGTGTTCATTAGAACATAGGAAATAAAAATTTTCATGAAATTAAAATTTAATATAAGGTTTAGAAACATGGATGTGCATACATGTTGATGCATTTGATTTATTTGGTTGAGCGGTTTTGATTTAAAAATTCAAAATGGTTTGAATTGCTTTTGAAAAGGAATTTAAAATGGCTATGAAACAAAAGAATAGAATGGAAAATAAAATTTGAAAATAAAAGAATTTAAAAAGTTATAAACTTTATTTTTGAAAGCCTACTAAAATTTTCCATTTTTATTTTAGATTGGAAAGTAAATTCAAAACTCTATTTAAATTTGATTTAACTTAGATTTGAATTTGGTTTTGAAAATGAAATAGGAAAACAAATGGAAAAGGAAAACTCATCCTCCCTCTTTCTTTTTCAGCCCAGGCTCCATGCCAGCCTGGCCTTTCCTCTGTTCCCGCAGCCTAGCCTCATGCTTTGGCCTAGTTCGGCAGCCCACCCCGGCCGCTCCTTCCCCTCCCTCCGGCCCTTTCTTCTTTTTCCTCTACGTGGCCTGTTCTAGCCCCGGACGGCCTAGTTCCCACGCCGCTCGCTCTGAAGCAACCCGCTCCGTGGTCCAGTCACCAGCGCGCCTTTTCTTCCGCTACCACCGACTGACCGGTGGACCCCGTTCGTCAGATCCTCCTCCTACCTCGTGACCGACGTGGACTCCACCACCGCCGTCCGAGTCTACCGCGCCCATGGCTCCCTCCGCTTGTCGTGCCTCCCAAGGCTCCAGGGCCATAAATAGTGGATGCCCATGCCTGCCGCTACCTACCTCGTGCCCTATCTCGCACCGGTTTGCCTCGAGCTAGCCCAGCGCTGCCGACCGGATTCCGCCAGCGTGGACCTTGACTGCCGCTGAGTCGCCTCCAGCAGCTTCAACTCTGACATAAGCCACTACCGAGCTACGTATGGAGGTAAGAAACCTTTTGAAGTTGTCTTCCCCTCGCTCTCTCCGCTCTTAGTACCTTGTGCGACTTCACCGTCGAAACCGAGCCACCGAATCGCGTGTGCCGCCGTCCCTATTCACATCGGTGGCCAGCTCTCTCTCTCTCCCTTGCTTTTGTTTTCGGCCAGTCCATCTTAAGATTTGTGGCTCTGATTAGAAGGTACCGTTTCGTAGGAGATTTTGCTAAAGAGCCCCTTTACTTTTCTAATTTCGAACCCACAGACCTTAGCGCCTTTCCTTGACTTCGTTTTCTTGTTTTGAAAGTGTAGTATCTTCGGTTTAGATCTAAAATACGCTTTCACTTATTTATAGAATTGCCACTGATTTTGTTTTAGCCATAACTCCTCCGTTTTAACTCCGATTTGACCCTGTTCAACTTGCGTTAGGTTCGTAATTTCATAATCTACATGTTCATGCTACTGTTAGATGTGTTTTCAACTTTTAAAATTCATGATTAGATTTAATCTATTATTTTATTAAAGGAAATCTTGTTTAAATCATATCTTCTGCGTCTTAAATATGTTTTAGTCCTTTCAAGTTGCGTTAGATTCATAGCGTCAAGACCTATGCGTTAGTAACAGTGCTTATCATGTTACTATTTCTGAAATTTCATGGTTCGAATCATATCTTGATTAACAATTATGTAACTGGATTTTATAAATAAAATATGATTCATTTCACTTTAGATTTATAATTCAAATCTAAATTTGACTTAAATTATAATCTCTATAAATATCTTATACATGTTTTTATATAATTAAAACACCTAAAGCTAATAGTTTTATATTTTCTCCTATGAGCACATCTTTCGGTAGATGTATCTTTTTCACCGTGGCTCTGATTAGAGTGCTTTTCGCGTCTGTATGTTTGTAGCGAGATGTAGATTCGTTTTACAAACTTATCATCTTGATTTTATGTTTGGTGTACTATTCTAATTTAGATCTATTGTTTGCTTCATGTATGATTGTATGGATGCTTGTGTGGTGCTTTATGATTTCATCCAGTCGATGACATATATGTGGTGATCAAGAAGAAAAGGAAGAAGAACGTTGAAGATTAAAGCTTATCGAAGGATCGGTGTTTAAGGCAAGTATAGCATGGGATCTTTCTTGTTGTCCTATTCACCTTTAATCACTTAATTCATACTGCATGTGTCTACCTTGACTGCCACTAAGGATTTCCTAGTACTTTGTTACCCTGTACCTTCATACCTTTAGGTTATTGCATTGGGTAGTATGATGCTAGTGCTCAATTAAAGACCATGATCTTGTAACTTGACTAATGGAATATGCAATAAACATTAAAAGATGCTTTTTAGCAACATGGAACAAGGGGGCTAGAGCATTGGGCTATTTTTATGGTGCTCTAGATTCTCTCCCTAAGGACTTATCTGTAAGTGATCATCCGAGACTTACAGTACAGCTGTGAGGGCTACATGGCTCTGGCTTTAGCTCAGTATGAGGACCTTTTCTAGCTTTTAGTGGTTACCTTTATTGGTGTAAGAATGGCTTGACGAATCAGGGTATAGTGTGGCCTCTGTCCCCTTGAGTATAGGCTGTGTGTCATTGTGCCATCGAGAAGGGGGCTCTACATCTGTTTGCCAAGTGAATCTAATGGCCCTAACTTGTTAGACGAACCTTTGAAAGGATTTATAGTGAACCCTGCCGACCTTCCTTGGAAGTGGGTCAAGAGATTAGCTACCTCGGGTGAAAGGGTAAATCATGACTCATAGTGAAAGTGTACAACCTCTGCAGAGTGTAAAACTGATATATCAACCGTGCTCATGATCACGAGCAGCCTTGGAACCCTTATGGAATAGATGATCACTAATGGTTAATGATGATGAAGATGCTCATTAATGATTGCTGTTTATGCTATTCATTATTCATGTTTACCAGATCATGTGTTTATGGGCTTGTGATACACTTGTTGCTACTCAATTGCTAAAATCATGACTCATTAAAAGCTAATCGCGGTAAGCCAGTGTTAGCCTTTTGAGCCTCATGAACCCCATGTTATATTTGTTGAGTACAACATGTACTTATGCTTGCTTTATTTTTCAATACTTTGGAAAAATCTCGAATGGGTACCAGATTGCTAGAGTTCAGAGGAATTAGGCTTGTGATCAACCAGTCAGTTGTCCCTATGGATTTGGAGTCTTCACCTAAAGATCGGAGTTGTCTTTCCGCTGTCTATACTCTGAGGTTATAATCTTTATACTAATACGTTATGTATTTAAGCATTGTCTTTTGATATTACCTTTATTTGTAGATATATGTGAGATTTGACTTCCTGGGCTCACAAATGGTGCGTATCTAGTTTTGTTCTTAAAACTAGGTGCTACAAAACTGATTACAATAATATAAGTTCCAAGTACATTGCTGAGCATATGGGACATCGTCAGACAAAAGCATATAGATAAGAACACTATATAGAGTCAGCTGAGCCCACCGCGGTTAGCCACCATCTTTAGTAGGCCGAAGAACTTCACCTGCAATATGGTGGGATAAACCCAGACATACCTGCACCAAGGTAGTCTTAGGTCACCTTTGGTACAATTTCGGTATAGTCGTGGGTCCGATCAGCGCTAGCACCCTCAGGGATACTACCAGTCTACAGGAAGTTCAGGCTCGGCCCACCCTTGGACTCATGCCACTGGCTCCTCACACATTCTTACTTCCTCCAGTGTGCGTACTTTCACTTATCAGGGTCCCGGCCTGAGTTGAGCTACTCGGCTTCATGGTTGGAACGACTTATCTAGCCAACTAAGTGATAGGCATGCAGTTCAACATGACATGAGGAAGTACAGCGAAATCGGTCCTTAACCGACATAGACTGGGGATAAATAGGCACCAAGACCTCCATGCCTTGTTGCTTCTCTATCATAATCCCACCCGGTCTCGTTTTATTCATCAACACATGGTTAATTCCACGATAGCAATTATAGCCAACCGTGACCAGATATCTACCTATATCTTATAGGTGATAGGAAATCACCTGACTTCTACCAAACTAAGCATGGCTAAGCATATATTCGATCCTAGACCTACATAGGACTCAAGATATATTTGTCTAGACAAGGAAAGTATATGCAGCAAGTGGTTCCAATCAACCCCTAGTACTTAATGCATCAACATAAAAGGACTCAAGTTGATATTTAGAAAATATAGAAGGCTTAGAATGCTCCTGGGCTTGCCTAGGGATCTGACACAAGTCAGTTCAGTTAGCTCGCACCATCCTGGTGACATTTTCGGTCCTAGCACTTGCTTAGTCCTTGCAGCTTTAGGATAGGAAAACTATACACCAGTCTTCGGATTCGGCTCCAACATCACATCCTTCAGCTCTTGCAGTGGTTCATCTAGCATACCTAAATGAGATGCATCAATGCAAGTGCATGAATGTGAAGGATGGTAATAAGAATGCATCACATAAAAGCGTTCAAGACAACACAAGATTATGCATGGCCTAGGCACCTAGAGTTATTTAACTAAACACTATTCTAGCACAATAGGTCGATATGGCAAGCATATCGAGCATGACATACCCATTAATTTAAGTTCAGCTATTGCAAGCATTTATCAATCATGAACTAACAAGTTTAGCCAAACAAGAGCACACATGTGCAAAAATCTGGACAGCAGCACAACAGTCATTGTTTCAACCATAACTAGAGTTATAAGCATCCAACAAGGGTGACCCTAGACTTTCTGGAAATATAATAAAATTATCTAAAACTTTGTTATTAACACCAAAAGCTTATTAAACAAATATCAAGGTCCAAATACATCATGAAGCAGAGCTTATACAACTAAGGACAGAAAACTGATAGTAACTTCAGAAATGCATAACTGGAGTTCTAATCATCCAACAAACATGATTCTTAACTTTTTAGAAATCTTATTAAGTTACATATAACTTTATTATTATCATCAATACATGATTCTATGTTTAAATAAGCCAAACAATACAATCATTCAGATCTATTCATAGCACATGAAAAAGCTGACAGCAAACTTGTAAAATCTATACCTCCTAAACTAGCAGGACTAAAATCATGAAATTTTAGGATAAGAAATATAAGGAATTTATCTACAACTTTGGTATTCAATAGATTCACAGAAAGCATCATTTGCATCATGAAGTTTTCATCACAACAGAAAATGCACATGCAGCCATTTCAGAATATAACAATTTGATGTTTCACTTGATTTGCTAACAAAGAGCATACACACATGAGCCATTCAAGAACTTCAACGACCACTAACATACTTAGCAATACTTTATTGAACACCAATCACTCAAAGCACCACCAAATACAATTACAAGCTTTATCTACAATTATGCTTTTATTAATCCTTTCTCCTTATAAACATATATACAATTTTAGTGATATATGAGAACAACTAGTTTAGGGGAGATTTTTATGAGTGGTATATATTATCAAAACATGGCTACTGCACAAATTTCACATGCTCAGGTTTCATAATTTAATTACAATGAAAAAGACAAATTGCTATTGCAAAAAAACATGTAAAAGCAAGATAAATCTAAAGATCATCATTTTCTATAAGCATATAGCCATATTATGGTTCCTCATGTCACAATATCACCATGTAAGGGTAAAGGAACCACATTTCACATTTTTTGCATATATAAATTGTTTATAAACCATTTAAAATCGTTTATCAAGCATTAATCAAGTTAAATTCATAACTCATCCATAAATGCACCAAAAATTATGGAAATTTAACTAGAGCTCACACATACCATAAGTATACTAGAATAAAATTTTTGGTGTTTTGGAGTAGTACAATAGTAGATATGATGATAGCAAGCGAAGCAAACTAGAATTAACCATTAATCATGATTAAATCAAAACATCATAAAAACAGTGATCAATCAACATGTTTAATATTTTTCATAGCCAACACATGCCAAAACAAGACTCACAAAATAGGAATCACATTTTTAGGACATTCCTACCTCGAGATATGATCTGACAAACTTATAAGGATTTCTAAAAGCACTTTATAAGAATAAATAAAAACATCAGAAACTTTCTACTAACACATATCATATTATGACTACTACGTAGACCTACTCATAAGGATTCCAAAAAGTCTTCATTTGCTATTTTTCAATTTTTCTATGATTTACTATGATTTTTCAAAGTTTTAGCCAAATAAAAGGAATAAAGGAAAACACATTTGCACCGAGGCCCCTGAACTTCCATGAAAATAAATTCCAACGAAAAGGTCCTACTAGGCACTATTCACATGAAGTCATAGACTTTGCACTTAGCCCCCTGCACACTTGTTTCTATTGTTGCGCGAGGTCCTTCGCCTTCTTCTCACGAGAACAAAGTAGAGCACCAGTCGGACTGGCCGGTTTTAGCCGGCAACGGCCGAGGACGGTGGGGTGGGGCAGCGGTCAGCGAATGGTGGTGCTAGGGCCCACTTGGGCCCATGTACACGCACCTACAGAGGCATAGCTTAGTCGCTGGTGGTCCGTGACCCACCGACAGTGTGAGTAGACGGCCCGACGGCAGTGGCGAACGAAGTAGGCTCAACTACAACGCTCTACGATGACATGGAGAAGTGGAGTATGGTGGCCATGGCACTGGTCAGACACAAGTGTGGCTAGGGCAGCGTAGGCGATCTATGGCCATGGAGCTTGAGGCTTGGCTGATGGCCATGGCGGTGTCTATGCCTTTGTTGTGGAGCAGAGCGAGGGAGGGCAAGAGCGAGCGCCTAGGAAGGAGAGCGAGGGCCTAGAGGCATGGAGGAGCTCAGCATCCACTCTAGAGGAGTAGGTGCATGTGGCAGCAATAGTGGGGTGCGCTCCCCTACATGACAGACGCGTTGACATTTCATCGAACAGGTGGCGGGCGATGGTGTGGCCACTGCGGGACACCGTTTTGGGCTGGCTACGGCCGAATTGGACCTTAGGCCCAAAAGCAAAGTTGAAGCCCATGAACTGCTCTACAACTTTCATTAAGGGCACCGAGTCATTAGAGAAATAGATTAACGGGTAATTAAGCCTGAAGTTAACACTATCAGTGACTAATCAAGGATTAAGCCTTGCTCTGCTTGAGCTCGAATTACTTGGTCAAAACATGGTCAAATTTGATCCAACTTCTTCCTATTCCTTCTTCATGGAATTAGCTCCAACTCTTATGTTTGGTTGAACTCAAGTTTCTTAACAAATTTTGGAGAACGCAGCATGCCAATCATCATTGCCATTGAAATTCCAGACTTAGAATATTTTCTAGGGCTGAAAACAGCAGCACATTCAATTTTTGAGCCTCTATTTGACTTATTTCCAAGCTGATCTGGCCCTTGGTCCAAAAACAATGTTTGTAGTACTCAAACTAATCTAGAACTTACATTAAAGGATCAAGGTTTGGATCATCTTGGGTTGCAAGATATAAGGCTCCAAAGTGTGCTACACAAAACTAAAACCGAGGCTCAATTAACTCCTAGAAATAATTAGTCTTTGTTGATTTTGGAACTAGCTTTGAATGTCTAAACGTGCTCCAAAAGTGATGAGACTTGTTTTGTTGTGTCCTCCACATAGTGTACTCCAACTCATATTAAGGAACTAAATTGAGCTACCATATGAATTTGGAAGATAAAAATGTCACAACATGTCAACTCGCTGTTGCCGATCAGGGACTTGGAAAGATTTATGAGGCAAAAACAGCACTGCATCCAAACTTGAGGCCACTATTTGAGCCACTTAGGAGTAGACTCAGGTCTTGGTCCAGAAATATAGTTTGTTGTACTCCATTCAAACTTCAGCTTTTATTTAAGGTCCAACTCCATGCAAGCAATCCAAAAAGTTGGTCAACATAGGTCAACACTATATCATGAAAAAGACAATTTTAGCTATTCCCACACTTAGAAGCATTTTCTTGACATTTGCTCAACATGAACCCTTCGTGACTTTTGTTCATGAGTTGAA
Organism: Miscanthus floridulus; assembly: GCF_019320115.1. Taxonomy (NCBI): domain Eukaryota; kingdom Viridiplantae; phylum Streptophyta; class Magnoliopsida; order Poales; family Poaceae; genus Miscanthus; species Miscanthus floridulus. The sequence goes on along the minus strand of NC_089597.1, from coordinate 67,732,680 downwards.
TTAGAGTTGTTTGAGCAAGGTCGCAAGGTTTGGTTGACATCCCATGTTCCCATTCACCTGATGAAGCAATTCAAGAAAGGTTATAACTTATCATTTCACGTGACTTCTTGATTCCAAACTTCATGAAACTTTTCCACTCGTCAAGATGGATACATATTGATGTAATGTTCATGAAATAAGCATGTTTAACAAGACTCATGCCTAATCTTAACCAGGGTTCACATGTAAGCAAAGTGTGTTGTCGAAGTTCAAGTTGGGACTCAATTTCATAGATTGGACCTCAACACCTTCATCATCACTTAAAAATTATGACTAGAGATCACGATCATTGCTTGACATTGCCTAGTTAAGTCCAAATCCACTGCTTAACTCATGACTAACACCCGAGGTGTTACAATTTGCATTCATCCTTCACTATTGTTCACCTACCTAGGATCAACTTTAGCCTTCCTTTAGCAAATCCTAGTCCAATTATAAATTCTAGCCTTCCACCTTCTTGTGGGAAAAATATAAATTTGACACTTGGTACTCACGGAGCGAAGTGCTACATGATAGTTCTATGTGCTTGCGGAATCCTCCAACAGTCATTAAGAAATATCAACAAGCATTTCTAGCGTCGTTGCTAGGGAAGGCAACTGGCCTCTAATTTATAAGGCTAGATTTGTTAGCTAGGTTGTTTTTAGTTATCCTAAGTAGTTTATCCTTTTTTCCTCAAATCCTATCACTACCCACCATGACCATGGGCGACAAGTCCATTCATGATTTTTCTACACCCTCGGCTGCTAATGTAGCAACCGGACCCAATGTTATCAATGGGGACGCTAACTTTGAGCTTAAGCCAGCGATAATTATGATGGTTCAAGCTAGTCCATTTTGTGGGAAAGCCCACGAGGATGCAAATGATCACCTCCAACATTTCTTCAAGATTTGTAGCAGTTTCACCATTACGGGAGTGAGCCAAGAGGCTATACACCTTTGCCTTTTCCCCTTCTCTTTGTTAGGAAAGGCTAAGCAATGGTTTTACTCTAACTATTTTACTCTAATTATGATGGTTCAAGCTAGTCCGTTTTGTGGGAAAGCCCACGAGGATGGAAATGATCACCTCCAACATTTTTTTGATATTTGTAGCAGTTTCACCATCAAGGGAGTGAGCCAAGAGGCTATACATCTTCGCCTTTTCCCCTTCTCTTTGTTAGGAAAGGCTAAGCAATGGTTTTACTCTAACTACAATGCTATAGACACCTGGTACAAGTGCTCCAATGCTTTCCTAGTCAAGGTTTTCCCCCATGGGAAAGACTAATGCTCTGCGCAATAAAATCTCTAGTTTTCAACAACGAGCAGATGAATCGATTCCCAAAGCTTGGGAACAAATGCAAGAGTATGTCTCTGCATGCCCACACCATGGCATGAAAGACTGCCTTTTGATACAAAACTTCTACCATGGATTAGTGCCATTAGATAGGAGCCATTTAGATGCTGCTACTGGTGGTGCATTCTTTTCGCTAAGTGTTGCAGATGCTAAGACGTAGATCGAGAACATGGTTTCCAACCAAGGATGGAGCGATGATCGACTCCAACCCCATAAACGAGGTATGCATTCAATTAAAGAAATGGATATGCTTGCAGGTAAGATGGATCTACTCACGACGCGAGTAGAACATTATGAGAAGGTGAGTGCCCAAGAGACACTCAAAGCCATGGATTCCCACATGACTTGCGAAGTCTATGGAGATGTTGGACATTCGGGCAATTCCTGCCCAAAACCCAAGAGGACCTCAACTTCGTCAACACCGACAATGGGTTCTGTCCACAACATCAAGGCTAGAATCAGTGTTCCAACAACCAGGGAGGTAACAAGTATTACTCTTCTCCTCGTATGAATAATCAAGGTAATAATAGTTATGCTTTCTTGAAAGATCTTGTTTATAGTCATAGTAGAATGACTGATAGCATTAATAAAAAGTTAAATGCTCATGACAAGATGTTGGAAAATATAAATGCTAAATTGGATGAATTTTTGTCTATCTTAAAGAATCAACTTAGTTTTGATAAGATGATAGAAACCCAAGTAGCTCAAATTGCTACTGCTATCCCATCCTATGAAAAAGATAGAATTCCTGGCAAACCTAAAGGAACCTTGGACACAGCCAACCTTGTTGCTGCAAGGTATGACTTCTCTGAGAATGGTTGGGGATTTCCTATTAAGATAGGTGATCCTAGGAACCCCATCATTACTTGCTCCATAGGCCTCCACACTTTTCGTAATGCCATTTGTGATCTAGGGTCTACTATTAACATCATGTCTAAGGAAACTTATGATAGATTATTTTAAACTCCCCTAGCTTCAACCTTAGATTTCTTACAATTAGCTGATCAATCCACCTATTATCTTGAGGGAGTAGCCATTGATTTATTAGTCAAAGTTAGGAGTGCCTATATTCCTACAGATTTTATGATCTTAGACATGGGCAATGCTGAGGATACACCTTTAATCCTTGGTCGTCCCTTCCTTAACACTACAAATGCTTGCATATATGTGGCTTCTAGGCAAATCCAATTCCACTTTGCTAGAAGAAAATAAATATTTGCTTTTGCCTCTGGACAACCCCTCTTTGATGAGAAATAGGTAAAGGAGAAGCATCCGAAGAGAATCAAGATGAAGAAACCAAAGCTGATAGAAGAACCGAAGAAACCTGTCAAGAAGAAGAAGAATAGAAAGAGATGGCGTAAAAAGAAAGACCTGTCCTCAAACTTGTCATCCCCTGATCCTGACGTGGCCTCTGAGGTGGAACAAGAGGAAACACCTCCGCCCAAAGACGAATGACCTTGAGCCCATCAAAAAGGTAAGTTTTCTATCTCTTGCATTTATTTACCACATTTTATTAGTTGCAGCTCATTTAGATTTCCAATAAATTTACTTTACATTGCATGATTGGTTAGGTACATTTAGCTACTCTATGTTAATAAATAAAATCTATAGTAGCTAATGCCTAATAGGATAGATTTGCATTTAAAGCAACATATAAAAAATATTTAATAATAATGAATAAAAATATTCAGTAGTATCCCTGCAGAATAAGTTATCTAGTAGTTATAGGTTTAGTTAGTTAGTCATTTATGCATTATAGTAGTATTAGTTAGACAATAAAGACAAGAATCAAAAAGCCGCCAGAAGACATTCCAACCTATGCAAAAGGCAAGCTTGGGGAAGATATCTCTCCCCGCTCTAGTATGAAAATCTTAAACCCTCTCTTTACATTCATGTTTGCTTTAAATTTCAATATCCATGATCATAGAATGTAGAGAGGAGTGCCTTTAAATTCATCTTGAGAGAAACTCTGCTCTATTTGGAGATACTAAATAGTTGCTCTGTGATACTTTGCAAAAGCTTGTTATACAACCTTATACTTCTTAAGTTTTGAGCATGATAAACTTAGAGTTCATCTTAAGTTGAATGCTTTTGTGGGTTGCAAATGGTAGAACCAAGAATAGGCTTTTTTCTGAGATATGTTGTAGCCATGATTAGATTAAATCTTTGAACCTATCTGAGGAATGGTAAAAACAACCTGGAGTTTTGTTTTCCAAAATGCTAAACTCTCTTGCTAGAAGTTCCTCAATGGTGAAATATTCCTACCCAGAGCCAAATAAACATCCATTCATATATGATAAAGCCACCATAAAAGTTGCTTGTTTGTTTTGAGTTTTTTCAAGCCTTGTTGACTGAGAAGAGAAACTTTTCATGCTTTTGACCAAGATCACATACACCCACCTATCTATGCTATTCTTACACAGGGGATACACAACCACATATGCTTTCCATTCATTAGTGCTCTATGAGAATCAAAGTTACCTCTCTATGCTATCTTACATAAAAAGAGAGGCATGGGCTACAGAAAAAAAATTGAGAGAGAATAAAAGAGCAAAACGCTCTAGTGTTCAAAAAAAGAGAGAGAAGAGACAAAAAGAAAGTAGCCATGCCCTCTCAAAAAGAAGCTAGAGAAGGGAAACTTCTCAAAGGAGTACCACTTCCACCAAATTTACCATACACATGCACATCTTGATCAATTTGTATGATTTGTTGCTCCTTGTGATCCAAGTGTTTGACTTAGCATTATATTCAATTCAAGTAAGCTATGCTTTTACCACCTACCATTGAGCTCCACATAAGCTTTAGGATAGAAATTAAGGAAAAAATTCAAGGCCTTGGTAAGGATTTCAAACACCATTGAGTGACTTGAGTGTACCATCTGAGGAACTTGGGCAAGTTTTTTTTTTCAAATCATTTAAAATCCTCTAGGAAGTTTGAGCTAAACCAAAGTAGGCAAAAAGTATCTATCTAGCTACACATTCTTGCAATTGCTTGTGTCAAGGTGAAGGTTATAAGTCCCACATTGCGAAGACTGATGGTGAAATTTCTAAGTGCTAACATGTTCAACTCAAGAGATAGAATTAGTTTGTATACAAGTCTTTGTAGGGCGTTACATAGTAGAAACTCCTGATCCAACACCTATTCCATGCTAAACCTGCATCATTGCTAAGGATAGCAAAGGGGTAGCTTGGGGGAGCTTGTTGACGGTCACTAACACCCATTTTGACCATCAACATTCCACCCAATACCATGATAAAGTGATGTAAATCATCATCACATGTGTAGAATTTTGTTTAAATTTCACCTGGTTCCACTTGTGCTTGTAGAATTATTTGTATGCAGGAAATATGGCAAAAAAGGCCAAAATGGTGACAAACATGGACTAAGGAAGCAAGTGGATGTGGTAGGGCCACCTAGGTGTAACACCCTAAAATATGCAATATTTTAAAATAGGTCGATTGATTTAATTATGTATCCTAGTGAGCATTTAAACTTAGAAAAGTAATAATTTTTATTAATTAAAAAATACAAATATAAGGTCTATATACATGTTTGTGCATTCATGTCGCTGCACATTATTTTTGCATTGTGTGGTTTGAACCAAACTTCAAACTAATTCAAAAATATTTGAAAATGAGTTTGAAAATGCTTGAAAGAAAAAGGAAAACAGATTCTTTCTCTCCCTCTCATCCTTTCTGGTTTTTGGCCCACTCTCAACCGCAACCCGCTTCTCTTCTCTTGGCACCAGCCCGGTACCTCGGTCAGCACAGCTCCCTTCCTCTTTCCACCGCGGCCCACTCCAACAGCTCCCGCAAGTAGGTCCAAGCAAGCAACGCGCCGGCCTAGCCAGATGTCGCGCCATGCTTTCTCTCCCCGCTCGGGCCGAAGCCCCGGTCGACCCACTACCGCGCTCGTGGCCTTTCCATCTCGGACCGAAGCCCCGCTCAGGCCGAAGCCCAGCATCAGCACTAGCCCATCTTCGCCGCTAGCCCATCTTCGCATGCCGTAGTCGCCGCGCCTCCTACCCACTGACGCATCAGGCCCGCTCATCAGGCGTATCCACTACCTTTGTCTCGTGTCCAACATGGACAACATCACCACCTGAGTCCACCTTCGCTACTCCCTTGTGGTGGCGTGCTCCCCATGTTGCCTCACCTTATAAAGTCCGCGCCCGAGCGTGCGCCGCTTCCAATCTCGAGCCCTAGAGCAAGTCTCCATCTCGTCGTGTGCCATAGCCCTAGCGCCGCCAATGTCGTCCGCCTTGTCGAGTGCTGCGCTACCCTCGTCCACCCCATGCCTTGCTAAGGTACTTGAACGAGCTCGCTATTTTCTTCTCTACTTCCTTCCAAGTCTTCCGTTGGAGCAACCGAATCCGGAGTCGTCGTTCTGGCGAGGAGCCGAGACCCCTAGTCATGGCGCCGCCGCCTGGGAACAGTGTGCCGGTGACCTTATCTCTCCCGTTTGCCCACAGACGTCTATCCACCGATCTACGGCTGAGATTAGAACTTACCATTTCGGTGGCAAATTTGCAGAAAGGACATTATAAATATTCGAGGTTTAACCTGTAGTCCATGTAATCTTTCAAAAGAGACCCTCAAATTTTTGTTTATAGAACCTGCAGCCCATAGCACTTTTTCAGAATACGTTTTCTTCTTTAGAAAGCGTAGTTTTCTCGGTTTAGATCAAAAATATGTTTTCACCTATTTACAGTTTTGCCACTAATCTTGTTTTAGCCATAAAATCTCCGTTTTAACTCCGATTTGATCCGTTCAAATTGCGTTAGGTTCGTAATTAAGTAATCTACATGTTAATACTACTGTTATGTATGTTTTCAACTTTTAAAATTCGAGGTTAAATTTAATCTATTATTTTACTAAAGGAAAACTTGATTAATTCATAACTTCTTCGTTTTAGCTCCGAATTTTGTGATCTTCACGTATGTGTGATCGTAGCGAGACGTAGATTCGTTTTACAAACTTTTCATCTTGATTTTGTGCTGATTGGTGTACTGTTCTAATCTATAGTTTTTGTTTGCTATGCATGATTGTATGGATGCCTGTGTGGTGCTGATTGATCTCAAGTAGACAGTGAGTTTTGAGTTGGTGATCTAGAGCAACACTTTGAGGATCAAGACCAGCAGTGATATTTTGAATTAAGGCAAGTATAATATGAGGCTCCTTGTTACCTATTCACTTTAATGCAATCTCAATTCATGTGCATGTGTTAATGAACTGCTTGGAGTCTACCTATCTTGATATTGATTATCATGTCCTTGATATACCTATGGGTTTGCATGTGGGTACTATGCTCAGTTTGCTCCAACTAATATTGATTAAAGAATACAATTAAAGATATATGCAACATGGTATTAAAAGATGCTTTTTACCAACAAGGAAACAAGGGGGCTAGAGCATTGGGCCTTTTCTTAGGGTGCTCTAGTTTCTCTCCATAAGGACTCATCTTTAAGTGACAACCTAGGACTTATAGTACAACCATGAGGACTACATGGCTCTAGTCTTAGTCTAGTACCTTGCTCTTTTTAGTTTCTAGCAATTTACCGAAAGGGCAAGAGGGGCATACCGGGCTGGGTATGGGCCTCATCCCTAGGGTGTGTACTATGCTACGTGTAGTAGTGCCACTTTTGGAGATGACTCCATAACACTTGGGAGATGAAATCCTTAGCGACTGCTCCTTATTAGAATGACTAGGGAAAATCTTCGTAGTGTACCCTGCCTGCTCACCTTGGAAGTGTTTTGGGATTTGCAAACTCGGGCATATGGGTAACATGACTCGTGGTGAAAGTGTACATCCTCTGTAGAGTATAAAACTGATATATCAGCCATGCTCACGATCATGAGCGGCCTAGACCTTTACTGAATAGTGGGTTACTTGGATGGTTTGGGTTATGATTAAAATTGCTGATATCTCTAATTATTCTTATTTGGGAGCCTAAGCATAACTTAGCAACTTATGATTGATAATAAAATATGACCAACTAAAATTGCTTACCGCAGTTCAGTCGTGTCAAGCCTTTTGAGCCTGCATCCCCTCATGTTATGCTTGCTAAGCGGTAGTAGCTTACGCTTGTTTTATTTCAATCATTTGGTAAAATCTTGGATGGGTACCAGATGGAGGTTCTCTAGTGGAGTTTTCCAAGAGTGTTAGGCTTGTGATCAACTAGTTGATGATTCCTATGGTGTTGGAGGCTTCGCCAGAAGAATGGAGTTATAGTATATACTATAAATTAAGACTATCTTTTGTAATAAACACTTATGCGATATGTATTAAAGGCATTGTCTTTCATATTACCCCTTCATTTGTAGCTATATGTGTGAATTGCATTCCTGGGCACACATATGGTGTGTATCTGGTTTTATCCTTAAAATCAGGTGCTACAAAGTGGTATCAAAGCTATGTCGACTGTAGGACGCAAGCCTAGTTAGAAAATGGTCATCTTAAGGTTTTGAATTTGCTCTAAAATCCTTGGTCTATAAACCTTGCTATTTTCTCCTATACTATATTCTTGTCTTTGCTATTCATCTCCTCCTTGTTGCTATAAATTTTGTCCCTATCTCCACCCCTTGTTTTGAATTGCTTTTAGAGCTATCACTTAACACATTCCTACGCAACATGAAGGTGAAGCTGTAGATTTTTGAGCCCTTGATACAACAAGAATGCTAGTAATGTGAGTAGTGTCATTAAGTCCTAATGCTTGAATTGTGAACCTTTAATGTTTGAATGATTGTCTTGATGTTCATGCTTGATTTGGATCTTTGTAATGATTGCAATGATTTTCTAGGTTATACTCACAATTTCATTTAGTTTACATGATAAGGCATAAGGATGAATGATTAGATAGTTGGGTTGGTCTTTCTTGTCTCTACACATGCTGTTTCCGAGCAGTCAATGTTCATCGGGTTATATCTCCTCAGGTAGATGCCTAAAAGTCATGGATTACAACCAATAATTGTGCTAAATGTTCCAAACAGATGGTTTCTACTAGGAGAAGTGCTTCACGTGATGCCAGAAGGAATGCCCCTAATGCTAATCCACTGCCACCAAATCCTCCAACTATAGAGCAATCTATGATGACACAGACTCAATTACTACAGACCTATGTTCAGAATGTATGCATCAACCCCCATCAAGCACCACCGAGGGACACGCATGGTGAATTTATGAAGGGACATCCGCCAACATTCTCTCATGCAAGCGATCCACTAGGAGCTGATGACTGGCTTAGAGCTATGGAGTGACAACTTAACATAGCTCAGTGTAATGACCATCAGAAAGTGCTTTATGCATCCGGTCAACTTCAAGGAGCAGTTTTAGACTGGTGGGAATTATTTTAGGTTGGGAAAGATGTAAATCAGATTTGTTGGGAAGATTTCATGACTACCTTTAGATCTTATCATATTCTAGAAGCTTTGGTGGAAATCAAGGAGGAGGAGTTCCTCAACTTGTCATGTTATGCTCTAGGAGAAGTGGTTAATGATGCCAAGAAATAGAAACGCTTCTTGAAAGGATTAAATGATGGACTTCAACTACAGTTGATGACTGTTGAGTATCCTGACTTCCAAACTTTGGTGAATAGGGCCATTTTGATTGAGAACAAGTGTTGGGAAATAGAAGAGAAGAAAATGAGAATTCAAAGCCAATCTATAGGTAGTAACACACGCCCCCGCTACACTCCCCAGCAAGAATTTCAGTAGAGATACCAGGGACCAACTAGTCAGTGGGATTTTGATCCTCCTCAACACCTCCCTCAACACCAGCAAGAGCAACAATATGTGAACCAGAGTCCACCCCAAGAACCACTCATCAATTCCTCAATGAAGGATAGTGTGCCCAACACCCCCTCTTCAGGCAAAAAGTGCTACCGTTGTGGTGAACCCGGTCACTATGCAAGTCAGTGTCCAAAGAAGCCGAATACGCAACAATCCCGTAATGGAAACCATAAACAACGGACTCATGTGCAAGGTAGAGTTAATTATGTGACGATAGAATCTGCACAAGAAGCCTTAGATGTTGTATTTGGCACATGTCTAGTCAACTCTAGCCCTACATTGGTTTTGTTTAATTCTAGAGCTTCACATTCCTTTATTGCACATCATTTTGTTAAGGAGCATAATATACCAAAGTGTCCTATGAAGAAACAGATGTTAGTTGACTCACCTTGTGGGGATATATATGCTACATTGATGTGTCCCAGTGTAAGAGTTGAAATAAGGGGGGGTAGAGTTTTTGGCAAATCCGATTGTGCTGAAGTATTCAAGCATAGATGTAATTCTTGGAATAGATTGGCTAAATCCATGAAAGGCTATTATCCAAGGTGAGAATGGTACAATACACTTGATATCCAAGTCAAGAGACGAAGTTATTTATAAGGCAACTACAATGACAAGAGAGGTGTGCAGTGTTAATCAGATGTAAGGTGCAACCATAGATAAGACCAAGGTTGTTAATGAGTTCCTTGATGTTTTTCCTGATGATTTGCCGGGTATGCCGCCACATCGTGATATTGAGTTTATTATTGAGCTTTTACCTGGAACTGCACCTATAGTTAAGAGACCATATCAGATGGGAGTCAATGAGCTAGAAGAACTTAAGAAACAGTTAGAGGATCTATAGGATAAATGTTTCATATGTCCTAGTTCTTCACCATGGGGAGCCCTAGTTATATTTGTTGAGAAGAAAGATGGTATGTAGAGGATGTGTGTGGATTATCGCTCTCTTAATGAGGTAACCATCAAGAACAAGTATCCTTTGCCTAGAATTGATGATTTGTTTGATCAGTTGAGAGGTGCTTGTGTGTTCTCCAAGATTGATCTTTGCTCTGGTTATCATCAGTTGAGGATTCGTTCATCGAACATTCCCAAGACTGCTTTTACTACTCGGTATGGATTATATGACTACACAGTTATGTCTTTTGGATTGACTAATGCCCCTGCATACTTCATGTATATGATGAATAAGATGTTTATGGAATATTTCGATAAGTTTGTTGTGGTCTTCATTGATGATATTCTAGTCTTCTCCAAAACAAAAGCAGAACATGAAGAGCATTTGAGATTAGTCCTGCAGAAACTTAGAGAACATCAATTGTATGCTAAGTTAAGCAAGTGCAAGTTCTGGCTGAAGGAAGTCTCTTTCCTTGGGCATGTTATCTCTAATGGTGGAGTAGTTGTGGATCCTAAGAAGGTTACTGATGTGTTGAGTTGAAATCCGCCTCAAGATGTAAGTGAAGTCCGGAGTTTTCTAGGAATGGCCGGATATTATCGGAGGTTCATTGAAGGTTTTTCTAAGATTGCCAAGCCTATGACATCTCTACTTGAGAAGAATGCTAAGTTTGTATGGACTGAGCAATGCCAAGCTAGTTTTGAAGAGTTGAAGAAAAGGTTGACTACAGCTCTGGTGCTGGTACTACCAGATCTGAACAAGAGTTTCTCCATCTACTATGATGCATCTTGACTTGGTCTAGGTTGTGTTCTTATGCAAGAAGGATGAATAGTGGCTTATCCATCTAGGCAACTAAGGAAGCATGAACTAAATTATCCAACCCATGATTTGGAGTTAGCAGTTGTGGTTCATGCATTGAAGATTTGGAGACATTATCTTATTGGGCATAAGTGTGATATTTATACAGATCACAAGAGTTTGAAGTATATCTTCACTTAGTTAGATTTGAACTTGAGGCAATGTCGTTGGTTAGAGCTAATCAAGGACTATGATTTGGAGGTACACTATCACCCTGGAAAGGCAAATGTTGTAGCTAATGCTTTGAGCCGAAGGAGCTATGTTAATGCCGCTCTAGTGATACAATTACATAAGGAGTTATGTGCTGAATTCTAGCATCTGAATTTGGGAATAGTTGCTAATGCAATGGAATTGGAAGTGGAACCTACACTTGAACAAGAGATCCACAAGGGTTAGTTGGAAGATGAGAAAATCAAGGAGATAGCAGAGCTGATCACAATTGGCAAAGCACTAGGTTTTCGATTGGATGATCAGGGAATAGTGTGGTTCGGAAAGAGAATATGTGTGCCAGCAATAAAGTCCATTCGAGAGATGATTCTAAGACAAGCCCATGACTCAGCATACTCTATCCATCTAGGTAGTACTAAGATGTACCTAGATCTGAAGGAGAAATACTAGTGGTATGGTTTGAAAAGAGATGTGGCTGAGTATGTAGCAATATGTGACACCTGTCAACGAGTCAAGGTAGAACATCAAAGGCCTGCAGGTTTACTTCAACCTATGAAGATACCTAAGTGGAAGTGGGAAGAAGTTGGTATGGATTTTATTGTTGGATTACCACGCACTCAGAGTGGCTATGACTTGATTTAGGTAATAGTAGATCGGTTGACTAAGGTTGCTCACTTCATACCGGTCAAGACTACATATACGGGTGCAAAGTTGGCAAAATTATACATGCAATGGATGGTATGTTTGCATGGAGTTCCTAAGAAGATTGTGTTAGATAGAGGTACTTAGTTTACATCACACTTTTGGAAGAAATTGCATGAGTCTATGGACACTAAGTTCAACTTTAGCTGAGCTTATCATCCACAAACTGATGGACAAATAGAGAGAACCAATCAGATCTTAAAGGATATGTTGAGAGCTTGTGCTTTGCAATATGGTACAAGTTGGGATAAGAGTTTGTGTTATTTTGAGTTCTCCTACAACAATAGTTACTAGAAGAGTCTCAAGATGTCACCATTCGAGGCACTATATGGTAGAAAGTGCAAAACCCCGTTGTTTTGGAATCAGACAGGAGAAAGTCAAGTGTTTGGACCTGAGATTCTCAAGGATGCTGAAAGGCAAGTGCAAACTATTAGGGAAAACTTAAGAGTAGCACACTCAAGGTAGAAGAGTTATGCTGACATGCGAAGAAGAGAATTGGTATTTGTACCGGGAGATTATGTCTATCTCAAAGTGTCACCCATGAAAGGTATAAAGCGGTTTAATGTGAAGGGCAAGTTAGCACCTCGCTATATTGGTCCATTTAAAGTCCTGGAAAGAAAAGGAGAAGTGGCTTATCAGTTGGAATTGCCAGAGAGTTTGTCTAGGGTACATGATGTGTTCCATGTGTCTCAACTAAAGAAGTCCTTACGTGTGCCAAAGGAACAAATACCTTTTGAGGAGCTCAATGTGAAAGAGGATCTTACCTACAAAGAGTATCCTGTCAAGATCTTGGAAACAACTGAGAGAGTTACTCGAAGTAAGGTGATCAGGATGTGCAAGGTTCAATGGAATCGATACTCAAAGGAAGAGGCTACTTGGGAAAGAGAAGCAGATCTAAAGGCGGTGTATCCACAACTTTTTGAGTAAGTATCGTTCGAATCTCGAGGACGAGATTCATTTTAAGAGGGGTAGAATTGTAACATCGTAAAATTTGCAATATTTTAAAATAGGTGGATTGATTTAATTATGTATCTTGGTGAGCATTTAAACTTAGAAAATTAATAATTTTTATTAAGTAAAAAAACAAATATAAGGTCTATATACATGTTTGTGCATTCATGCTGCTGCACATTATTTTTGCATTGTGTGGTTTGAACCAAACTTCAAACTAATTCAAAAATATTTGAAAATGAGATTGAAAATGCTTGAAAGAAAAAGGAAAACAGATTCTTTCTCTCCCTCTCATCCTTTCTGGTTTTGGCCCACTCTCAACCGCAGCCCGCTTCTCTTCTCTTGGCACCGGCCCGGTACCCCGGTCAGCACAGCTCTTATCTCTTTCCACCGCGGCCCGCTCCAATAGCTCCCGTAAGCAGGCCCAAGCAAGCAACGCGCCAGCCCAGCCAGATGCCATGCCGTGCTTTCTCTCCCTGCTTAGGCCAAGGCCCCGATCAGCCCACTCCCGCGCTCATGGCCTTTCCTCCATGCGGCCCAACATCAGCGCTGGCCCATCTTCGCCTCCAGCCCATCTTCGTATGCTGCAGTCACCGCGCCTCCTACCCACTGACACGCTGTGCCCGCCCATCATGCGAATCCTCTACCTTTGTCTCGTGTCCGGCATGGACACCATCACCACCAAGTCCACCTTCGCTACTCCTTGCAGTGGCGTTCTCCCCACATCGCCTCGCCTTATAAAGTTTGCGCCTGAGCCTGCGCCGCTTCAAATCTCGAGCCCTCGAGCAAGTCTCCATCTCATCGTGCACCATAGCCCTAGGGCCGCCGACGCCATCCGCCTCGCCGAGTGCTACGCTGCCCTCGTCCGCCCCACGCCTTGCTAAGGAACTTGAATGAGCTCGTCGTTTTCTTCTCTACTTCCCCCAAGTCTTCTGTTGGAGCAACCGAATCTGGACTCGCCATTTCGGTGATGAGCCGAGACCCTAGTCATGGCGCCGCTGCCTAGGAATAGTGCGTTGATGACCTTATCTCTCCCGTTTGCCCGCAGACGTCCATCCACTGATCTACTGCTGAGATTAGAACTTACCCTTTCGATGGCAAATTTGCAAAACGGACATTATAAATATTTGAGGTTTAACCCACAGTCCCTGTAATCTTTCAACATGACATTATAAATATTCGAAGTCTTTAGAAAGCGTAGTTTTCTCGGTTTAGATCCAAAATACGTTTTCACCTATTTGCAGTTTTGCCATTAATCTTGTTTTAGCCATAAAATCTCTGTTTTAACTCCGATTTGATTCGTTCAAATTGCGTTAGGTTTGTAATTAAGTAATCTACATGTTAATACTACTGTTAAGTATGTTTTCAACTTTTAAAATTCGATGTTAAATTTAATCTATTATTTTACTAAAGGAAAACTTGTTTAATTCATAACTTCTTCGTTTTAGCTCTGAATTTTGTGATCTTCATGTCTGTGTGATCGTAGCGAGACGTAGATTCGTTTTACAAACTTTTCATCTTGCTTTTATGCTGATTGGTGTACTGTTCTAATCTATAGTTTTCGTTTGCTATGCATGATTGTATGGATGCCTGTGTGGTGCTGATTGATCTCGAGTAGACAGTGAGTTTTGAGTTGGTGATCTGGAGAACCACTTTGAGGATCAAGACCAGCAGTGATATTTTGAATTAAGGCAAGTATAATATGAGGCTCCTTGTTACATATTCACTTTAATGCAATCTCAATTCATGTGCATGTGTTAATGAACTGCTTGGAGTCTACCTATCTTGATATTGATTATCCTGTCCTTGATATACCTATGGGTTTTGCATGTGGGTAGTATGCTCAGTTTGCTCCAACTAATATTGATTAAAGAATACAATTAAAGATATATGCAACATGGTATTAAAAGATGCTTTTTAGTAACATGGAAACAAGGGGGCTAGAGAATTGGGCCTTTTCTTAGGGTGCTCTAGTTTCTCTCAATAAGGACTCATCTTTAAGTGACAACCCAGGACTTACAGTAAAACCATGAGGACTACATGGCTCTTGTCTTAGTCTAGTGCCTTGCTCTTTCTTGTTTGTAGCAGTTTACCAAAAGGGCAAGAGGGGCATACCAGGCTGGGTATGGGCCTCATCTCCAGGGTGTGTACTATGCTACGTGTAGCAGTGCCACTTTTGGAGATGACTCCATAACACTTGGGAGATGGAATCCTTAGCGACTGCTCCTTATTAGAACGACTAGGGAAAACTTCATAGTGTACCCTGCCTGCTCAACTTGGAAGTGTTTTGGGATTTGCAAACTCAGGCATATGGGTAACACGACTCATGGTGAAAGTGTACAACCTTTGCAGAGTGTAAAATTGATATATCAGCCGTGCTCATGGTCATGAGTGGCCTAGACCCTTACTAAATAGTTGGTTACTTGGATGGTTTGGGTTATGATTAAAATTGATGATACCTCTAGTTATTCATATTTGGGAGCCTAAGCATAACTTAACAACTTATGATTGATAATAAAATATGACCAACTAAAAGTGCTTACCGCAGTTCAGCCGTGTCAAGCCTTTTGAGCCTGCATTCGCTCATGTTATGCTTGCTAAACAGTAGTAGCTTACGCTTGTTTTATTTCAATACTTTGGCAAAATCCCGAATGGGTACCAAATGGAGGTTCTTCAGTGGAGTTTTCCAAGAGGTGTTAGGCTTTTGATCAACCAGTTGACGATTCATGTGGTGTTGGAGGCTTTGCCAGAAGAATGGAGTTATAGTATATACTATAAATTAAGACTATGTCTTTTGTAATAAACACTTATGCGATATGTATTAAAGGCATTGTCTTTGATATTACCCCTTCATTTGTAGCTATATGTGTGAATTGCATTCCTATGCACACATATGGTGTGTATCTGGTTTTATCGTTAAAATCAGGTGCTACACTAGGCCCATAGGCCAACGCTGCCCGGCACCACCTAGGCGTTGCTCGGCCCCACCAAGTGCTAACTTGGCACTTTTGCCATGTCACCAATCCATGGGAGGTCCTCCAGAAGCAATACTAAGTGTTGATTCAAGTCAGTTCAGACCAATGGTCATAATGAAGAGGCCATGGATCCTTGGGCCCATTGTCATAGACTTGGAGCCTCACCGACCAAGTTTCACCACATGCTGGCTTTACAACTGACTTGGAGGAGCAACCATAGCGCTACGGTGCAATGGTGACGCATCCAAGGGCCGACCAATGCCATCCTAGCGTCGCCCGGCGCCCTAGGTCCTCCACCAACATTGCCACTACCTACAAATACCCCCCATACCTCTCTACACTATAAATAGAGGGTGTGGAGCTCGGTGGAAGGACATTTCCAAGCTCTCCAAGCTCCTCTTAGGTTTCTAGCTTAGCTTAGCTATAGAGTAGTAGTCTAGTAGTGGAGTAGAGCAAGAGCGGAGGTACTCTTAGAGTCCGGAAGAGTCTTCTGGGTCTAGTATAGCTCCTTTGTAATTATTTCATTTCAGCATTTACTTTATTCAGTATTTATTTAAGTAGTTTATTCTAGTATTATTGCTTTGGTTTACTTTAAGTACTTAGTCATTAGTGTTCATCATTAGTGAGCTTAGGTGCTTGTTGTTTGACATTAGTAGCATAGGTTATCTTATAATGAGTAGTCTTTCATTAATACCGGTTCCACCATCTGGTTAGGGTGCTTTGATCTCATTTCATCAAAGCACGGATCGAAGTGGTAAGTTTATAGACTAAGCATGGTGCTTATGCTATAGATTACCTATGGATATGGCTAGGGCTCTGGATAGATTGTGGTAGGTGGCAAGTGGTGATAGCCTTGTTCATCCACTATATTCCACCATGATAAGTCTAGTTATTAAATCATAGGGCTCGTGGTAGACCTTGTCTATTTAACTCTCCTAGTTGCTAGGCGGGTTGTGCCCCGAAGTACTATCACATTTCTCCTAGTCATTTGTTTACCTTAGTTACTAGATAGATTAATCGCTCACTCTCCCACCTTCCTATCTCTAGGTTAGCTTGTATTTAGTAGTTAGTTTAGGTAGTTTACATTCATCTTTCACTATAGTTCACCTACCTAGGATCAACTTTAGCCTTCCTTTAGCAAATCCAAGTCCAATTATAAATTCTAGACTTTCGCCTTCCTGTGGGAAAAATATAAATGCGGCACTTGATACTCACAGAGCGAAGTGCTACGCGATAGTTCCATGCGCTTGCGGAATCCTCCAATAGTCGTTAAGAAATATCAACAGTAGTCGTTAGCGTAGACATGGTGTCTAGGATAGAGGTTACCTTCATTTGCCTCATATCCTTCAGTTGAGAGGTAGGCAGCAGGTGGTGATAGCCCTGTCCATCCTTCGTAATCCCCCACGTTCGGATACGACGTAGAGCTACAGGTCAGCATTGACTGGCAGACTAATTGCAACCTAGTGCTCGAAGTAAACAAGTAGAGTTTATCTTTCCATAAGACCCAAAAGCCATAGGAGTCCATTTCTACCCTACACAACTTTACCCCTTGTGTTGTCCTTGAATGAACTAGCTAGAAGAAGTACCTCCGTTCCCTATGGAAAATACGATACCCTAAATACTTCTGAGTGAAGGCTAAAATGGTAATTCCGTGCACTTGTGGAATCTTTCTATTTGCGTTAAGAAATACCAACAATCTTTTCTGGCACCGTTGCTAGGGAACGGTTGCTATCTTCTTTGAACCTAGTTCATCCTCGTATCTGTATCTTTTCTTTTTATAAAAACAAAAATATCTTCTTTTAACTTTTCCATCATGAAGCCTACTCTTATAAAAAATCCTTCTGCTTCAAAGGCCAAGTTCGTTGAGCCACCACCAAAACCAAACCATTCATCTGGCTGTCAACCCCACCCTGGCTTGATAGCCATGGTTCGGGCGAGCCCTTCTAAGGGCGTGACAATGAAAACCCTTTTGATCCCCGATGAGAGTTCAAGGAAATGTGTTCATGCCTGAGCATCTCAGGCATGACACAAGAAACCTTAAGGTGAAAATTGTTCCCCTTTTCTCTCATGGAAAAGGTGAAACAATGGTACCTTGCTTTCTTCCCTATGTCCCATTCGTCTCTCTACCAATGGCAATTCTCGATTTTGAGCAATATGAGAAGGAGTCTATAGGTGTAGCCTAGGCCAGAATTTCAGCATTAATACACGCTGACCTAGACTTGTCTTTACCCAATAGCACATTGATGTGAATCTTTTGTTTGGGTATTGACATGGATGTTGACCTATGCCTAGACATGACTGCTAGAGGTCGCTTTACACATAAACATATGACAAAGCAAGTGAGTTCCTTGAAAACTTCCTAAAAAGGCATGCTTCCTTCATCATGGAATCTAGAACCCCTAGGAAAAAGTAATGCCAAGTGTTGAGGAGTCCTGATTAGTCGAATCCAAACTCATATCATCCCTAGGTTTGACTTATGAGCCCTCACCCGAACCACGAACATCAAAGGAAACAATGATTCATCCTTCAGAGTTCCCTACCAAATTCAAGGATTATGGCAACACCTCGAAACACTTTTGGCACAATCCTCATGACGAAGCTTCCCCCAGGGTCAAACCATCAAAGGAATGGCTAATTCAAGTGAAACATTCTTCTAAAGAAATTCCGATTCTTTCACCTTCCATGGCCATGACTTGTTCGTTAAGGGGAAGAAAAAAATGCCATGGACATCCTTGTAGCACTGACTCTATAATCCAAGAGGAAGGATTCCACTTATGAGCATGAAAGCTTCGCTTTCAAAACCCCTTCTGATTCATGCTCACTTTTGGAGTCTCTAGAGTTCATGTTGCTTAGGGCCATGCGCTTCTATGAGGATCGCAACCATCTCTTGATCCCCGTCTCCAAACTTTTTAATAGGATGGTTGTCGATGCTTTTGTTTATCATAAACATTGCAAATCTCATGGATGCAGTGTGGTACTTGCAGCTTGAACATTAATGCTAAATGTTTGGTGGTGAAGCTAGGAACTAAACCACCATAGATAGCTGCAAGATGAAGTTCCCAAGGTCAAGCTTATGACACATAAACAAAGCACTACCGGGAGATACCCTGGATTATCATAAAAAAATAATAACAAAATAAATAAATAAATAAATATCATAAAAAAACAATTTTCCTTTTCAATAAAAAGCAAGAACATGTTTTCAAGTTAGTATGTACCTTTGGGTATTCTTGGTTGCTAACCCTTTCAGGATAAGATCAAGAAGAACAAGGGTATGTGTGATGCTATAGAACATGGGAGCTGCATCAACCATGCACCTCGTTGCTCTTTGGTGATGGAACACACTCAAAAGGAGGCCCTGACTTTGTACACTTGACTTTTACACAAAAGTCCAAGTGTGGGGGAGGATAGTGAAAATCTCACCACAAGTTCCAAACACAAAGGCCATCTTGGTTAAAAAGAAAAAAAATGAATGATGCCAAGCTCTGCCTTGCTATATATATAGAGTGATAATATAAAAAAAGGAGAAGAGAGAAAAGAAAAAAAGAGAGAAGGAGCCGTAAGACGGGTGCTCCCCTTTGCTACTTATCACCAAGGCCCATGATCTATACACACTATTCGTGTGTATGGCCTAGTCTTGTTGATCGCCTGAGTAAGACTATCAAGCCATTATTCAGCATGCTCAAAGCTTCATCTACATATGCTGCTGGTAAAAATACTTAGGTATGCAAAGGTAATAAAATGTTCACCAACACTGTTACTCATGTTTGTCTCCATGAAAATATAATCCTACTCATACATACTTCACTTGCTTATGATGTATGCTTTGGTTTGGATGAACTCATTAATAGTACATCCATAGGTCCTTTTAAATTAAGCATGGTGCTTAGGTTAAAATGGCCTACTTTAATAAAAATTAGACATGGTGTTCAATCTTGGTTAATGAACTTTGAGTATTTATTTTCATAAACAATCGAAGTTATCTATTATGGAGATAAATCAAGGCTAGAATTAAAATACATTTTTACCTTAGCCTTGCTAGAGATTATGCTAAAAATTAAAAAGGTTTGGTGATCAAATAAAAATAAAAAATAGTAACAATAATAATAGTAATAATAATGAATAAAATTTAGGCTCCCTAGTATTTCAATTGGTAGAGCCCTTGCTTGTTTCTTTTTTTTGTTTTTCTCTATCAAATAAAATAGGTACAAGAACAAGTGTGGGGGAGATCTCTCAAGCATGACAAACACTCATTCGAGATCTCCCACCACCATGTTGCACAAACATCCACTATTTAAACATGCACAAGGACATGATAAATGGCTCAAGAGAGGATTGGCTGAACTTTTAGTTTGGCCAAAGCACTTCTTACTCAACTCCTTTTCTTCAATGATGGTTTGTGCAATGCTACCCTCAAACTCTCCTAAATTTTGAATTTGAAAATTGAACAAATTTGACAATACAAAACAATAACGGTTCATCTCCATGCTATCCTTGAATTAAATTTGCATACTCTTTATTCCTTGCTCATATTCCTAAACTTGTGGACAACTTATCATAGGGACCCTATATTATCTAAGTAATTGGAATATGTGATATAGTAGGATGAAAATGAACCTTCCTCTCTTATGCAAAGAACCTAGGATTTATTTTGCAAGATCAAAATTTGAATAGCATGCTCCTCAATGATATGCAAATTCCTACCAGAGCCATATCTAGTGCTTTGAGCTTAAAACCTTCATAAATATGCTACTTATTTTTGCATTAAGTTTTGTTAAGTCTTGTTGACCCTTGTTGAGAAAGTTATCATGCCTCCAAGATCAAGATCATGTACACGCCACATATATAAGGTATTCCTACATCAGAAATACGCTAAAACATGCCTCCTGTCCACCAAAAAAATATTCTACTCCTACACTAGGAGTAGACAAAAAAAATGTTTGTTAGGTAAATACTCCATGTTCTACAAAATAGTTATCTCTCTCAATATGTGGTTTCAGAGACATGGACTATGCAAAAGAATGAAAAAGAAAAATATATGGACACATGAAGGTCCAAAAAGAAAGAAAGAAATATGGCCACATGAAGGTCCAGTTATATATATGCAAAAATAGATGAGCACATGAAGGCTCATGCAAAATGATAGCCATGTTCTCAGAATATAAGTTCATGTGAGAGATCACTCATATCAAGGAGTATAGTATAGGTTTAACATTGTTTTATCCACACACTTGCACTTCTTAATCTAAGGGTATGACATCTGTGAAGGACCCACCGCGTTAATTTACCTAAAACGAGTGTCATCTACTTGACCAGCTCAATTTAAGCAGACCAACCTCGTCGACTCCCCCAGGAGTGCACTTGGCAACTCCTCTTTAGGATCAGGTTGAGTACCATACCATGATAGCCTCCACAACTCAAGATTACATCTCATTGTTGGAGTACATAATAATCTAGTGAAAAACATATATTACAAGTCTTATTGAATTTAACAAGTTAATTATACAACATTAAAGAAGGCATTGATTTAGTGCAATCATATGTAGTGAAGACCAACTACCATATTACCAACACCACTATGCTATGCATCACTCATATAGCTAATAACTAGTGGTTACCCTGCCCATGGGCGTCGCCACCATAATTTGGACGGCTCTTGCCAATCACCCACTTTGCCACCAATGATGGGGTGAGATGGCTGCCAATGTCCTTTACCTGCAAAATAACTTAATGGCAGCACTGTGAGTACATTGCGTACTCGTAGGAATTAATTCCAACATATAAATATTTGGTGGATGCAAGTGGATTAATAGGCATTTGTACATTTGCATAAAAGCGCAAGGTTCATTAAAAGAATGCCATGCCCATGATTCATAATTAAAAGTATTAGCATTAAAGGATCATGATAGCAAGATAAGTAATAAACATATGTAATTCATATCATCATCAAGTTCCATCATCAACACTACAATGGGTGTAGAAGTAAGAACAACCAGTACCGTCCTGAAGGACTTTAGGCTTTCAAAAGACTCTGCGCAGAGGGTACAACTATACCCACACAGAGAATGGGATGAACCACCATACCCGAGCGACAGGTAACGGTTGCCTCATGTTCCCCAACCTTTTTGAAATCTAGTCAGAATATCTGACGAAAGGTTCGAGCGGTTGCCCGGTCAATGTCCTGGATATTCTCGACCGACACCACCCCCCTTGCTAGTTTCATGAATAAACCGGTCACAATTAGTTACTTGGCTTGTTGACCCCATCCGCGACATGTGGTCTGTATGGGTGGTTACTCAGACTCACTATCCCAATGAATGGTCCTTCGCTGCTCAGCGAGCTATGTCACTTGAGATCCCACACTCACAGTGACCCTACCCCTCGCAAGATTTGAAAGTAATAAGGTGACCATCAGATTATATCTCAAGTTAAGGTGGGTCCCTTGAGACAGGTTTGGGAGACCAAAGTCTTTTGGAAAACCTTTGTTTGGTAAAATAAATCATTTTTAGAAATGAGTTAAAATCAAAGGGTTTTGATACTTGTTTTGCTTTGAAATGATTTCTCTTTTTGAAAGGTAAAGCTTTCGCAAACAAATTGGTTTTCCCAAAGCCTTTCTAAAGCGACACCTTTGAAACTAGAAGGGATCAAGACTTTATAAAAACAAAACCTTTTCACAAGCCTTTTGTTTGATAAATCATTCGCAATTTGTTTTGGAAACAAATCGGTTTTGGAAAGGACTGAGACTCTCTTTTGAATAGGGAAAGATCTACCAAAAGGATTTATAATTATCCTAGTCATATTTGATTACCTATGAATCAAGTTAATCCCCTCATTCATTTTAGTAGTTAATTAACCCGGTGTAGCATCCTACTCGTGCAAGCATGAGTTCCCTTCTCATACTTGACTTCTACCGTTACTAAGCAAGTAAGCAATTAAGTGCTACCAACCCATTGATTAAATGAAGGCTCTAATTAATTGGTGAGTAATTCTAACTTAGTGAAGCATCATTAAGTTATTAACCAAATCTATATGAGATGCATAACTCATAATGAAACACAAATAAGTATCCAAAATAGGGTTCATAGTAGTGGGGTGCCTGCCTATTGGAAGAGCAAGGTTCCCTTAGCTTGGAACATCTCTTGGCGTCTCTCCAATATCGTATACCTATATGCATGCACTTTTATAAGATGCGTATGCATGCATGTCATCTTATGAATACAATAAATATGATTCCCATGTGTGTTATGATATACTTAGACATGTGTATGATTAACTACTAAGTACATGGTACTAGGTGTGTGTAACATAGCCTTATTGTGCTGTCAGTATGCACTAACAGACACTCCATCACAGTTCATGAAGGCTCCATCAGGTTTGGGACTTAGACACCTTCGGTATTTAGTCCTCATCGGATGGTCTGTGATAGTCAACAGATACTCCGGTAAGAACTAGGGGCTTTCAGGGTTATTTAGACACCAAGCTCTATAATTCAGTGGACACTCCGGTAGTGAGCACTAGACACTCCACCAAATTATAGTATGTGAGACACAAAAGATAAGCTTAGCTGCATGAACGTAATGAGACGGTGCACAAAACATGTCTCACAAACATCACATGATCAAAGCAAGCTAACAAAACAAGTTTCATGACTTTAGGAGACCTAGAGAATAAGTTATCTATTTATTACACTAAAAAATGCATTATTCTACATCAAAATTAAAATATACTTTTTGGTGTCAAGATCATGTCTATATGATAGAGAATATCCTAAAGAACACAACAAAACTTGTTTCACAATTTTTGGAGTTCAAATGCATCTTCTATGACGTTTACAAGTTGGGGCTGTGCTGCTGTGGTACCAGGGATGAACACGTGTGCCTAGAGCATTCCACTGGGATGAACACTAGGTGCCGATGGACAGTCCATGAGAATGAAGGACCATCCGGTAAAACGACGAACAGCCCAAGTGTAAAAACATTGGAGATGATTCCTGTGGTATCCGGGATTCCAAATCAAGTGTAGTTTGTTCCTATCGCTTACTAATGATGTGGGGAAGCCTCTACAAGTGATGGATGTGCTATGCATGTGCTGTGGGAAGGTCGTCCACCAAAAATGGTGAATATCACCATGGGAGGTAATGGAGTTCATGGGGGAACCTGCTAGGGTTAGCATGGATGAAGATGGACGCCGTGGGGGTTCTCACCATGCCGTGGGGGTTCTCACCGTGCCTTGGGGAAGCTCCAAACGAAGCAGCTCAGTTAGGAATGCAGCATGGAGGGAGATTGAGCTTGGGTTCCATGGAAACTCAAGGTTGAAGAAGGTGCTCAGGGTGGCCTTTTCCTCCAACTCCGATGAACTTGATGACGTGGATGAGGTGTAGCACGGTGCCGGCGATGTCCTCCAGCCATGGGCTAGTCGCCCTCCTTATTCCTTCCTTCCCTTCCCCTTCTTCTTCTTGTATCTCATGAATCTCATGAATTCCATCTTCTTTGAAGAATTGGATGTGTTCGTGATTATCTTCATCGATGATACCTTAGTATATTCAAAAACTAAAGAAGATCATGTGAAACACTTGAGAGTTGTGTTACAAAAGTTGAGAGAGCACAAATTTTATGCTAAGTTTAGCAAGTGTGAGTTTTGGCTCACCGAGGTTTCCTTTTTGGGATATATCTTATCTCATAATGGAATCTCCGTGGATCCAAGTAAGATCAAGGATGTAGTGGAATGGGTTACTCCCACTATGGTGAAGTAAGTTTGTGGCTTTCTTGGATTGGCGGGTTACTACTGTCGATTCATGTTGGACTTCTCTAAGATTGCAAAGCCCTTGACTGAACTCACTAAGAAAGATGAACCATATGTTTGGATGGAAGAAATAGAGAAAGCTTTCCAGATTCTGAAGCAAAAGCTAGTTACAGCTCCCATGCTAGTCCAACCCGACATCACTAAACCTTTTGAAGTATATTGTGATGCATCCAATGTTGGATTGGGTTGTGTGCTTATGCAGGAAAGGCATGTCATAGCATATGCATCTAGATAAATGAAGCCTTTAGAAGTGAACTATCCTACTCATGATCTTGAGTTAGCAGCTGATAGTTCACGTGTTAAAAATCTAGAGACATTACTTGTTTGGTTAACCCTACACCATTTATACTGACCACAAGAGCTTGAGATACTTTCTTACCCAATCAGAGCTTAATATGAGGCAGAGGAGGTGGTTGGAGTTGATCAAAGATTACAATTTGAATATCCAATACCACCTAGGAAAGGCGTATGTAGTAGCCGATGCCTTAAGTAGAAAGGCCAATTGTGGTTGTACCCTGATGGAGAGAAATATGGAATCACTATGTTAGGATATGTAGAGGATGAATGTATCCCAAGTAGCTAAAGGTTCCTTGTCCATGTGCAAGTGAATTCTCACTTGTTGTGGGACATTAAGGCAGGACAACAACTTGGTGAAGATCTAGTTACCATTAAAGAGAAGATAGACGATCCAAGGTATAAGAGTTTTCGGTTGGACCACTCGAATACCTTGTGGTTTGGAAAAAGACTTGTAGTACCTAACTAGAAACATCTAAAGAAGCAGATCCTAGACGAAGCTCATGAGTCACTTTTCTCTATCCACCCTAGAAGCAACAAGATGTATAGAGATGTGAGGAAGAGATTTTGGTGGAAAGGTTTGAAATAGGATATTGCAAGGTTTTTAGCCAAGTGTGATGTTTGTTGTAGAGTGAAGGCTAAGCATCTCAAACCAGTCAGAACTCTCCAACCTTTGCCCATACTAGCTTGGAAATGGGAAGACATTACCATGGATTTTATCTCTAATTCACCAAAGACATCGATTGGATATGATTCCATTTGGGTGATTATTGACTGACTCACAAAGTCAACACACTTCTTACCGGTCAAAGTCATTTATCCAGTTTCCAAGTATGCGGAATTGTATCTAGCTTGGATTGTTTGTTTGCATGGAGTTCCCAAAACAATAGTTTTAGATAGAGGTCCGCAATTCACGTCTCAATTTTGGGATGAGTTGCATAAGGCAATGGAAACAACATTGTTGTTTAGCACAGCATATCACCCATAGATCGGAGGTCAAACAGAGAGAGTTAACATAATTTTGGAGGATATGTTGAGAGCTTGTACCCTAATATATAGCTCTAGTTGTGACACTTGTTTACCATTTGCCCAATTAGCCTACAACAATAGCTATCAGGCCATCATCAACATGAGTCCACACGAAGCCCTATATGGCAGAGATTGTAGGACACCACTCAATTGGTCCAAAGTTGGAGAAAGAAGATTATATGGAAATAAGAAGGTGAATGAAGCTGAGGAAAAGGTTAAGAAAATAAAGATTGCTTTAGAAGCCGCACAAGATAGATACAAGGCTTATGTCGATGACCATAGAAGGAATGTGGAGTATAAAGTTGGAGAATATGTATATTTGAAAGTTACACCATTTAAGGGCACCCAAAGGTTTCAAGAGAAGGGAAACCTTGCCCCAAGATGTATTGGTCCGTTTTGGATCTATGATAGGAGAGGGAAGGTTGCCTATGCACTAGCCTTGCTCGATTCGCTTTTAGGAGTATACAACGTCTTCCATGTATCTAAGTTGAGATGTTTGAAGGCACCCGAAGAAGAGGTCAATTTGCAAGATATTGACATCAACAAGGATTTGAGCTATGGAGAGTATCCAATTGCTATCCTTGACTTTTTGGAGAGAAAGACTAGAACAAAAACTATCAAGATGGTGAAAGTGCAATGGAGTCACCATTCAACCAAAGAAACCACTTGGGATGTAGAGGATAAGATGAGGAGGGAGTATCCTCACTTATTTGAGCCAAGGTAATAGCTTCAGATGAGTTTCAGTATGGGAATGAGTCTTAAGTCCTTAGTGTCGCTAGAAGGGATTAAAACCTATTTTATCTTTAATTTTCTCCCTTGATTGCATAAAACCTTCTTTTGCAGAATCTCAGGACGCGATTCTTCTAAGGGGAGGAGAGTTGTCATGACCTGGTCCTAACACCCTTGTGAGCATTAGCATCATGAGCATCTTTGCATTTGAAATCAAATAGTTAGAAACTTAATGCTGTATTAAACTGCTCATGTTGAATTGATGGACAATCCACTAGCACCATCGGGTTAACCGCCTGTTTGCCAGCACGCTGTCAGTCAGTAACCTGACACCACTAGAGAGTCCACCATCACAACGGATTGTCCAATAGGATCATACCATGTAGAAATGTGAGGTGTCACTTTATGAATCACTAGGTCCCACACTTCACCACAGCTGTCCATCTCATGGACACACTAAGGCAGAGAGTCCACTAGCTCACTCACTCACTCTTACACTCCCACTCTCTCTAGTTCATCTCTCTACTCTCTCACACTAAAGCAAGGAAGAGGAGAAGGAAGGGAGGAGAAAGGAGAAGGAATTGGAGCTTGGAAGCAGCAAGAGATGGCTATGGAGATCACCTGGAGGTCGTCATCCACAAGAGGTAGGGGTTAAAAGGGGAGGAGCCCTCTCACCCTTGCCATAAGGAGCTAGGAGGAGAAGGAGGCAAGAAGAAGAAGGTTTTGAGTTACCAAGGAGGAGCTCCAACTACTCCATCCTCTTGGAAAACATGGTACGTTGTGTTTGTAGCCCTTGGTAAGGATCTAACCAAGCCAACCGTAAGACTGTGTCTTTAGGAGCTAAAACCTAGGAAACATCGATTTGTGGCCTACAGTTAGTTTGCACCCAATGTAGTTAGGATTAACTAGCTAGATATGTTCTATACAACCCTAGTAGCCTACCCTAAAGATGGTTTACACATGCAAGCACCATGGATGAAGATTTGGATCTTGAGTTACTATGAGGTGTTCACTGTCAGTATCGATGGAGGGTTCAAATCACCAGCGGAGTGCCCGTTAGTACTGAATGTCTTACTGCTCACCTGCATAGAACACATCTATAACCCACCAGAGTGTCCATCACTACATCGGACTATCTGATGAGTTATACACCCAAGATAGAAGAGTGTCTAGAAAACCTAGATCATAGTTTTGGTACAGCGAAGTGTCTGTTGATATTTCAGAGTGTCCACTGACTTGTAAATTGGAAACCCAAGAGCAGTTAGTTCCTATGGAGTATTCGATGGAGCCACCCTTAGTAGCCCATAGCACCCTATAGACCTGATTTGATGGATGGTCCGCCATAGTTGACGAAACCTTCCAATAGTATCACCTCTTACACAAAGAGATTCCCGAGAGCACAGGCTTCATACCGGAGGGTCCGATGCATCCAGAGAGCCAATATCCTACTGAGTCCTAGTAATCACTGGACCATCCAACATCCACGTTGGACTACCCGATAGTTACCAGTCAATAGATAACTAGTGTCTGACTATGCACTCACTCATGTGTCACTAAAGCATACACAACTAAGAATCATTGCATAGCATGAGCATGTACTTTATGCAATTCACTCATAAAGAATCATGCATGTATAGGTGACCCAATTCTCGAAGAACCTATTGAGGAGGAGCCTCAGGAGGAAGAAGCCATCGAGCCTAGCAACAATGTTTAAGGCAGGCCCCTATGCTTCCCTATGCTTTACAAATGAATAATGAACTACGTCTATCTAATGCATTGCTATGTTACATATGACTAGTGAACTAGGAAGGGAATTACCTATGTCAAGCCTTATCCATATATTGCCACACCAATCAACCAAACATGTCTTGTTTAACAAACCATTCTTACTATGCTTAGATCTTAGAAGTTGAGCTAATCATGGGTTTCTCATTACTCGCACGATGTTAGGATGATAATCCACTAAGCAACACCTTGGGAAGGGATCAACACTAGTTCCACTTGGGAATGGTATGAACATCGGTTGGCAGGGGGTTGTCACAGAACCGACCAATTTATAAGAGCACAAGTACAAAAACAATCACCGAAACGATCAAATTCTCGAACTTGAGCCCATACAAACCAGGTAGTCAACTGAAATCTCGAAGGATTTCAAACCAACTTGCATACAACCAAGATCACAGTAATTCAACATAACATATCGTACGTTACAACATTTCGCAGACATTCACAATTAGATTACATCATCACAGAGTCATTGTTATTACAAAACAAGTCTTGTAAAACATGCGGAAGCAATTAGTTTAACTTACACACCCGAATTCAAATACACATATTGGTTTGCTGATCACAACCCGCAAAAGCATTCAGATAAGAGAACAGAGATCATGCCCATGATCTAGTCTTCATCACCCGCTGGGTGGAGACAATACTTACAGAATCCCTGATATAGAAGGTCATCTGCAACAAGAGGGAATAAACCCTAAGTACGGGAATGTACTCGCTAGACTTACCCGTCGAAAACCAAACAAATGACACCAAGGATTATGCATAGCTTAATGTAGTGGAGCTGGCTGACACTTTCTTTTTGCAGAAAAGCATAAGTAACAATGATCAACTCTTAACCTGAACTAGCAGTGACTTTTTAGCCATTAACCTATCATCTATATTAGCACCTGTACTAAGCAATCATTTTATTAGGCTGCAAACATTAATAACCATATCAGGTATTCATTGTGGCAACCTTATCATCATCATCCATTTAACCATATCGTTAAATTAATTGAATCTACGTTGCCGCTGCTTAATCAAGTTCTCACTATCCGAGAGAGATGGCGATTCGAATCGATTCCTATCCAGCTGGAGGGGTATTCCTAAACACAAACCCTGCTTCCCCCGTTAGGGTCGCAAACAAGTCACCTTTGGTACGATTCAGGAGTCGCAAGTCTGAATAGATCGACATTCTCAGAGAACCACTCTGCCAAGGTTGTTCGGGACTCTAACCCGCCTTGGACTTATGCCAATGGCTCTCCGCACATCCTTACTACCTCCAGAATGCATGCCACTGCTCGCATCCCCGGCCTGAGTCGAGCTACTAGGCTTCGTGATCGGAATGACTTATCTGGCCAGCTAAGTGTTAGGCTGCGTTCAACATGACATGAGGACGTACAACGTATCGGTCCTTAAACGACTCAGACGGAGTCACTATGTTCAAACCTACACAAGACCCTGTCCGGTCTTAATTCATTATTCACATGGTTCTTTTCCACGATAGCAAATATAGCCAATCATGATCCACCTCATCCTAAAGCTCGTAGGTGATAGGAAATCACCTGACTTCTACCGCACTAAGCATGGCTAAGCATTTAACCCGTTCTAAACTTAAATAGGATTCCAGTGTGATATCTGGGCAAGGAAGGATATATAATGCAGCAATTGGTTCCAACCAATTCCTATACTTAATGCATCATCAACAAATAAAAGATACTCAATGTATTTGTGAAAACATGGGAGGCTTAATATGCTCCGGGGCTTGCCTTTCAGGAACGAGGAAGGCTGGTGGTCAGGGCACTCTAGCAATTCCTCCGCGGCGGCTACTTTGTCGGCTTCCTGCACTTCGGGCTCCTCCTCCTGGTTGGCTCCCTCGAACTCCAACAACGTCACCCCCTCCGGCACACCTATTGCATGAATGCACAAGATAAATATCATGGATGCACATGACGAATGCCAGGGATGCTCGGGGAATGCGCATGTTCGCTGTAGTTTGCATATTCCAACTTAAGCCCTATTCAAATCACTTTACTTACCACGTTTATACAACCTAATGTATGATTGCTCATCTTCAGTTAATGACCTAGCACCTGCACCTAAGCATATTCTCAAGTTAGGCTAACCCCTAAACAATCAACGAGAACATTGCATCAAGCATACACTCAAGCATTTGTATTTCAACAAAATGAAGACTATGTAGCAGTACAGTAAACTAGCCATAACTGGAGATTTATAAATCCAATTGACATGCAACAAGACAATCTGGAAAGCTTATGAAATTGTCTACAATTTATTTTCAGACCTCAAAGCATGATTCAAACCTTTACCAGGTCGAATTCGTCAATCAACAGAACTCTGTCCTCACAAGGCAGAGAGTAAGCAAAAACTGGAACCTAACTTTAAACAGCTGTAGTTTCTAAACTACTGGGCCAAATGCCCTCAAATTTTGACAGGAGCTAGATACCTAAATTATCTACAACTCTTGTATTCACCACATCCACAGAAAATCAAAATATCATGGGGAACTGTCTAAAGTCCCCAGATCTGTCCAGAGGGACATAATGTAAACGAATAATTAATAACTTATGATGTAAACACACAATTGGATAAAACTAACTCTACTCACATGTCACACATATAACAAGAACACCAGAAAGTAGGGTGTTCATCCCCAAAACATTTTTTTAATACCTTTCTTAATTTATTTAATTAATTAGAGGAAATAGTAAACATATATGAACACTACACCATTAAATCTACAAAAATTAAAGTAGACACTACATGCCCTAAGTAGACTACCATAAAATTTTCACACCATTTGAGTAAGTATAACAGCCTACACAAAATTGGTAAGGCAGAATGGCTTAAAATGGCATAATTAGGAAACCTTAGTGAAAAGTGTCAAGCAACAGATTTCATATTTTTCCAAGCATCCTTAAGGTACTAAGATACTACCTACCAAGTTTCATGGCCATAGGATTCCTAGATAAGTTACAAAAATTCCCACAAGTATCCACCAATGATAAAAGGAAAATCTATAACTCATAAACTACACATGCAATGACTTTCAAATTGTTACCAGAGCTTCTACTAAGCAATACTAGCATACCCACAAAATTTCACAATTTTTGGATTAAAGAAACTCAAGATATGATTTAAACAAGTTTGCATGCATTCAAAAACACTTTTTAAGTTCCTATTTAATTCATCCAAAATTTCTACATAAAGTGCCCAAGACATATTTTTCTTAAATACTAGACCTCACTGTGAGTCTAACAAAATTTGAATCACATCATTTGGATCTACATATTTGGAGTTACAAAATTTACAAAACAGCATTCAAAACTGAAAATTTGAACCATCTTTATGAACGTACAATCACTGACGTGTGGGACCCGGTTGTTAGCTGGACCCGACTGTCAGTGAGACGAAACAGGGGAGGCAGCGACGATGGCACGGCACACGGCGAAGCTCGCCGACGGCGGCTCCTCTGGCGAAACTGACGGCACCGGCGTGCTCCCCAAGGTCCCCCGCATGGATTGACCCCCCTAAGCCTAGACCCTAGCGGCCCCTAAGCACACCAGCCATGGCGCACGGCGGCTCGGCCATGGCGCACGGCGGTGCACGGCCATGTTCTGGCATGTCCAGACCAGCGTGGTCGATAACATCTTCACAGAAGCAACTACACGAGATGGAGAAGATGAGACGAGGGCTAGGAATGGAGGAGCGGTGCGGTGGTGCGCTGGCCACGGTGAGCGCCAACTCCGGCGAAGCTCAGCCATGGCGGGCGGTGGTGGAAACGGTTGGAGGCCCTCACCTAAGGATGATTGGCTTAGCTGGAAGGTGGAGAAGGTCCAAAAGAACACTGCAGAGCTACGGTGAAGGCATAGTGCGTGTTTTTGCAGCGGTGCGTGAGCTCGGCGACGGCGAAGCTCCGCGGTAGCAATGGCGGAGTGGCTGCTTGCTGGCTGCGCTGCTGTGGCGAGTGGAGGAATGCAGAAAGAGGCAGAGCATGTGCGGAGGGTAGCCAGGCATTCTCCACTTCAAGATGGCCAGTGCGCGGCGTGGTCAGGACGAGTCGGGCGCGTGGTGGCCATGCGGCGGCCATCATCTGACCTCGGTCAGCCATGATCGGTCTGAAGCTTGCATTTCAGATTTCAACGGCACTGACTGACAGGCTGATAGAAGGGGAGTGCCCGATCTTTCGGTGAGTGGAGATAATTTCGATCTGGTGGAAGTAGACCCTCACGATCCGACTACGACGAGCGAACCCGAAGCGCCAATGCAATCGCTGAACCAACTCCCGATGGTTACCAACCTCGCCGGTGCGAGATCAGCCTGATCACGAAGATCGTTTCCTGCACGCAATCGAAAAACGAACAAGAAAAAGACGCAAGCAATCACAATTATCGCTCGAAGGTGGAGTTCTGAATCACACAAAGACGGCGTGGAATTGCCGTGTTCGAGAGTAGCTAAAGCTAGATGTAAAACAAAACTCCAGTTGTAAACAAAAGGGACTCCGACTAAATAAAGGGGGCGCAGCCCCTGGAGTCCAGATCGACGGTAGGAGGAGGGGGCGCCACCAGGGAAAAGGCGGCGGCTGCCAGCCCTAGGCGCCCCACCTGGGCTGCCCTGTTGGGCCATCTTCTTATTCCGCTGGCCCTTTGTTCCTTAACAGCATGATGAAGTTTAATTCTCTCGCACGGGCCCGAGTGATTGGCCCTAGATGATCAACTGGAGGCGCCTGAGGTGCTGCTGGTGTAGATGTACTCGTGGTGTCCTCATCATCCTCCCCTTCTTGAATTGAAGTCGTCCTCGACGGCAACTCCTCATCTTCGCCCGCATAAGGTTTCAAATCTGCAACATTAAAACTCGTGGAAACACCAAACTCCGCAGGCAGGTCAAGGATGTAAGCATTATCATTAATCTTGGTTAGTACTTTAAAAGGACCAGCAGCACGTGGCATCAATTTAGAACGACGTAAAGTAGGAAAACGATCCTTTCTTAAATGCAACCAAACCAGATCACCCGGTTCAAAAGTAACATGTTTTCTCCCTTTACTACCCGCAACCTGATATTTAGCATTAGCAGTAGCAATGTTTTGTTTAGTTTGTTCATGCAAGCTAATCATTTGATCAATATGTGCAGCGGCATCTATGTGTGGAGCGTCCTCAGCATCAAGAACAAACAAATCAATGGGCGCTCGAGGAATATAACCATAAACAATCTGAAAGGGACACATTTTTGTAGAAGAATGCGTTGCATGATTATAAGCAAACTCAACATGAGGCAAGCAATCCTCCCAACGTTTCAAGTTTTTATCTAAAACAGCCCTAAGCATGGTTGACAAAGTTCGATTAACCACCTCAGTTTGCCCATCAGTCTGAGGGTGACAAGTAGTGCTAAACAGCAATTTAGTTCCCATTTTATTCCACAGTGATCTCCAAAAATGACTGAGAAACTTAGCATCACGATCAGAGACTATTGTATTTGGAATACCATGCAAACGAATAATCTCTTTAAAGAACAATTCAGCAATATTGCTAGCATCATCAGTCTTATGACAAGGTATAAAATGAGCCATTTTGGAGAAACGATCAACAACCACAAAAATACTGTCCCTCCCCTTCTTAGTTCGAGGCAATCCCAAAACAAAGTCCATAGAAATATCAAGCCAAGGGGAAGTAGGAACAGGCAAAGGCATGTACAAACCATGGTTGTTCAATCGTGACTTAGCTTTCTGGCAAGTATTGCAACGTGCAACAAGGCGCTCAACATCAGCGCGCATCCGGGGCCAAAAGAAATGAGCAGCCAGCACCTCATGCGTCTTGTAGACGCCAAAGTGCCCCATGAGACCGCCTCCATGCGCTTCCTATAACAACAAACGACGAACCGAGCTAGCTGGAACACACAGCTTGTTAGCGCGAAACAGGAACCCGTCCTGTATGTGAAATTTGCCCCATGGTTTGCCATGAATACAATGGGCAAAAGCATCTTTAAAATCAGCATCATCCACATATTGATCCTTCACAGTTTGCAGGCCAAAAATTTTAAAATCTAACTGTGATAGCATGGTATAGCGATGAGACAAAGCATCAGCAATAACATTTTCTTTCCCGCTCTTGTGTTTAATAATGTAAGGAAAAGACTCAATGAATTCTACCCATTTAGCATGACGACGGTTCAGGTTTGTTTGGGTACGAATATGTTTTAAAGCCTCATGATCAGAATGAATTATAAACTCGCGATGCCAAAGGTAGTGCTGCCAAGTATGCAAAGTGCGCACTAAAGCATAAAGCTCCTTATCATAAGTAGAATAATTCAAGCTAGCACCACTTAATTTCTCGCTAAAATAGGCAACAGGTTTTCCTTCTTGTAACAAAACAGCACCTAGCCCAATACCGCTAGCATCACATTCAAGCTCAAACACTTTAGTAAAATCAGGCAACTGCAAGAGAGGAGAATTGGTTAACTTATCTTTCAAGGTGCTGAACGCAACCTCTTGCGAATCACTCCAAGCAAAGGGGACATCCTTCTTTGTAAGCTCATGTAGAGGCGCTGCAATGGAGCTAAAATCACGAACAAACCTGCGGTAGAAACCTGCAAGGCCAAGAAAGCTTCGAATTTGTGTGACCGTCGTCGGTGTAGGCCACGCCCGAATGGCATCGATCTTGCTGCTATCCACCTCAATGCCCTGTGGAGTAACAACATAGCCAAGAAACGAGACACGTTGTGTGCAAAACATGCATTTTTCGATGTTAGCAAATAAATTGGCCGCACGCAACGCATCAAAAACAGCACGCAAATGGTCTAAATGCTCTTCCATAGACTTGCTGTAAATAAGGATATCATCAAAATAGACAACTACAAACAATCCTATGAAGGGCCTCAGAACTTCATTCATCAAACGCATAAAAGTGCTGGGAGCATTCGTCAAACCAAACGGCATAACCAACCATTCATATAACCCAAATTTCGTTTTAAAAGCCGTTTTCCATTCATCACCTAATTTCATGCGAATCTGATGGTAGCCACTACGCAAATCAATCTTAGTAAAAATAATGGCACCACTAAGCTCATCTAGCATATCATCAAGGCGTGGTATAGGATATCGGTAGCGAATGGTAATGTTATTAATAGCACGACAGTCTACACACATACGCCAAGAGCCATCTTTCTTTGGAACAAGTAACACAGGAACAGAGCAAGGGCTAAGAGACTCACGAATATAACCCTTGTCGAGCAACGCCTGTACCTGTCGCTGGATCTCCTTTGTCTCATCCGGATTTGTACGGTACGGGGCGCGGTTCGGGAGCTGTGCGCCGGGAATGAGGTCGATCTGGGTGCTCAATGCCACGAAGTGGTGGAAGGCCTGGTGGCAAATCTTTTGGAAAGACATCAGCGTACTCCTGCAAAATGTTAGCAACAGCAGGGGGAATATCCAAAGACGGTGTATCATCAAGGGAAACGAGCACACGAGAGCATATAAGGGCATAGCATGGCAAAGTAGCATCGTGTAACTTATCAAAATCAGCACGTGTAGCAAGCAAAACAGGAGCATTTAACTTGATTTCAGAATTAACAGAGGTCGATGGTGCAAGTTGTTTAGCAGTTTTAGCAGCTCGAGCAAGATCATCTTTAAGAATTTGTTCAGGTGTCATTGGATGTATAATTATTTTTTGACCCTTAAACATGAGAGAATAGTGATTGGAACGACCATGATGCAAGCTATCAGTATCATATTGCCAAGGTCGCCCAAGTAACAGAGAGCATACTTCCATGGGAATAACATCACAATCGACAAAATCAGAATAAGCACCCATGGAGAAAGGAACACGGACCGAACGAGTAATTCTAATTTTCCCACCATCATTAAGCCATTGAATGTGATATGGATGTGGATGCTTACGAGTGGGTAAAGACAACTTCTCAACCAGCGCGGTACTCGCCAAATTGTTGCAGCTGCCGCTGTCGATGATGATGCGAATGGATCGCTCTTGCACAACGCCCTTGGTATGGAAAAGAGTGTGTCGCTGATTCGTCTCAGGCGTAGCGACCTGTGTACTAAGAACACGCTGCACAACAAGACTTTCATATCTATCGGCGTCGTCCGGGTTGACATGTACGTCCGTCTTTGCTGCATGGTCAGTGGCAAGCATAGCGGGTTGAATATCGTCAGAATCACTAGCGGAAGAATACTCACCATCGTCACGAATGAGCAAGGCACGCTTGTTCGGACATTCCCGAGACACATGGCCAAATCCTTGGCAACGAAAGCACTGAATATCCCGTGTGCGGCGTGTGGAAGGAACTGCACCTGTGGACGGAGGAGTACCTGCAGAAGTGGCTGCCCGCTCACGTGGTGTAGTGGTGGGTGTGGACGGTGCAGGGGGCGCGGGTGCTGAACCGGATGTCGAGCTTCGTCCTGCAAAAGAGTTAGAATATGGCTTCGAGCGGCGTCCCTGTATTTGACGTTCAGCTTTGCAAGCAAATTCAAATAATGTGGTCATATCATAATACTCTTTGTAATCAAGTATATCCTGAATTTCACGGTTTAAACCACCACGAAAACGTGCCATAGCAGCATCGTTTTCCTCAACTAACCCACACCGAATCATGCCTTTTTGCAATTCCTGGTAATAGTCCTCTACAGATTGTGAACCTTGCTGAAAACATTGCATTTTATTAAGCAAATCGCGAGCATAATAAGAAGGTACAAATCTGTATCGCATAGCAGCTTTTAATTGATCCCATGTGGTTGGAACTGTAGCGGGATGTTTTTGTTTATATTCACGCCACCAAATTAAAGCAAAATCAGTAAATTCACTAATAGCAGCTTTAACTTGAGAATTAGCAGGAATATCATGGCATGAAAATTTCTGGTCGACTTCTAATTCCCAATCAAGATATGCAGCAGGATCATATTTGCCATTAAAAGATGGAATTTTAAATTTTATCTTAGCAAAAGAATCATTACCGGGACGGCGTGGCACACGGCGAGCGCGGCCTTGACGGTCTCCACCGTCCTGCTCCGTGTCACCAACATAATCGTTCTGGAGATCTGCGACCAGCGTGCTCAATGAGTCGAGGCGTGACATGATGGTGTCGAGCGTGGTCTTGGTGGCTGTCTGCGAGAGGTCTAGCTGATCGAACCGCTCGTTCGACGTAGTGACCGTGGAATCCATCCGTTCATGCATCGTCTTGATGTCGGTGGCAAGTCCATCAATCTGTGTCCGCATGTCCTGCAGCTCATCCTTCACGTCATCGCCGTCGCCTGCCATGGTTAGCGCAAACACAAAACCGATGCCAAAATAGGGTGTAACGGTTCACAAGGCGCTCACACTAGTGCTGTTATCAATGTCTTATCCGTTCTTACCTAGCACACAGGGGCGACCCACAACCGACCGGAGGAACTCGCGAAAGATTGGAGCAGCGATTGCCTGGGAACAAAGTCAGCTCGTCGTAGAACTATGTGGAGTTCTGGGTAGGCCGCACTCAAGTCAAGGATTAGCAATTAACGAATGCAGATTAGCGAATGTTCAATAAGTATCCAAAGTACAAGTCACAAGTGCTGGCTAAGACGTGTCCTAGACGTAGCGCAACAAGGTGAAACAAAGGACGATGGAAAGAACTCACAGAACAAGCAAATAGCCCGGATTTTTTTTTTTTTTGCACTATTTTTTTTTATATTTTTCTCTGAACAAGGATCACAAAAGATGCAACCACAAAAATTGGCACCTACAACTGAGGTGTTATGTGGCCTACAGAAAAAACAACACGTTCTCTGAAAAACGTGCAAAACCCTTGACAATTTTTTTTCTATATTTTCCCGAATTTTTTTGGGGATTTTGACGAAACCAAACAGACCGAAGGTGAGTTTGGGTCGGCTCCAAATGGTGTCGAGATGCTCCACAAAAAATTTCAGATTTTTCTGACAAACGAGCGAAAAGTTATGCCTGTTTTACCGAAGGTATCTCAAGTTATGTTTTTTGGAAGGCACAACACGGCGGCGGCAGTTAGGGCAAAGCGTCCCTAAACTCCAACACCGATCACAGGATCAATCGTCCCTGTGACTAACAGCAGTAGGTAGGCGCCAGATCATGTAAGGAGGGCTGCGATGCAGGAGAAATAACAGCGGCTGGCAACCTATCTAGGGTTAGCGCGGCGGCGAGAGATCACACAAGGCGGCTAGCGGGGGCAAGTCGAGTAATATGGTGGCTTCGACTTGTTGTTTGGGAACGGTGGTTGGGATAGCGGCGGAAACAAAGAATAGCAACGGTGCGGTTGAACTACGACCACGAACACAATCCTAAACCAGCAACAAGACTCGACCACGGAAACAAACTCAACAATGCGAAACTGGAACGAAATTGCAAAGGCACAAAGGTTGATAGGATAGCGGAAAGTAAAATATTTTTTTGGCTTTTGTGGACTCTAGGTAATGAACAAATATGAATCGGGAAAACACTCGATAAAGCTCACCGATCAACCTGGAAATCTGATACCACTTGATAGAAAGGGGAGTGCCCGATTTTTCGGTGAGTGGAGATAATTTCGATCTGGTGGAAGTAGACCCTCACGATCCGACTACGACGAGCGAACCCGAAGCGCCAATGCAATCGCTGAACCAACTCCCGATGGTTACCAACCTCGCCGGTGCGAGATCAGCCTGATCACGAAGATCGTTTCCTGCACGCAATCGAAAAACGAACAAGAAAAAGACGCGAGCAATCACAATTATCGCTCGAAGGTGGAGTTCTGAATCACACAAAGACGGCGTGGAATTGCCGTGTTCGAGAGTAGCTAAAGCTAGATGTAAAACAAAACTCCAGTTGTAAACAAAAGGGACTCCGACTAAATAAAGGGGGCGCAGCCCCTGGAGTCCAGATCGACGGCAGGAGGAGGGGGCGCCACCAGGGAAAAGGCGGCGGCTGCCAGCCCTAGGCGCCCCACCTGGGCTACCCTGTTGGGCCATCTTCTTATTCCGCTGGCCCTTCGTTCCTTAACAGCATGATGAAGTTTAATTCTCTCGCACGGGCCCGAGTGATTGGCCCTAGATGATCAACTGGAGGCGCCTGAGGTGCTGCTGGTGTAGATGTACTCGTGGTGTCCTCATCACAGGCGATGTTTGACGGTGATTTACTCCTAAATGAAGACGAGTTAGTGGAAGAAATGTTCATGAAAGTTGTAGCCCTACCTTCCATCTCCAACTTCTATTCAAGGATCAAAGTCTAATTCCCCACGAATCAGGAGTTACATCAAGCCAAAGTTGGCTCGATAAAACTGGAAATGTACTTAGGACTTAGAAAAATTTTCAAGTGTTGAATACACCTTCAATGCTGACTTGTGGGTCCTTTTCGAACATGTTGTGCACATTTTCATGACTTGGCTTCTAAACAAAGTTTGTTCCTTATAAAATTTTCTACAACTTTGTTTTAGGTTGCTCAGACATGCAAACATCCTAAGCTACTCTTTTTAAATAGTCAAACAAAAGGGTTTAGGGGTCCAAATTGGTCAAACCATGACTTGGGAACCTAATTAGTCAAAGTGATCAACATGAACAATGTCCCAAATAACATTCTAGGTGTAACTAAGTTACTTAAAAGAATTTTTTAGCCACACCATACATTGGTCACACAAGAATCAAGCAAGGTATGTACTGAAACAATGCAAAACACATGAATTGTTACAATTGTTTCATAGTCATGTTTCACATGTTTCATGATCTTGTTGCATAGTATTAACTAACTTTGTTTCACTAAAGTGAGTGGCACATGTTGCACTTAAGTGTTGCACACTTTTCATTTCATAAAGGAAACAACACACATGAAACATAACAATACGTTGCAATGTTTCAAAGACATGTTTCATGTGATATAAGCTTGTGAATGAATGAATGATGCTCATGTCCATGAAATGCAAGTGCAAATGTGGAAGGCAAACACCTAGGTGTTACAGCCCTCCCCCCTTATAAAAATCTCATCCTGAGATTTGAAAAGCGTACCATTGTTGATAGAATTCCTTATAACCATCCCTCAAATAATCTTCCCTTTCCTACGTTGCATCGCATTCACTACCCTGATTACTCCACATGACTTTGTAGAACTTGACCACCCGACTTCGAGTCACTCGCTCACGAGTGTCAATCACTCGAACCGGCTTTTCTTCAAAGGTCAAATCAGATTTTAACTCGATATCCCCCAATGGAACTCTCTCTTCAGGGACGCGAAGACATTTCTTCAAAGGAGGTAATTGAATCTTGTACACCACTTTACCACTTTGTCCAATGATTTCAAACGGACCAACATATCTCAGCGCAAGCTTTCGCTTCACACCAAAGCGTTGGACACTCTTCATAGGTGAGACTTTTAGATAAACGAAGTCTCCAACTTCGAACTCAATAGGTTTTCTACATCGATCAGCATAACTTTTCTGCCTAGCTTGAGCTACGGCCATGTGGGTTTGGATAGTACGGACTTGTTCTTCAGCTTCTTGAACAAAATCAATTCCATAATATCGCCTTTCACCAGCTTCTACCCAGTTCAATGGGGTTCTACACTTCCGGCCATACAAAGCTTCAAACGGTGCCATCTTTATACTCTCTTGATAACTGTTATTGTATGAGAATTCAGCTAGGGGTAACCATTTTTCCCATGAGCCCTTAGCCGAGATGACACATGCTCTCAACATATCTTCTAAGATTTGATTCACTCGTTCAGTTTGCCCATTGGTTTGCGGATGATAGGCAGAACTTCTTACTAGCTTAGTTCCTAATAATCCATGTAAGTGCTCCCAAAAGCGAGCAGTGAACTATGGTCCTCTATCCGAGACAATAGTATGAGGGATCCCATGAAGTCAGACTATCTGATTGAAGTACAACTCTGCATAGTCGGTTGGATGAAAGTCTATGCGGACAGGAATGAAGTGTGCCGACTTGGTCAGTCGGTCAACAATCACCCAAATGGAGTTAAAATTCCTCTGAGTAGTAGGGAGTCCAACAATAAAATCCATACTTATCTCTTCCCATTTCCAACCTAGAATAGAGAGTGGCTGAAGTAATCCAGCTTTCATATGTACAGCCTTGACCTGATAACAAGTGTCACACCTAGCCACATAAGCGGCTATCTCTTTCTTCATTTTGGTCCACCAAAATCGAGGCTTCAAATCATGATCCATTTTACTACTACCAGGATGAATAGATAATTTAGAGGAATGAGCTTCGGATATGATTTGATTTCTAAACTCTCTATCCTTCGGAACTACCAACCTATCCTTGAACCATAACACGCCTTCCTCATCTACTTGAAAATGTTTGGTTTCTTGGTCTTTCATCGTGCGCTTGATGTGAAACACACCGGCATCTATCTTCTGTAGCTTGATAATTCGACTTTGTAGAGTACAACTGACAGTGATGTTGTGAAGGACTGCGGGATGAAGGAGCTTTGACAAATGTACATCACTCTCAATCAATGAGTGGCAATGAGACTTCCTGCTTAAGGCATCTGCTACAACATTTGCCTTGCCAGGGTGATAGTGCACTTGGAGGTTATAATCCTTGATCAACTTGAGCCATCTTCTCTGACGCATATTCAACTCTGGTTGAGTGAAGATGTACTTGAGACTTTTATGATTAGTGTAGATGTTGCACACATTGCCAAGTAAATAATGTCTCTAGGCTTTCAAAGCATGAACAACAGCAGCGAGTTCCAAGTCATACATTGGATAATTCACTTCATGCTTTCGAAGTTGGCGAGAGGTATAAGCAATGACTCTACCCTCTTGCATAAGAACACCTCCTAACCTAATACCTAATGCATCACAGAATACATCAAAAGGTTTCTCAATATCCGGTTGTGCAAAACCAGAGCCGACGTTAGAAGAGTTTGTAGGGTGTGGAAAGCCGCATCACACTCAGGAGTCTAGACAAACTTCATGTCTTTTTGTAGCAACCGAGTCATAGGCTTGGCTATTTTAGAGAAATCTGGGATGAAGCGATGATAATAGCCAGCCAACCCTAGAAAACTCCAAACCTCATGCATCAAGATGGGAGCCTTCCAATTCAATACTTCTTGCACCTTGGTGGGATCAACCATAATTCCACCATCGGACAACACATGTCCAAGAAAAGGTACCTCCCAAAGCCAAAATTCATATTTGCTGAACTTTGCATACAGTTGGTGTTCCCGCAATCTAGTGAGAACCACCTGTAAATGTTCAACATGATCTTCTTCATTCTCAGAATAGACCAGGATATCATCTATAAATACCACCACAAATTTGTCCAACTTGGGCATAAACACCAAATTCATCAGATACATAAAATGTGCGGGGGCATTGGTCAATCCAAAAGACATAACAAGGTACTCATACAGACCATATCTTGTAGAGAATGCAGTTTTTGGGACATCCTTAGGCCAAATTTTGATTTGATGATACCCAGATCTCAAATCAATCTTGGAAAAGACTTTTGCTTTAGACAACTGATCAAATAAGATATCTATGCATGGCAGAGGGTACTTATTCTTGATTGTAACTGCATTCAAGGGTCTATAATCTACACACATGTGTAGAGATGGATCCTTCTTCTTCACAAAGATAGCTGGGCACCCCCACAGAGATGAACTAGGGCAGATAAGGCCTTTCTTTAGAAGTTTATTCAACTGGGTCTTAAGTTCGGCTAGTTCATTGGGAGGCATTCTATATGGCCTTCTAGAGATGGGAGTTATGCCAGGAAGCAACTCTATCTTGAACTCCACTTCTCGATCCGGGGGCAATCCAGGCAAATCATCAGGAAAAACATCCAGAAAGTCACACAAGACAGGGATATCTGTCAAAGACTTTGCTTGCACCACATTGGTTGTGCAAGAAAGATTGATGTCTTGGGGTAACTGTACTAGGAAACCCTCCTGATTACCAGGATCTCTGAGCATGACTACCCTAGTCGATGTATCAATAAGCACTCCATGATGGCTCATCCAATTCATTCCCAATATCATATCGATACCTAGCCCCGGTAAAACTACCAGATCAACCTAATAACTTCGCCCCTCTATCTCAAATTGTACGTCCCCAACTACCAGCTTGGTTGGGATAATACCACTGGCAGCCCTAATACAATAACCCTCACCCTCAATAGTATATGTTTTCTACATGAACTTGGATGCAAATACTGGACTAATAAAGGAATGCGAAGCACCTAAATCAAATAGTACAACTATGGGGTGTTGATCAATCAGAAACTTACCAGCAGTCACTACCTCTCCTGAAGGAATCTCAGTAATATTAGTGTGGTTCACTTGCCCCTGACGGCCACCCTGGTAATTATTCTTCTTAGGGTAAGGGCACTCCCTTGCCTAGTGGCCTATCTTGTTGTAGTTCCAGTAGGGCATGTTGCTTGGAGGAGCCCTGGAACTGCCCTGACTGGTAGTGCCCTTGGGAAGAGCAACTATAAATGCCTTGTGAAATCCAGTCTTGGTGGGATTCTTCTTCTACGGTGGGCGAAACTTAGCGGCCGACGCTGGAGGACGGAATGGAGCCCTCTGTGTGATGGGAGCCTTAGATTGTGAGGCACCCGCCTCATAGGCCCTCTTACGACTTTTCGAAGCCGCATATACAGCATTGTTGTTCTCTTGTGATAAGGCATCACTCACAAACTCATTAAAATGAGCACACTTGCAATTTCCCATGGTCTTCATCAGTTTGGGGC
The DNA here is from genome assembly GCF_019320115.1 of Miscanthus floridulus. Taxonomy (NCBI): domain Eukaryota; kingdom Viridiplantae; phylum Streptophyta; class Magnoliopsida; order Poales; family Poaceae; genus Miscanthus; species Miscanthus floridulus. The sequence continues at coordinate 67,688,648 of NC_089597.1, read as the reverse complement.
TAAGTCCCCACTTGAAGCTAGCAATCTTCTTGGCATCGGTGTCCACAAACTTGGTAGCATACCTTGCAAGGTTGTTGAAACCTTGTAGGTATTCATTTAGGCTCTTGTTCCCTTGGTCAGCTTCATGAACTCTATATGTTTGATCACCATGAGACCAGGAGGAATGTAATTTCCCCTAAAAGCAGACTTGAACTGATCCCAAGTGATTTGGGCATTAGCAGGCATAGTGGACCGATGATGACTCCACCAAATGCTAGCTGGCCCATGCAGTTGGTGCGATGCGTACTTAGTCTTTAGCACCTCAGTCAAGCGGAGCAGACGGAACTTCTGCTCGAGAGTATTCAACCACTCATCAGCTTGTAGAGGCTCCTCAGCCTCCTTGAAGATCGGGGGTTTCGTATCAAGGAAATCCTTGAAATCACTGTATTGATTTGGTTCTGGTCCTTGGTGTGGACCACGGCCATCCCGATTCGCAATCGTATGGAGGGCCTCGGCCATAGTGCGCTGTCCTTCCACAAGCATTGCCATCAATTCCATGGGTGTGGGTGGTGGTGGCGGTGGAAGATCATCATCATCACCCGCACCGGTGGAATGAGTATGAGGCATCTGCACAATGCGCAACTAGTAATTATTGATGATGTCAGCACATTGGAGAGGAACAATATAATCGTGTCAAACTGAATTTACTAACGAGAATGAAAACTTCATACAATAAACAGAGGCAATAATTCATTCTCCAATTACCACATCATCAAGTAGATTACTAGCGCCATACACAGTGCATTCCAACATGACAAGTTTTAAACTTAACCAATACGATATGCATCCCAAAGGGAGCGAATTAAAGTACATTACATGCCGAGTTCAAATTTAACAGGGTACATCCAACATTAGTCTTCGTACTTAAGCTCATTACATCAATGACTACAAAAGCTTAACTAGTGAGACTTGCTAATGAACTACTCATCGAAGTGATTGCTGTCCACATTGGAGACACCTTGGACTTCTTCTGGGTCTTCCTCTTCTTCTTCATCTGCCGGCTCAACTGCATTGTCATCCATCTGCACGTCCTCTTCTTCCTCATCGGCCTCAATCACTTGAGGTCCACCCACATTTGGATACCTTGGTATGGGGCGAGGAATAGGAAACAGATGGTTGTGCAGCTGATGGTGCTCAACCTGAAGCTCTTCAAGCTGTTCTTGTAGTGCTTGCTCCCTTTGAAAGGCGTTGTGGTTGGCCAAAATCCAACCCCAACGTCTTTCTTCTGCTAACTCTAAAGCTGCATCCCGATGACGTGTCACACGATCCAACTCTTGTGCAGCCTCATCTCTCTCAATAATGAGGTTCATCAGCTGGTTATGAATCTTGTCTCTCTCGCGTGCGGTTTGACCCCACAGTTATAGACGATAATTTGCAATACCGCGAATCTCCTCAACTTCTTGCTGAGCTCTCCCACATGCATCTGCCCTATGGCGATATTTGCGGGCACGCAACCTGAACCTGTGCTGGGCTTCCATTGCCTTGCCAGCTTCATCTAGCGCACTTGAAAGGGTGTTTTGCCTGACTCGACAGAGCTTCAAGACTGCCATCATAGCACTCATTCTAGCGTTGTCACTCTGCACCCGTTCGCCACGACCTCGAACCAAGGCCTGACCAACATCCTGAGTCCACTCAGCCTTAGTAGGAGACACTCGAGGAATGGATGAAGCAGGTCCACCCACTAACTCATCCCCGAAGCTCTGTGCTATGTCCATCAGCACATCAAGGGCAGCAACCTAAGCGGCTTCCCATGGACTACGTCCATCAGTCTCAATGCTCCACCCATGCCACAACGGTCTTGTGGGGTTTTGCAGCACTACAAAGGTCACGACGTACCATGGTACATCTCCCAATGGTACCGCATGCCTCCACATGTAGCTAGGTGCCTTCGGGTACCCAACTGAACTGAGCACCCTCTAGAGCAAGGTGGGAGTACCGAACTGGTCCAAAAAGGTGCTGCTACCAGTAGGAAACATGGGCGTGGCCATCTATATCAAAAAGGAATGCAATTCACGTGAGAGGATTACTTTGCTGAGAGATTGCACTTTACACTTGGGATAAGCAATTATAAGGGAGGGAGTAATGCAATATGAATGACATGAGTGAACATGATGCATGCTCGTTCCATACGTCCTCACAAACCTAAGAAAATTTAAGCTTTAGCGGAATATACGGTGGCATACATACGTTCTCTCAATTAGCGGTAACTAGTCAATCTACACGGTGCATTGTTAGCGTACCTATAGAAACTTCATTGCAGCCCAACCCAACAAGATATAATGCTAATTACACAAGTAGTAACTAAGATACTCTCCATATATACATCCCCTGATATATATACTTTGGTATCCAAACTACCCAACAAATGTACCCACAATTAAGTACCTTCATATATACATGTATGCAACATGTAAATACTCCAGTAACCACAACTAGCTCTCCCCTAGACCGACGGTTGGACGGTCATGCTCTCACAACTCACACTTACCTTAGCGTAGAGGCAATTGATCCATACATTACCATTCAAACGAATGGCACCCATGCAATATCATGCTGCATGGACGATGAAATAGAAACAATCAATCCCCCAAGTTAGTAATTATATATAAGCCACCTAGAAGTCCTTAAGTGGGCTATAAGGGATGTGATCACCAGTATACCATAAATTTTTTGATTTTTGAACACTTATATATAACTATAAGTTTGAAAACCATTTTAACAACAAAAGCTTTTGTTTTAAATAGCCGTAAGACATGTTTAATGTTGAATCTAGCTCTGATGCCAGCTGTCACAGAACCAACCAATTTATAAGAGCACAAGTACAAAAACAATCACCGAAATGATCAAATTCTTGAACTTGAGCCCATATAAACCCGGTAGTCAACTGAAATCTCGAAGGATTTCAAACCAACTTGCAACAACCAAGATCACAGTAATTCAACATAACATATCATATGTTACAACATTTCACAGACGTTCGCAATTAGATTACATCATCATAGAGTCATTGTTATTACAAAACAAGTCTTGTAAAACATGCGGAAGCAAATAGTTTAACTTACACACCTGAATTCAAATACACATACTAGTTTGCTGATCACAACCCGCAAAAGCATTCAGATAAGAGAACAGAGATCATGCCCATGATCTAGTCTTCATCACCCACCGGGTGGAGACAATACTTACAGAATCCCTGATATAGAAGGTCATCTGCAATAAGAGGGAATAAACCCTGAGTACGGGAATGTACTCAGCTAGACTTACCCGTCGAAAACCAAACAAATGACACCAAGGATTATGCATAGCTTAATGTAGTGGAGCTGGCTGACACTTTCTTTTTGCAGAAAAGCATTAGTAATAATGATCAACTCTTAACCTGAACTAGCAGTGACTTTTTAGCCATTAACCTGTCATCTATATTACACCCATGTATCTGTTATCATGAACTTGTTTAGGTTGAAAGACTTTCACTAGACTTTGATGTAGATTGCAATGTGTGACCGTGTGATGAAATAAGTGTGCAAACCAAGACTTGTAAAATTTAGTGCTTTGAACTTGTAATGTGATCTATGCACTGTTGTGATGTATTCTCTCTCATGAGTTGAACCTAAAAAGGAGTTGCTATGTGTGCTCCTAGGGACCTCATTGTTGGTTTGCTTAAATTGAGGGGTCAAGTGTTTGATACTCGATTTATGTGGATCAATGCGGCAGTTACCCACATCCATCTTCCTGATCTCTACCTTGGTGACCTCTGGAGGCCCCCATTCTACCATGGGGATGAGGCGAAGAGCAGTGGCAGTGAGCGAAAGTGAGGTAGAGCAGAAGCTTTAAGGAAGAGAACGGCTTTGCTGGGAGCGGAAGGTAAACTCCCTTCCCTGCCTCCCTGACTCCGCTTTAGTACTCCGTGTGCAGCGGCTGCCATGCTCCCACGATCCCATGTGTGATCGTACGACGTGGCGGTAGTTGCTGGACTCGAGGCGGAGGTGAACTACCACCTCCCTATCGGCCTAACCTCCCGAGCCAACCTACGCGCATGGGCCAGTCCACGCACACCTCCTCATGGGACTTGAGGGGATCCAACTCCCCTTAGGCCCATCGGCCGCCATCAATAGCCTGGATCCGTGCACGCTAAGTGTCATGACTCCTTCGCCAGATCCGCACCACAAGGCCCGATGTCCCATCTCCTAGGCGAAGTATTATGGCACGGGAGTGCATGCCATAACTCATCCAATGGGCATGGCATCCTAGGCACCATTGTTGGCAGTCCTTAACTCATATTTTTTACCTGCCAACTTTACACAAAATCCATACAAACAAACATCAAAACTTAGTAAATAGGGTTTTACACTAACATAATCCATAAGTTTTGGTGAGTTGATCATTTTTAGGACATATATATGGAATACATAGGAGAACACATCAAAAGGCGCAATCCAAAAAACCATAAAGAAGAAATGAGCAATGGAATAGAGAAAGAAGGCCTACCTACACATCAAAACTGGGACAAGCATCGACGTGGGAGAGATCTAGGCCTAGCCAGCAACCCACAGTGTGAAGGCGGTGCCGAGGTGGGCTAGGCCTGGTGCGGCCGCACTAGGGGCATGGGTGCACCGCCCCTAGCTTCGCTCGGCCCCACCTTGCACAGGTGGTGCAATCAATGCCCTTAGGGGTCGGTTCGGGAGGTTACCATGTTTATCTCCACCAAAACTGACCTCTAGCTACTATAAAGAGAGGGCTAGAGTAGTAGTTGTTGATGATCACTAACACCCATTTTGACCATCAACATTCCACCCAAAAGCATGATAAAGTGAGGTAAATCATCATCACATGTGTAGAATTTTGTTTCAATTTCACCTAGTTCCACTTGTGCTTGTAGAATTATTTGGATGTAGGAAATATGGCAAAAATAGGCCCAAATGGTGACAAACATGGACCAAGGAAGCAAGTGGACGTGGCAGGGCCACCTGGGCCCATAGGCTAGCGCCACTTAGGCACTTTGCCACATCACTGATCCGTGGGAGCTCCTCTAGAAGCAATCCAAGCATTATTAAAGTTAGTTCCGACCAATGGTCATGATGAAGAGGCCATGGATCCATGGGCCCATTGTCATAGACTTGGGGCCTAACCAACTGACTTACCAGCCAAGTTTCACCATGTGCTGGCTTTACAACCGACTTGGAGGAGCAACCATAGCGCTATGATGCAATGGTGGTGCATCCTAGGGCCGATCGACACCCCCCTAGCATCGCTCGATGCCCTAGGCCCTCCATTGACCTAGCCACTGCCTACAAATACCCCCTATGCCTCTCTACACTATAAATAGAGGGCGTGGAGCTTGGTGGAAGGACGCCCCATTCATTTCCAAGCTCTCCAAGCTTCTCTTAGCTTTCTAGCTTAGCTTATCTATAGAGTAGTAGTCTAGTAGTGGAGTAGAGCAAGAGCGAAGATGCTCTTGGAGTCTGGAAGAGTCTTCTAGGTCTGGTATAACTTCTTTATAATTCTTTCATTTTAGAATTTACTTTATTTAGTAATTGTGTAGGTACTTTATTCTATTATTATTGCTTTGCTTTACTTTAAGTACTTAGTCATTAGTGTACACCATTAGTGAGCTTAGGTGCTTGTTGTTTGGCATTAGTAGCATATGTTATCTTATAATTAGTAGTCTTTTGTTAGTACCAGTTCCACCATCTGGTTAGTGTGCTTTGATCTCATTTCAATGGAGCTAGGATCAAAGCAGTAAGTTTATAGATTAAGCGTGGTGCTTAGGCTATAGATTACCTATGGATACAGCTAGGCCTCCAGATAGATTGTGGTAGATGGCGAGTGGTGATAGCCTTATCCATCCTCTATATTCCACCACAATAGGTCTAGTTATTAAATGTTAGGGCTCGTGGCAGACCTTGTCTATTTAACTCTCCTAGTTGGTAGGCGGGCTGTGCCCCGAAGTACTATCACATTTCTCCTAGTCATTTTTTTACCTTAGTTACTAGAAAGATAAATCACTCGCTCTCCAACCTAGCTATCTCTTGGTTAGCTTATATTTAGTAGTTAGTTTAGGTAGTTTATGTGACAGAACCACCCAATTTATACAAGATCAAGTACGACTATCCCTATTTAACATGTTGTCGCACACATTCTTTCAATTATATAAACCCTGTAGTCCGCTGAGTGTCATGAAGGACCTCGGTAAATCAACATCACAACCAAGATGACACGATTAAGCAAATACACATCATATACACAGAGTTGTAGCGGAAATAATGATTACAATGAGTTCATAGATAATAATACAAGTTTGGGTTTCCAAACTGATTAGTGAAAACAACATAGCTTTCCACTGATTACAATAATATAAGTTCCAAATACATTGCTAGCATACAGGACATCCTTTGACAAAAGCATATAGATAAGAAAACTATATAGAGTCATCGAGCCCACCAGTGGTTAGCCACAATCTTTAGCAGGCTGAGAACTTCACCTGCAACATGGTGGGATAAACCCTATGTACAAGAAGGTACTCAACTAGACTTACCCATCATAAACCAAAAATAAAGTGACACCAAGGAGTATGCAAGGCTTTATCGGTGGAGTTAGCTTGACAACATTTTGCATAAAAGCTTAAGTAACATAACTTGGAGATTTAATATCTTTAGCATCAAATTGAATACCTATTCAATTAAGCATCTCTAGATTAGCACCTGTACTAGAGCAATCACATGATTAAGCTAACAAGCATTAGTAACCATATCTAATGTATTAATTTGAGCATCATCATAACCATCAAGTTCCATCAATTAATGCTACATTGCCGCTGCCTAGTCAAGTTCTCACTATCCAAGAGAGACGACGACTCGAATTGATTCCCACCAGTTGGGGAGTTATTCCTAACACAAACCTAGACATACCTGTGCCAAGGTAGTCTTAGGTCACCTTTGGTACAACTCCAGTACAATCATGGGTCCGATCAGCGCCACAACCTCAGGGATACTACCAGTCTGCCAGGAAGTTCAGGCTTGGCCTACCCTTGGACTCATGCCACTGGCTCCCCGCACATCCTTACTTCCTCCAGTGTGTGCACTTTCACTTACCGGGTCCCGGCCTAAGTTGAGCTACTCGGCTTCGTAGTCAGAACGACTTATCTGGCCAACTAAGTGCTAGGCATGCATTCAACATGATATGAGGACATACAACGAATTGGTCCTTAACCGACACAGACGGGGATAAATAGGCACCAAGACCTCCATGCCTTGTTGCTTCTCTATCACAATCCCGTCTGGTCTCCTTTTATTCATCAACACATGGTTAATTCCACGATAGCAATTATAGCCAACCGTGACCAGATATCTACCTATATCTTGCAGGTGACTAGAAATCACCCGACTTCTACCAGACTAAGCATGGCTAAGCATATATTCGATCCTAGACCTACATAGGATTCAAGATATATTTGTCTAGACAAGGAATGTATATGCAGCAAGTGGTTCCAATCAACCCCTAGTACTTAATGCATCAACATAAAAGGACTCAAGTTGATATTTAGAAAACATAGGAGGCTTAGAATGCTTCGGGGCTTGCCTAGGATCTGACACAAGTTAGTTCAGTTAGCTCGCACCATCCTGGTGACATCTTTGGTCCTAGCACTTGCTTAGTTCTTCTAGCTTCGGTATAGGTCCACTATACACCATCTTCGGGTTCGGCTCCAACATCACATCCTTCAGCTCTTACGTGGTTCATCTAGCATATCTAAATGAGATGCATCAATGCAAGTGCATGAATGTGAAGAATGGTAATACGAATGCATCACATAAAAGCATCCAAGACAAGCATAAGATTATGCACGACCTATCCTTCAGCTCCAACATCACATCCTTCAGCTCTTACGTGGTTCATCTAGCATACCTAAATGAGATGCATCAATGCAAGTGCATGAATGTGAAGAATGGTAATATGAATGCATCACATAAAAGCGTTCAAGACAAGCATAAGATTATGCACAACCTAGGCACCTAGAGTTATTTAACTAAACATTATTCTAGCACAACAGGTGGATATGGCAATCATATTGAGCATGACATACCCATTAACTTAAGTTCAGCTATTGCAAGCATTTATCAATCATGAACTAACAAGTTTAGCCAAACAAGAGCACACATTTATAGAAATCTGGACAACAGCACAATACTCACTTGTTTCAACCATACTAGAGTTATAAGCATCCAACAAGGATGATCCTAGACTTTCTAGAAATCTAATGAAATTATCTAAAACTTTGTTATTAACACCAAAAGCTTATTCAACAAATAACAAGGTCCAAATACATCATGAAGCTGAGCTTATACAACTAAGGACAGAAAAATGATAGTAACTTCAGAAATACATAACTAGAGTTCTAATCATCCAACAAACATGATTCTTAAATTTCTAGAAATATTATTAAGTTACATATAACTTTCTTATTATCATCAATACATGATTCCATGTTTAAATAAGCCAAACAATACAATCATTCAGATCTGTTCAGAGCACATGCAAAAGCAGATAGCAAACTTGTAAAATCTATAAATCCTAAACTAGCAGGCCTAAAATCATGAAATTTTAGGACAAGAAAGATAAGGAATTTATCTTCAACTTTGGTACTCAACACATTCATAGAAAACATCATTTGCATCATGAAGTTATCATCACAACAGAAAATGCACATGCAACCATTTCAGAATATAACAATTTAATGTTTCACTTGATTTGCTAACAAAGAGCATACACACATGAGCCATTCAAGAAATTTAACCACCACCAAACATACTTAGCAACACTTTATTGAACACCAATCACTCAAAGCATCACCAAATACAATTACAAGCTTTATCTACAATTATGCTTTTATTAATCATTTCTCCTAATAAACATATATATAATTTTAGTGATATATGAGAACAACTAGTTTAGGGATGAGATTTTTATGAGTGGTATATGTTATCAAAACATGGCTACTGCACAAATTTCACATGCTTAGGTTTCATAATTTAATTACAATGAAAAAGACAAATTGCTATTACAAGAAAACATGTAAAAGCAAGATAAATCTAAAGACCATCATTTTCTATAAACATATAGCCATATTATGATTCCTCATGTCACAATATCACCATGCAAGGGCAAAGGAACCACATTTCACATTTTTGCATGTATAAATTATTTATAAACCATTTAAAATAGTTTATCAAGCATTAATCAAGTTAAATTCATAACTCATCCATAAATGCACCAAAAATTAAGGAATTTTAACCAGATCTCACACATGCCATAAGTATACTATAATAAAATTTTTAGGTGATTTGGAGTAGTACAACAATAGATATAATGATAGCAAGTAAAGCAAGCTAGAATTAACCATTAATCATGATTAAATCAAAACATCATAAAAGTAGTGATCAAAGTAACATGTTTAATATTTTTCTTGGCTAGCACATGCCAAAACAAGACTCACAAAACTAGAATCACATTTTTAGGACATTCCTACCTCCAGATATGCATCTGACAAACTTAGAAGGATTTATAAAAGCACTTTATTAGAACAAATAAAAACTTCAAAAACTTTCTACTAACACATATCATATTATGACTCTAATACGTAGACCTACTCACAAGGATTCCAAAAAGTCTTCATTTGCTATTTTATAATTTTTGTACGATTTACTATGATTTTTCAAAGTTTTAGCCAAATAAAAGCAATAAAGGAAAACACATTTGCACCGAGGCCCCTGAACTTCCATGAAAATAAATTCTAGTGGAAAGGTCCTTCTAGGCACTATTCACATGAGTCACAAACTTTGCACTTAGCCCCCTACACTTGTTTCTATTGTGGCGTGAGGTCCTTTGCCTTCTTCTCATAGGAACGGAGCAGAGCACCTGTCGGACTGGCCGGTTTTAGCCAGCGACGGTTGGTACGGTGGGGTGGGGCAGCGGTTAGTGAATGGTGTCACTAGGGCCCACCTGAGCCCACGTGCGAGCACCCGTAGAGGCATGGCTTGGTCGCTGGTGGTCCGTGACCCACCGGTAGTGCGAGTAGACGAACCGACGGCGGTGGCGAAGGAAGCAGGCTCGACTACAGCGCTCTACGATGACGCAGAGATGTGGAGGATGGCGGCCATGGCGCTAGTCAAACACGAGTGTGGCTAGGGCAGTGTAGGTGAGAGGTGGTCATGGAATGTGAGGCTTGGCCGACAGCCATGGCGGTGTCTGTGCCTCTACTGTGGAGCAGAGCGAGGGAGGGCGAGAGCGAGTGCCTAGGAAGGATAGCATGGACATGGAGGCATGGAGGAGCTCAGTATTCACCCTAGAGGAGTAGGGGCGCATGGCAGCAATGGTGGGTCATGCTTCCCTACATGATAGATGCGTTGACATTTCGTCGAACAGGTGGTGGGCGATAGTGTGGCCACAACGGGATGCTATTTTGGGCCGGCTACGGGCTGAATTGCACCTTGGGCCCAAAAGCAAAGTTGAAGCCCACGAACTGCTCTACAACTTTCATTAAGGGTGCCGAGTCATTAGAGAAATAGATTAATGGGTAATTAAGCCCAAAGTTGACACTATCATCGACTAATCAAGGATTAAGCCTTGCTGAAAACTCTTATTCCTTCTTCATGGAATTACTTGGTGAAAACATGGTCAAATTTTATCCAACTTCTTCCTATTCCTTCTTCATGGAATTAGCTCCAACTCTTATTTTTGGCTCAACTCAAGTTGCTTAACAAATTTTGGAGAACACGGTATGCCAATCATCATTGCCACTGAAATTCCAGACTTAGAATATTTTCCAGGGCTGAAAACAGCAGCACATTGAATCTTTGAGCCTCTATTTGACTTATTTCCAAGCTGATCTAACTCTTGGTCCAAAACAATGTTTGTAGTACTCAAACTAAACTACAACTTACATTAAAGGATCAAGGTTTGGATCATCTTGGGTTGCAAGATATAAGGCTCCAAAGTGTGCTACACGAAACTAAAACCGAAGCTCAGTTAACTCCTAGAAACAGTTAGTCTTTGTTGATTTTGGAACTAGCTTTAAATGTCCAAACGTGCTCCAAAAGTGATGAGACTTGTTTTGTTGTTTCCTCCACACATTGTACTCCAACTCATATTATGGAATTAAATTGAGCTGCCATATGAATTTGGAAGATAAAAATGTCACAACATGTCAACTCGCTGTTGCCGATCAGGGTCTTAGAAAGATTTCTGAGAGGCCAAAACAACACTACATCCAAAATTGAGGCCACTATTTGAGACACTTAGGAGTTGACTCAGGGCTTTGTCCAAAAATAAAGTTTGTTGTACTCCATTCAAACTTCAACTTTTATTTAAGGTCCAACTCCATTCAAGCACTCCAAACAATTGGTCAACACAGATCAACACCATATCATGAAAAAGACAATTTTAGCTATTCCCACACTTTGAAGCATTTTCTTGACATTTGCTCAACATGAACCCTTCGTGACTTTTGTTCATGAGTTGATTAGAGTTGTTTGAGCAAGGTGGCAAGGTTTGCTTGACATCCCATGTTCCCATTCACCTGATGAAGCAATTCAAGAAAGGTTATAACTTATCATTTCATGTGACTTCTTGATTCCAAACTTCTTGAAACTTTTCCATAGGTCAAGATGGATGCATGTGGATGTAATGTTCATGAAATAAGTATGTTTAACATTACTCATGCCTAATCTTAACCAGGGTCCACATGTAAGCAAAGGTGTGTTGTCCAAGTTTAAGTTGGGACTCAATTTCATAGATTGGACCTCAACACCTTCATCATCACTTAACAATTATGACTAGAGATCATGATCATTGCTTGACATAGCCTACTTAAGTCCAAATCCACTGCTTAACTCATGACTAACACCTAGGGTGTTATAGTTTACATTCATCCTTCACTATCGTTCACCTACCTAGGATCAACTTTAGCCTTCCTTTAGCAAATCCTAGTCCAATTATAAATTCTAGCCTTCCGCCTTCCTATGGGAAAAATATAAATTTAACACTCGGTACTCACCGAGCAAAGTGCTATGTGATAGTTCTGTGTGCTTGCGGAATCCTCCAATAGTCATTAAGAAATATCAACAAGTATTTCTGGCGCCGTTGCTGGGGAAGGCAACTGGTCTCTAATTTATAAGGCTAGATTTGTTAGCTAGGTTGTTTTGAGTTATCCTAAGTAGTTTATCCTTTTTTCCTCAAATCCTATCACTACCCTCCATGACCATGGGTGACAAGTCCATTCGTGATTTTTCTGCACCCTCGGCTGCTAATGTAGCCATAGGACCCAATGTTATCAATTAGGACGCTAACTTTGAGCTTAAGCCAGCGTTAATTATGATGGTTCAAGCTAGTCCATTTTGTGGGAAAGCCCATGAGGAAGCAAATGATCACCTCGAACATTTCTTTGAGATTTGTAGCAGTTTCACCATTAAGGGTGTGAGCCAAGAGGCTATACATCTTCGCCTTTTCCCCTTCTCTTTGTTAGGAAAGGCTAAGCAATGGTTTTACTCTAACTGCAACGCTATAGACACCTAGGACAAGTGTTCCAATGCTTTCCTAGTCATGTTTTTCCCCATGGGAAAGACTAATGCTTTGCGCAATAAAATCTCTAGTATTCAACAACTAGTAGATGAATTGATTCCCAAAGCTTGGGAACGAATGCAAGAGTACGTCTCTGCGTGCCCACACCATGGCATGAAAGACTACCTTTTGATCCAGAACTTCTACCATGGATTAGTGCCATTTAGATGCTACTACTAGTGGTGCATTCTTTTTGCTAAGTGTTGCAGATGCTAAGACGCTGATCGAGAAGATGTTTTCCAACCAAGGATGGAGCGACGGTCGACTCCAACCCCATAAACAAGGTATGCATTCAATTAAATAAATTGATATGCTTGCAGGTAAGATGGATCTACTCACGACGTGAGTAGGACATTATGAGAAGGTGAGTGCATAAGAGACACTCAAAGCCATGGATTCCCACATAACTTGCGATGTCTATGGAGATGTTGGACATTTGAGCAATTCCTGCCCCAAAGCCTAAGAGGATCACAACTTTGTCAACACCGACAACGGGTTCCATCCACAACATCAAGGCTAGAATAGTGCTCCAACAACTAGGGAGGTAACAATTATGACTCTTCTCCTCGTATGAATAATCATGGTAATAATAGTTATGCTTTCTTGAAAGATCTTGTTTGTAGTCAAAGTAGAATGACTGATAGCATTAATAAAAAGTTAAATGCTCATGACAAGATGTTGGAAAATATAAAAGCTAAATTGGATGAATTTTTTTCTATCTTAAAGAATCAACTTAGTTTCAATAAGATGATAGAAACTCAATTAGCTCAAATTGCTGCTGCTATCCCATCCTATGAAAAAGATAGAATTCCTAGCAAACCTAAAGGAACCTTGGAGACAGCCAACCTTGTTACTGCAAGGTATGACTTATCTAAGAATGGTTGGGGATTCCCTATTAAGATAGGTGATCTTGGGAACCCATCATTACTTGCTCCATAGGCCTCCACACTTTTTGTAATGCCATTTGTGATCTGTAATGCCATTTGTGATCTAGGGTCTAGTATTAACATCATGTCTAAGTAAACTTATGATAGATTATTTTATACTCCCCTAGCTTCAACCTCAGATTACTTATAATTAGCCAATCAATCCACCTGTTATCTCAAGGGAGTAGCCACTGATTTATTAGTCAAAGTGAGGAGTGCCTATATTCCTATAGATTTTATGATCTTAGACATGGGCAACGCCAAGGATACACCTTTAATCCTTGGTCATCCCTTCCTTACAACTACAAATGCTTGCATATATGTGGCTTCTGATCAAATCCAATTCCACTTTGCTAGAAGAAAAGAAATATTTGCTTTTGCCTCTGGACAACCCCTCTTTGATGAGAAACAGGTAAAGAAGAAGCATCCGAAGAGAATCAAGATGAAGAAACCAAAGCCGATAGAAGAACCGGAGAAACCTATCAAGAAGAAGAAGAATATAAAGAGATGGCAAAAAAAGAAAGACCCATCCTCAAACTCGTCATCCCCTGATCTTGACGTGGCCTTGGTGGTGGAACAAGAGGAAACACCTCCGCCCAAGGACGAATGACCTTGAGCCCATCAAAAAGGTAAGTTTTCTATCCATTGCATTTATTTACCACATTTTATTAGTTGCAGGTCATTTAGATTTCCAATAAATTTGCTTTACATTGCATGATAGGTTAGTTGCATTTAGCTACTCTATGTTAATAAATAAAGTCCATAGTAGCTAATGCCTAATCGGATAGATTTGCATTTGAAGCAACATATAAAAAAATATTTAATAATAATGAATAAAAGATATTCAGTAGTATCCCTACTGAATAAGTTATCTAGTAGTTATAGGTTTAGTTAGTTAGTCATTTATGCATTCTAGTAGTATTAGTTAGACAATAAAGACAAGAATCAAAAGAGCCGCCAGAAGACATTCCAACCTATGCAAAAGGCAAGCTTGGGGAAGATATCTCTCCCCGCTCAGGTATGAAAATCTTAAACCCTCTCTTTACATTCATGTTTGCTTTAAATTTCAATATCCATGATCATAGAATGTAGAGAGGAGTGCCTTTAAATTCATCTTAAGAGAAACTCCGCTCTATTTGGAGATGATGAACAGTTGCTCTGTGATACTTGGCAAAAGCTTGTTATACAACCTTATACTTCTTAAGTTTTGAGCATGATAAACTTAAAGTTCATCTTAAGTTGAATGCTTTCATGGGTTGCAAATGCTAGAAACAAGAATAGGCTTCTATGTGATATGTTGTAGCCATGATTAGATTAAATCTTTGAACCTGTCTGAGGAATGGTAAAAACAACCTAGAGTTTTGTTTTGCAAAATGCTAAACTCTCTTGCTAGAAGTTCCTCAATGGTGAAAATTTCCTACCCAGAGCCAAATAAACATCCATTCATATATGATAAAGCCACCATAAAAACTACTTGTTTGTTTTGAGCTTTTTCAAGCCTTGTTGATTTGAGAAGAGAAACTTTTCATGCTTTTGATCAAGATCACATATACCCACCTATCTATACTATTCTTACACTAGGGATACACAACCACATATGCTTTCCATTCATTATTGCTCTACGAGAATCAAAGTTACCTCTCTATGCTACTTACATCAAAAAGAGAGGCATGGGCTATAGAAAAAAATTGAGAGAGAATAAAAGAGCAAAAAGCTCTAGTGTTCAAAAAAAGAGAGAGAAGAGAGAAAAATAAAGTAGCCACGCCCTCTCAAAAAGAAGCTAGAGAAGGGAAACTTCTCAAAGGAGTACCACTTCCACCAAATTTACCATACACATGCACATCTTGATCAATTTGTATGATTTGTTGCTCCTTGTGATCTAAGTGTTTGACTTAGCATTATATTCAATTCAAGTAAGCTATGCTTTTACAACCTACCTTGAGCTCCACATAAGCTTTAGGATAGAAATTAAGGCTAAAATTCATGGCCTTGGTAAGGATTTCAAACACCATTGAGTGATTTGAGTGTACCATCTGAGGAACTTAGGCAAGTTTTTTTTTCAAATCATTTAAAATCCTCTAGGAAGTTTTAGCTAAACCAAAGTAGGCAAAAAATATCTATCTAGCTACACATTCTTCCAATTGCTTGTGTCAAGGTGAAGGTTATAATTCCCACATTGCGAAGACTGATGGTGAAATTTCTAAGTGCTTACATGTTCAACTCAAGAGATAGAATTAGTTTGTATACAAGTCTTTGTAGGGCGTTACATAGCAGAACCTCCTGATCCAACACCTATTCCATGCTAAACCCACATCATTGCTGAGGACAGCAAAGGGGTAGCTTGCGGGAGCTTGTTGATGGTCACTAACACCCATTTTGACGATCAACATTCCACCCAAAAGCATGATAAAGTGAGGTAAATCATCATCACACGTGTAGAATTTTGTTTAAATTTCACCTTGTTCCACTTGTGCTTGTAGAATTATTTGTATGTAGGAAATATGGCAAAAATGGTGACAAACATGGACCAAGGAAACAAGTGGATGTGGTACGCCCAGAAGCCAGCACTGCCCGGCGCCACCTAGTCACCGCTTGGCCCCACCAAGTGCTAACTTGGTGCTTTTGCCACATCATCGATCCGTGGGAGGTCCTCCAGAAGCAATACCAAGCATTGATTCAAGTCTGTTCTGCCCAATGGTCATGATGAAGAGGCCATGGATCCATGGGCCCATTGTCATAGACTTGGAGCCTCACCAATTGACTTACCGGCCAAGTTTCAGCACGTGCTGGCTTTACAACCGACTTGGAGGAGCAACCACTGGCGCTAAGATGCAATGGCGATGCATCCTAGGGTCGGTCGGTGCCCTCATAGCACCACCCTATGCCCTAGGTCCTCCATCGACCTTGCCACTACCTACAAATAACCCCCATACCTATCTACACTATAAATTGAGGGTGTGGAGCTCGGATGGAAGGATGTCCCCATTCATTTCCATGCTCTCCAAGCTTCTCTTAGGTTTCTAGCTTAGCTTAGCTATAGAGTAGTAGTCTAGTAGTGGAGTAGAGCAAGAGCGAAGCTGCTCTTAGAGTCCGAAAGAGTCTTCTAGGTCTGGTATAGCTCCTTTGTAATTCTTTCATTTTAGCATTTACTTTATTTAGTATTTGTTGAAGTACCTTATTCTAGTATTATTGCTTTGGTTTACTTTAAGTACTTAGTCATTAGTGTTCATCATTAGCGAGCTTAGGTGCTTGTTGTTTGGCATTAGTAGCATAGGTTATCATATAATTAGTAGTCTTTCATTAATACTAGGTTCCACCATCTAGGTTAGGGTGCTTTGATCACATTTCATCAAAGCACGGGTCGAAGTAGTAAGTTTATAGATTAAGCATGGTGCTTAGGCTATAGATTACCTATGGATATGGCTAGGGATCCAGATAGATTGTGGTAGGTGGCAAGTGGTGATAGCCTTGTTCATCCTCTGTATTCCACCACGATAAGTCCAGTTATTAAATCATAGGGCTCATGACAGACCTTGTCTATTTAACTCTCCAAGTTGGTAGGCAGGCTGTGCCGCATTTCTCCTAGTCATTTGTTTACCTTAGTTACTAGAAAGATAAATCGCTCACTCTCCCACCTAGCTATCTCTAGGTTAGCTTGTATTTAGTAGTTAGTTTAGGTAGTTTACATTCATCTTTCACTATAGTCACCTACCTAGGATCAACTTTAGTCTTCCTTTCGCAAATCCTAGTCCAATTATAAATTCTAGCCTTCTGCCTTCCTGTGGGAAAAATATAAATTCGACACTCGATACTCGCCGAACAAAGTGCTACGTGATAGTTCCGTGCACTTGCGGAATCCTCCAATAGTCATTAAGAAATATCAACAGTAGTCGATAGCATAGACATGGTGTCTAGGTTAGAGGCTACCTTCGTTTGCCTCATATCCTTCGGTTGAGAGGTAGATAGCAGGTGGTGATAGCCCTGTCCATCCTTCATAATCACCCACGTTTAGATACGGCGTAGAGCTATAGGTAATTCCATGCACTTGCAGAATCTTTCTATTTGCGTTAAGAAATACCAACAATCTTTCTGGCACCATTGCTAGGGAATGGTTGCTATCTTCTTTGAACCTAGTTCATCCTCGTATCTATATCTTTTGTTTTTATAAAAACAAAAATATCTTCTTTTAACTTTTCTAGCATGAAGCCTACTCTTATAAAAAATCCTTCCGCTTCAAAGGGCAAGTTCGTTGTGCCACCACCAAAACCAAACCATTCATCTGCCTATGAACCCCACCCTAGCTTGATAGCCATGGTTCAAGCGCAACCCTTCTAAGGGCGTGACAATGAAAACCCTTTCGATCACCTATGAGAGTTCAAGGAAATGTGTTCGTGCATGAGCATATCAGGCATGACACAAGAAACCTTAAGGTGAAAATTGTTCCCCTTTTCTCTTGTGGAGAAGGTGAAACAATGGTACCTTGCTTTCTTCCCTATGTCCCATTCGTCTCTCTACCAATGGCAATTCTCGATTTTGAGTAGTATGAGAAGGAGTCTATAGGTGTAGCCTAGGCCAGAGTTTCAGCATTAATACACGCTGACCCTAGACTTGTCTTTACCCAATAGCATATTGATGTGAATCTTTTGTTTGGGTATTGACATAGATGCTGACCTGTGCCTAGACGTGACTGCTAGAGGTCGCTTTACACATAAACATATGATAGA
Organism: Miscanthus floridulus; assembly: GCF_019320115.1. NCBI lineage: Eukaryota > Viridiplantae > Streptophyta > Magnoliopsida > Poales > Poaceae > Miscanthus > Miscanthus floridulus. The sequence goes on along the minus strand of NC_089597.1, from coordinate 67,670,350 downwards.
GCAAGTGAGTTCCTTGAAAACTTCCTAAAAAGGCACGCTTCCTTCATCATGGAATCTAGAACCCCCAGGAAAAAGTCATACCAAGTGTTGAGGAGTCCTAATTAGTTGAAACCAAACTCATATCATCCCTAGGTTCGACTTATGAGCCCTCACCCGAACCACGAACATCGAAGGAAACAATGATTCATCCTTTAGAGTTCCCTACCAAATTTGAAGATTATGGCAACACCTCGAAACACTTTTGGCACAATCCTCACAATGAAGCTTCCCATAGGGTCGAACCATCAAAGGAATGGCTAATGGAAGTGAAACATTCTTCTAAAGCAATTCAGATTCTTTCACCTTCCACGGCCATGACTTGTTTGTTAAGGGGAACTATCATAGAAGCCATGCACAATCCCATAGTCAGGACTAGTATCATGTTCAAATTTCTTTCAAAAAACCTCTTGGGTAACATGCTGCTAGTCTCGACCAACAAACTTTTCAAAAGTTCATCAGGACTCATCTTTGAGTGCCATGGGATTGCTAGGGCTATGCCAATCAGAAGAAACAAAAATGAGGTTCACATAGATTTCCACATCTTTGCCATCCTAGGATTTGAGCTTCTCATAGGCCACCCCTTGGACAATCTTTTCCAAGAAAAACCCTCCCAAGGGAGCCTGAATGAAAAGTTTGGGGAAACTACTTCCGCCACTCCTATCTTTCATCTTCAAATCCCAATGGCGTAGCATCTTCCCAATCATGACCCATTCAAAGAGGTGAAGTTCATATCCCTGTTCGTTTCACATAGGTTTCCTTATGAAACAAAACATCCTTCATCACCCTCGCTCGAACTTGAGCCATGTCCCTCTGGCCACCAGAACGTTGCTCTCAATAGTGGTCGAGATTCAACGTTGCCCTTACATGATATATCTTGTAAGAAAGAAAACAATGCCATGGACATCCTTGTAGCACCGACTCTATAATCCAAGAGGAAGGATTCCACTTATGAGCATGAAAGCTTCGCTTTCAAAACCCCTTCTGATTCATGCTCACTTTTGGAGTCTCTAGAGTTCATGTTGCTTAGGGCCATGTGCTTCTATGAGGATTGCAACCATCTCTTGATCCCTGTCTCCAAACTTTTTAATAGGATGGTTGTCGATGCTTTTGTTTATCATAAACATTGCAAATCTCATGGATGAAGTGTGGTACTTGCAGCTTGAACATTAATGCTAAATGTTTGGTGGTGAAGCTGGGAACTAAACCACCATAGATAGCTGCAAGATGAAGTTCCCAAGGTCAAGCTTATGAACATAAACAAAGCACTACCAGGAGATACCCTGGATTATCATAAAAAATAATAACAAAATAAATAAATAAATAAATATCATAAAAAACAATTTTCCTTTTCAATAAAAAGCAAGAACATGTTTTCAAGTTAGTATGTACCTTCGGGTATTCTTGGCTGCTAACCCTTTCATGATAAGATCAAGAAGAACAAGGGTATGTGTGATGCTATAGAACATGGGAGCTGCATCAACCATGCGCCTTGTTGCTCTTTGGTGATGGAACACACTCAAAAGGAGGCCCTGACTTTGTACACTTGACTTTTACACAAAAGTCCAAGTGTGGGGGAGGATAGTGAAAATCTCACCACAAGTTCCAAACACAAAGGCCATCTTGGTTAAAAAGAAAAAAATGAATGATGCCAAGCTCTACCTTGCTATATATATATAGAGTGATAATATAAAAAAAGGAGAAGAGAGAAGAAAAAAAAGAGAGAAGGAGCTATAAGACGGGTGCTCCCCTTTGCTACTTATCACCAAGGCCCATGATCTATACACACTATTCGTGTGTATGGCCTAGTCTTGTTGATCGCCTGAGTAAGACTATCAAGCCATTGTTTAGCATGCTCAAAGCTTCATCTACATATGCTGCTGGTAAAAATACTTAGGTATGCAAAGGTAATAAAATGTTCACCAACACTGTTACTCATGTTTGTCTCCATGAAAATATAATCCTACTCATACATACTTCACTTGCTTATGATATATGCTCTGGTTTGGATGAACTCGTTAATAGTACATCCATAGGTCCTTTTAAATTAAGCATGGTGCTTAGGTTAAAATAGCCTACTTTAATCAAAATTAGACATGGTGTTCAATCTTGGTTAATGAACTTTGAGTATTTATTTTCATAAACAATGGAAATAATCTATTATGGAGATAAATCAAGGCTAGAATTAAACTACATTTTTACCTTAGCCTCGCTGGAGATTATGCTAAAAATTTAAAAGGTTGGGTGAACAAATAAAAAAATAGTAACAATAATAATATTAATAATAATGAATAAAATTTAGGCTCCCTAGTATTTAAACTAGTAGAGCCCTTGCTTGTTTCTTTTTTTTTGTTTTCCTCTATCAAATAAAACAGGTACAAGAACAAGTGTGGGGGAGATCTCTCAAGCATGACGAACACTCATTCGAGATCTCCCACCACCATGTTGCACAAACATCGATTATTCCAACATGTAGAAGGACAGGATAAATGGCTCAAGAGAGGATAGGCTGAACTTTTGGTTTGGCCAAACCACTTCTTACTCAACTCCTTGTCTTCAACGATGGTTTGTGCAATGCTACCATCAAACTCTCCTAAATTTTGAATTTGAAAATTGAACAAATTTGAAAATACAAAACAATAACGGTTCATCTCCATGCTATCCTTGAATTAAATTTGCATACTCTTTATTCCTTGCTAATATACCTAAACTTGTGGACAACTTATCATAGGGACCCCATATTATCTAAGTAATTGGAATATGTGATATAGTTGGATGAAAATGAACCTTGCTCTCTTATGCAAAGAACTTGGGATTTATTTTGCAAAATCAAAATTTGAATAGCATGCTCCTCAATGATATGCAAATTCCTACCAGAGCCATATCTAGTGCTTTGAGCTTAAAACCTTCATAAATATGCTACTTATTTTTGCATTAGTTTTGTCAAGTCTTGTTGACCCTTGTTGAGAAAGTTATCATGCCTCCAAGATCAAGATCACATACACGCCACATATATAAGCTATTGCTACACCGGAAATACGCTAAAACATGCCTCCATCCACCAAAAAAATATTCTACTCCTACACTAGGAGTAGACAAAAGATTGTTTGTTAGTTAAATACTCAATGTTCCACAAAATAGTGATCTCTCTCAATATGTGGTTTAAGAGATATGGACTATGCAAAAGAATGAAAAATAAAAAATATATGGACACATGAAGGTCCAAAAAGAAAGAAAAAAATATGGACACATGAAGGTCTAGTTATATATTGTTTACACCAAAATTTGGGAAGAACAATTGCAGGAACTCAAAAGCTCCCAAGATCATGTCATCAAGGAATCGATTGCCTAAAGGTTAGTATTAGTTGATTCGAATGTTGTACTGGAATCGGCTCTCTTTAGATAGCGCCAACATATAACGATAAAAGTTGCGGTTGGCGTCAGGAAAAAACATGTTGGACTCAACCAAAAAGGGAAAGACTAGGGTCCATGTTATCTTAAATTAGGAATGTTATCTCTTATGCCAAAGATTGTAATAAGTCATGCTTAACTACGATTCGTGCGTAGGTTCCAGGTATAAATATTGGACCTCGGCTATTGTAGAGGACACACAATCAATCAAATACAAGTTCCTTACTTTTTTGGCTCCAGCCACCCCTTAGGAGTAATAGTAGAGTATATCTCGGCAAGTTCTTCAGTGAGCAGGGTTGCATCGGTCCGGCTAACCTCTAGCTTGTCTATAAGTACCATCATGGCTTATACTTCTGTTCGTACGGCTGCATCGATCCGGTCGACCTCCACTATGACTCTGGTATAAGCTAGTTATCGACTCTTATCAAGTTCAAGTATGGCTGCATCCATCCGGTCGACCTCCACTGCTCGAACTAGATTAAGATCAAGTTATCGGCTCTACCTAAGAGTGGCAATCTTTGGTAGATTCATTAAGTTACCAATCTTGTTGATGCACTTATCGTCATTAGTTTGCAGCAACATCAACCTTCTATCGAGATCGATTTAGATCGACCTCATATCCTTTGGGTCCGTCATTTACTTTGTCACAACATGATACTTCTTACGATGAATGACGGGTTATGTTTTATTGGCTGTTCTATTTCAATTTTGGTCGCGCATAGTACATGGTTAAGGCACGTATAATCTTGGAGAGGTCTGCTGGTTAGTTAAATCTGGTCTACGGTTCACTATTATGGCTGTAATGATCCGGTCGATCCCCACTGATAGCACTGTAGATTGGAGGATGCTAGTTAGTAGATCTATTCTTGATTAGGCACAACCTTAACTATTTGCTATGCCTGCATCGGCTAAATAGCCAATCACCTATGCATTAACACCTATAGCATGTTTACATGATTCTGTTGAACATGAATAGATCTATTTACTTTAAAGATTTGATTTGTTGTCTTTATCATGGCTACATCCATCTGGTCGAACCCCACTGTTAGAGATAGTAGGTTAAGTCTGATGAGTCCATAGGTCGGTCCATGTGAGATAGTCGATTGTTCACACGCTGTAGTTCTCTTCACCTAAATCGGCTATTTTAGCCGATTCATCCGAGCCTTCACATATAGCATGTCTTTCGGAAAGCCTATCAAAGTGTAGATGGTTTTATAGATTCTTCAGTTTTAGTTTGTTATTATCATCATAGCTGCCATCGATCCGGTCGAACCTCACTATTGATGGTAACAGTTTAGATTCAGAGCGTCTGTAGATCCGTTTGTATTAGATAGTCGATTTGTTCGCATGTTATATCCTTTCTCGTTAGATTCATCGGCTCAATGATTTATACTGGTAATATCCACCTAGCTGATGATCTCATCTACATATACGTGTATTGTACCTATCAATATAAAATCAATCGCTACACACAAGCTTTACAGTCCATAACAACTGATTTCTATGTGTATCGGCTATTTAATCATTGTTCCCGTATGGCTTCTCTTGAAGCGGGACACTTGGAACTATCTGGGCATAGACCGACACGTTCCACCTTAAATTACTGATAGATTTTCTCTCCTTGTCAATTGCAGCATCAAATGGACTAGCACATCTTGGGAGGAATACGTAGGATCGATTATCCTATGTTGAAGCCAGGTGGATCTCTAGCTCCATCCAGCAGATCCTTTTGGCTTGATGTGTGTTGACACATTTTTGTGCCGACACACATTCTGGCACGCTCGGTGGGACCCCACAATCGTCATGGCAAATTACAACAACAATGACATCCTTATGGTACCTTACAAAGACCTACCTGATGGAGATAAAGATGTCATTAGCAAAGCTATAGAAGAATTTCAGAACAAGTGTTTATTGTCCTATACCAAGACACGTGACAATACAATTGTTCAGAAATATCCACTACCAGGAGTTCTATTGCATGGGCAGACAGATGCAGATGAAGCTGAAGACTGGCATTTCTTCATGGAAGCTAATAAACAAATCTATTCATGATGCCATATTGAACCATAATGAAGTTTTCTTGAGCATGTTCTACAACACCATGAAAGAGGTGTTTCATGGTTTTTCGGTTGATCAGGTTGGACCACCTTATTACAACATTCCACATCTATCAACTTAGGGGACCAATCAAGCCGGTACTAGCCATCAAGAAGCAGCACCAGCTGGTAATGATGATGTCCAGGTAGTTCAAAGTTCATCTGAACAAGTTCAAGGTGCTACTACAAATCAGATACAATATAAACCTAGATCCTCAGTGCAGCATGTGCAACAACTGGTAGGGCAAGCTCAGAATCAAATGGTCAATTTTGGCACATCAGGCCAGATACCATCATTGGCTCAAAAAATAGCGCCATCAGTTCAAAGGATTAGTAGAGATATAGATCCTAACATTTACAACTAGAGACTTCAAGCAGCAAACCAGCAGAGGACCTAGCAGATGGAGACTCCACAAGGGCATCATTATGGCACAGATTACAACACCCTTCACATGATTCCAAATTAGGGTATCAAGGTACTCAAAATTTGAATCCACATATGGGTCAGCAATTGTAGAGAGATTCAAATTTAAATGCTGATGAGTTGTTGCTTAAAGTGATCGAGATGATAAAGAATCAGTTTAGGTTTGAAGCCAAAAGGGCAGAACCTTTTTGTACAAATACCCATATCCAGAATGGTATGATTTGGTCGCTCTCCCAGTGAATTATAGGCTCCTGGAGTTTGTTAAGTTCACTAGCCAAGATAGCACAAGCACAATAGAACATGTCAGTCATTATCTTACACAGTTGGGCGAAGCATCCATTGAAGAGGCCCATCAAGTTCGTTTCTTCTCCTTGTCTCTATCAGGGCTAGCCTTCACTTGGTTCTTATCACTGTCAGTTAACTCCATTGCCAATTGGGTTGACCTAGAGAAGAAGTTTCATACATATTTTTACACTAGGACAGGAGAAAAGAAGATTACCGATTTGACAACTATAAGGTAGAGAACTAATGAATCGGGCACCGAGTTTCTTTAGAGATTTTGAGAAACCAGAAATATGTGCTTCTCACTGAACTTGACTGATGATCAACTAGCTACTTTGGTCGTTCAACGAATGTTGCCAACATGGAGAGAGAAGCTATTGGGACAAGAATTTGATAACTTGGGTCAATTGGACTCAATGAGTGGCAGTGCCCAATAGCCAATTTCAGAATATATGCAGAGATACCCAATTCTAGAAAAGCCACCACAATGGCCAAAGCCTATAATCCATATTCAGTCGATGACTTCTATGAGGATGATGAGGAAGAAGAAGTTCCTTGGCTGAATGGAATTAGGGTAAGAAGACAGTAATGCTGTCAAATCCTTGGGGAAGAGGAGTCGAAAGAGAGCTATGACTTTGATGTCACAAAATCAGACAAACTCTTTGATTTCTTGCTTGAGAAGGGACAGATCAAGTTGCCCAATAATCATGTTATGTTGCCCCCTGATCAGTTGAAGAATAAGAAGTTTTGCAAGTTTCATAACACTACATCTCATTCTACTAATGAATGCAGAGTTTTCGACAGCATATACAGAGGGCTATTCAGAAAGGAAGGCTCAAATTTGATACGCCTCGAAAGATGAAAGTTGACGATAATCCTTTCCCAGGAGATCAAAACATGGTTGATGCTAGGTTACTCAAGGGGAAGACTAAAGTCCTAACATCAGTTAGATCAAGAGAAACTAGAATAGTCGATCCCGAGATGCAAATATTGACTGATGAATATAGAAAGATTAGAAGGTGTCGTGATGAGTAAAAGAGCCAATATGAGCACGGAGAGACGTTAGAGGATGGGGCGACAAGGCCATGTGTTACATCTCGAATTTTGTTGAATAAATGGCAGCGACAGAAGGAAAAGGATTATCAGTGTTGGTTATAAGAGCAAGAATACTAGCGTCCATAGGAGAAAGAGAGGTATGAAAGAAAACATGTCGAATCACATTGGAATTGTCCTTTCTTTAGACATTGCTGGAACGAAGGTTTGAAATTGCCTGCAAGAAATAACTGTCTAGAATGCAGCGAGTAATATTAGGGAGTTCAGGCAATCTCAAGCCAACCACCGGTCTATCCATGCTCAAGATGAGTATCATCGTAATAACATGGATCGGTGACTAAAAATAGAAATGTTCATGATCGGCTAGGAAAGTGAGTTGTTGATTAAAACTGGGCTGATTGTGAAGAGGAAAGTAATGAGGAAGAATATGTTTGGCTAGGAAGGCCAATGGTGTCAGGAGGTTTAACAAGATGCCAGAAAAGAAGAGTGCAATGCCTAAGGGACAGAGAGCTAGAATAGGCTCTAGCATCTGGTAGACCTCAAGTGTGGCATGCTAAGCAAACAGCCAATAGATGGCAACCATCGGCTAATATTTGAATTGCTTTTCTATTGCCATCAGAATTCAGAGCTCCAGCGGATCAAGAATTTTATTCAGATTTTGATGAATCGGAGTATGAAGAAATAGTTGCCAAGCTGATAGTTATACAACAGGCAGTATTCGATAAGCTAGTCAAGCATTAGCACTTAAAGGCTTTATATGTAAGAGGTTTTGTTGATGGGAAGCCAATGAACAAGATGTTAGTGGATGGAGGTGCTTCTGTCAATCTTATGCCTTACACTACTTTTTGAAAACTTGGCAAAGGACCGGGAGATTTGATTGAGACTGACATGATGCTTAAGGATTTTGGGGGTAATGCGTCTAAGATGCGGGGGGCAATAAACGTCGAACTGACAATCGGGTGTAAGACTCTGCTCACCACATTCTTCATCATCGATGGAAAAGGTTCATACAGTTTACTCCTTGGTTGTGATTGGATTCATGCAAACTGTTGTGTGCCGTCAACCATGCATCAGTGTCTGATTCAATGGCATGGAGATGATGTTGAGCTGGTTCACGCTGATGAATCTGTGAGTATCGCAACGGCCAGTCCAGTATTTTGGGAGCTAGAAGACTTTGAGTGTTTTCTAGCCAATTGTGGGAAGGAGGCTTCATTAGAATCAATAATGAAAGCCAATAGCCGATCCAAGCAGTCGGCTTTGAAATTTTGTTTTAATGGATAATCCAATAGATGGTACTGATGACAAACTAGGACATGGATTCACGTCGATCGATGAATTAGAAGAGGTAGATATTGGTTTTGGAGATAGGCCTAGGCCAACATATGTAAGTGCCAAGTTGGATCCTGAGTATAAGCAAGAGTTAGTCAATTTATTAAAGGAATTTAAAGACTATTTTGCTTGGGAATACTATGAGATGCCTGTTCTAGACCAATCTATTGTTGAACATCGACTTCCAATCAAACCTATATATCAGCCATTTAAACGCGCTCTGAGGAGATTCAACCCAAACATACTTGATGATATCAAAAAGGAGACTGAAAGATTACTAGAAGCAAAGTTTATCCAACCATGCTGATATGCAGAGTGGATATCGAATGTTGTTCCTATGTACAAGAAAAATGGAAAGTTAAGAGTTTGCATCGATTTTAGAGATCTGAACAAGGCTACACCCATGGATGGTTATCCGATGCCAATAGCCAATATGTTGGTAGACACAGCAGCCGGGCACAAAGTTATTTACTTCATGGACGACAATGCAGGATATAACCAAATTTTCATGGCTGAGGAAGACATAGCAAAGACAACTTTTAGATGCCCCGACGCAATCAGTTTATTTGAATGGGTTGTGATGACCTTTGGTCTAAAGAATGCCGGTCCAACTTATCAGAGGGCAATGAATTATATTTTTCATAAGTTGATTGGCAGGATTGTTGAAATCTACATTGATGATGTGATGATAAAATCCAAGGGGTACAAGGAACATCTGGCTGATTTGTGGGAGACTCTGGAGTGCACAAGAAAACATGGTCTAAAGATGAATCCTAATAAGTGTGCCTTTGGAGTATCAGCTGAACAATTCTTGGGTTTCATGGTCCACGAGAGAGGAATTAAAGTTGGTCAAAAAAGCATAAAAGCATTGATGAAGAAGTACCCCCGACTACTAAAATAGAGTTACAATCTTTGTTTGGTAAAATTAATTTTATCAGGAGGTTTATTTTGAATTTATCAGAGAGGGTTCTGCCGTTTTCTCCCTTGTTGAAGTTGAAAAATGACCAGGAATTTAAATGGGGTGATGTACAACAAAAAGCATTTGAGGAGATAAAAGAATATATGAAATGTCCGCCTGTGCTGCTCCCTCCTCAGTAAGGTAAGCCTTTTAAGTTGTACATATCAGCCAATAACCAAACAATTAGATTGGCCCTGATGTAAGAGTTTGAAGGGAAAGAGCGAGTTGTTTTCTATCTCAGTAGAAGGCTCTAGGATCCAGAGACAAGATATTCTCCCATAGAGAAGTTATGCTTATGCTTATAATTCTCTTGCACTAAGTTACAACATTACTTGTTGTTGGCTGAATGTATAGTTGTCTCTAAGACTGATGTGATCAAGCACATGCTATCAATGCCAATATTAAATGGAAGAATGAGAAAGTGGATTCTTGCATTGTTAGAATTTGACTTGAGGTACGAATCGGCTAAAGCAGTCAAAGGATAAGTAATAGTTGATTTTGTCACCCAGCATCATAAGCCAAGTGTTAGCTATGTGGTGCTAGTGCCCTGAATGTTGTTCTTTGATGGGTCATCATGCAAGCAAGGTGGTGGCATTGGTATTGTTATTATTTCACCTCAGAGGGCAAGTTTGAGTTTGCTTTTCCAGCCAAACCAATGATTACCAACAACCAAGCGGAATATGAAGCTATTCTTAAGGGGCTTCAACTTCTTCATGAAGTAAAGGCTGAAGTGATTGAGGTATTTGGAGATTCATAGTTAATTATCAAGCAGTTAATTGGCCTATATGAGTGCAAGGAAGATACTCTGAGGGGATATTATGATGAGTGCCAAAGGTTGCTCAAGGAATTTCCTCATGTCTCTCTTCAACATATTCCAAGAGCACAGAATCAAGAGGCTAATCGTTTACCCCAAAGTGCGTTAGGTTATCGGGTGTTTCAAGAAGTCTTAAGTAGTGAAACCTCGAATAATGATTGGAGAGTTGAAATAGCCTGATTACCTTATGAATCCATCATAGAGAGTTACTAGGAAGCTGAGGTATAAATCGACTAAGTATGTCTTACTGGATGATCAGCTATATTACAAAATAGTCGATGGGGTGTTGCTCAAATGCTTAAATCAAGAGAAAGCTAAGGTGTTGATGGGTGAAGTGCATGAAGGGATATGTGGAGCTCATCAATCAACTTATAACATGAAATGGATTGTTCGTAGGACTGGATATTTCTGGCCAACAATACTAGAAGACTGTTTTGAATATTATAAGGGATGCCAGGACTATCAATGTTTTGGCGATGTCCAGAAATTGCCTGCATCGGCTATGAATCCAATAATCAAACCATGGTCATTTCGAGGTTGGGGAATTGATTTAATTGGCTAGATTTTTTTGTCCTCAAGTAAAGGACATAAGTTCATATTGGTAGCAATAGATTACTTCACTAAGTGGGTTGAGGCAATTCCTTTGAAGACGGTAACCTCAAAGAACATGGTTGATTTTGTCAAGGAGCATATTATGTATCATTTTGGGATTCCTCAAACTATCACTACCGATCAAGGGACAATGTTCACATCAGAAGAGTTCAGAGATTTTGCTGCTAGTATGGGAATTAAGTTCTTATATTCTTCTCCTTACTATGCTCAGGCTAATGTCTAGGCAGAGGCATCCAATTAGATTATGATTAAGCTGATCAAGAAAAAGATTGAGAAACAACCAAGGAAGTGGCATTTAATGCTTAATGAGGCACTATGGGCATATAGGATGTCCTATCATGGATCGATTAAAATGTCCCCTTATGAACTTGTGTATGGTCACAATGAAGTCCTTCCTTGAGAGATTCAAACTGGATTAAGGCGTGTCACGTTGCAAAATGATTTGTCAGCCAAAGTCTACAAGAATCTTATGATAGATGACTTAGAGGACTTGAGTTGCCATCGGCTACGTGCTCTTGAGAATATCGAAAGCCAATAAACTAAGGATTGCAAAATATTACAATAAAAAGGTCAATGGCAAGCAATTTTTGAAGGAGACTTAGTCTGGAAAGTAAAATTGCCGATCGGGTCAAAGGACAAGTAAGTTCGGCAAATGGTCGCCTAATGTGGAAGGACCTTATTGGATTAAACGTTGTGCGCCTGGCAATGCTTATATTCTGGTAACACTAGGAGGAGAAGAGTTTGGTAGAGCAATCAACGAAAAACATCTAAAGAAATATTATCCTAGCATTTGGATTAACACTTGACAGCCGATTTGTTCAGTCATCGGTTCTAATAGCCCGATACCAGAAGGGTATCGCCTCTAGTTCAAAAATAAACCCAAAGGGGTAAAAGCTAGTACAATACGTATCGCCTATAGAGCAAGAACAGACACAGATTGGAACATGTAATAAAAGTGAAAGAAACCAATCAAAATGAAGAAATTATTCACCAGCTTCTCCTATTAAAAAATAAAGGCCAGGGAACACTTTATTGACTATGTCCTCAGCCCGGGTAGTGAGGGCTATGGAGTTGGTAGTGTCGAAGAAGTCCTCAACCTAGGCGCTCATGATCCCTAGGGTTTTCAGTGGATAGAAAACCATGGGGAAGAAGCCGAAGCTCATGGCCAGAGCGGGCCTATGCAGCAGCCAACGCCATGGCAGCACCATGACAAATGCCATGAAGTGCGACCTCCCTAACATGGTTCAGGATGTCGTGCAAGTGAACCACCGAAAATGGTGCCTCTAGCTTTGATGGATCCCACCGCGTACTCCATAGCTGCTCAGGAGGCTTTCTAGCTGAGCCGATAGATCTAAAAGATTCAAGGAAGGGATGATCAAGATCTTGAAGACAAAATTAAGGAGAGATAGAAAGTTGTGGTAGTCATCTCACCCATGATTCTGGCCTCAGCCTTGGCCAACCTATACTGGGTCGGCCTCGGAAGGCGATCAGCATCGAACCATGGCCTAGAGCTGATTCTATGAGGGAGAGGCAGTCAATGAGATTCTAGCCAGCCCGATCGATGGAGATGAGTAGATCGTCATTGTCGATCTGCCTTCTTGGATAGTGGGGGAGCTAGCGACGAGGTACTGATGAGGATGACCCCAAAGGCTGAGTAGAGTCAGCCCTATGCTCTAGGATAGTGGGGGCATCCTACGTTGCACCCTCCTAATGACGAAGGCGCAGGCAGTGATGATGCAAATCCATTGAGGGCCTCCTCAACAGACCTCTTGTTGTTCTCCATGATCTCAAACCTATGGGAAAGTAGAAATTGCACCAAAGACACAAAAGGTTTGGGACAAAGCAGGTTGTTTTTCAAACCACAGTCATGGCCCGTATATATAGCCCAGGAAGGTGAGAGGATAGACTTTGTTAGGGTTATGGAATTAAAGTTAGATATGGAAATGGATCGAAACTCTAGAAATTCAGGGGACGGATCACAAAGAGATAATAGATTCAGGACTTATTGCTTCCCATAATCACAAAATACCATGGGATGGATATGAAAGGTTTACATTGACCAGCGATCAACCCACCAAGGCTTCTTTGGATTGAAGGGAGTCCGGATCCCCACAAGGCCAAAGGTCATCATGAACCGAGTCACATCGGCCCATTAATAAAATTGCATCAGGAGAAGGGGAAAAGCCGTCTGCTTAAAAGATGCCCAACTGATTTCTCAGGTGACTGGGAAACAACAGGGAAAGGAAGCCGCCTACTAAAAGATGCCCATTTCTCGGTGGCTAGGAAACTATGGGAAAGAAGTCTATGGTTTTCCCGATGGGCATTTGATGAAGCGAACATGGGGAAGGTGTCCACACATTTTAGCCCTTGCAAACACTAGAACAACTCTGCGATCATGGAGAGAAGACTCAGGTGATATCACAAGAATTCTTCTAACTGCAATAGCTGATCCTCTTGCTCGACAAGGTGCTAAGATGAGCGACACAATCACCCTATGCACAAGAATTCTTCTAACCACTCAAGATCCTCATAGCAAGGAATTAGACCATGGAGGGTCCGGCAGAGCCCGAGGCACTCGAGAAAGTAGGCAGAAGAGAAACATAACTAAGTTGTTGAATTGCTCTTACCAGAGTTGGATAGACATTTTATAGTCGGCCTAAATGATGGATCCATGCGCCCATGAAGCAATGATGCTCTCGTAAAGTTTTGAAGCATGGGCTCATAAGTTGACAAAGACGGTGATAGATAGTAGACCCTAGATCAAGATTCTCTACCCGTGACCATGGACCTATCGGGGGTACAGGCATGATAATTTTGGAATAAAATTACTTTTATTCCAAAATTGGGGGGCATGCGTTGACACCAAAATTTGGGAAGAAGAATTGTAGGATCTCAAAAGCTCCCAAGATCATGTCATTGAGGAATCGATTGCATAAAGGTTGGTATCAGCTGATTTGAATGCAGTACTAGAATCGGCTCTCTTCAGATAGCGCCAGCAGATCATGATAAAAGCTATGGTTGGCGTCAGGAAAAAACATGTTGGACTCTACAAAAAGGGAAAGATTAGGGTCCAAGTTATCTTAAATTAGGAATGTTTTCTCTTATGCCAAAGATTGTAATGAGTCAGTGCTTAAGTAGGATTCATGCATAGGTTCCTCGGTATAAATATTGGACCCCGGCTATTGCAAAGGACACATAATCAATCACACACAAGTTCCTTACTTTTTTGGCTCCAGGCCACCCATAAGGAGTAGGAGTAGAGTAGATCTCAGCGAGTTCTTCAGCGAGCAGAGGCTGCATCAGTCCGACCGACCTTTGGCTTGTTTGTAAGTACCATCATGGCTTATACTTCTGTTTATATGGCTGCATCGATCTGGTCGACCTCCACTGCGACTCTAGTATAAGCTTGTTATCGACTCTTGTCTAGTTCAAGTACGCCTACATCGATCCGGTCGACCTCCACTGCTCGAACTAGATTACGGTCAAGTTATCGGCTCTACCTAAGAGTGGCAATCTTTGGTAGATTCATTAAGTAACCGATCTTGCTAATGTTCTTATCAGTCATTAGTTTGCAGCAACATCAACTTGCCTAGGTTGAGATCGATTTAGATTCGGCCTCATATCCTTTGGGTCTGTCATTTGCTTTGTCACAACATGATACTTCTTATGATGAACGATGGGTTATGTTTTATCGGCTATTCTATTTCGATCTTGGTCACGCATAGTACGTGGCTAAGGCACTGTATAATCTTGGAGAGGTTTGCTGGTTAGTTAAATCTAGGTCTATGGTTCACTATTATGGTTGTAACTAGTCCGGTCGATTGGAGGATGCTAGTTAGTAGATCTGTTCTTGATTAGGTGGGACCATAACTGTTTGCTATGCCTGCATTAGGCTAAATAGCCGATCACCTATGCATTAACGCCTATAGTATGTTTACATGATTCTAGTTGAACGTGAATAGATCTGTTTACTTTAAAGGTTTGATTTATTGCCTTTATCATGGCTACATCGATCCTGATCGAACCCCACTAGTTAGAGATAGTAGGTTAGGTCTAATGAGTCCATAGGTCTAGTCTATGTGAGATAGTCGATTGTTCACACGCTGTAGTTCTCTTCACCTAAATCGGCTATTTTAGCCGATTCATCCAAGCCTTCACGTACAACATGTCTTTCGGAAAGCCTATCGAAGTGTAGATGGTTTTAAGGATTCTTAAGTTTTAGTTTGTTATTATCATCATAGCTACCATCGATCTGGTCGAACCTCACTGTTGATGGTAGCAAATTAGATTCAGAGCGTCTGTAGATCTATTTGTATTAGATAGTTGATTTGTTCGCATGTTATATCCTTTCTCGTTAGATTCATCGGCTCAATGATTTATTCTGGTAATATCCACCTAGCTGATGATCTCATTTACATATATATGTATTGTACCTGTCAACATAAAATCAATCACTACCCACGAGCTTTACAGTCCAGTAACAGCCGATTTCTAGTGCATATCGGTTATTTAATCAGTTCTTCCCATATGGCTGCTCCTGAAGCGGCACACTTGGAACTGTCTGGGCATAGACCAGCACATTCCACCTTAAATTACTGATAAACTTTCTCTCCTTATCAATTGTAGGGTCAAATTGACTGCCACGTCTCAGGAGGAATACGCAGGATCGATTATCCCTATGTTGAAGCCAGGTGGATCTCTAGCTACATCCAGTAGATCCTTCTGGCTTGCTATGTGTCGACAAATTTTCGTGCTGACATATATTTGCAAAAAAATATGAGCACGTGAAGGCTCATGCAAAATGATAGCCATGTTCTCAAAATATAAGTTCATGTGAGAGATCACTCATATCAAGAAGTATAATATAGGTTTAACATTGTTTTATCCACACACTTGCACTTCTTAATCTAAGGGTATGACATCTGTGAAGGACCCTGCCGCATTAATTTACCTAAATTGAGTGTCATCCACTTGACCAGCTCAATTTATGCAAACCAACCTCGGCGACTCCCCCCGAGAGCGCACTTGGCAACTCCTCTTTAGGATCAGGTTGAGTATCATACCACGATAGCCTCCACAACTCAAGATTACATCTCATCATCAAAGTACATCATAATCCAGTGAAAAACATATATTACAAGTCTTATTGAATTTAACAAGTTAATTATACAACATTAAAGAAGACATTGATTTAGTGCAATCATATGTGGTGAAGACCAACTACCATCTTACCAACACCACTATGCTACGCATCACTCATATAGCTAATAACTAGTGGTTGCCCTACCCATGGGCATCGCCACCATAATTTGGATGGCTCTTGCCAATCACCAACTTTGCCACCAACGATGGGCTGAGATGGCCGCCAATGTCCTTTACCTGCAAAACAACTTAATGGCAGCACCGTGGGTACATTGTGTACTTGTAGGACTTAATTCCAACATATAAATATTTGGTGGATGCAAGAGGATTAATAGGAATTTGTACATTTGCATAAAAGCGCAAGGTTCATTAAAAGAATGGCATGCCCATGATTCATAATTAAAAGTATTAGCATTAAAGGATCATGATAGCAAGACAAGTAATCAACATATGTAATTCATATCATCATCAAGTTCCATCATCAACACTACAATGGGTATAGAAGTAAGAACAACCGGTTCTATCCTGAAGGACTTTAGGCTTTCGAAAGACCCTGTGCTAGAGGGTACAACTATACCCACATGGAGAATGGGATGAACCACCATACCTGAGCAACAGGTAAGGGTTGCCTCATGTTCCCCAACCTTTCTGTAATCCAGCTAGAATATCTGATGAAAGGTTTGAGCGGTTGCCCGATCAATGTCCCGAATATTCCCAACCGACTGCCAACCCCCTTGCTAGTTTCACGAATAAACCAGGTCACAATTAGTTACTTGGCTTGTCGACCCCATCCACGACATGTGCTCTATACGGGTGGTTACTCAGACTCACTATCCCAATGAATGGTCCTTAGCTGCAACACGAGCTATGTCACTTGAGATCCCACACTCACAGTGACCTTACCCCCTCGCAAGATTTGAAAGTAACAAGGTGACCATCGGATTATATCTCAAGTTAAGGTGGGTCCCTTGAGATAGGTTTGGGAGACCAAAGTCTTTTGGAAAACCTTTGTTTGGTAAAATAAGTCATTTTTAGAAATGAGTTAAAATCAAAGGGTTTTGATACTTATTTTGCTTTGAAATGATTTCTCCTTTTGAAAGGTAAAGCTTTCGCAAACAAATTGGTTTTCCCAAAGCCTTTCTAAAGCGACACCTTTGAAACTAGAAGGGATCAAGACTTTATAAAAAACAAAACCAAGCCTTTTGTTTGATAAATCGTTCACAATTTGTTTTGGAAACAAATCGATTTTGGAAAGGACTGGGACTCTCTTTTGAATAGGGAAAGACCTACCAAAAGGATTTATAATTATCCTAGTCATATTTGATTACCTATGAATCAAGTTAATCCCCTCATTCATTTTAGTAGTTAATTAACTTGGTGTAGCATCCTACTCGTGCAAGCATGAGTTCCCTTCTCATACTCGACTTCTACCATTGCTAAGCAAGTAACCAATTAAGCGCTACCAACCCATTGATTAAATGAAGGCTCTAATTAATTGGTGAGTAATTCTAACTTAGTGAAGCATCATTAAGTTATTAACCAAATCTATATTAGATGCATAACTCATAATGAAACACAAATAAGTATCCAAAATAGGGTTCATAGTAGTGGGGTGCCTGCCTGTTGGAAGAGGAAGGTTCCCTTAGGTTGGAACATCTCTTGGTGTCTCTCCAATATCGTATACCTATATGCATGCACTTGTATAAGATATGTATGCATGCATGTCATCTTATGAATACAATAAATATGATTCCCATGTGTATTATGATATACTTAGACATGTGTATGATTAACTACTAAGTACATGGTACTAGGTGTGTGTAACATGTGTGTGTAACATAGCCTTATTGTGCTGTCAGTATGCACTAAAAGACACTCCATCACAGTTCACGAAAGCTCCATCAGGTTTGGGACTTAGACTACTATGGTATTTAGTACTCATCGGATGGTCTGTGATAGTCAATGGACACTCCGGTAAGAACTAGGGGCTTTCGGGTTATTTTGACACCAAGCTCTATAATTCGGTGGACACTCTAGTAGTGAGCGCGGACACCCTGCCAAATTATAGTATGTGAGACACAAAAGATAAGCTTAGGTACATGAACGTAATGAGATGGTGCACAAAACTTGTCTCACAAACATCACATGCTCAAAGCAAGCTAACAAAACAAGTTTCATGACTTCAGGAGACCTAGAGAATAAGTTGTCTATTTATTACACTAAAAAATGCATTATTCTACATCAAAATTAAAATATACTTTTTGGTGCCAAGATCATGTCTATATGATAGAGAATATCCTAAAGAACATAGCAAAACTTGTTTCACAATTTTTGGAGTTCAAATGCATCTTCTATGACCTTTACAAGTTGGGTCTGTGCTGCTGTGGTACAAGGGACGAACGCGTGCGCCGGAGCATTCTGCTGGGATGAACACGGGCACCGACAGACTAGTCCGTGAGAATGACGGACCATCTGGTAAAACGACGAACAGCTCAAGTGTAAAAATGTTGTAGATGATTCAATGGGGAATCCAGGTTCCAAATCGAGTGCGGTTTGTTTCTATGGCTTACTAGTGATGTGGGGAAGCCTCTACAAGTGATGGATGTGCTATGCATGTGCTATGGGAAGGTCGTCCACCAAAATGGTGAATATCACCATGGGAGGCGATGTAGTTCATGGGGGAACTTGCTAGGGTTAGCGAGGATGAAGATGGATGCCGTGGGGGTTCTGACCATGCCTTGGGGAAGCTCTAAATGAAGCAGTTCGGTCAGGGACACAGCATGGTGGGAGATTGAGCTTGGGTTCCATGGAAACTCAAGGTTGAAGAAGGTGCTCAGGGTGGCCTTTCCTCCACTCCGATGAACTTGACGGCATGGATGAGGTGTAGTATGGTGCCGACGATGTCCTCTAGCCATGGGCTGGTCGCCCTCCTTCTTCCTTCCTTCCCTTTCCCTTCTTCCTGTATCTCATGAATCTCATGAATTCCATCTTCTTTGAAGAATTGGATGTGTTCGTGATTATCTTCATCGATGATATCTTAGTATATTCAAAAACTAAAGAAGATCATGTGAAACACTTGAGAGTTGTGTTACAAAAGCTAAGAGAGCACAAATTGTATGCTAAGTTTAGCAAGTGCGTGTTTTGGCTCACCGAGGTTTCCTTTTTGGGACATATCTTATCTCATAACTGGAATCTCCGTGGATCCAAGTATGATCAAGGATGTAGTGGAATGGGTTACTCCCACTATGGTGAAGGAAGTTTGAGGCTTTCTAGAAGGCATATGAAGTTTTCAACAACTTTGTTATTATCACCTAGAGTTTATTCAAAAGTTATCGAGGCCAAACATTGCAATGTTTCAGATCTATACAAACAAGACAGAATTTTAACATGATCTTCACAAACATGTAGCAGGAGTTCTAGTTCACTAAAAATCATGTTCTTTAACATTAGAAAGCATGAGAAAAGTACTACAACCTTTAAGTTTCTACCAAGTCATGATGTAAGGCCTCACTATGTGAAAAGGCACAACATTTTAAATCTACATAGGAAACAAGCAACATGTGATGCATAAGCAGACTGGATGCAAGGAGATGCATATGTATGCAACATGCTAGATGCACAACTACATGTCATCCTCACTCAACTACTTTTCACAAAAGGATTCATGGCAAAACTTGCTAAGTAATGAAACATCACTTAAGTGTAAACACCGATTGCATATGGACATGGGTTCCCCGAAATTTTAGCAAACTAGCATAAGAATAAATTGCAGAAATTTAAATCCATATAGTACCACTTGCACCAAATAAGCATGCACAAGTGGCACCCATGCAATTAACATTGCATGGACAACGTTCCATACGTTGTTGCCAACGTATTAACTTCCTATACATGGTACTATTGCAAAAGCAAGACATGATTTGCTCCTAACAAGTATGGTAAGTTGTATGTTCATGATATGAAGCATGTCATTATAGCACCATTTTTATTAAGCATGGCATTGCATAAGGTATGAGATTGAACATATAAATAGGTACAACATAGCAACAACTCATGGTTTATGTGTGACAAGTAAAGCAAAACACATCTATGATGTACAACATGTTATTATGATTTAACAATTTTTAAACTTGTCATAATATGTAAAATTAAACATGTTAAGAAGTACCATAAGGGTAGCAATACATGGCTATATAGAAATTAAATCATAACAAGAGCTCATATACTAAATCAAGGCTTGGTACTAATAGCATATACTTTCAGGGTACAAAAGCAAAACATGGTTTGCATTTATCAAGCAAGGTGAGATACACATACACATGTATATAAGCATCTAATTATTCACAATTATAAGCATGACAATGTATGTAGGATCAGTCATGTTAAATAGTGTAGTGAGGCAACAAGACATGAATATGCGCATAAAAAGGCAAAGCAAGAAATAATTTTCGTACAACAAGGCAAGACATGATTTATGTATGACAAGTAAAACAAGATATACATATAATATAGAACATGTCACTTTTAAACATAGCATGGTATATGAGAGTGAGCATATCAATAAGCTTGGCATGAGTAGCAAGACATGATTATATATGAATCGAAATCTAGTGAGAGCTCACATACTGAATCAAAGCAAAGATTAACTAAAGTGCTTGCTGAAATTCCAGATTACTAACACCCATATGTAATCCCAAGTCATGCAAAATGAATCTGAAATTTTATAAAACATAGCGTTGTAAACATTTCCTAGTTATCTCTCATTCTCACTCAGGTTCTAACTAACTTCAACTCTCAAAACCTAGCTGACTATACATAATCTTAAACATATCTTAGAAATAAATACTCCATTTTCTACAAATAGTGATATCTCTCTCAATATGTGGTTTAAGAGACATGGGCTATGCAAAAGTATGAAAAAATACGGATACATGAAGGTCCAAGAAAAAAAATAGCGACACATGAAGGTCCCAAGGTATTGACAAAAATGAGCACATGAAGGCTCATAAAAAATGATGATAGCCATGTCTCAAAATAAAAAGCTAGAGAGAGATCATACCTACAAAAGGAGTATAGTATAGATTTACAAATGTTTTATCCACACACTTGCACTTCTTGATCTAAGGGTATGACATCTTTCTCCTTGAATCTGAGCTTTGACTTAACAAAATATGAAGAGTAAGTATGCCTTCATATCTTTCCCTACCCAAAGATCCATATAAGCTTTTTAGAAGTAGGAAATAAAGAAGGCAACACTATTATATGCCTTGGTGAGGAACCAAACACAACATTGAGCGATCTGAGAGAATCATTTGAGGAGCTTAGCTATGTTTAGATTTTCAAAATCAAATGAAAACCCAAATTTCTGAACTAATTGATGCAAGGGGATTTGAATCCATGCTATTCCATTATTCAATCACCCAAGATAATGTGGTAGACACTTCAAAGTTCACAAGTGCAGGTGAAGCTTGGAATAACCTGTATGCAGATTTTTAAATCAAGGAGATAAACCCGCTTAGTCCTTATATCTATAACTCAAGTTCATTAATCAAAATTTAACACCATGTCAAAATTTGATTAAAGAAGGCCATTTTTAACCTAAGCACCATGCTTAATTCAAAAAGTCCTATGGGTGTACCTATATAGAATACACCCAAACCAGAGCATATGACATAAACAAGGAAAGGATGAATCTTGTATGAGCAAATTGTTTTCACATGGAGATAAATATGAGTGGTAAAGTTTGGTGAACATTTATTTACCTTTGCATACCTGAGTTGCTCTTACCTGGCAGCATAAGTGGATGAAAGCTCAAGGTTGCTGCAGTGGTGGCCAGATCGTATATGGTCCAACTCAGGTGAAACCATAGGGCTAGGCCATACACACATGTAGTGTGCATAGACCATAGGTCTTAGTGGTAGCAAAGGTCATGAAGATGAGAATGCTCCTTCTCTCTCTCTTTTTTCTATACTTCTCTTTTTTCTCTTTTTTTATCATTCATATTTTTTATAATAGATTTTTTTAATCTCTCTCTTACTCTCTCTTCTTTTTTACATAGCAAGGTAGAGCTGACATCATTTTTTTAACTAAGATGGTCTTTGTTGTGAATGGAACATGTGGCGAGGTTCGCACCATCCTCCCACACACTTGGACTTTTGTGTAAAAGTCAAGTGTGCGGAGTCAGGTTCTCCTTTTTTACCATGTTCCATCACCGAAGAACATCGACGTGTATGGTCGATGTAGCTCCCATGTTCTTTAGCATTATATGCACCTTGTTCTTCATGATCTTATCCTAAAATGGTTAGCGACCATGAATACCCGAAGGTGCATACTAACTTGACAACATGTTCTTGCTTTTATTAATAATTTTTCTTTTATAATAATCTAGGGTATCTCCCAGTAGTGCTTCTTTTATGGTCTTAAGCTTGACCTGTGGGAACTTCATCTTGCAGCTATCAATGGTGGTATAGTTCCTAACTTTACCACCAAACATTTAGCAATATTGTTCAAGCTGCATGGTTAGTGTCACAATGTAACTATGGTATTTGCAATACTTGTGATAAACAAAAGCATCCACAACCATGCTCCTGAAAAGTTTTGAAATGAGGAATGAGAGATGGTTGGGATCCTCATAGTTGCACGTGGTACTAAGCGTGATGTCCATGGCACAAAATTTTCCTTTCTTGAAGGATACATCAAGTACTATCAACCTTGAATTTTGATCATTGAGAGCAACATTTGGACTGGCCAGAGGGACATGGATTGGGTTTGAGTGAGGGTGATGATGATCATTCAGTTTCATAAGCAGGCTTAGGTGAAACGAACAGGGGATAAAAACTTCACCTCCTCGAATGGGTTATGGTTGGGTTGTTGCTTCGCCTTTGGACTTTCGGGACAAGGGACAGGAGTGGCGGAAGTAGTTGTTACCAACTTTTCATCAAGGACCCCATGGAAAGGTTTTTCTTGAATAAAGTTTTCCAAGGGGTATCCTATGAGAATATCAAACTCAAGGATGGCATAGATGTGGAAGTCCATGAAAACCTTGATTTTGTCTATTATGATGGGCACGGCCCTGGCAATCCCACAACACTCGAAGATGAGTCCTAACAGACTTTTGAAGAGTTTGTTGGTCGAGACTAGCGGCATTTCACCCAAAAGGGTTTCCGCAAGGAATTCAGACATGATATTAGTCTCGACTATGGGGCTGTGTAGGGCTTCTATGTTTATTCCCCTCAATGAACAAGGCATGATCGTGGAAGGTGAAAGAATCTGAATTGCTTTGGAAGAATGTTTCACTTCTAGTAGCCATTCCTTTGATGGTTCAGCTTTAGGGGAAACTTTCTTGGAAGTGAGTGTAAGCTTTTCGTGCCCGAATTAGTGTTTTGAGGTATTGCCATAATCCTCGAATTTGTTAGGGAACTCCGAAGGATGAAGCATTATTTCCTTCGGTGTTCATGGTTCAAGTGAGGGCTCATAAGTCAAATCTAAGGATGGTATGGGTTTGGATTTGACTAATGAGGACTCCTTAATGCTCGACATGACTTTTGCCTAGAGGGTTCTAGTTTCCATGATGAAGGAAGCGTGTCTTTTTAGAAAGTTTTCAAGGAACTTTACTTGCTCCATCATAGGTTTATGTGTAAACCGACCTCCGGCAGTCACGTCTAGGCATAGGTCAGCATCTATGTCAAGACCTGAACAAAAGAGACATAATATCACTCCATTGGGTAGTGACAAGTCTGGGCTGGCATGTATTAACATTGAAAACCTAGCCCAGGCTGCACCTATAGACTCCTCATTCTGCTCGAAGTCAAGGATTGCCCTTGGTAGAGAGCCGATATGGGATATGGGGAAAATGCAAGACAAAACTTGTCTTTAAGTTCATCCTAGTCCCCATTCATACTTCCCTGTGAGGGAGAAAGGAAACAACTTCCACCTTAGTGTTCCTTGTGTCATGCTCGAGAAGCTCAGGCATGAACACAATTCCTCAAATTCTAGCAGGTGATGGCAGGGGTTTTTGTTATCATGCCCTGAGAAGGGTTGTGCCCGAACCAAAGCTTTTAAACTCGGGTGGAGTTCACTGCCTAGATGAATGGTTGGGTTTTGGTGGTGGCTCAGAGAACTACCCCTTGGAAGCAGAATGGTTTTTGATAGGTGTTGAGTTCATGGTGAAAAAGATAAAAAGAAAACTACTTTGTTTTTATAAATAAAAGATACAGATACGAGGATGAACTAGGTTTGAAGAAAATAGCAACCATTCCCCAGCAATGGTGCTAGAAAGCTTGTTGGTATTTCTTAACATCTACAGAAGTTAATCCACAAGCGTATGGAATTACCGTTGTAGCCTTCACCCGAAAGTATTGAAGGTATCATATTTTCCATAGGGAACGGAGGTAATTCCTTCTAGGTAATTCATCCAAGGACAACACAAGGATAGCTACTAAGGGTAGAGAAGGATTCCTATGGCTTAGGGTCTAAGGATAGATAAACCTCACTCCTACTTGCTTACTTCGGGCACTAGCTTACACCTAGTCTACCAAGTGATACTGGCCTCTAGCTCTATGCCGTATTCGAATGTGGGGGATTCTAAAGGATGGATAGGGATGTCACCACCTACCGCCTACCCCTCAACCGGAGGATATGAGGCAAACGAAGGTAGCCTCTAGCCTAGACACCACGTCTACGCTATCGACTACTACTCTACTATTGACCAGGGTTATTCCATCTCTATCAGGAGCCCTCTACTAGAGTATCTGCCATAGGGATGGATGATGAACCCGCAAACAAGTTAGAGTATAGCTTAACTACTCAAAAGACTTTATAACCAAAAGAACCATGAACACTTACTAAGATACCCATTGAGGTACAAAGCCAGTGCTCATCGAGGTACAAGTAGTGGAAGGTTACTGACAAGCCCGGCACTTCTTCCCTAAACTCATCCCTCACATCTCTCCCTACTAAGTTGCTAGAGCTAGCTAGGGCCTAAGCCCATAGAGTGGAGATGCTCTTGCTCTTGCTTTGTGATGCTCTTGTGCTCTTGTGTGTTGTTGTTGTATCATGTGAAGAGGGGGGCCTCCTTTTATAGCTTGAGGATGGTTGGTTTGCTTAGGTATTTTAGGAAACACCACATGCAACCGCCTCCTAGAGCATTAATTGTACCGCTAGAGAAATGTGGGGTCAGGTAGAGCTAGGGGCAGTACGCTCGCACCCAGGGTGCGGCCACACCCTGGGCTATGCGCCTGGCCACCGCCATCGGTGTGTGGGCTCCTAGCTGGGCCTAGGCCTCCGCTATGCTGGTGTTCTATCCCGATGTGGAGTATGAATGGGCTTTTGCATATGTTTTGCTTGAATGGGCCTTCTCGATTGCGCATTTTGGTGCACTTTCATGTGTTGCCCTGCAAAACATGTATATACCAAAACTAGTGGAAAATGTGAGTTGTAATCTCTAATTCTAAGTTTTGGCATTCATATTTGTTTTATTTTGTTTAAATGTTGGTGGTAGAAATATGAGTTAAGCACCCCCAACACTCACTCATTGTCCTCTCAACTTATCTAGACTACTCATTTATTATGTAATTCTCTTAAGTGTGAGTCATTATTCATAACTCTTATCATAAACAACACTTACCCCCACGTTAACCATTGTTTCCCTGTGGATAAATACGATACTCTGGAATACTCCTGGGTGAAAGCTACAATGATATTTGTGCACTTGCGGTTTTATCTGTATGCGTTTAAAATATACCAACAAGCTTTTTGGCGCCGTTACTGGGAAAATAATTGGCATAAAGATTTTGATACTAGCTTGATGTCTACTAATCTAGTTATCACTAGCTTTAGTAGGATTACTCCTGTTTTGTTGAATTGTGGAATAGATAGGACAACAAATGCCGTTTTGACCTTCCAACAAGTTTCCACAAGAAAAGAAGAAACATTGAAGAACTATGGGTGCCTGAACAATCAAGATCCATCAACACTAGAACCCTTCTATATCACAGGTTTGTATAGACATATATATATTCTCTAACTATGTGTAGATTTGAGAAAAAGGTCAACGTCACAAGAATTTAAATCACATCCCAAGTGACGGAAACAGACGCTGCACTACTCACAAATTCCATCATGTGAGTCATGGTAAGTATGATCAAGAAAGGTGAGATAGTCTTGCTCATGGACTTTAAATTCGATGAGTAGTTATCTTTTAAATTCTTGCATTCCATTGCATGTTTACTTTGAATAATCCATGCATCCATTATGTTTAGTTTGCATTTTCTTATGTCAAATCCACAGCATATTTGGTTGCCTACATATATCCATATCATTTGCATTTAAAAAGAAAAAAATATATGGGCACATGAAGGCTCATGCTTAATAAAAAAATCTCTCCCCATGATCATGCTCTTTCATCTCTATTTGAATAGATATCTATAATGCATTCATGCTACCTTTGTTTACTATAGTATGCTTAAGGTTTGGAGTGTGTTCATACATCTTTTAAATTAAGCATGGTGCTTAGTTTAGGAGTGCTGATCTTACTACCAAAGACTTTTTAAATTAAGCGTGGCGCTTAGGTTAAAATGCTTTCTTAAATTAAATTAGACATGGTGTCTAGTTTAATTTTTGAAACAAGAATATGTTGTAGTAAATACTGGTCATTTTGTTAAACTAACTGTAACACCCCTAGTGTTAAGCATCACAAAAACATGATCATATCATCATCATGCATAGTAATCACTCATAGTAGCTAATCAAGTTTTGCATCCACTAAAAACAATGTTATTTGATTAGCAATGCAATGCATGTATTGTAATGTGTTGAAACCAAAAAATCTTTTAAGGTACTTTGTGACCTTCTATTTTGGAATTTCACTAAAATAGTTGAAAATATGCCCTAAAAAGCTTTGAGGTGTAAAGTGAGTACTTTACACTAGTGTCAAGTGTTGTGCATGAATTCAAGTCCAACCAAGTAAAAATTGAAATCAGAATTGAAAACCAACACTTTGACAATATTGCCTGTCCTGGAATTTGGTTTTGAATTCAATTTTAGGAGGGATTATTGAAATGAATTTCATAAATAAAATTGTTCAAACATTAGTATCATTTGTTAGTATAAAGTTTGTACTACAAGATGGTACTATTGTTTGAAAGGTTTGTTGGTTGATTAATCACTAATTAAATTCGCTAAGATAGTTAACCAAATCAATTTTCAAACCCTAACTGAATTTCCTATTAGTTTCAGAGTACCCCAGCTCCTCATTCAAAATCTCTTCAACCATTTAGAATTAGGGATTGAGCCTGTAAGCAAAATTGGAGAGGACATCAAGGTGAGCAACTTTCGTTAAAGAAGTTTTTTGAGTTGTTTAGTGGAATCAAGAGATCAAGGGAGGAGAAAGAGATGGTTTTAGTCATGAACAGTGCATTAGCATCACCTGCCTACCTATCTGTTTCACCTGCTTGCCTCGCCTGGACGCTTCACCCATGCTCGCCTCACCGTTATGAACCGAGCCGGCCATCTTCTTCCTCCTTCCTCTTTCTATTTCGCCATTCCACCAGAGGAGCTCATTGAGCAATGTGCCATGACTGATGCACCTCCACCCAATTGCTCACATGCGTAGCTCTACTACATCCTTACGCACCTTCCCAAACCACTCAAGCCACCTCTTGACGCCGATGTTGGCCGTGTGACCTGTTTTCACTGTGGTGGCTCGCAATCACCGTTGAGGTCACCCTTATCATGGCTAGCCCATTATAGGGCATCTCCCTCCTTTATTTCTTTCATTTTGGGTTGCCCTTGAGGCCGTGATGCTCACTGTCCTCGCCATTTGCCCTATAGAGCAGCTAACACACCAGAACACCACCTCATCGATAGCTCACGCCACCGTCATCGCCATCACCATTGATAGCCTAGTTCCACCGCCTCCCTGGGTCAACTAGATATCGCTTTCAAGTCATGGTGAGCTTCTCATGCTAACACCATCATTCATTTAAACTCTACTGGGCTTGTATGGCTAGAACATCACCGCGCCGGTGAGCTCTGCCATGCCCAGCCACCACGATCGTAGTCATGAGAGTAGTTAGTCGTGCATGCTCGACTGACCCCTTGGGTGTGTTTGCGTGAGCTTGTTGAGTGCACCGGCGGCCTTTGCGTTGCCAGGGATCACACCGTTGGGCTGGTCTCATGTCGAAGCTCTGCCACGTAGCCATGGCCGCACGACGTGGATGCTACCATGATGTAGAAGTTCATTTCTCTCCGCTAGTGAGTTCTTGAGGAAGAGAGGTTCGCGTAGAGTTGGTTTCCGTCCTTGGAATAATCACCGATGACCTGGTCCATAGTGCCGAGGTTCCACCATGCCACCATCATCGACGGCGAGCACGTTGGGACACGGTAGAGGTTCAAATAGTAGCCTTGGGGGATGCACGAGGATGAGAGGATCACATTGGTGCAAGTCCCACCGCCGGAGACCTCACCAGCGATGAGCTTTCACCAGGTCAATGGCGTTGTTTGCCGTGGTTAGCGTGGGAACACTATGCCGTGGACTCAGGCCCCGCCTATCAATCTCTGTGGCTGACTGTGCGTGGGTGAGAAAAGAGTTTTTGATTTTTTTCGATTTTCAGAAAAGCTTAATATGTGTTGATTCTTGGAAAATTCATAATTAAATAATCTGATCTCATAAAAATGTGAAAATTTTTGTGTAGCCTTTTCATAATGTACTCTATCTACAAAAATATGAGATGGTAAAATTAAGTACATTTGTTAGGTCTAAAAATTACCTCTTTTAATTAATAAATGCAACTTCCATGATTTTTATAGATTAAAATAAATATCCAAAAACAATGAAACTTTATGGTAATGCTTAATATGCTTAAATATGCTTCTACAAAAAGTTTGGCTCTGCTTGGATGAAAATAAATTGTCCACTTAATTTAAATGCATTTTATGGATTAATAAAACTACCAAAATGATTTCTTTAAATCATTAAATGGTTGTGGACCTAGGAGCACTAATCCCTTTGATGTTCCTTGGCAAGTTAATTATTTTTTTGTGAATTCATAATCAACTTGTTTATAATTATAATTAATATTGCTTTGTGAGTAATTAACCAAACTTAACCGTGAAGGAAAGTTGTATTCAAGTTAATTAGTTTTTGTTTAGTTAATCTTAATCCATGTTTGGCATCGCATCATTCTAAAGCATGCATCTTTTTTTTATGTTTGGTGATCGAGAGTGGTGATCTTTTCTTAAGCAAGAGGAGGGGTTTCTGTCTATAGAAGTTAGTTATCTTTCTATGGTTATTCTAAAGTATCTGACAACCTCGACACCGAAGGCAAGCCCCGTAGCATAAACCATTTCCTTGTGTTTTACAAATGTTATCCACCTAACTCTATGCTTTGTGCATTTAAATGAATAGGAGTTGGTTGATATACCTTTTGCTGCATGCCTTCCTTGACTTTCAATACTTATACTTGTCACCCTATTATTTGTACTAAGTTTTATAATGCTTAGCCATCCTTAGTTAATAGAGTTGAGCAATGAGTTAATGGATCTATACTCAGGGTTGGTCCTGTGGTTTAATAATGATCATGAATTTAATTTGAGACCGGACGGACTCTTTGCTTGCGTCAAGAATGGAGTCTTGACGTAGTGCCCCGCCTATGTCGGTTAAGGACCGTTCGTTGTAGGCCTATTGTGATCGAGACTTTGTAGTACTGGCCACATACTCTGGTAAGCCCGATACCTCAGCTATTCCATTATGTGAAAAGACAATTGCGAACTAGGCGTTGGAGATGGTGAGAGTAGCGTGTACACATCCTGTGAATCCACTAGGAGTGGCGCAGGGAGGGGGAGTATTGTGCTCTCAGGTAGCGCAGACCAGTTCATGTTTTGGAGGATCCGAGTCAGGGTTTATATATGTAGGTTTGGGTCTGGGCCTAGACCTGCATATGTCGTGTGGTATGGAATCCCTAGCTAGGCCAAATCGATTCAAATTGCCATTGCTTCTTGGAGAAGGAGACTTGATCCTCCGATCACTCATTGTAGTTAATAAATGAAACATTAGTCATATGATCATGAGATAATATGGTTAAAGAAGTGATTGAGTTAGATCAGGTGCAAATGAGAGACTTATAATTACTTAACTTGACCTAAAACCTTGAAAGTAAGGATCAATCATTAGTAAGCTTTTCTGCAAAAAGTTAATCTTGATTCTTGCTTCAGACTTACCTTGATTCCAAGTAAGCCTGCATATCCATGGAGTTTTTCATTTTCGTCGGTTAAGTCTTGTGGAGTACATTTGTACTCAGGGTTTGTTAAACCCTTGTTGCAGGAGGAGAGCCAGAAATCGAAGAGTTTGTTGTGCACCCTTGGGCAGGGTGAATCCCTTTGAGTGTTGTATTAAGTGGTACCAATCATGCTACCCTACTTCTTAGTTGGCTAAAGCTTATAAGTTTGCAATAACTTAATGAATAATTTGTAAACTTATGGTTTGTAAGACTTCTGCCATTTACTCTAATGTAACATGTTTATGTATTTGTGCAAACTGTTGTAATAATGCAATGTCTTCTATAATGGATCCTGCTCAAAAGAAGAAAGTGGATGATTCGGGGTTCTCTGAGGACACCCGACAGACTCCCTGAGTTATCTGGCTTCATGTGCCACAGTTAGAGGTCTTAAGGACAATGATAGGTGCATGTGGGCCATATAATTTGGGTGGTTCTGCCACAACTAGTATTAGAGCAGGTTATTACAAAGATTGTTGTAGTACTACTTAATAAAACTTCAAAATGAATTATGCAATTTAAGTTCAAATCTATTTTGGTCAAAATGTTGCTTCTAACTCATCCTCTGCTTGCTTTAGATGTCTCATGGAAGGCTGATTATTGTCACATGGGCTGAAGGCATGGAAGGTTTCCTAGCTATCCTTTGGGAGATGATGTGGCGTGCCAACTTCTCCTACTAGCTTGAGTACTTTGTCTATGCTTGTTCAATAGGCCCAGGCCTAGATGGGTGTGTGGCAAAGGTCGTTCTGCATCCTCGACTTGTCAAACTAGAAACCGAAGAGCCACTCAAGTACCAAGGAATGAGAAGCTATCCGAAGGCTGCCATTCAAGATGTAGCATATCAAGCGATGATAGGGCTTAGGGCTTAGGGCTCGGTGACTTGAGCTACAGACTTCTCATACTTTTGCCTACTTTCCTCGGAGGATTATGGGTCCTATGAATGGGATCCATTATCCGAATCCCGCGCACCCCAACACCAACCGAAGTCAGAGGCAGTCGGAGCTGGTAAGAGATTTAGATTGGGCTTGTCGGTGCTCTCGTCAAGAGTTGATAGAGAACCATTGAGCTCTCGGCTTGGTGCAGGCTGAGATACGGAGTATTGAGGCTCTGCACCTAGAGTTCGACGAAAATAGAGATGAGTTAGGAATAGCACCAATTCATATACTTCAGGGGTCGCTTAGGTTCCCCTATATAGTTGGACATGTGGTACGTCCACCTAGGCAAGTTCATCACCGCTTCTCTAGGACTAGGGCATGTGAGATGTTAGGAAGGCCAGTTCACTTATCTCATGCTCAGGCCCCAAGTGATAATGGGACACCTTCATCCTGGAATCTATCTCTTTTTCCACCTGGTTTATTAGGCAGCAGTATCATGAGGATGGCGATACGATAGTTTAGTAGTTGTGTAATAGTGTGATAGCATGTTTAATCTCGCCCTATGTTGTAAAAGCTGAGTGTGTTGTCACTCGCTTATGTAATATATTTATTAAATAATAAAGTTATGTAAGTAGATAGGTTAGTTTAGTTGAGCGTTGGATCGTTCATGCATCATGTCTTTAACTAATCTCTAATTTACTTTTCCCCTTGCTAGTAGTTGGGTTTAAGTATGTTGCCATTCCTATTCATGCTAGCTTTCTTTTCCACCCCTTGCTATTCTATCTGTCTATGGAAATCTGGTAGTTGATGGTCCTTTCTTACCTTATAGCATGAGTAATCGTTCTAGAAAAACAGATACACCTAGTTCATCATGTGGCCATGCCAACACGACTGATCCACCACAAGCACCAACCATTGATGATACGCTTACTGCTCTGGTGAATGTCAGCGCCGGCAATGCGCGTATGCTCCAGACCTTAGTACAGCATGGGATACTTGATCCCAAAGCCAACCACACTTATCATGACTTTCTGAGAACTCACCCTCCTGTATTTCATAAAGCTAAAGAACCTCTAGAAGCAAAAGACTGGATCCACACTATAGAGCAGAAGTTTGGTCTTCTCCACTGAAGTGATATCCAGAAGACTCTGTTTGCAGCACAGCAACTCTAGGGTCCTACTAGCGCATGGTAGGCAAGTTTCCTTGCAACACAACCCAAGGGACTTCAAGTTCCATGGGCTAACTTTTGCACTGCTTTCCGGACACACTATATCCCTGATGGTGTGAGGGATACGAAGATAGAATAGTTCCTTAAGATACAACAAGGAGATCAAAGTGTGATGGAATACTTAGGCAGATTCAATCAGTTATCTCAGTATGCCTCTGAATATGTTAGCAGAGATATCGAGAAAAGCATTGTTTTGTGTGGGGTGTCCACACCAAACTTCAGGTTATGCTGGTTGGCCACCTCAATGCTAGTTATAATGAGATTGTTAGTATTGCCATTTCTACTGACGACAAGAACCATCAGCATAAGGAGGCAAAGTAGAGAAAGAATATGCTAGTAGAATCCTCTGGTGATAGTGCTCAGCATCAGAGGATTGTTTATCAACCTATCCATCGTTCCCTTTGTTATCCACCTTAGCAACAAGCCCAACAGTAGTCATTTGTCCAACCTACTACAGTTCTTACCTATCCACCCTAGCCGAATACCCCTAGTATTCATCCCAAAAACCCACAGAATCATCATCAGACTGCTTTAAAGGATAGGGATGTTACTAAGATAGGCCGAGTCCACTATACTCGGTCTAAAGTAATTCTAGAAGGTGAACCTATTATGATGTGACTGTTTTCTATTGCTAAACAACCTGCAATTATATTGTTTGACTTTGGTGCATCACATACGTTCATCAATAGAGCTTTTATTTGAAATATCAATTGCTGATTGAGGCTATGGATGGAAGTTTCTGCATACAATCTCTTGGAGGACATATGTATACTAAGGAAGTAGTAGAGCATGTCCCTATAGATCTTGTTGGGCATACCTTTCTGACAAATCTGCTTGTTCTTAAAGATCATGACATAGATGTGATCCTTGGTTTGAATTGGTTATGTCAGCGTGGAGCTGTCATTGATACTCTGAGTAGGACTATAAAGTTGAACTCTTCTGATAGTAGTTCTAAGTTGCTTATCCGTCTACCTACTCCTAAGAGGGACAGTAGAGAGAGTGTATGGAACCACTGTTAAGGAAGTGAAAGATATTCCTATAGTGAGGGAGTTCCCAAATGTGTTCCTAGATGATTTGCCTGGTCTACCTCCAGATAGAGATGTAGAGTTTGTGATTGAACTAAAACCTAGTACTGCCCCAGTGTCGAGAAGAGCTTATCGGATGCCTCCAAAAGAGTTGGCAGAACTTAAGATCCAGTTGCAAGAAGTACTTGACAAGGGTTATGTCAAACCTAGTTCATCACCATGGGGATGTCCTACTATATTTGTGAAAAAGAAGGACAAAACTTTGAGGTTATGTGTTGATTATCATCCTCTGAATGAGGTAACTATTAAGAATAAGTACTCTCTTCAATCAACTTGTGCGAGCTAAAGTGTTCTCTAAGATTGATCTCAGATCTGGCTACCATCAAATAAAGATTCGTCCAAAAGATATTCCAAAGACTGCTTTCACCACTTGGTATGGTCTGTATGAATATCTAGTCATGTCCTTTGGTCTAACCAATTCCCTAGCTCACTTTTTGTACCTAATGAACTCTGTGTTCATGCCAGAGCTTGATAAATTTGTTGTTGTTTTCATTGATGATATCCTAATATACTCCAAGAATAAAGAAGAACATGTGAAACATTTACGCATTGTTCTAAGCCGTCTGAGAGAACACTAGTTATACGCCAAGTTTAGCAAATGTGAGTTCTGGCTTGATGAAGTGCCATTCCTTAGGCATGTTCTGTCTGCCTGAGGGTGTTGCTATAGACCCTGACAAAGTGAGAGATATCCTTAATTGGAAACCACCTATTTCTGTTCACCAAATCCATAGTTTTCTTGGAATGGCGGGATATTACCGTCGCTTCATTCTTGATTCCTCCAAGATATCCAAGCCTATCACTAAGTTGCTTAAGAACCAAACCAAGTTTGTCTAGTCACCTGAGTGCAATGAAGCTTTTAAAACCTTGAAGAAGCTTCTAACTACTGCTCCTATTCTAGCTCAGCCAGACATTGAGAAGCCATTTGATGTATATTGTGATGCTTCTAGTATTGTCATTGGGTGTGTATTGATACAAGAGGGCGTGTTATTACTTATGCTTCTAGGAAGCTCAAGCATCATGAAGAGCATTACCCTACTCATGATTTGGGGTTAGCTGTTGTTGTTCATGAATTGAAGATCTAGCGTCACTATTTATTGGGTAGCACTTGTAATATCTATACTGATCACAAGAGTTTGAAATATATCTTCACCCAATCATAATTGAATATGCGTCCGAGAAGATGGCTAGAATTGATCAAAGATTATGATCTGGAAGTTCATTATCATCTAGGCAAGGCAAATGTGGTTGCAGATGCACTTAGTCATAACTCATGATGCAAATGTCTAACAGTAAGGCCGTTTGATAGTACTCTGTGTTAGGAGATGGAAAGGTTGAATCTAGAGATTGTTCAACAAGGAACCTTAGCCAATATCACTATTCAATCCACTATTTAGAGTCAGATTGTTGTTGCTCAGAAAGAGAACAAAGGGATAGCCCATATCAAAGAGAGAGTTGTGGATGGTAAGGCTCCATGTTTTTGGATTAATGATGAAGGAGTTCTTTGGTTCAAGAACCGTTTAGTAGTGCCAAAAGTTCCTGAGTTATGTCAGCAAATCCTTGATGAGGCTCACCTGTCTAGATTCTCTATTCATCTAGGAAGTAATAAGATGTATCAGGACCCCAAACAACGATTCTAGTGGGCAAAAATGAAGATAGAGATTGCTCGATATGTCACCAAGTGTGATACTTGTTAGCGAGTAAAAGCTATCCATCTGAAATCTATTGGACCATTGCACCCATTACCTATTCCATCTTGTAAATGGGATGACCTAAGTATGGACTTTATTGTCAGTCTGCCCAAGACGTCAAAAGGTTATGATTCCATTTGGGTTATTGTTGATCGTCTTACCAAGATAGCACACTTCTTTCCAGTCAAAGCCTTATACCCCCATAGCAACTTATGCCAAGTTATATGTCGATCAAATTCTAAGTCTTCGTGGGATACCGAAGACCATTGTGTCTGATAGAGGTACACAGTTTGTCTCCAAATTTTGGAAAGAGTTACAAAAATCCATGAGTACTAAGCTTATTCGTAGTTGAGCTTATCATCCTCAGACTGGAGGACAAACTGAAAGGGTCAATCAGATTGTCGAGGATATGTTGAGATCTTGTGTTCTCTCTTATGCAGCTAAATGGGATGAGTGTCTACCTTTAGCAGAATTCTCCTATAACAACAATTATCAAGAAAGGATCAAGATGGCACCTTTTCAAGCTCTATATGGTCAGAGATGTAGAACTCCTCTTAATTGGTCTGAACCCAGGGAAAGATTTTTCTTTGGGTTAGACATGGTAAAGGAAGCTGAAGACAAGGTTCGAATTATATAAGCTAATATGAAAGCGACACAGTCTTGTCAAAAGGGTTGTGTGGAAAAAACACATTGGCCATTAGTATTCAAAGTGGGAGATCATGTGTATCTGAAAGTGTAACCCATGAAGGGAGTTAACCATTTTGGAGTCAGAGGGAAGTTAGCACCTCACTATGTTGGTCCATATCAAATCATACAATAGTGTGGACCAGTGGTGTACCATCTTAAGTTGCCAGAACAAGTGTCAACTGTGCACAATGTGTTTCATGTATCTCAGTTAAAGAAGTATCTACAAGTGCTAGAGCAAGTTGTTGAAATTGAGGGAGTGGACCTCAAACTAGATCTGACTTATGCAGAATATCCTGTTAGAATCCTGGATTAGAAAGATCGAGTTACCTGAAAGAGGACAATCAAGTTCTATAAGATTCAGTGGAACAAACATTCAGAAGAGGAAGCTACCTAGGAATCTGAGGATTATCTTAGGGAAAATTATCTGGATTTCCTTGCATCTGCTAAGGTTGTTAATTCCTCTACAGTTGTAACCATTCTTTTGAAAGTGTTGTAATCTTGTAACCTCCCCTATTGTTTTATGAAGACTTTGCTTGTAATATGTGTTTGATACATTTCCTTTTCATTACTTAACCCTAGGCTTTAGGCGTTGCTTAATCTCGGGATGAGATTTCTATAAGGGGGAGGAGCTATAACACCCCTGGTGTTAAGCATCACTAAAACATGATCATGTCATCATCATGCATAGTAATCACTCATAGTAGCTAATCAAGTTTTGCATCCACTAAAAACAATTTTATTTGATTAGCAATTCAATGCATGTGTGTTGTAATGTGTTGAAACCAAAAATTCTTTTAAGGTACTATCGATGCAGGGACCCACGGGATACACCGCAAGGAAGAGAGGAGATCTAGTTTGATTAGGATTCCTCCCATGTAATCCTAGTAGTAATACTACCCTGTAATCCTACTAGGACACTACATTGTAAACCGACTAGGACTCTGGCCTCCTGACTATATAAAGGAGGGTAGGGCTCCTTAGATGGGGAGTAGAAGAGGATTAGAGAAGGTAACACAACACTTCACAATCAATCCAATGCAAAGGCTAACGCCGACTAGACGTAGGGCTATTACTCGATCTACGATCGAGGGTCCAAACTAGGATAAATCGACTGTCTCTTACATTAACCAGTCGAGTCCCGCATACACTGAAGCCTGAACATACTGCCCCGGGTACCCCCATGGTAGGCTATCGGTGGTCAAACATCGACAGCTGACGCGCTAGGTAGGGGCTTTCGGTGAATTTGCATCTGAGAGCTCGATGGACCTCGACAACATGATCTTCCCTAATGGGATCAACCTTCATCTTCAGGTTCATGGATCTACGAGGCAGGTGACAATGGTAGGCTCCAAAGCCATCTCCTCGAAGATTCGGATCACCATGAAGACCATTCTATTTCGGTGACTACGATAGATCAACTTGCTAGGAAGATTGCCGTAGCTCGCGATGTCCGATCCAACTCAGATTTCGTGACTTTGCGCATCCGACTCAAACTTAGGTTCCGCATCCGAAATGGAGTCTTACCCGAGTTCTTCCAAGAAACCAAGTTCTTTTCCGATGGGGCTTAAGAACGCGGCCTTGGCCTATCAAGAATACAACTCAGAGTACACTCAGAGTCTTTTCAAGAAGTTGGGTCCTTTTCTGTTTAGACTCCACAACATGGCAACATCTTATCAGACATGGCCCGAAGGATCCTTCGATCCGGTGCTTAGAATGCCACTGAAAGGAGCTCAGGAAGGTCTCATACTAACTATAACATCTCAAGACTGCATCATCCACTGGCTAGGTTCCATTCCTGAGGACAGTGGCACCCAACTAGTCGGCACTACGACAACAACAATTCTACCCTACCAAGAAGGAGACTCGATCTGCGACCTTGAAGCCTCTACTAAAGTTATCAACTGCTACGATAGTGTGGAAACCGATGCTGATAGTGGAGCAATTCACGCACGAGAAGTACTCATGGTTCGCCACCCTCGATCACCATTGGTCCCCCTAGAAGCAGCCCGATGTCAAGGTCATCAGATGAATCTAAGTCCAACATATCACCCTTTACCTAGAGGCACGATGGTGAGACCGAGAATCAGAAGCAAGCCAGAGAAAGAAAGAACAAATTGAAACAGGGACGTCAACACCTGTGCTAGGCAGCACAAAGAAGCCTGGATCAAGTACGAGACATAATTAGCCAAGTACGGCAAGAAGAAATATGATCAAGAAGTCGAAGAAAGATGAGCAGCCAGGGCACACAATGCTCCATATGATAAGATCTGAGAAGTGTTAGAAGAACTTGAAGCCATTTCACATCCCAATGATGAACAAGAGCGACTCTGAGAACTTTTATGAACAACATCCTTAAAAGCACACGACAGAACGACCCACTCTAGAATACCCACCATTTCAGCTGGGCAAGAAGTACAAAGTCAAAGGAGGTCTAGGTTTTGAAAGACTAGGGCCCAAATGGAAGCCACGACCAAGGAAGTAGAAAAAACCATACTCAGAGTAACCAAGTTGAGCATACCGGCCAAGAGCAAAAGAGCTAAAAAGATGCTTGAGCCCGCCGATGAGGGTAGCTAATAAGCTAACACCCGAACCAAAAAGCAAAATGGCTGAAATTATGCCTGAGCATACCAACCGAGAGCAAAAAAGCTTAAAAGATGCTTGAGCCCACCGATGAGGGTAGCTAATAAGCTAACACCCAAACCAAAAAGCAAAATGGCTAAAATTATGCCTGAGCATATCGGTCGAGAGCAAAAGAGTTGAAAAGATGCTTGAGCCCATCGATGAGGGTAGCTAATAAGCTAATCACCCGAACCAAAAAGCAAAATGGCTAAAACAAGCTAGTTGTCTGACTACTCGTCACAGTTTCTGACTACTTTGGCTGTGGTGACCAACTACTCGATAGCTCATGTCCAAGTACTCGCAAGCTGATGCTCGGGGGCTACAATCACCAGGGTCTCCTGAGCGCAAAATGCCAGGATCGCACGCTGATTCTACCATGCGGCCGTCAATCAAGCTAAGTCATGGTTTAATATGTTTTCAAATATTCTTTAATCATCATATATCTCTAGATATTATCCATATGCCTCTATGGCTCTACTATAGTTGATTTACCTAGGTTGCTGAGGCCTTAATCCGTGAAGCCTACTCGCTGAAAAGGGAACCATTTTCTAGACCATGTCATCAAATAAGGAGCTCACCCACCGCTGGCTGCCTTACTTGGCCACTACTTTCGTTGGGTGAGACACACGCCCTACGCTGTCTTACTCGGTTGCTGCTCTACAAGTTGCCTAGGATGTCCGACTACTTGGTTGGGTGATCAACTACTTGGTTGGGGTGATCAACTACTCGACAGCTAAGGTCAACCTTGTTGCGATGATTTGGAAATTCTAAGGTGGGGGTGATACGGGGTCTCCGGTGAGGGGACCACCCACCCAAAGCCTTTTGACTGGATTATCTAGGTTGCCTTGCTTGGACCAGATCATGATCGAACAAGAAGATTTTGCGTCAGCAAGATGAGCATGAATATGAGGATGCACTTGCATATTTATATATACTTTCATTACTCAAGCGAAACAAAGGAAGAGGCATGACATACAGCATCATGCAAGAAGACATCAAGCACTGCAAGCTAATTATGGAAAGTAGTCAGGGGCGCAACTGTGTTGACTTGCAATGGTATATGGATAGCCTACTGTAGTTCGCGGGTTACTTGGATACACCCTTGAGAATGTCTACAAGATCCTACATATCCTCAGAAGAGGTTTTCAGTTCTTTGAACAACTCAGATTCAAGACCCTCCAACTTTTTATTCCAAATAGCAAGAGGCTCAGGGGCTACACTATGTGAGTGCACTTTTTCTTCAAAAAGCGCACATCACTCAGAAGACTTCTTCAAGACAGGAGTTTTTAAACAACATAAGATTCAAGACCCTCCAACTTTTTGTTCTAAATAGCAAGAGGCTCGGGGGCTACACTCAGTGAGTGCACTTTTTCTTCCAAAAAGCGCACATCACTCAGAAGACTTCTTCAAGACAGGAGTTTTCAAACAACATAAGATTCAAGACCCTCCAACTTTTTGTTACAAATAGCACTGAGGCTCGGGGGCTACACTCAGTGAGTGTACTTTTTTCTTCAAAAAAGCACACATCACCAAGAAGACTTCTTCAAAATAGACCACTTCAAGGCCTCACGACAAAAAGAACCCGGAACCGAGCTATATCCTGAGTTCTTTTTGATAAAGAACCTGGGTATATACTCGGGAGCCCTTCGACGAAGAATCAGAGCAATTTCAATGACAAGACCCTCTAGCTCCTTGTTCCAAATAGCAAGAGGCTCGGGGGCTACACCAAGATGGGAGTATTTTTTCTTCAAAAAGGCACACACCACTCGAAGATCACAAGAAGCGCTACATGGTTTCACTCAAGAAAGCACTTGGACGACGCTTGTTCCTACTCGGCAAGACCTGAAGGAACAAGACAAAGCTTCCAGAGCTCAACCATGAAGTGCTCAGGGGGCTTGTCGATGCGGGACCCATGGGATACACCGCAAGGAAGAGAGGAGATCTAGTTTGATTAGGATTCCTCCCATGTAATCCAAGTAGTAATACTACCCTATAATCCTACTAGGACTCTACATTATAAACCGACTAGGACTTTGGCCTCCTGACTATATAAAGGAGGGTAGGGCTCATTAGATGGGGAGCAGAAGAGGGTTAGAGAAGGTAGCACAACACTTCACAATCAATCCAACGCAAAGGCTAACTGCCGACTGGACGTAGGGCTATTACTCGATCTACGATCGAGGGTCCTGAACCTAGGATAAATCGACTGTCTCTTGCATTAACCGTCGAGTTCCGCATATGCTCAAGCCTGAACATACATGCCCCGGGTACCCTCATGGTAGGCTATCGGTGGTCAAACATCGACAGGTACTTTGTGACCTTCCATTTTGGAATTTCACTAAAATACTTGAAAATATGCCCTAATAAGCTTTGAGGTGTAAAGTGAGTACTTTACACTTGTGTCAAGTGTTTGGCATGATTTCAAGTCCAACCAGGTAAAAATTAAACCTCAAAATTGAAATTAGAATTGAAAACCAACACTTAGACAATATTGCCTAAGACCTAGAATTTGGTTTTGAATTCATTTTTTGGAGGGATTATCAAAATGAATTTCATAAATAAAATTGTTCAAACATTGGTATCATTTATTAGTATAAAGTTTGTACTACAAGATGGTACTATTGTTTGAAAGGTTTGCTAGTTGATTAATCACTAATTAAATTCCCTAAGATAGTTAACCAAATCAATTTTCAAACCCTAACTGAATTTCCTAAGTCAGTTTCAGAGTACCCTGCTCCTCATTCAAAATCTCTTCAACCATTTAGAATTAGGGATCGAGCCTATAAGCAAAGTTGGAGAGGACATCAAGGTGAGCAACTTTCATTAAAGAAGTTTTTTGAGTTGTTTAGTGGAATCAATAGATCAAGGGAGGAGAAATAGATGGTTTTAGTCATGAACAATGCACTGGCATCACCTGCATGCCTGTCTACTTCACCTGCCTGCCTGTCTATTCCACATGCTTGCTACCAATCTCCACCATCCTCGTGCCGTGTCTCCACACATGGACACACACCTGTTCATGGTGGCATCATGAAGCAGCTGCTGGCCTCGCCTAGACACATCGCCCGTGCTCACCTTGTCGTTATGAACCAAGCCGGCCATCTTCTTCCTCCTTCCTCCCTCTATTTCGTCATTCCATCAGAGGAGCTCACCAAGCAATTTAGCATGACCGATGCACCTCCACCCAATTGCTCACATGCATAGCTCCACTGCATCCTTACGCACCTTCCTGAACCACTCAAGCTGCCTCTTGACGCTGGAGTTGGCCACGTGACCTAGTTTCACCGTGGCGGCTCGCCATCGCCGTTGAGGTCACCCTCATTGTGGCCAACCCATTCTAGGGCATCTCCCTCCTTTATTTATTTTGTTTCTGGTTGCCCTTGAGGCCGTGAGGCTCACTATCCTTGTTGTTTGCCCTACAGAGCAGCTGACGCACCAGAACACCGCCTCGTCGATAGCTCACACCACCATCATCGCCATCACCGTTGATGCTTGTGGTGAGCTTCTCAGGCTAACACCATAATTTGTTTAAACTCTACCAGGCCCATATGGCCGAAACATCACCATGCCAACGAGCTCTGCCATGCCAAGCTGCCTGGTCGTGGTCACAAGAGTAGTTAGACGCGTATGCTCGACTGACCCCTCGGGCATGTTCGCCTGAGCATGTTGAGTGCGTCGGTGGCCTTTGTGTTGTCGGGGATCATGCCGTTGGGCTAGTCTGTCATGCCAGAGCTTTGGTGTGCTGCCATGGCCGCACGACATGGATGCTACCATGCCGTAGAAGTTCATTTCTCTCTGCAAGTGAGTTCTCGAGGAAGAGAGGTTCGCATAGAGTTAGTTTCCATCCCCAGAATCATCGCCGACGACCTGGTCCATCGCGCCAGGGTGCCACCTGCACCGCCATCATCGATGGCAAGCTCGCTGGGATGCAGTAGCGGTTCAAATAGTAGCCTTGGGGATGCGTGAGGTTGAGAGGATCATGTTGGTGCACGTCCCGCCACCGGAGACCTCACGGGCGACAAGCTTTCACTGGTCAACGACGTTGTTCGTCGCGGTTAGTGTGGGAACACTGTGCCATGGACCCGGGCCCCACCTGTCAGTCTCTGTGGCTGACTATGCATGGGTGAGAAAAGGGTTTTTGATTTTTTTCGATGTTCAGAAAATGTTAATATGTGCTGATTCTTAGAAAAATTCATAATTAAATAATCTGATCTCATAAAAATGTGAAAATTTTTGTGTAGCCTTTTCATAATGTACTATATCTAGGAAAAATATGGGATGGTAAAAATAAGTACATTTGTTAGGTCTAAAAATTACCTCTTTTAATTAATAAATGCAACTTCCATGATTTTTATAGATTAAAATAAATATACAAAAATCATGAAACTTTATGGTCATGCTTAATATGCTTAAATATGCTTCCACAAAAAGTTTGGCTCTGTTTGGATGAAAATAA
This sequence comes from Miscanthus floridulus, assembly GCF_019320115.1. Classification (NCBI taxonomy): domain Eukaryota; kingdom Viridiplantae; phylum Streptophyta; class Magnoliopsida; order Poales; family Poaceae; genus Miscanthus; species Miscanthus floridulus. The sequence goes on along the minus strand of NC_089597.1, from coordinate 67,627,279 downwards.
ATTGTCCACTTAATTTAAATTCTTTTTATGGATTAATAAAACTACCAAAATGATTTGTTTAAATCATTAAATGGTTAGCTATGATTTTGGAGTTGATTATGGACCTAGAAGCACTAATCCCTTTGATGTTCCTTAGCAAGTTAATTTTTTTTTGTGAATTCATAATCAACTTGTTTATAATAATAACCAATATTGCTTTGTGAGTAATTAACCAAACTTAACCACGAAGGAAAGTTCTATTCAAGTTAATTAGTTTTTGTTTAGTTAATCTTAATCCATGCTTAGCAACACATCATTCTAAAGCATGCATCTTTTATTTACGTTTAGATGATCGAGAGTGGTGATCTTTTGTTAAGCAAGAGGAGGGTTTTCTGTCTATGGAAGTTGGTTATCTTTCTATGGCTATTCTAAATTATCTGACAACCTCAACATCGAAGGCAAGCCCTAGAGCATAAACCATTTCCTTGTGTTTTACAAATGTTATCCACCTAAGTCTATGCTTTGTGCATTTAAATGAATAGGAGTTGGCTGATATACCTTTTGCTGCATGCCTTCCTTGACTTTCAATACTTATAGTTGTCACCCTGTTAGTTGTACTAAGTTTTATAATGCTTAGCCATGCTTAGTTAATAGAGTTGAGGCAATGAGTTAATGGTTCTATACTCAGGGTTGGTCCTAAGGTTTAATAATGATCGTGAATTGAATTTGAGACTGGACGGACTCTTTGCTTGCATCAAGAATGGAGTCTTGATGTAGTGCCCCACCTATGTCGGTTAAGGACCGTTCGTTGTTGGCCTATTGTGATCGAGACTTTGTAGTACTAGCCACATACTTCGGTAAGCTCGATACCTCGGCTATTCCATTATGTGAAAAGACAACTACGCACTAGGCGTGGGACATGGTGAGAGTAGCATGTACACATCCTGTGAATCAACCATGAGTGGTGCAGGGAGGTGGAGTACTGTGCTCTCAGGTAGCAGTTGACCAGTTCATGTTTTGGAGGATCCGAGTGAGGGTTGATATATGTAGGTTTGGGTCCAAGCCTAGACCTCCATATGTCATGTGGTAAGGAAACCCTAGCTGGGCCAAATTCGATTTGAATCGCCATTCCTTCTTGGAGAAGGAGACTCAATCCTTCGACCACTCATCATAGTTAATAAATGAAACATTAGTCATATGATCATGAGATAAGATGGTTAAAGAAGTGATTGAGTTAGATCAGGTGCAAATGAGAGACTCATAATTACTTAACTTGAGCTAAAACCTTGAAAGTAAGGATCAATCATTAGTAAGCTTTTCTGCAAAAGTTAATCTTGATTCTTGCTTCAGACTTACCTTGATTCCCCGTAAGCCTGCATATCCATGGAGTGTTTCCTTTTTGTCAATTAAATCTTGTTGGGCACCTTTGTACTCAGGGTTTGTTAAACCCTTGTTGCAGGAGGAGAGCCCGAAATCGAAGAGTTTGTTGTGCACCCTTGGGCAGGGTGAATCCCTTTGAGTGTTGTATTAAGTGGTACCGATCATGCTACCCTACTACCTAGTTGGCTAAAGCTTATAAGTTTGTAATAACTTAATGAATAATTTGTAAACTTATGGTTTATAAGACTTCCGCCATTTACTCTGATATAACATGTTTATGTATTTGTGCAAACTATTGTAATACTACAATGTCTTCTGTAATGCATCCTACTCAAAAGAAGAAAGTGGATGATTCGGGGTTCCCTGAGGACACCCAATAGACTCCCTAAGTTATCTGGCTCTCATGTGCAGCAGTCAGAGGTCTTAAGGACAATGATAGCTACATGTGGGCCATATAATTTGGGTTGTTCTGCCACACTAACCTCTACAGGAAACTCTCAAATTTAATCTGGGTAAGTCAAGAAATGAATTCGCATCAAAGATGAATCAAGGCATGTGATGAACTCCCAATAACTTTGCACAAAGATGACCCAACTCATTCTTCATGGAAGGAAGAATAGTGAGTATCAAAGTTTATTCACTTATCTTTTGTTGCAAGTTATCTTCGCCTTGAACCATGCTAGAATGCAGCAAACACATAAAATATGCTAATAGACAAAATCTATGCTAAAGTAATCCTAAAACCATCCTTTTATTAGCATAGAAAAAATCACAAAAGTTATGGACAACAATTCATGTTTCAAATTCATTGTATTCCCTCAGGTATGTGTCCACTAAAATTTTGTAGGAAAGAAATAATAGAAGCTAGGCCTATTCTTGTTTGGTATGAACATGCGAATCCCTAAACCAATCAACCACTACAGCTATGGATGTGGACGACCAAATCGATAGGCTATGAGCAACATCAAAGACAACCTAGCATTAAGCTTTCCTAGGACACAAGCTAGAATGCTAAGGAGAATCAGGATGCAACCCACTTCGTATTTGCCAGAATATGCTTGCTTTCATCATTTTTGAAAAGACTAGCTCGCACGTCAGCAACAAGGACCAAGATGATGGGATACCACCATTGTCATGGCATACATTCCCATGCCAACAGACATCATTGATCAATGGTCTACCGACGGTGTCAGGTCACAACCATGGTCGTATAATGACACCAAGTCATTGAAGATGAAATTTCCATGCTAGTACCGATGAGGTTCCTTCCTTGACTATGAAGACAAATGGTAAATCAGTTATCAAAGATAGAAGAACAACTATCTACCATACTACTAGAGGACTAAGACAATAAAGGAGGAACTCAAGTCTGCATCTCCAATGAAACCCAATTCATCAACTGAGAAGCAACAAAAATCAAGAAAGGTTGATGGGTGAAGAACATGCTACTGTCCGCATCTTCGTCTCCAGGATCAGATGGTGTAAAGAAAAGCTAGATGCAAGGGAGAGGTCCTGCTCAATGGACCTAAAAACCATGAGCCCTCATCAACATTGTCAACTGACATAAAAGTCCATGTGTTGTGGAGGAAGGCCAACTTTTCTACACTTGATACAATCCCTGCTCTTCTTCCTCCTATGTTGCCTGTCGCTCTAGCACTGCTAGAATGAGAGGATCAAACAAAGGGTCAAGATTCATGAAAGAAAGGACAAAAGGATGGCATGATAAAAGGATGAGAAACAAGGAGTGCGACATAGGATACAAGATGCTCATGAACAACTCAATCAAGGAAAGCTTCAAGCAAGAAGAAAAGATTACCACAAGTCATCTACCTTCATCACAAGGTGTCATCACACTCTAATGATGAAGGTAACATCTTAAGGTAAGTGGTAATTATTTAAAAAAGCTTTCCTTTGATCTTGGTATTCACATAAATGAAGAAACAAACATGATTGAGTTACAACTTTGCTTGATTCAACCTGATTAACTCAACATGTCTTGTTCCTTAAGCTTGTTCATAGCACCACTTCCTTCATCTCATAGTCTTAACCAAATGAGCTAAAATTTTGCATATCTTATCTTTGGAAGATGATAGTCATAATCATATAAAGTCTGATACATTATGTAAAGATGGACAATCTTTCCATAGGTTAAGCAACTCCACTCTTTTTGACAAATGTATTCAAATGTCACAGTCATTCTCATTTTATCACCCATGTTGTAAGAATGAACAATGCACATAACATCAACACTTATCATGATCTAATGTGCCTAAGGCTAGAGAAGAATAAATAAAGTTTGGGTTCTGTTGGTGTTTTTCCACCAACAGAGCCCATGCACTTGATCTCTACCTTGTCTTCATGAGCAGAACACACTTCGAGCAAGTGCGGGGGAGTTGATCCACCAATTTCTACAAGTGAAAGTTCTAAACCATCAATAATGATGCACACAACATATCGCTAGTTTCTACTACTAATGGTTGGTTTTGAAACACAAAACAAGGAGGAGGAACAAGTCAAGAAAGATGAACCTATCAAACCAAAATCCAAACTCAAAACCAAGATAGGTTTGGAGGAAAAAGGTGACATCACCATTAGAGTTGACATCAAAAGAATCCTCAAGAGCAAACCAAGGTACTTGATCAATGAACTTCACAAGGAGAAGTCCGGTTCGAAGGACTTAAGACACCGAACCCTCACTAAAAGAGCTAGCATGGGGGAGAAGTACTCCCGTGTATCCAGGTAAGTATTCTTTCTCCTTTTGTTTTAGTTTTTAGTTTTTTATACAGTTAAAAAAATAATTTATGAAATAAAATAAAAATTTACCTTTGCATTTGTCATTTATAGTAATAATGTATGATCTAAATATGGAAACAAAATAAAAACATGTGTCTAGTTTGCTTTAATTTGTTTTTAAGAGCTAAATAAAATAAAGAGGACACAAAATAATCTCTTAAATCGAAATGATGAATAGTTGCTCTGTTGTAATTCCTTTCAAGTACCTAGTTTTCACCTTCAATTCTCCCAAGTTTTCAATAAAACTTATTTCATATAAGGATTTACTCTAAACTTGAAACTCGTGGTGGCATATGCTTGATCTAAGTCTAGGTAATTGATGGATATGATTTGATAAGGTCTGAGCTGTTGTTTATCTTGTTCCATGTAACACTAAAGTTCTAGAGATTTATCTTTTGAAAGACACAAACAAGTCACATGATGAGTTCCTATATGGCAAAGCTTGAATTCCCACCAGAGCCATACATGTTATTTAGGATAGGAAAACTTCCACATATATGCTACTTGCTTTTGCATTGAGTTTTGTCAAGATTTGTTGACCCTTATGAGAGGTTTATCTTGCTCTTAAAATAAAATCACGTACACACCACCCACATATACACCAGCTGATCCTACATTGGGAGTACGCAAAAACATTCTTTCCATCTAGATCCAACCAAAAATGTTTTACTCCTACACTAGGAGAGAACATAAAAACATGTTTGTTAGGTTTTCCATCCACCAAATAAATGCTCCAAGTTCTTGTTGCTATCTCTCAAAAGTTTTGTTGTAGAAATGAGGCATGGGGCTATGGAAAATTTATTCATAAAAAAAGAGAAGAGAAAAAATGGACACAAAAGTGTCTGAGATATCTAAAACAAGGGGTACTTAGATGCTCACCTAAAAAAAGAGCAGATGAATAAGATAGCCCCTGCTATCTAATGTTTCCAAGATTCAAAAGAGAGATAAGTTTTCAAGGAGCAAAGTAGAATTAGGTTAGCCACCATATATATATATCTACCATATATCCAAACACATGCACATCTTGATTTGATTGTATGACTCAACTCTCTTTGGATCCGTTGTTTGACTTTACAATATATGCATTGCAAGTATGCTCTAGCTTTCTCCCTACTAATGAACTCCACATAAGCCTTAGTGGTAGGAAGAGAAAAAGGCATAACATCTTTATTGCCTTGGTGAGAATCCACAAATACCACATATATTGAGAGACTTGAGAGTGTCATACAATGGAATCACTAAGTTTTATTTGAAAACTTATAAAAACTCTAGAACAATGGTGGAACAAAGAACTTGAGATATAGTGCTTGACTTGATCATTCTATCTTTCAACTGCTCAAGACCCAAGTGAAGGCTAAGAAGCCCCATGGTTGAAGGTAATATGGATAAGTTTGAAAGTCAGATCAGTTTATTCTAATCTGGAGGAGAGTTCTTGATTGAACGTCTGTGTACTTTTGAGATGTGAAAGCATTGTAGTGACTCCTAATCCAGTACTGAGTTTAGCTTTGCTCAGGGACTAGCAAAGGGTATGTGTGGGGGAACTTGTTGATGGTTGTTAATGTCAATCATAAACCATCAATATAACCTACATATATGCTAAATTCCATCACCAAACATAGGTCTAGGGGTTTAAACTAATACATTCCATGAGTTTTGGTGAATCTATGTTTGCAGGAGGGTTTTAACAGAAAACTAACAAGGTGGACCTAAACGTCATATTTAATCACAATTATCCGCTACAAAAACAACTCCAGAAGGTTCTAGAAGACTCCTAGAGGCAAACCACCGAAGCGGAGGCCGAGGGGCTGCCACGTGGGGCCGGCCGGCCCCACCACTAGGCTAGATAGCTTGTGGGGCCCCCTGGTCAGTCTCCCCTTCAAATGTTGGTTCTCCACCACCTCCTAGATTGCATCTACGCCATCCTTTTAAGTTGGTTCATCCAACGGTGATCGAGGGAGTTGATGCGGATCAATGATGTGGTGATACCTTGCCCCATACTCCACCTCAGCCTATATATAGCAGCCTCTACCCCCTCCCTAGAGGCATCCCTAAAACTCTAATTTGTATCCTCCTCATTAGGATCAAAGCCAGCTCTCAAGATGTAGAAAGTAGAATAGCTCTAGTTGAGAGTTAGGGAGAGTTCAGCCATGCTCAGGTTCTGGAGAAATCTTCGAAGGTTGGTATATCTTTGTATCTCACCTTTGCAAGACTTATTCTTTAATATATTTATCTTCTCTATCTACTTTTATGCCTTTCATGTGTATGGTTAGTATAGTTATCATACCTTAGCATGGGATCTCCGCTCACATCGAGTGCTTTAGTTATCATATGTGACTAGAGTAGTAATCCATAGTATAGACATGGTGTCTAGACTATAGGTTACCTGAGATTGTGCTCAATCCTATGGTTAGTTTTCATAGCCCCGAGGGTGACAGCTCTGTCAGGCCATTGTAATCCACCACGTTAGGTGTTGGCACTTCTTAGCAAAGCTACTAGGTTTGTATCCCCAGCAACAACGCTAGAAGTGTTTGTTGGTATTTCTTAGTGTCATCACTAATGATTAGTAATGCCACTAAGTAATAGCCTTGATAGTTTCTTAACAATTTTAGATGTTTATCCACAAGCGCACAGAGCTATCATTGTAGCATTTCACCCGAAAGTATTGAGGGTATCGTTATTTATATTTTCTGAAAGGAAGGCATTTGAATAAGAGTCTAGTATGGATATGAACTTGAATAATAATGCTTGCAAGTACTCCAATGTTTATAACAGGGGTAGAAATGGTGATTTCAAGATAGTGGACACAGACTTGGCATTCCTCAAAGGATAAATTAGAAAAGAAAGAATAAAAGAATAATCCTAAGTCGAGCAGGCATTGGTCTAGTCTAGTCATACGAGATTAGTTAATAATCATACGAGAAAGAACAAATTGAAACAGGGACGTCAACACCGTGCTAGGCAGCACAAAGAAGCCTGGATCAAGTACGAGACATAATTAGCCAAGTACAGCAATAAGAAATACGATCAAGAAGTCGGAGAAAGACGAGCAGCCAGGGCACGCAATGCTCCATATGATAAGATCCAAGAAGTGTTAGAAGAACTTGAAGCCATTTCACATCCCAATGATGAACAAGAGCGACTCCAAGAACTTTTATGAACAACATCCTTAAAAGCACACGACAGAACAACCCGCTCTAGAATACCTGCCATTTCAGCCGGGCAAGAAGTACAAGGTCAAAGGAGGTCTGCTTTTGAAAGACTTGGGCCAAATGGAAGCCACGACCGAGGAAGCAGAAAAAACCATACTCAGAGTAACCAAGTTGAGCATACCGGCCAAGAGCAAAAGAGCTGAAAAGATGCTTGAGCCCGCCGATGAGGGTAGCTAATAAGCTAACACCCGAACCCAAAAGCAAAATGGCTGAAATTATGCCTGAGCATACCGGCCGAGAGCAAAAAGCTTAAAAGATGCTTGAGCCCGCCAATGAGGGTAGCTAATAAGCTAACACCCAAACCAAAAAGCAAATGGCTGAAACAAGCTAGTTGTCTAACTACTCGTCATAGTTTCTGACTACTTTGGCTGTGGTGACCAACTACTCGACAGCTCATGTCCAAGTACTCACAAGCTGATGCTCGGGGGCTACAACGATTATTGCCTCCTAAGCGCAAAATGCCAGGATCGCGAGCTGATTCTACCACATGGCCGTCAATCAAGCTAAGTCATGGTTTAATATGTTTTCAAATATTCTTTAATCATCATATATCTCTGGATACTATCCATATGCCTCCACAGCTCTACTATAGTTGATTTACCTGGGTTGCTGAGGCCTTAATCTGTGAAGCCTACTCACCGAAAAGGGAACCATTTTCTAGACCACGTCATCAAATAAGGAGCTCACCCACCACTGGCTGCCTTACTTGGCCACTACTTCATTGGGTGAGACACATGCCCCGTGCTGTCTTACTCGGTTGCTGCTCTACAAGTCGCCAGGACGTCCGACTACTCGACCGCGGTGATTGACTACTCGGTTGGGGTGATCAACTACTCGACAGCTAAGGTCAACCTTGTTGCGGTGATTTGGAAATTCTAAGGTGGGGGTGATATGGGGTCTCTGGTGAGGGGACTGCCCACCTGAAGCCTTTTGACGGATTATCTAGGTTGCCTTACTTGGACCGGATCATGATCGAACGAGAAGATTTTGCGTCAGTAAGATGAGCACGAATATGAGGATGCACGTGCATATTTATATATACTTTCATTACTCAAGCAAAACAAAGGAAGAGGCATGACATACAGCAGCATGCAAGAAGACATCAAGCTCGCAAGCTAATTATGGAAAGTACTCGGTGGCGCAACTGTGTTGACTTGCAATGGTAAATGGATAGCCTACTGCAGTTTGCGGGTTACTTGGATACACCCTTGAGAATGTCTACAAGATCCTACATTTCCTCAGAAGAGGTTTTCAGTTCTTTGAACAACTCAGATTCAAGACCCTCCAACTTTTTGTTCCAGATAGCAAGAGGCTTAGGGGCTACACTCAGTGAGTGCACTTTTTCTTCCAAAAAGCGCACATTACTCAGAAGACTTCTTCAAGATAGGAGTTTTCAAACAACATAAGATTCAAGACCCTCCAACTTTTTGTTCTAAATAGCAAGAGGCTCGGGGCTACACTCAGTGAGTGCACTTTTTCTTCCAAAAAACGCACATCACTCAAAAGACTTCTTCAAAATAGGAGTTTTCAAACAACATAAGATTCAAGACCCTCCAACCTTTTGTTACAAATAGCATGAGGCTCGGGGGCTACACTCAGTGAGTGTACTTTTTTCTTCAAAAAAGCGCATGTCACCAAGAAGACTTCTTCAAAACAGACCACTTTAAGGCCTCATGACAAAAAGAACCCGGACCGAGCTATATCCAAGTTCTTTTTGATAAAGAACCCGAGTATATGCTCGGGAGCCCTTCGACGAAGAACCAGAGCAATTTCAAGACAAGACCCTCTAGCTCCTTATTCCAAATAGCAAGAGGCTTGGGGGCTACACCAAGATGGGAGTATTTTTTCTTCAAAAAGGCACACACCACTTGAAGATCCCAAGAAGCGCTACATGGTTTCACTCAAGAAAGCACTTGGATGACGCTTGTTCCTACTCAGCAAGACCTGAAGGAACAAGACAAAGCTTCTAGAGCTCAACCATGAAGTGCTCAGGGGCTTGTTGATGTGGGACCCATGGGATACACTGCAAGGAAGAGAGGAGATCTAGTTTGATTAGGATTCCTCCCATGTAATCCTAGTAGTAATACTATCCTGTAATCCTACTAGGACTCTACATTATAAACCGACTAGGACTCTGGCCTCCTGACCATATAAAGGAGGGTAGGGCTCCTTAGATGGGGAGCAGAAGGGGATTAGAGAAGGTAATACAACACTTCACAATCAATCCAACGCAAAGGCTAACGCCGACTGGACGTAGGGCTATTACTCGATCTATGATCGAGGGTCCGAACCAGGATAAATCGACTATCTCTTGCATTAACTGTCGAGTTCCGCATATGTTGAAGCTTGAACATACTGCCCCGGGTACCCCGATGGCAGGCTATTGGTGGTCAAACATCGACAGGTACTTTGTGACCTTCCATTTTGGAATTTCACTAAAATACTTGAAATATGCCCTAATAAGCTTTGAGGTGTAAAGTGAGTACTTTACACTAGTGTCAAGTGTTTGGCATGATTTCAAGTCCAACCAAGTAAAAATTGTACCTCAAAATTGAAATCAAAATTGAAAACCAACACTTAGACAATATTGCCTAAGTCCTAGAATTTGGTTTTGAATTCATTTTTTGGAGGGATTATCAAAATGAATTTCATAAATAAAATTGTTCAAACATTGGTATCATTTATTAGTATAAAGTTTGTACTACAAGATGGTACTATTGTTTGAAAGGTTTGCTAGTTGATTAATCACTAATTAAATTCCCTAAGATAGTTAACCAAATCAATTTTCAAACCCTAATTGAATTTCCTAAGTCAGTCTCAGAGTACCCCTGCTCCTCATTCAAAATCTCTTCAACCATTTAGATTTAGGGATCGAGCCTATAAGCAAAGTTGGAAAGGACATCAAGGTGAGCAACTTTCATTAAAGAAGTTTTTCGAGTTGTTTAGTGGAATCAATAGATCAAGGGAGGAGAAATAGACGGTTTTAGTCATGAACAATGCACTAGCATCACCTGCATGTCTGTCTACATCACCTGCCTGCCTGTCTATTTCACATGCTTGCCGCCAATCACCACCATCCTCATGTCGTGTCTCCACACATGGACACACACCTGCTCATGGTGGCATCACGAAGCAGCTGCTAGCCTCGCCTGGATGCTTCGCCCGCGCTCACCTCACTGTTATGAACCAAGCCGGCCATCTTCTTCCTCCTTCCTCCCTCTATTTCGTCATTCCATCAGAGGAGCTCACCGAGCAATTCTGCATGACCAATGCACCTCCACCCAGTTGCTCACGTGCATAGCTCCACTGCATCCTTATGCACCTTCCTGAACCACTCAAGCCGCCTCTTGACGTTGGAGTTGGCCGCGTGACCTGGTTTCACCGTGGTGGCTCACCATCACCATCGAGGTCACCCTCATTGTGGCCAACCCATTCTGGGGCATCTCCCTCCTTTATTTATTTTGTTTCTGGTTGCCCTTGAGGCCTTGATGCTCATTGTCCTTGTTGTTTGCCCTGCAGAGTAGCTGACGCACCAGAACACTGCCTCATCGACAGCTCACACCACCATCATCGCCATCACCATTGATGCTTGTGGTGAGCTTCTCATGCTAACACCATCATTCGTTTAAACTCTACCAAGCCCGTATGGCAGAAACATCACCGTGCCAACGAGCTCTGCTATGCCAAGCTACCATGGTCGTGGTCACGAGAGTAGTTAGACGCTTATGCTCGACTGACCCCTCGGGCGTGTTTGCCTAAGCATGTTGAGTGCACCGGTGGCCTTTGCATTGTCGGGGATCATGCCATTGGGCTAGTCTGTCATGCTAGAGCTTTGCCGTGCTACCATGGCCGCACGACATGGATGCCACCATGCCATAGAAGTTCATTTCTCTCTGCAAGTGAGTTCTCGAGGAAGAGAGGTTCGCATAGAGTTAGTTTCCATCCTCGGAATCATCGCCAACGACCTGGTCCATCGTGCCAGGATGCCACCGCACCGCCATCATCGACAGCGAGCTCGCTAGGATGCGGTAGCGGTTCAAATAGTAGCCTTGGGGATGTGCAAGGTTGAGAGGATCACGTTGGTGCACGTCCCGCCACCGGAGACCTCACCGGCGACGAGCTTTCACCGGTCAACGATGTTGTTCGTCGCGGTTAGTGCGGGAACACTGTGCCATGGACCTGGGCCCCGCCTGTCAGTCTCTGTGGCTGACTGTGCGTGGGTGAGAAAAGGGTTTTTGATTTTTTTTGATGTTCATAAAATGTTAATATGTGCTGATTCTTAGAAAAATTCATAATTAAATAATCTGATCTCATAAAAACGTGAAATTTTTTGTGTAGCCTTTTCATAATGTACTATATCTAGGAAAAATATGGGATGGTAAAAATAAGTACATTTGTTAGGTCTAAAAATTACCTCTTTTAATTAATAAATGCAACTTCCATGATTTTTATAGATTAAAATAAATATACAAAAATCATGAAACTTTATGGTCATGCTTAATATGCTTAAATATGCTTCCACAAAAAGTTTGGCTCTGTTTGGATGAAAATAAATTGTCCACTTAATTTAAATTCTTTTTATGGATTAATAAAACTACCAAAATGATTTGTTTAAATCATTAAATGGTTAGCTATGATTTTGGAGTTGATGGTGGACCTAGAAGCACTAATCCCTTTGATGTTCCTTAGCAAGTTATTTTTTTTTGTGAATTAATAATCAACTTGTTTAAAATAATAACCAATATTGCTTTGTGAGTAATTAACCAAACTTAACCACGAAGGAAAGTTCTATTCAAGTTAATTAGTTTTTGTTTAGTTAATCTTAATCCATGCTTAGCAACACATCATTCTAAAGCATGCATCTTTTATTTACATTTAGTGATCGAGAGTGGTGATCTTTTGTTAAGCAAGAGGAGGATTTTCTGTCTGTGGAAGTTGGTTATCTTTCTGTGGCTATTCTAAATTATCTGACAACCTCAACACCGAAGGCAAGCCCAGAGCATAAACCATTTCCTTGTGTTTTACAAATGTTATCCACCTAAGTTTATGCTTTGTGCATTTAAATGAATAGGAGTTGGTTGATATACCTTTTGCTGCATGCCTTCCTTGACTTTCAATACTTATAGTTGTCACCCTATTAGTTGTACTAAGTTTTATAATGCTTAGCCATGCTTAGTTAGTAGAGTTGAGCAATGAGTTAATGGTTCTATACTCAGGGTTGGTCCTGAGGTTTAATAATGATCCTGAATTGAATTTGAGATTGGACGGACTCTTTGCTTGCATCAAGAATGGAGTCTTGACGTAGTGCCCTGCTTGTGTCGGTTAAGGACCATTCGTTGTAGGGCTGTTGTGATCGAGACTTTGTAGTACTAGCCACATACTTCGGTAAGCCCGATACCTCGGCTATTCCATTATGTGAAAAGACAACTATGCACTAAGCATGGGACATGGTGAGAGTAGCATGTACACATCCTGTGAATCGACCATGAGTGGTGTAGGGAGGTGGAGTACTATGCTCTCGGGTAGCATTGACCGGTTCATGTTTTGAAGGATCCAAGTGAGGGTTGATATATGTAGGTTTGGGTCTAGGCCTAGACCTGCATATGTCATGTGGTAAGGAAACCCCAGCTGGGCCAAATCGATTTGAATCGTTGTTCCTTCTTGGAGAAGGAGACTCGATCCTCTGACCACTCATCATAGTTAATAAATGAAACATTAGTCATATGATCATGAGATAAGATGGTTAAAGAAGTGATTGAGTTAGATCATGTGCAAATGAGAGACTCATAATTACTTAACTTGAGCGAAAACCTTTAAAGTAAGGATCAATCATTAGTAAGCTTTTCTGCAAAAGTTAATCTTGATTCTTGCTTCAGACTTACCTTGATTCCCCGTAAGCTTGCATATCCATGGAGTGTTTCCTTTTTGTCGGTTAAGTCTTGTTGAGCACCTTTGTACTCAGGGTTTGTTAAACCCTTGTTGTAGGAGGAGAGCCCGAAATCGAAGAGTTTGTTGTGCACCCTTGGGCAGGGTGAATCCCTTTGAGTGTTGTATTAAGTGGTACCGATCATGCTACCCTACTACCTAGTTGGCTAAAGCTTATAAGTTTGTAATAACTTAATGAATAATTTGTAAACTTATGGTTTATAAGACTTTTGCCATTTACTTTGATGTAACATGTTTATGTATTTGTGCAAACTATTGTAATACTGCAATGTCTTCTGTAATGCATCCTACTCAAAAGAAGAAAGTGGATGATTTGGGGTTCCCCAAGGACACCCGACAGACTCCCTAAGTTATCTGACTCTCATGTGCAGCAGTCAGAGGTCTTAAGGACAATGATAGCTGCATGTGGGCCATATAATTTGGGTTGTTCTGCCACACTAACCTCTACAGGAAACTCTCAAATTTAATCTGGGTAAGTCAAGAAATGAATTCGCATCAAAGATGAATCAAGGCATGTGATGAACTCCCAATAACTTTGCACAAAGAAGACCCAACTCATTCTTCATGGAAGGAAGAATAGTGAGTATTAAAGTTTATTCACTTATCTTTTGTTGCAAGTTATCTTCGCCTTGAACCATGCTAGAATGCAGCAAACACATAAAATATGCTAATAGACAAAATCTATGCTAAAGTAATCCTAAAACCATCCTTTCATTAGCATAGAAAAAATCACAAAAGTTATGGACAACAACTCGTGTTTCAAATTCATTGTATTCCCTCAGGTATGTGTCCACTAAAATTTTGCAGGAAAGAAACAATAGAAGCTAGGCCTATTCGTGTTTGGTATGAACATGCGAATCCCAAACCAATCAACCACTACAGCTATGGATGTGGATGATCAAATCGATAGGCTATGAGCAACATCAAAAACAACCTAGCATTGAGCTTTCCTAGGACACAAGCTAGAATGCTAAGGAGAATCAGGATGCAACCCACTTCGTATTGGCCAGAATATGCCTGCTTTCATCATTTTTGAAAAGACTAGCTTGCACGTCGGCAACAAGGACCAAGATGATGGGATACCACCGTGTCATGGCATACATTCCCATGCCAACAGACATCATTGATCAATGGTCTATCAACGGTGTCAGGTCACAACCATGGTCGTATAATGACACCAAAGTCATTGAAGATAAAATTTCCATGCTAGTACCGATGAGGTTCCTTCCTTGACCATCAAGACAACTGGTGTATCATTATCAAAGATAGAAGAACAACTCTCTACCATACTACTAGAGGACTAATACAATAAAGGAGGAACTCAAGTCTGCATCTCCCATGAAACCCAATTCATCAACCGAGAAGCGACAAAAATCAAGAAAGGTTGATGGGTGAAGAACCACATCTTTGTCTCCAGGATCAAATGGTGTAAAGAAAAGCTAGATGCAAGGGAGAGGTCCTGCTCAATGGACCTAAAAACCATGAGCCCTCACCGACATTGTCAACTGACATAAAAGTCCATGTGTTGTGGAGGAAGGCCAACTTTTCTACACTTAATACAACCCTGCTCTTCTTCCTCCTAGGTTGCTGTCGCTCTAGCACGCTGGAATGAGAGGATCAAACAAAGGGTCAAGATTCATGAAAGAAAGGACAAAAGGATGGCATGATAAAAGGATGAGAAACAAGGAGTGCAACATAGGATACAAGATGCTCATGAACAGCGCAAGCAAGAAGAAAAGATTACCACAAGTCATCTACCTTTCATCACAAGGTGTCATCACACTCTAATGATGAAGGTAACATCTTAAGGTAAGTGGTAATTATTTAAAAAAGCTTTCCTTTGATCTTGGTATTCACATAAATGAAGAAACAAACATGATTGAGTTACAACTTTGCTTGATTCAACCTGATTAACTCAACATGTCTTGTTCCTTAAGCTTGTTCATAGCACCACTTCCTTGATCTCATAGTCTTAACCAAATGAGCTAAAATTTTGCATATCTTATCTTTGGAAGATGATAGTCATAATCGTATAAAGTCTGATACATTATGTAAAGATGGACAATCTTTCCATTGGTTAAGCAACTCCACTCTTTTTGACAAATGTATTCAAATGTCACAGTCATTCTCATTTTATCACCCATGTTGTAAGAATGAACAATGCACATAACATCAACACTTATCATGATCTAATGTGCCTAAGGCTAGAGAAGAATAAATAAAGTTTGGGTTCTGTTGGTGTTTTTCCACCAACAGAGCCCATGCACTTGATCTCTACCTTGTCTTCATGAGCAGAACACACTTCGAGCAAGTGCGGGGGAGTTGATCCACCAATTTCTACAAGTGAAAGTTCTGAACCATCAATAATGATGCACACAACATATCGCTAGTTTCTACTACTGATGGTTGGTTTTGAAACACAAAACAAGGAGGAGGAACAAGTCAAGAAAGATGAACCTATCAAACCAAAATCCAAACTCAAAACCAAGATAGGTTTGGTGGAAAAAGGTGACTTCACCATTAGAGTTGACATCAAAAGAATCCTCAAGAGCAAACCAAGGTACTTGATTAATGAACTTCACAAGGAGAAGTCCGGTTCGAAGGACTTAAGACACCGAACCCTCACCGAAAGAGCTAGCATGGGGGAGAAGTACTCCCGTGTATCCAGGTAAGTATTCTTTCTCCTTTTGTTTTAGTTTTTAGTTTTTTATACAGTTAAAAAAATAATTTATGAAATAAAATAAAAATTTACCTTTGCATTCGTCATTTATAGTAATAATGTATGATCTAAATATGGAAACAAAATAAAAACATGTGTCTAGTTTGCTTTAATTTGTTTTTAAGAGCTAAATAAAATAAAGAGGACTCAAAATAATCTCTTAAATGGAAATGATGAATAGTTGCTCTGTTGTAATTCCTTTCAAGTACCTAGTTTTCACCTTCAATTCTCCCAAGTTTTCAATAAAACTTATTTCATATAAGGATTTACTCTAAACTTGAAACTCGTGGTGGCATATGCTTGATCTAAGTCTAGGTAATTGACGGATATGATTTGATAAGGTCTGAGCTGTTGTTTATCTTGTTCCATGTAACACTAAAGTTCTAGAGATTTATCTTTTGAAAGACACAAACAAGTCACATGATGAGTTCCTATATGGCAAAGCTTGAATTCCCACCAGAGCCATACATGTTATTTAGGATAGGAAAACTTCCACATATATGCTACTTGCTTTTGCATTGAGTTTTGTCAAGATTTGTTGACCCTTATGAGAGGTTTATCTTGCTCTTAAAATAAAATCACGTACACACCACCCACATATACACCAGCTGATCCTACATTGGGAGTACGCAAAAACATGCTTTCCATCTAGATCCAACCAAAAATGTTTTACTCCAACACTAGGAGAGAACATAAAAACATGTTTGTTTGGTTTTCCATCCACCAAATAAATGCTCCAAGTTCTTGTTGCTATCTCTCAAAAGTTTTGTTGTAGAAATGAGGCATGGGGCTATGGAAAATTTATTCATAAAAAAGAGAAGAGAAAAAATGGACACAAAAGTGTCCGAGATATCTAAAACAATGGGTACTTAGATGCTCACCTAAAAAAAGAGCAGATGAATAAGATAGCCCCTGCTATCTAATGTTTCCAAGATTCAAAAGAGAGATAAGTTTTCAAGGAGCAAAGTAGAATTAGGTTAGCCACCATATATATATCTACCATATATCCAAACACATGCACATCTTGATTTGATTGTATGACTCAACTCTCTTTGGATCCGTTGTTTGACTTTACAATATATGCATTGCAAGTATGCTCTGGCTTTCTCCCTACCTATGAACTCCACATAAGCCTTAGTGGTAGGAAGAGAAAAAGGTATAACATCTTTATTGCCTTGGTGAGAATCCACAAATACCACATATATTGAGAGACTTGAGAGTGTCATACAATGGAATCTCTGAGTTTTATTTGAAAACTGATAAAAACACTAGAACAATGGTGGAACAAAGAACTTGAGATATAGTGCTTGACTTGATCATTCTGTCTTTCAATTGCAAGACCCAAGTGAAGGCTAAGAAGCCCCATGGTTGATGGTAATATGGATAAGTTTGAAAGTTAGATCTGTTTATTCTAATCCATAGGAGAGTTCTTGATTGAACGTCTGTGTACTTTTGAGATGTGAAAGCATTATAGTGACTCCTGATCCATTACTGAGTTTAGCTTTGCTCAGGGACTAGCAAAGGGTATGTGTGGGGGAACTTGTTGATGGTTGTTAATGTCAATCATAAACCATCAATATAACCTATATATATGTTAAATTCCATCACCAAACATAGGTCTAGGGGTTTAAACTAATAAATTCCATGAGTTTTGGTGAATCTATGTTTGTAGGAGGGTTTTAACAGAAAACTAACAAGGTGGACCTAAACGTCATATTTAATCACAATTATCCGCTACAAAAACAACTCCAGAAGGTTCTAGAAGACTCCTAGAGGCAAACCACCGAAGCAGAGGCCGAGGGGTTGCCAGGTGGGGCCAGCTGGCCCCACCACTAGGCTGGATAGCTTGTGGGCCCCCCTGGTCAATCTCCCCTTCAGATGTTGGTTCTCCACCACCTCCTAGATTGCATCTATGCCATCCTTTTAAGTCGGTTCATCCAACGGTGATCGAGGGAGTTGACGCAGATTAATGATGTGGTGATTCCTTGCCCCCTACTCCACCTCAGCCTATATATAGCAGTCTTTACCCCTCTCCCTAGAGGCATCCCTAAAACTCTAATTCGTATCCTCCTCATCTGGATCAAAGCTAGCTCTCAAGATGTAGAAAGTAGAATAGCTCTAGTTGAGAGTTAGGTAGAGTTTAGCCATGCTCAGGTTCTAGAGAAATCTTCGAAGGTTGGTATATCTTTGTATCTCACCTTTGCAAGACTTATGCTTTAATATATTTATCTTCTCTATCTACTTTTATGCCTTTCATGTGTATGGTTAGTATAGTTATCATACCTTAGCATGGGATCTTCGCTCGCATTGAGTGCTTTAGTTATCATATATGACTAGAGTTGTAATCCATAGTATAGACATGGTGTCTAGACTATAGGTTACCTGAGATTGCGCTCAATCCTATGGTTAGTTTTCATAGCCCCAGGGGTGATAGCTCTGTCAGGCCATTGTAATCCACCACGTTAGGTGTTGGCACTTCTTAGCAAAGCTACTAGGTTTGTATCCCCAGCAACAATGCCAGAAGTGTTTGTTGGTATTTCTTAGTGTCATCACTAATGATTAGTAATGCCACTAAGTAATAGCCTTGATAGTTTCTTAACAATTTTAGATGTTTATCCACAAGCGCACAGAGCTATCATTGTAGCATTTCACCCGAAAGTATTCAGGGTATCGTTATTTATATTTTCCCAAAGGAAGGCATTTGATTAAGAGTCTAGTATGGATATGAACTTGAATAATAATGCTTGCAAGTACTCCAATGTTTATAACAGGGGTAGGAATGGTGATTTCAAGACAGTGGACACACACTTGGCATTCCTCAAAGGATAAATTAGAAAAGAAAGAATAAAAGAATAATCCTAAGTCAAGCAGGCATTGGTCTAGTCTAGTCATACGAGATTAGTTAATAATCATACAAGTTACATAATTAGTTTTAGGGCTAAGTGTGAAGCAAGTTAGGAAGCCACCGAGTACTAGTCTACCAGCAACCTCATGTGACAATTTAGACTCCTACACCCCAGTCGAACATGGGGGATTACAAGGGACGAACATGGCTATTACTACCTACTGCCTACCCCTCAACCGTGGAAAGGGACAATGCATTCACATGTCTCTCCATACCCAAGTACCACGCTTGCGTATACAAAAACTACCCAAATCCCCCTAGGTCCCTGACCCTACGGATTGACAAGTAAAGGACTTGGGCACACTTGACGGCACGATGAACCGCCACCTCAACTTAGCTCTAAATCCGATTATATAAGGTATATGAGTAGTTGAGCATAAAGTCATGTATGCTACTCTCATGACACATGAACTATAGACTAGTTCTTATATCAAGATCATAACACAATAACTATACTCTAGTTCATAAGTATGACTATAACTGTAATATGAGAGCATAACTTTGGAAGAACTCATATCTCTATTCATACCCAAAGGTCTCTTCTTCCAAGGAGCCAAGCTCTCTAGGGTAACTTTGCCTTGCTCTAAAGCTACTAAAAAGTAAAACTACAACTACTAGAAGGGAGTGAGGTAGTGGTGTGTGAGGTTATGCTCAAGTTGAGTGTGTCTTATGAGAGGGGGGTACCCCTATATTTATATAGGGCTCAAGGGCGGTGCATCAGCTATTCTTGGCAAGGACAGAGCTACACTGCCTCAGCATGGGAGCATGTCACCGCCTGTTGAAGGGGTGGCTAAGTAGTGCCAGTAGTAGGTCGGGTGCCCTTAGGGGTCGGCCACACCTTGACTGAGCTGCCTCGCCACTGCATTCGCATGGTAGGCTCTGGGCTGGACCTAGATCAGAGCCTGGTGGTGCTTTGCCCAATTTGCACTAAGTTGATGGGCGTCTCCCTTGTTCCTTTGTGCAAATCATCGTTGAAAAGTGCCTTTCGGTGAATTATTCCGTGTATTTGTGTTTGTGACCTGTAGAATAATGTTCTCCAAATACATGTGGAACTTGGTTAATAGTAAATGCATATGTGTTTAAGATTGTCAATTTCTCCTCTTTTTTGTGCCTTAGTTGGCCATCGGATTTTATCATTAATGACCGCCAACAAGATCCCCTAGGCTTAACCTTTGCTTGTCCTGAGCAAATAGCTAAGTTATTGGTCGTTGATCAGTAGTTGCTACAATGCCGAATATAATTCACAAGTGCCTTGCCTATAACAAAGTATTATTCCTCAATTTGAATAAGTTGGGCGTTCTATCCACCCTTTTAACTTAATCCTTGTGGGGCTTATTGCTTTTCCAAGTCTTAGGTGGTTGCAAGATAGAATAGTTTTAACAGAATTTTCAATCATTCATTCCTTGATCAACCTTCTATCCAGAGGTTTTATGAGTTTTGCCAAAAATTTAAGTTCCTCAAATGATTCACTTGATCGCTCAATGTGTATGATCCTCACCAAGGCATTTGATTGTTTTGCCTTCTTTTCATCCTATCTCTAAAAGGCTTTGAGTGGAGTTTTAGGTAGGTATGAATGAGAGGCATACTTACACCACATATATTGCTAAGTCAAAAACCGAATCCAAGAGATGCAAGTCATACACTTTGATCAAGATGTGCAAGTGTGTAGAATATTTTCCTAATCCTAATATTTTTTGTACTCCTTTGATCATGACTTTCTCTCTTTTGATTATTGCCTTATAAGTATGGGCTCTCTTTTTTTCTTTTTTTAACACTTGGAACCTTCATGTGTTCCAATTTTTCTTCTTCTTTTCTTTTGCTACTTTGAGAGCTTCATGTGTGTAGCAAAACCGTCCAATTTATAAGAGCACAAGTACAATAGCTGCCCACAAGCAGTCGCACTGTCATACTTGAGCCCATATAAACCTGATAGTCCGTCGAGTACCATGAAGGGTCTCGATTAACCATCAACATACAACCAAGATCGTACATGATTAAATATACATGTCACACGTTACATAAAGTTCATAATTACAATTCCATACATCAGAGTATGATTAAAAGTTATTACAAACTAGGTTCAAATAAAGTAGTAGCGGAAGCAAATAAAGTTTGAAACCAACATCTCACATCATTGTTCAAATATTGTGCTAGCTCAGGATCACAATCCCACAAAAGCATAAGAGAGGGATTAACAAGAGATGCCTTGCCTAGGGCTCTACTCCTCATCCACGGCGGGACAGAAGCAGTTCTTATAGTAGCCATGATACATCTTACTATCTGCAACAATGGGAAATAAACCCTGAGTACAAGAAGGTACTCAGCTAGACTTACCCATCATAAACCAAAAATAAATTGACTCTAAGGATTATGCAAGGCTGTATAAGTAGAGCTAGCTTGACAACATTTTGCATAAAAAGCTTACCAATTCAAGTATACAGTTATAATTTGGTCATCAGGTTAATTATAGCTATTCATCTCTAGATTAGCAACTAACATCTGCCAAACATGTGGTATATCATTTAGTATCATACGGTAGTAACCATAGCTGGTATAACAATAACATTTCCATCCGAACCATCATATCACATAACACAGTTACTATGATGTTGGTGTGAGTCTGAGTTTCTCACTATCCAGGAGAGACGGTGATTCGAATCGGTTTTAGCTAGCTAGGAATTTATTCCTAACACAAACCCAAACATACCTGGGCCAAGGTAGTCTTAGGTCACCTTTGGTACAACTTAGGTCCAATTCATGGGTTCGATCAGCGCCGAACAATCAGGGATAGCCAGCTGACAAGACATTCAGGCTTGGCCTAGCGTGGGCTAACGTCTGGCTCCTTGGACATCCTTACTACCATCCAAAGTGTGCACTCTTACAGAACAGGGCTCGGCCTGAGTTGAGCTACTCAGCTTCATGGTTGGAACGAGTTATCCGGCTAGCTAAGTAAGAGACATGCATTCAATCTTGATAGAGTCGCCAACAATGGTATGGTCCACAATCAGTACAAATAGAATCACATGAGTCAACCTACACATAGACTCTACCCAACCTCTAGCTACATTACCCCATGGTTCTTTTCCATGATAGCAAATATAGCCAACCGTGCTTTGGTATCCACCTATATCTCGCAGGTGATAGGAAATCACCCGACTTCTACCGGTCTAAGCATGGCTAAGCATATATTCGATCTTGGACCTACACAGGGTTAAAGGTATATATCTGGACAAGGTAGTTCTATGCATCAGGTGTTTCCAACCAACTCTTATAACCTAATGCATCAAACATAAAAAGGACTCAAGTGATATTTTGTAAAACATGGGTGGCTTAAAATGCTCCGGGGCTTGCCTTTGATAAAGGAAGTTGGCCTATGATCCGGGCACTTGGGTAGGTCTTCAAGAGTTTGCTCCTCTCCTTCTAGAGCTATAGCCTAAGGTGCCTCCTAGTGTTCCTCTTCTTTGTTGAATTCCAATAGAGTTATCCCCTTGGAGGATCCTATATGCATGAGCAGGAAATAAGATATCATGGATGCATATATAATGACATGTATAATATGATATGATGTGATGAATGCATCCTCATAAGTGTTCTCAGCAGCATTGCATTAAGGTGATAACAAGCTACATTTTCTTTTACTGAGTAGGTGTATATATCTTCTCTAGTAACTTAAACAAACACTTATGTAAATCATTTTCTAGACTACAAGACAGCAGCCACTTGTTTTTGACCATAACTAGAGTTATACACATCCAAATAATATGGTTGTGGACATTCTGGAAAGCTTATGCAATTTCCTACAACTTTCTTCTAATCATCTTAATCTATTTAAGCAGTTATCAAGGTTAAACAAGTCAATCTTTTAGATCTATCGAGAGAGCAAGTATTTCTGACAGCAGACTTCTAACAGCTATAATTCTCAAACCATAAGTTCTATAACTATGGAAATTTAACAGAAGGTATATAAGGAAGTTATCTATAACTTTGTTATTAACCATCTTTATAGAAAAGATCATTATCATCATGAAATCATCACCACAACAGAAACTACACATGTAGTCATCTCGTTGAATTATAAAGCAATAATGAACTAGTTGCCTATAAACAAATACTTCTAAGCTGCACTAATAGTATCAACAGATTATATGCATCACACACACCATAGAAAACATCGTGGTTAAGCATAATTAATTTATTTATATTCATTTATTAATTTCCTTAGATAATAAGGTGATTTACAGAGTAAATATTTCTAGTGCTCTATAAATTTCGAGAAAATTATAGTAGTCTACAAATGAAACTAATAGTCTACTGTACAAATATCATGCCATTTGGACAAGTATAGCTACCTCTACAAAAATGACAAGTTACATATGCTTATTTTAGCAAAAATAGTTTAGCATAGTGAAAAGTGTCAAGCAATATATTTAATATTTTTTTTACTTTCCTCCTAGCATGAGAATATTGTGTCAAAATTTGTATGATCATATGTTATGTATTTTTACCCCAATTAATTTCAATAGAATCTAGAAATTAATTAAGATTAAATAGGAAGACCATATTACAACTATGTTTACTGTAGGTTTAGTATTTTTTCTAGCTAGAGCACATCAACACAAGACCAGCAAAATTGTAATCACAATTTTATCACCTTCCTAGCTCAAGTTATGCAATTTACAAGATATACACACATTTAAAAGCTCTCAACTTACTCAATTTAATTCTCCTAGAAAAATACCCTAAGTAGTAGATTTCATATTTCTATAAAATAGTATGCTTCAAGATGAATCTAACAAAATTTGGTTCACCCCATTTGGATACTCCTAGCTCTAGATATGAATTTTTGAAGTTTGTATTCAAATCTATGAAATTAATTCAAAAACCAACTAAACCCTAAATGCTATGTACACCTAGTCTACTACACCCACGGTGGCTGACAGTGGAGGCCCACAAGTCAACTTGGCCCCACTCATCAGTGGAACCAGAGCAGAGCACCGGCTTGACCGGCGGCGAACTCGCCGATGGTGAGGTCTCCGACAGTGCGGTCGGCACTGACGTGTTCCCCATCACATTCCGTATCCAGCGAGCTAGATGGTCGAACCTTTAATGATGGTTGTCTATGGTGGCAGCGCTAAAGGCGGATGATGGCACTGCGCTGCGGCAGACTCATCATCTCCGGTGACAGCAAGCATAGGTGAGCACTACTGTAGCTTCAGGTCTACCTAGTGAAGACCTAGGGTTAGGTGAGGGCAATGGTGGAGCAGCGGTGAAGCTTGGCCGTGTGCATGGCATGGCGGTGGTGAGAGCACGGTGGTGAGCAGCCATGTTCTAGCGCTGGTGTTGGCTCGATGCCAGCGGTGTGAGCTAGACGTGACCCTAGGCTAACCCTAACGACAGAAAAGCGTGAGCGAGATGGCCCGGTGGAGCATGACCACAGCAAGTGCAAGCTCGGCGGTGCTCTGGCAAGGGTGTGGCTATAGCAAACTCATCCTTAGGCATTTACCTTGGCTCAATTGGCATGTTTAACTAGTCAGGAAGGTGGAGGAGGTGATGGCCGAGCGGTGCGCGTGAACAATCATACAATGGTGCGGTGGCGGCATTGAGCGAGCTCGGTGGAGGTGCGGCAGCGACGGCGGTGCTGTGGTTCTGCTTTGGTGAGCGTGACGAGGGCGAGAGAGAGGAAGAGAGTGAGGGCATGAGTGGAAATGGGAGGTAGCCGGCTCACTCTCCCTCTTGACACGGCGATGCACGGGCAGGCGAGCAGCGACACATGGCATGTGACGTCTGAGCTAGTCGGCCGTGACCGATGCACGTCCGGCCGTTTTGAAAAGGCCATCAGGGCGACTGAAATGGCACTATTCACTAACATTTATCTCCTAATCCATGGCGAATCAGCAAAAACAACATTAGTGAAAGTTGTAGAGCTATGTGAGATCTCCAACTTTGCTTTAGGGAGTAACATCTAATTTGTCATGGTTTTCAAAATGCAAAGCTCCAAAGTAGGTCACATTAAAACTGAAATCAGCTTGTGACTTAGAAAATTTTTAAATTTTTCTATGTTTGAAAACATCATTTCATTGCTACTTGTGGGCTCTATTTGACCATACTAGGCACTAAATTAGCTCGTGACCCTTAAATAAGTTTGTTACCCATGATGTGAACTACAACTTTTATTTAGGTCACATAGCCATGCAAACACTCTAAGCTACTATTCAACTTTGGTCAAACTAGTATCATGAAAATGGCATTTCAAATGAAACCAACACTTAGAAGCAAATTCGGTCTATGTCATGAATATAAACATTGTTCCAATTATCATTCTAGATGTGTCTAAGGTATTTTGGTGACCTCACAACCATCTCATGCATTGGTCACATATGATCACAAGCATAATTAAGTATATGAGCAACATCCCATGTGATAAAGAGAAGGTAAATGAAATGAAACTTCATATGCTCAAGCTCACGAATGCTTAGATGATGCTTGTGCTCATGAAATGCAAATGCCAAATGCAATGCTTAACACTAGGGTGTTATAGCCCCTCATCCTGAGATTTGCAAGACCTACCATTCTTCATAAAAAGCAGGATAAACCTTACGTAAATAATCCTCCCGTTCCCATGTGGCATCTTGTTCATTGTGGTTATTCCACACCACCTTGTAGAACTTAATGACCTTGCTCTAGGTTACTCTTTCCATTTCTTCTAGCACTCGGATTGGTTTCTCTTCATAAGTCAAATCCGATTGGAGCTTAATGTTGGTAGGTGCAATAGCTTAATCGGGTATGCAGAGTCATCTTTTAACTAAGAAACATGGAAGACATTGAATATAGTACTCATTTATGGAGGAAGTTGTAACTTGTAGGTGACATTTCCCTTTTGCTCAATAATCTAGTATGGGCCTACATATCTAGGTGCAAGCTTCCTTTTTACTCCAAATCTCTACACTCCCCTCATGGGCGAAACTTTTAAGTACACATAGTCTCCCACTTTGAAGGTTCGTGGTCTTCTTCTTTTATCAGCATAACTCTTTTGTCTGGACTGAGCTGCTTTCATATGCTGTTGGATAATGCATACTTGCTCTTCAACTTTGGCGACAAAGGCAATGCCATAATATCTCCTTTCTCTGGGCTCAATCCATTTCAACGGAGTTCTACATTTTCGACCATACAAGGCTTCAAAAGGAGCCATCGTGATGCTCTCTTGATAACTATTGTTATAGGAAAACTCGGCTAAAGGTAGCCATTTTCCCCATGAACCCTTGGAAGATATAACACAAGCTCTCAACATGTCTTCTAAAATTTGATTCATTCGCGCAGTCTGTCCAAATGTTTGTGGATGATATGCTTAACTTCTAATTAGTTTAGTTCCCAAAGCCCAGTGCAAGTGTTCCCAGAAAAAAGCTATAAACTATGGGCCCTGATTTGAGATTATGGTCCTTGGTACTCCATGTAGCCTTATGATCTGAGAAACATACAGCTCAGTGTACCTCCTAGCTTGATACTTTGTTTTAACCAGTATAAAATGTGCTGACTTGGTGAGGTAATCTACAATGACCCATATAGAATCATGACCTTGTTGTGTTAGCGAGAGGCCTGTAATGAAGTCCATACTTATTTCCTCCCATTTCTAGCATAGGATAGATAAAGGTTGTAGTAATCCATCAGATTTCAAATGAATGGCCTTGACTCTACTACAATTATCACACCTAGCGACATAGGCGGCGATCTTTTTCTTCATCTTGGTCCACCAAAAACGGGTTTTCAAATCTTGATACATTTTGCTACTACCTGGATGGATAGACAACTTGGATGAATGAGCTTCATCTAAAATTTGATTTCTAAGTTCTCGGTCTTTCGGTACCACAAGTCGGTCCTCAAACCATAGCACACCTCTTTCATCCAACCTAAAATGTTTGCTTTCCTGTTCTTTCATCTTTCTCTTAATGTGAAATACACCTACATTTGTCTTCTGCAATTCTATGATTTTTCTCTCAAGTGAGCAACTGACGGTAATATTGTGCAGCACAATAGGATGTAACAAATTAAATCCATCTTCCAACAAGGCTTCCATGGTGTTATAATGAGATTTATAACTAAGTGCATCTGCTACAACATTAGCTTTTCCTAGATGGTAATGCACTTCCAAATTATAGTCCTTGATTAGCTCTAACCATCTACATTGTCTCATGTTCAGCTCAGGTTGAGTGAAGATGTATTTGAGACTTTTGTGGTCAGTGTATATGTGACATATGTTTCCCAACAAATAATGTCTCCATATCTTCAAGACGTGAACAACTGCTATGAGCTCTAAATTATGTGTAGGATAATTGACTTCATGCTTTCTCAATTGCCGAGAAGCATAGGCAACAACTTGGCCTTCTTGCATGAGCACACACCCCAAACCTATACCTGATGCATCACAGAACACATCGAAAGGCTTTTCAATGTCGGGTTGTGCTAAAATAGGAGTTGTAGTTAGCAAGGTCCATAGGGTGTGAAAAGCAGCTTCACACTCTAGCGTCCAATTGAACTTTTTATCCTTCTGGAGTAGTCTGGTCATGGGCTTAGCTATCTTGGAAAAATCTAGAAGTGAAACTGATGATAGTAGCCTGCTAACTTTACAAAACTCCGAACTTCATGAACCAAAGTTGGGGCCTTCCAATCCATAACCTCTTGTACTTTAGAATGGGTCTATAGAAATTCCATCTTCTGATAAGATGTGACCCAAGAAAGGTACTTTCTTCAACCAGAATTCACATTTGCTAAATTTGGCATATACTTTATGCTCCCTCAATCTAGATAAGATAATCCTCAGATGCTCTGCATGATCTACCTCATTCTCTGAGTAAATCAGGATATCATAGATAAACATGACCACAAACTTGTCGAGTTCGAAGCATGAATACCGAATTCATCAAATACATGAAGTAGGTAGGAGCATTTGTTAGTCCAAAAGACATGACCAAATACTCATATAAGCCATACCTAGTGGAGAAAGTTGTCTTAGGTACATCTTCTAGCCTAATCTTAATCTGATGATAACCTGACCTCAAGTCAATCTTAGAGAATACCTTTGCTTTTGCAAGTTGATCGAATAGGATATCGATGCGAGGCAAAGGATACTTATTCTTAATGGTCACAGCATTAAGTGGCCTATAATCCACACACATTCTCAGGGATTTGTCCTTCTTCTTTACAAATAAAGTTGGACATCCCCATGGAGATGAACTAGGTCGAATGAGACCTTTGTCCAATAGTTCCTATAGCTGAATTTTAAGTTTGACTAACTCATTTGGTGGCATCCTATAGGGTCTTCTTGAGATAGGTGCTGTACCTAGCACTAACTCGATCTTAAATTCCACATCCCTATTAGGCGGTAAACTAGGCAACTCATCTAGGAACACATTCAGAAATTCACAAACTACTAGAATATCACAGAGAGTAGTGGCTTGGATAGCACAAGACAAGCTTTGAAGATCAAAACTTCTGAGAAGTGTCACTAGAAAAGCATTACTTCCCCTTTCGTTCTCTCAACATAATTATTCTAGTGTTAGTGTCAATGAGAACTCCATGACCCCTCATCCAATTCATGCCCAAAATCACATCTATTGCTAGTCCTAGCAATATTATAAGATCCATAGTGTACTCCCTCTCTTGTATAGAGATGAGCACATCTCCCACTAATTGATTAGTAGAAATAGTGGCCCCTAGCTAAACTTATAATATAACCACCCTTGTCTACCTCAATTATCTTCTGATGATGCTTGGATGGAAATGTTTGGCTCATAAATGAATGAGAACCTTCAGAATCAAATAAAACAATGGCGGGATGTTTGTTAACAAGAAACATACCGGCGGTCACAACTTCTCCCACGGGAATTTCTTCCATGGCTATATAAGGCACGTATCTAGGACGTGCTTTTGGATTGGTCTATTTTTTATTACCCTGGTTTTGATTGCCATTCTTCTTGGGCTAGGGGCACTCCTTAGGCCTAATGACCCAACTAATTACAGTTGAAGCATGGTTGGTCGTTCCTTGGTCCTATTGAGCTTCCCTGGCCTACATTGCCCTTAGGTATCGCAATGGTGAAGGCCCTGCGAAATGTCTTGTAGGAGCGATTAGCCTGAGCTTTTGACTAAAGAGGCCTATACTTAGGCACTGGTGGATGAAATTGTGGCCTAGCTTGCCACTAGAGCTCTAGACTGAGATGATCCTGAGGTGCCTGGCTCAGCTGCTCTCTTACGTCCCTTTGCTGCTACTGTGCAAGTTGTTCTGATTCTCCTAGGGTTAAGGCATCGCTGACAAACTCATTATAAGTGGCACACCTTGAGTTGGCCATGGTCTTCATCAGTTTGGTGCCAAGGCCTCTCTTGAAGCTATCTATCTTCTTTTCCTCTGTGTTGACAAACTCTGGGGCATATCTAGACGTTGAAGGCATGTAGGTACTCATTAAGGGTCTTGGTCCCTTGAGTGAGTCTCATGAACTCATGTAGCTTTCATGCGCATTAGCCTCAGGGGAATGTGATGTCCACTAAAGGCTAGCTTGAACCTGATCCCATGTGACCTATGCGTTTGTAGGTAGAGAAGATAGGAAATGAGTCCACCATATCCCTGTCAGGTCCCTATAGTTGATGGAACACATATTCGGCCTTCTGATGCTCAGTAACCCTCAATAGGTGGAACTTCTACTCGATCAGTGTTTAGCCACTCCTCCACTTGGAGCGGTTCTTTGGCCTCTTTGAAGATAGGAGTCTTGGTGTCCTAGGAAGTCCTTGAATAAACTGTGCTGATTTGGTTTTGGCCCTTGATGTTGCTGACGGACATGAGCAGTGTTCTGCGCAATGAGGCGCAATGTGTCCTCCTTTGTTCTCTGATTTCCCAGGAACTGTGTGAAAAACTCATTCGCAGATGGTGATGGCGGTGGTGGTAAGTCACCATCATTACCACCTTGGCTGGTGCCTGCTCCAGCATGAGTGCGAGTCATCTACAAAATTGCAACAATAAGTGATTATTGGATGATGTCAAGAGATTGTAGATGAATTATGTAATTATGCCAAACTAAAATTACTAGAGAGAATCTTAGATTCATACAATAAAATAGAGGCAGAATAATTCATTCTCACAACATAACATCACCAATTTGATCACTTATCATACTCGCAACATGTTAACATTCATGTCCTTTTTTACCTAGTAAAGCAAAACTAGAATTTCATCAAAGTTCAACCCATCACGGATTACCACGCAAAGTACCAATATTACACCGAAGTTACATCATGAGTACTAAAGTTCAAAGTACAAGTCTATTCCAAAGATAGTAGGGATATATCTAGTGCATTGAACTAGTCACTAGACTGCTCTACTCTTCAGCGTGCTCACTGTCGACAGTCAGAGATAGCATATCCCCGTGTTGCTGACATATCTGGCTCAACACCACAAAAGCAACTACTTGGGCAGCATCCCAAAGGAGTTTTCCCTTTCGAATCCACCTTCCACTCTTGCTATAGGGGTGCTTGGGTACGAGCTAGTATGGCTAGCTACACCTCATACCATGGCTGTCCTTCTAGGTATACCTCATTCCTAGGAATAGAGAGGCAGTTCAGGTTTATCCGGCATAATGTAGGACCCTCCAAAGTAGGGCAGTGTTACCAAACATTTCAAGGAAAGTCTCACTCCCAGCTGATGCTGCCATCAGTTCCAACAAAATGGTGCAACTCTCATGAGAAAAAAATTATAATAGAAAAGAGTTACTTAACCGAATAAGGGACTTATAAGGGGAGGAACAATGCAAGTGTGTAATGAATGATTGATCATGATGCATGTACGTTTTGTATGTCCTCACAAACTTAGGAAAATTAAACTTCTAATGACATACATAGTGGCATACATGCGTTCTCTCATATATAACATAGCTAGTCAGGCTACACGTTTTGGTGTTAGTGTACCTGCACTAAGAATTTCATTTGAGCCCAACCCCACAAGTATATATGCACAAATGAAAATCTAGGCTCTAGGTTGTAAGCTAAATACTTCCATATATATATATACCCATATATATACTTTCGTATCAAAGCTACCTGAAAGCAAATACGTCCCATATATACATATAAATATGCATATACAGTCCTATCAAAGCTAACCCATAATTAAATACCTCCATATACATATGAGACATATATATACTTTAGAATCAAAGCTAACTCTCCCCATTAGACCGCACGCTCACATCTTGCGGTCATGTCACTGTGATGATGAGTGGCATCTTCCCTTGGGCGTAGAGGCATTTGATCCAAACATTACCACTTAAGTGGATGGCATCCATACAATAGCACGACGTATGGATGACGAAAATAAAAAACCCTCAAGTTAGTACTTAATTAGTCACCTGAAATCCTTAACTGGGCATAAACGAAGTGATCACTAGCACACTTTAGATTCAAACACCTATATATATATATATATATTAGTTGCCAAAACTAGTTTTGGAAAAACAAAAACCTTTGTTTTCAATACACATGTGGCAATTGATGTTGAATCTTGCTCTGATGCCAGTTGTAGAAGAACCATCCAATTTATAAGAGCACAAGTACAATATCAGCCCGCAAGCAGTCGCACTATCATACTTGAGCCCATATAAACCCGGTAGTCTGTCGAGTACCACGAAGGGTCTCAATTAACCATCAATATACAACCAAGATCGTACATGATTCAACATACATGTCACACATTACATAAAGTTCACAATTACAACTCCATACATCAGAATACGATTAAAAGTTATTACAAACCAGGTTCAAATAAAGTAGTAGTGGAAGCAAATAAAGTTTGAAACCAACATCTCCATCATTGTTCAAATACTATGCCAGCTCAAGAACTAATCCCACAAAAGCGTAAGAGAGGGATTAACAAGCGATGCCTGGCCTAGGGCCCTAATCCTCGTCCATGGCGGGACAGAAGTAGTTCTTACAGTAGCCATGATACATCGTACTATCTGCAACAATGGGAAATAAACCCTAAGTAAAAGAAGGTACTCATCTAGACTTACCTATCATAAACCAAAAATAAATTGACTCTAAGGATTATGCAAGGCTGTAGAAGTGGAGCTAGCTTGACAACATTTTGCATAAAAAGCTTACCAATTAAAGTATACAGTTATAATTTGGTCATCAAGTTAATTATGGCTATTAATATCTAGATTAGCAACTAACCTATGCCAAACATGTGGTATATCATTTAGTATCATACAGTAGTAACCATAGCCATATAATAATTCCATGTTCATATGAACCATCATATTCCATAACATAGTTACTACAATGTTGGTGTGAGTTAGAGTTTCTCACTATCCGGGAGAGACGACGATTTGAATCGATTTCAACTAACTGGGAATTTATTCCTAACACAAACCCAGACATATCTGGGCCAAGGTAGTCTTAGGTCACCTTTGGTACAACTCAGGTCCAATTCGCGGGTTTGATCAGCGCCGCACAATCAGGACAGCCAGCTTCCAGGACATTCAGGCCTGGCCTACCAGTGGGCTCACATCTAGGCTCCCCGCACATCCTTACTACCATCCAGAGTGCACAATCTTACAGAATGGGGCCCAGCATGAGTTGAGCTACAAGGCTTCGCAGTCAGAATGAGTTATCCGGCCAGCTAAGTGAGAGGCATGCGTTCAATCTTGACAGAGTCGCCAACAATGATACGGTCCTTAATCGGCACAGACAGAATCACATGAGTCAACTCACACATAGACTCCGCCCGACCTCTAGTTACATTACCCCATGGTTCTATTCCATGATAGCAAATATAGCCAACCTATGCTTCGGTATCCACCTATATCTCACAGGTGATAAGAAATCACCTGACTTCTACCGGTCTAAGCATGGCTAAGCATATATTCGATCCTGGACCTACATAGGGTTAAAGGTATATATCTGGACAAGGTAGTTCTATGGATCAAGTGTTTCTAACCAACTTTTATAACCTAATGCATAAAATATAAAAGGACTCAAGTGATATTTTGTAAAACATGGGAGGCTTAAAATGCTCTAGGACTTGCCTTAGATAAAGGAAGTTGGCTATGATCCGAGCACTTAGAAAAGATCATGAAATCATCACAACAACAGAAACTACACATGTAGTCATCTTGTTGAATTATAAAGCAATAATGAACTAGTTGCCTATAAACAAATACTTCTAAGATGCATTAACAGTATCAATAGATTATATGCATTACACACACCATAGAAAATATCATGGTTAAGCCTAACTAATTTATTTATATTCATTTATTAATTTTCTTAGATAATAAAGTGATTTACAGAGTAAATATTTCATTGCTCAATAAATTCTGAGAGAATTACAGTAGGCTACACATGACCCTAATAGTCTACTGTACAAATGTCATGCCATTTGGACAAGTATAGCTACCTCTACAAAAAATGACAAGTTACATATGCTTATTTTAGCAAAAATAGTTTAGCATAGTGAAAAGTGTCAAGCAACAGATTTAATATTTTTCTTACTTTCCTCCAAGCATGAGAATACTATGTAAAAATTTGTATGATCATATGTTATGTATTTTTTTACCCCAATTAATTTCACTATAATCTAGCAATTAATTAAGATTAAATAGGAAGACCATATTACAAATATGTTTACTGTAGGTTTAATATTTTTCCTAGCTAGAGCATGTCAACACAAGACCAACAAAATTGGAATCACATATTTATCACCTTGGTACCTCAAGTTATGCAATTTACAAGATATACACACATTTAAAAGCACTCAAATTACTCAATTTAATTCTCCAAGAAAAATACCCTAAGCAGTAGATTTCATATTTTTATAACATAGTACACTTCAATAAGAATCTAACAAAATTTGGTTCACCCCATTTGGATACTTCTAGCTCTAGATATGAATTTTTAAAGTTTGTATTCAAATTTGTGAAATTAATTCAAAAACCAACTAAACCCTAAATTCTATGTACACCCGGTCTACTACACCCACGGTGGCTGACAACGGGGGCCCGTAGGTCAACTTGGCCCCACTCATCAGTGGAACCAGAGCAGAGCACTGGCTTGACCGGCGACGAACTCGCCGACGGCGAGGTCTCCAGCGGTGCGGTCGGCACTGACATGTTCCCCAGCACATTCCGCATCCAGCAAGCTAGATGGTCGAACCTGTAACAATGGTTGTCTATGGCAATGGCGCTAATGGCGAATGGCAGTGCTACGCTACAGCGAGCTCATCGTCTCCAGCGATAGCAAGCCAAGGTGAGCACTATTGCAGCTTTAGGGCTACCTAGTGAAGACCTAGGGTTAGGTGAGGGCGACGGTGGAGCAGCGGTGAATCTTGGCCACGTGCATAGCATGGCGGCGTTGAGAGCATGGTGGTGAGCAGCCGCATTCTGGCCTCGATGTGCCGACATTGGCTTGACGACCAGCGATGTGAGCTAGACGTGACCCTAGGCTAACCCTAACAAGAGAAAAGCATGATCGAGATGGCTCGGTGGAGCACGGCCACGGCGAGCGCGAGCTCGGTGGTGCTCTGGTGAAGACGCGGCTATGGCGAACTCGCCCTTAGGCATTTACCTTGGCTCAATTAGCACTAGCTAACTGGTGGGGAAGGTGGAGGAGCTAATGGCTGAGCGGTGCGCACGAGCAATCAGACAATGGTGCGGTGGTGGCAGCGAGCGAGCTCGGCGGAGGTGCGGCGGTGACGGTGGCGTTGTGGTTCTGCTTAGGCGAGCGCAATGAGGGTGAGAGAGAGGAAGAGAGTGAGGGGACAAGTGAGTGGAAATGGGAAGCAGTCAGCTCAATCTCCCTCTTGACATGGTGACACGCAGGTTGGCGAGCGGCGACACATGGCGCACGGCGTCTGAGCTGATCAGCCATGACCGGCGTGCGTTCGGCCGGTTTGAAAAGGCCTTCAGGCCGAGTGAAATGGCCCTGTTCACTTACCTTTATCTCCTAATCTGTGGCGAATCAGCAAAAATAGTATTAGTGAAAGTTGTAGAGCTATGTGAGATCTCCAACTTTGCTTTAGGGAGTAACATCTAATTCGTCATGGTTTTCAAAATGCAAAGCTCCAAAGTAGGTCACATTGAAACTAAAATCAGCTTGTAACTTAGCAAATTTTTCTATGTTTGAAAACAACATTTCATTGCTACTTGTGGGCTCTATTTGACCATGCTAGGCACTGAATTAGCTCATGACCCTTAAATAAAGTTTGTTACCCATGATGTGAACTATAAATTTTATTTAGGTCACATAGCCATGCAAACACTCTAAGCTACTGTTCAACTTTGGTCAAACTAGTATCATGAAAATGGCATTTCAAATGAAACCAACACTTAGAAGCAAATTCGGTCTATGTCATGAATATAATCCTTGTTCCAATTATCATTCTAGATGTGTCTAAGGTATTTTGGTGACCTCATAACCATCTCATGCATTGGTCACCTGTGATCACAAGCATAATTAAGTATATGAGCAATGTCCCATGTGATAAAGAGATGGTAAATGAAATGAAACTTCATATGCTCATGCTCATGAATGCTTGGATGATGCTTGTGCTCATGAAATGCAAATGTCAAATGCAATGCTTAACACTAGGGTGTTACAATGTGTCTCCCTTTTTTTAGCATAGCCCATACTTCTTTTTGGCATATGAAAACTTTGGAGAGAAAGACTCATGACAAATGAATGGAGTATTTATTTTAGGTGGACGAAAAATATGTTTTTGCGTAACTCTCAGTGTAAGAGTTAGCATTTTATTTGTGGGTGTATGTGAATCTTGATCATGGGTGCATGACTAGAATCTCTACAAGAGTCACAACAATTTCACAAAACTCAATGTGAATATAAGTAGCATATGACTGAGGTTTTTAATTGAATCATGTCATATGGCCGTGCTAGGAATCCTTAATCATTGAGGAACTTTTGATTTTAGCATTTTTAAAATGAAAACTCTGGATGTCAAGTTTCTCTTAGAATAAAGTCATAGTATATCCTATTTACCATATCATAACTTGCAACACCTTAGAAAAAGATCATGCTTTTGCAACCCACAAGTTTCAAGTTTTTAGGATGAGACACTTTAGCCAACAAATTTAAATCTTAGGGATTACTAAGCTACAGCCTAGGCACAAATGAATTATAAACAGAGCAACTATTCATCATTTCAACAAAGGAGAAACTAAACATTCTTAAGTCACATATGAGAGTGGAATAAATATTTTTGTTGTTTTTATCATATTTATTTTTTTTGGATTTATATTTTTCAATTTTTTTAAATGCTAATAATTAAATAAATATAGAAATTAAATAATGCAAAAATTAAAATGTGGAAATAAAAGATATTATTTACCTCTGCGGGTTGCCTACGGTCTGGGGTGTACCCCATGTACCACCAATAGGCCGCCTGTGCGTCATGCTGCTCCTTCAGCATCATGTTCAATTGCGCCATCTGTTGTTGTTGTTGCTGATGCCAATGCACCGAATCCTATACATGAGTATTAAGTGTATTTTGAATCTCACCGGTGCTGATTTCTAATCCTCCGAGGCGGGTGTTGACGTCCTCCCATCCTGAGACAGACTTTCATGGTTGCATAGGTGTGGTAGCCCCTCGGAGTCGGATGAGTGCATCACCCTTTCTGTGGCATCTACCTCAGCCCATCTGGATCCTCCATCATCATGTGACTACGGTGCATGATCCCAACCAGGGTGGTACATGGGTTTGAACCCTGGCACTTGCCCAGTTGGGAACGACTCAATGTGGAACACCTAGGGCGTGGCTAGAAAAGGTGGCGGCTACAACTGTTGTGAATTGCCTGCTTCGTCCTGGGTTCTGCTCCTTGTGGCCCTACCAGACATAGATTTTTTGTGTGCTTTATCTTGTGGGACAAGAAGGAAGGTTAGCGCAGGGGAATTGTACAAACAAAGATCCGAGTTAGGTAATGGGATTTTGTTTGTACACCCCTAGAAAAAATACAAATTGTCTAGCTACATTATGTTTCAAGTGATGTCCTTGTAACAAGTAATCTACATCTCAATCTTCCAATGCACCAACACCATTGGCAATACGGGTAACAATAGATGTACATGATATGGAAGTAGAGAACAAGTTGAGTGTGTCTAACCAGTGCTTGAATATTTCTTTGACAGGAGCAATTTTAATCTTCTTAATCATGGCATAGAGTATTTGCATTTTGGTATTATGAATAACTCGGATATCTTTCCTAGGAAACAAAGTCATGGCAATCTAACGATGCATGAGCCTAAGAGTGGGGTGCTAGATGTCCATGTTATGAGGTTGAAATTTTCCAACTACGATTTGACCCGAAATTTCATTCCAAAATTTATGGCGATTAAAACCTCTAAGAGCATGATCTAGGTCAATTAAGCATCTTCTTTGGAAACCTATGTGTTGAGCAAGATCTTTCCAAGTGCAAAAATATTCTTCTTCAAACAAGCGGAAGGTAATTCCATTATCTACTTCTTTTAGTGAGCATAAAAATTGAATGGTTAAGAGATGAGAACCTTGTTCCCAAATGGGATCAACTTCCTCCCAACCAATAGCTTTCCAAATAGAGGTGAATTCAACGTCCATACCTATGGCTTGGAGAAGCACGGGGTCATACAATGGTGTGTGGTCGAACTCATGGTTCTTGATGAGGTTGTTGGCTTCTATCTCCTGGCCTCTTTCCATGTCGAGGTGGGGTGCGTCGTCATCCTCCATCGATTGTCCTTGCTCTTGTTCTTGTTATTCTTCTTGCTCTTCCATCGGCATGATCTCTTTATCTTCATGCATCGGGCTTCCTTCGTGCTAGATGTAGCGCGTGCTTGAGCTTCCATGGGAGCGCTTCGTGCTTGATCTCGTGATCTTGTTGATGGCGCTGGTGATGGCCTTTCTGAACCTACCCATGGCATACAAACAACACAACAACAAGTGAGAACTTGAGCACTGGTTAAGGGTTAGCAAAAAATAAAATGATGAACCTAAGAACTAGGTTGAGCTTGGAATTATTGCAGAGCTTTCTTGTACTAAAACTTGTTGGAAAATGCTTGAAGGAAATTTGATAGCAAGTGAGTGAGTGAGAGAGTGAAAATGAGAGAGTGTGAGAGGGGTGAGGAGCTCTCCTGGCCACCTTAGGTATTTATAGAGCGAAAACCCGAGAGGAGGGGGGAGAGGCAACGGCCAGGTGCCTGCTGTCCAAAGGATAGGGCCAACGGCCACTTGCAGGGGCCGGTAGCCCCATGGGGTCACCGCCCCCTGGTGGGCCTGCTCGGTTGGCCCTTTGGCAGGGAGTGGGTAACGGCTATTTCAAATTCCTAGCCATTGTGTTTTTGTTCTAACTCCCGACGGCTTGCTCGTTTTTCATTTTCCAACAAATTTTTATTGAATTTTTAATTTTTCTAATTATTGTAAAAATGATAACTAGTAATAATAAATTATTCTTATTCAAAAAATGATTTTTGTAGGATTTTTTTCAAGATTTTTATTCTGACATAAAAATTCAAAATTTTAAATCCTAGAAATATTTATTTTGAATGTTTTTTTTATTTTTTAAAGATAACTACCAATTTACCTTTGGCAAGGGTTCAGCATTTTTGGTCTATCAAACAAGACCTCTCCTCCTTCACTAATCTATAGCTGCATTAACATTTTCGAGGGACTTCTCGGGGTGCCCCAAGGTTTTCCCCGAATGATCGACAGGAATGGCGGCAGCTATTTGCGAAATTTGAGTTTCTATCATTTTGTTAAAACTTAATTGATTTTTCACTACGGAAGATAAGCATTCAATTTGAAAGTTGATGTTCTCTAACATTTTATCATTATACATCAACTTTTTAGTGATATTTTTATTAGTTTTAACTTGGCCTAAAACCAAATCTTTGAAAGAAGGTTGATTCGAATTGTAATTGGAATTGTAGTTCGAATTACCTTGCGGGCGGGACTGGTTGTTCCACCTGTTTTTACCTGGTTGGTGAAAATTATTTTTGATGAAGGCAGCTTCTTTGTGGGTTTCAGGGCAATCATTCCCTGAATGGCCAACATTTCCACAGACCTCACACGTCATGTGTGAGTCCATGGCTTGGACGGTGACCATCATGGCAACTTTATCTTGGGCCCGTTCCTCTAGTCTTTTCATCAATAAATCTATTTTTGCGTAAAGCATATATGTCTCCTTCATAGTATGCATTCCTTTTTGTGTTTTCCTTTCCTCCCCCAGCTTTGATTTGACACCATTTTATTGATGAGGCGTGGCTCCATCAATGGTGAGGGACAAGAAAGCACCTCCAGCCATCGCATCGATGTGCCCCCTAGACATGGATGTTAATCCATCATAAAAATATTGAAGCACTCACCAATTTTCAATCCCATGGTGCGGGCATGCTTAGATGTAGTCCTGCAGCCTTTCCCATGCCTCGAGAATGGATTCTATGGCGTTCTACTAGAAGTTGGAAATTTGTCCCCTCAGGGCATTGGTTTTGCCCATGGGGAAGAATTTGGCAAGGAACGTCATGGAACATTTGTCCCACGAATTGATAGCTTCTCATTCCTTGTAGAACCATTGTTTCACCCTCCCCGAGAGGGAGAAGGGAAATAAGCAGAGCTTGATGCTTGCAGGTGCAACATCCTTCTTGACAATCGTGTTGC
The DNA here is from genome assembly GCF_019320115.1 of Miscanthus floridulus. Lineage (NCBI taxonomy): Eukaryota > Viridiplantae > Streptophyta > Magnoliopsida > Poales > Poaceae > Miscanthus > Miscanthus floridulus. The sequence continues at coordinate 67,587,677 of NC_089597.1, read as the reverse complement.
ACAACTCGAGGAAGTGTTGGAGATGCGCGTTTACGTCCTCGCTAGCCAAACCATGGAATTGGTTTGCTTGCACCATAGTGATGAGGCCGGTACAGAGCACGAAGCTGCCATCCCCAATGTTAACAGCGGACCTAATGGGCATGTTGGCAGCAGTGGGGGTGGAGTAGTCGCGAAGGATATTGGCCATGATTAGAGTAGTGGATGGTGCGGGGGTGACTGGTTCGACTGTCAGAGGAGTAGCAGAAGAAGAAGCGGCATGAGACCGTTTCTTCCTTAGGAGTGCCTCTAGATTTTTGATAAAATTTTCTGGTAGATCAAAACCAGGCATACGCTATCCTATTTTCACCCACAACAGGAGAAAACAACCAAAGTTGACCTTCATAAGCAATAGCTACCATACATGCATATTATCATGAACATGTCCTACTAGATTCTTTAATCAATATGCATTTACCGGCAACAGCGCCAGAAATGCTTTTTGGCACTTCTTAGCATAGCTACTAGGTTTGTATCCCCAGCAATAGTGAAAGAAGTGTTTGTTGGTATTTCTTAGTGTCATCACTAATGATTAGCAATGCGATAAAGTAATAGCCTTGATAGTTCCTTAACAATTTTAGATATTTATCCACAAGTGCATGGAGCTATCATTGTAGCATTTCACCTGGAAGTATTTAGGGTATTGTTATTTATGTTTTCCCAAAGGAAGGCATTTGATTAAGAGTCTAGTATGGATATCAACTTGAATAATAATGCTTGCAAGCACTCCAATGTTTATAACAGGGGTAAGAATGGTGATTTTAAGATAGTGGACACACACTTGGCATTCCTCAAAGGATAAATTAAAAAAGAAAGAATAAAAGAATAATCCTAAGTCGAGCAAGCATTGGTCTAGTATAGTCATACAACATTAGTTAATAATCATACAAGTTACATAATTAGTTTTAGGGCTAAGTGTGAAGCAGGTCGGGAGGCCACTGAGTACTAGTATGCCAGCAACCTCATGTGACAATTTAGACTCCTACACCTAGTCAAATGTGGGGGATTACAAGGGATGGACAGGGCTATCATCACCTGCCGCCTACCCCTCAACTATGGAAAGGGACAATGCATTTACCTATCTCTCCATACATAAGCACCACGCTTGCATATATAGAAACTACCCAAACCCCCCGGGTCCCTGACCCAACGGATCAACAGATAAAGGACTTAAGCACACCTGACGACACGATGAACCACCACCTCCACTTAGCTCTAATTCTGATTATATAAGTTATATGAGTAGTTAAGCATAAAGTCATGTATGCTACACACATGACACACAAACTATAGACTAGTTCATATATCGAGATCATAACACAATAACTATACTCTAGTTCATAAGTATGACTATAACTATAATATGAGAGCATAACTTTGGAAGAACTCAAATCTCTATTCATACCTAAAGGTCTCTTCTTCTAAGGAGCCAAGCTCTCCAAGGTAGCTTTGCCTTGCTCTAAAGCTACTAAAAAGTAAAATACAACTACCAGAAGGGAGTGAGGTAGTGGTGTGTGAGGTGATGCTCAAGTTGAGTGTGTCTTATGAGAGGGGGGTACCCCTCTATTTATACAGGGCTCAAGGGTGGTGCTTCGGCTATTCTTGGTGAGGACAGAGCTGCACCGCCTCAGCATGGGAGCATGTGACCGCCTGTCGAAGTAGCGCTGGCAGGGGGTCAGCCACCCTTAGGGGTCGATCGCCCCCTAACTGAGCCACCTCGCCACTGCCTTCGCATGGCAGGCTCTAGGCTGGACCTAGATCAGAGCCCGGTGGTACTTTGCCCTGTTTGCACTAAGTTGATGGGTGTCTCCCTTGTTCCTTTACGCAAATAAGCGTCCAAAAGCGCCTTTCGGTGAATTATTCCATGTATTTGTGTTTGTGACTTGCAAAATAATGTTCTCCAAATACTTGTGGAACTTGGTTAATAGTAAATGCATATGTGTTTAAGATTATCAATTTCTCCTCTTTTTTGTGCCTTAGTTGGCAGTCAGATTTATCGTTAATGACTGCCAACATTAGGATTGATGTTCATAGAGCTTTAGGTAACCTTCCCCCAACTACGCTTTCTCATCCCCTCGAGAGTTGGAAAGGTATTGTTGCTCCAAAGTGTTATTGTGTTTGATCGATGTATTTATCCATGATTAGTGATACCCTATAGAACCAAAGTAATAGAGAAGTATTTAGGAACCTTGAACTCACCTGTTGTCCTATCAACTTAGCTAGACTACTAATTTATTATGTAATTCTCTTAAGAGTGAGTCATTATTCACAACTCTTATCATAAACAACACTTACCCTCACTTTGGTTTAGTTAGTATACTAGTTAGCAGATACATGATGGTGAATTATTAACTTCTTTAACCGTTGTTTCCCTGTCGATAAATATGATACTCTAGAATACTCCTAGGTGAAAGCTACAACGGTATCCGTGTGCTTGCGGATTTATCTATATGCGTTTAAAATATACCAACAGTTACTCGGACTCACTATCCTAATGAACGGTCCTTAGCTGCTCCACAAGCTATGTCACTTGAGATCCCACACTCACAGTGACCTAACCTCTCACAAGATTAGAATGTAACAAGGTGACCATCAGATTATATCTCAAGTTAAGGTGGGTCCCTTGAGGCAGGTTTGGGAGACGAAAGTCTTTTGGAAAACCTTTGTTTGGTAAAACAAATCATTTTCAGAAATGAGTTCAAATCAAAGGTTTTTGATACTTGTGTTGCTTTGAAACCATTTCTCCTTTTGAAAGGTAAAGCTTTCACAAACAAATTGGTTTTCCCAAAGCCTTTCTAAAGCTACACCTTTGAAACTAGAAGCGATCAAGACTTTATAGAAATAAAACCTTTTTCGCAAGCCTTTTTTTTGATAAAACATTCGCAATTTGTTTTAGAAACAAATCGATTTTGGAAAGGACTAAGACTGTCTTTTGAATAGGGAAAGACCTACCAAAAGGATTTATAATTATCCTAGTCATATTTGATTATCTATGAATCAAGTTAATCCCCTCATTCATTTTAGTAGTTAATTAACCTGGTGTAGCATCCTACTCGTGCAAGCATGAGTTCGCTTCTCATACTTGACTTCTACCGTTGCTAAGCAAGTAAGCAATTAAGCGCTACCAACCCATTGATTAAATGAAGGCTCTAATTAATTGGTGAGTAATTCTAACTTAGTGAAGTATCATTAAGTTATTAACCAAATCTATATGAGATGCATAACTCATAATGAAACACAAATAAGTATCCAAAATAGGGTTCATAGTAGTGGGGTGCCTGCCTGTTGGAAGAGCAAGGTTCCCTTAGCTTGGAACATCTCTTGGCATCTCTCCAATATCGCGTACCTATATGTATGCACTTGTATAAGATACGTATGCATGCATGTCATCTTATGAATACAATAAATATGATTCCCATGTGTGTTATGATATACATTGACATGTGTATGATTAACTACTAAGTACATGGTACTAGGTGTGTGTAACATGTGTGTGTAACATTGCCTTATTGTGCTATCAGTATGCACTGACGGACACTCCATCATAGCTCACGAACACTCCTTCAGGTTTGGGACTTAGACATCTTTGGTGTTTAGTCCTCATCGAATGGTCCATGATATTCAAGGGACACTCTGGTAAGAACTAGGGGCTCTCAGGTTATTTAGAGACCAAACTCTATAATTCGGCGGACACTCCGGTAGTGAGCATGTCGGGTATCAGTATTAGGGATACCCGAAGAAGGGATCTGAAGACCACAGATGACAACTCGCCTAGATAATCAAGGACATATTTTAGTCTTGACCGACCCCAAAGGGATGGTTTCTACCTCTCCAGACCCCTTAGGCATGGGCCCCATGTACCCGACCCCGAAGGTATGGGACCTATCTCGCCCGACCCCTTAGGCATAGGCTCTGCCTCACCCGGAGGGGTCCGTACCACCCCCAACCACAATGGGTCCAAGCGTGTGGGCCTGGCTCAAGCCTCTAACACTAGAAGGGACATGGACATGCCTTGACATGACTCATGGCCATGATAGAACATGCTTGGGGTTTGCATCGCCAACAGTGATGGGTGCATGGACACGGTGCTACCTAATCCCCGTACGACCTCTGACACAAATGTCGGTTCACCACGCTGTCCGCCAGGACGGGATGGAACACCATGACCTGCTGATAATGTCGAGGCATAGCACCAGTGGTGAATAGGAGCCCAACATGGAGCCATCCCCATCACCATCTACAGCGTTGGTGGGACCCGCATGAAGGAGAAGAAGGACATGGAGGTTCTAGAGGGCTTCTTCTCCTTGATTCTCTCCCTCTTTCTCTCTCTCTCTCTCTCTCTTCTATTTTTCTGATGTAACCTGCATCTTCCCCTTCTATAGCCCCTACTACAAATAGTGCTAGTAACATGACACAACACAACACAACACAACACAACACAGGGACATAGGCACGAGCACATGGCTGAGCAGCTAAACAAACTCCTAGCACTTTTCAATCCTTCCACTAGAGTCCTGGGATCCGCTCCCTCTCTCGCCCATCTATAACCCCTATTACAGATAGTGCTGGTAACACGAGCAGCAGCAGACTAGATGTAGGGATGTTCTGCCCAAATTAGTATAATCCTTGTGTCCTCCAAGCACACCATCCAGGCCACACATGCAAACTAGAAATTTACTAGCCGGTGATCTAAAACACCGATAGTTGGCGTGCCAGGTAGGGGGTTTTTCTGTGTCTCAACATCCACATCAGTCCTCGAATGGCTACTCATGGCATCAGCTAGGTCCTAGGTGCATATGTGCGCTTTAGGAGCCTAGACTTCATCATCACAATGGAGGGAGAGTTGGTACATGCTCCCGCCACCATCTAGCCTCTCCACTCCACCGGCCTTGATGTGATCATTGAGGCACTTGAGGAGCTGTAGCTACATGCGTTGAAGGCCCATGTCCCTAGGAGCAACTGGCTCCTTGGCTTCGACTATGGGAGGCTAGAGCACCAACTCAATGTCTTCCTAGGACCCCGACCGTCCCGAGAGGAGCTGCGCTACCTCACTTTCTCCTTTGCCAACGCCATGATGCAACTCGCCAGAGGGGAACCGCTCTCCCGGGGTGCCCCGACAGCGTTCCCATTTGGTCTACGCAATGTTGCGGGGACCGTTGGCCACCTTGTGGTGCTCCTCTACTTGGCTAAGTACCAGCAGGTGCTGTACTAGTACCATAGCTATCGGGTGTGAGGTTGGGCCATCAACATTAGGGACTTGGTACTCTGCCTCGTCCATAGCAACAAAAATCATCACAAGCTCTCTCTGTTGTGGGAGGGACCATACATTGTCATAGAAGTGCTCTGACCTGGCACCTACAAGCTCAATACCATCGACGGCAAGGTCTTCGTCAACGCATGTAACATCGAGCAACTATGTCATTTTTACCCTTAGCATATGCATGTACCCATGAAAACTAAGAATGGTGTTTCTGAAATACAAAAATGCTTTCTTTTTCGCTATCTCGTATACAATCCTTAGTGACACCTGACCCCACCAATAGCATGGGGCCAGGCCTCACTCGAGGGCTGATAAGAGCATACCTATTTAGAAACAATCGCTGTGCTCGACCCCTTCTCACGTTAAGATCTAAAATCGAGAGCTGTGGAAACAAACACTGAGTAAAGTTGGTCGGACTGCAAGGAACCTATGCCCAGTGGCTACGGCGTTCTTGCTCACCAGCATGATCAGGGTTCTTTCACCCGTGCCTTAAGCTTTGTAGCCTTAACAATGGAAAAGGGTCAGAATGCAGTAACCATTTTATAACATAAAAATAAAAAAGTACCCAAAAGTTTGTTTGACTGAAACAAAAGAACTAAAACTTGTTCATTTATTACAAGACCACCAGTTCGTTTATCTAACTAACTAATTTTTTGGGGGGATGATCTCATCCTCTATCATGGCAGATAAGTCATGTGCCAGAGGGGCCATCTCCTTCTCAATGTCCTCCAACTCGGCATTGGAGTAGCCGAGCACGAAGCCTTGGCTCATCGTCGCTAGATCGATGTTCTCATAGTGAGAGCGAGCAATCACCAACGACCAATTGACTCCAAAGTGGAACGCACCCCCTCACAATGTCATGCGCCTAATCCATGACCTAGATGATGCGAACTATGAGCGAGCTCGTCTCCTATGCCGGGGCCAGCTTGAGGTCGCTGCAAACCAGCTAGATGGCGACACGCAAGGCATCACATTCTTTGCTCTCTTTTAGGAGGGTGGCCATCACCTCGCTGAGCTCCTTCTCTAGGCTGCGGCTCTTCATCACCTCCACCATGAGCCTTCATCAAGTCCTATATAAGTCACACGACAACCATGTCAAAGGACTCACAACAGGTTCTAGGGAAAAGGACAACAAGGCAAACTAGAGGATTACCGTGCACGTTTGCCTGGAGCTTGCATGCCTCGTCACGCCACTGGGTCACCTTGGCTTCTAGGTTTTGGATCTGCTCCTGGCGCTGATTGACCTTCGTTGAGAGTTTGGCGGTCACCGCTTCCGCCATAACCTTCAGGTCCTTTTCTCCCCGAAGCTCGCCCTCTAGGAGGTAGATTCACTACTAGGCATCGGCATGCTCCTAACAAGCTAGGTCATGCTCCATGCAGAACCCCTATATGGTTTGGAGGAGGTCATCCTGCTCCTTCTATAGCCGCTCGTCCACATGTGTCCTCTCAAGCAGGGCCACGAGCTTCTCCCTAGACTCTTGGGCATCAACGTGAGCCTCCGCTTCCTTGATCCAAAGATCAGCCAACTCCTGGTGGACGGGGTCGAGCTCAGCCACCTCCTGATGGTGGTAGTGAGCTGTGCTTCTTGTTCCTCACATCGCTGCTTCTCTTTGGCATAGCGGTACCAAACATCCTTCTCATGATGAAGGAACAGGGACTTCTCCTAGCTGCGGTCCATGAGAGACTGCAAAGAGGACACGAGTTAAGAGGTGCAAAGGAGAGAGATGAAGGTCAGAGACATGGACTCGCCGACCACATTTCTCTAAATCTCTAACGTATTTCACCAAATAGGTTTCTCCAAATCACCGAACACTTTTCTCCAAATCTCCAAGATATTTCGCCAATCAACGAGCTGCATATGTTTTGTTCTATTCTCTATGGAGAAGACCCAAGTCTCCGATCTCTCCCTACATGTGCTATAGGCTCTAGTGCTCTACATTATGGGTGGTCGGCTTATAGTTCCTTGGTCATGCCTGTTCCTCCTACACGTGCACTGGGCTCCGCGCTCGACGTTATGGACTATGGGCTAGCCAAGGCCAAGAGCTCAGTAAAGAACTAACTGTTCAGGACGCCACTTATACTATGTTTATCTCCAAGTTATTTCGCCAACCGCCGAGCAAGCACATGTTCCGCTCTGCGCTCTATGGAGAAGACCCAGTCTCCGATCTCTCCCTACATGTGCTACGAGCTCCGCGCTTTGTGATTATTGGTGGTCGGCAGTGATTCCTTGGTGACGCCTGTTCCTCCTATACATGCACGGGCTTCGTGCTCGACGTTATGGACTATGGGCTAGCTAAGGCCAAAGAGTTTAGTAACGAACTAACTGCTCGGATGCTACTTATACTATGTATAATTGCGTTAGGGTTATTACTACAATGATTTTTCACCACAAATATGAGCAAGCTGCATACACACATGCATTTTATAACATTTATACAAATACATAAATGTTTTCTGCGCTCTCACATGCTCTAACTACCCTCTCTAGATATTACAGATAATACTCTCTGAGCAGATCACAGAGCTTTGCCATCGCCGTCCGTCTCACCGAATAGGTCTATGTCGTCAGCCAGCTTTTTCGCCGCATCCTCCACCTCATACTCCAGCTGTTGGGTCTCCACCTCACCCATCCTTTCGGTGAATCCGGCCCCTATTGCCTGAAGGTCAACAGATTGATAGTGGGACCAAACCACCGCAAGGGCATGAGTAATGGTGGTAACAACAGCGTCGCGGTTGAAGCTCTTGAAGCTCTCCCACACCACCTTGCACCTCTGGATGATAGTGTCTGAACGCGGTGCCCTGCCATCAGGCTGAGGAGCCACCTCCAAGTCAATGTAGTAGAGCACTGGTTTAACTCTGATGACTATGGCATCGAACTTCTCCCATTGGGTCCCTGGCCTCCAGCATTAGCACATCAAATTGTGCCTTGACCCTCCGATTGTAGTCTGCAAGCATTACAAGGTTCCATCAAGCAAGGAAACTACTTCACAGTAACTCTGACTAGGAAGTACTCACCATTCAGCTCCTCAACCAGTTTGTCTGCTCTCCCTATCTCCTTTGTCTTCTCCTCTCGGAGTTGTTCGACTGGCTTCGCATAGCTAGGTGAGCTCTACATCTTGCTCTACAAGCACAACAGTCATCACCAAAGATATAGCTATTCAGCAATACAAAGCACATTCACCGATATACCATACTTACTTTCTGCTCGGATACGCTTCTGAGCTGCTCGGACTTCTGCTCCAGTTATGTGGAAGCACTCGCTAGCTGCTCAGAGTTTCCACGTAGCTGCTCGGACGTAGCCACCAGCTGCTAGGATAGGATGCCCTTCTAGTACTCCAGGTCCCACGCATTGGACTCAGCAAGGTCTCGCTCATGTTGGGCCCTCTGGATGTTTTTCTCCATAAGGTTCATCGCCACCTTGAGTTTTTCATTTTCCTCGATGAGGGGCTCCATCCTTTTGATCAGCTAGTGGCGCTGCTCAGTAGTCTGAGTTATCCCCTACAAGCGCACAATGGCAATGACAAACTCCGATCTCCAACGTCAAAGACGAGGATTCTAGATGCAGTACTGACCTCGATTTGCTTCATCACTTCGGCAAGGGCGGACTTCAGTCTCCTCATCTCCCTGGTGGTGTACTCCTCGACAACCACCACCTCATCGCTGTGTTTGTGGATATTTTGGATGGCCTAGGGTCAAGACTCTTCACGTTCAATCTCTTCCACCTCGTACTAATCCGCCACGGCTAGAGGCAGCACCGAGGGGTTCTGTGGCCAGACAACGGGTCCGACCACGCTCTGTGATGCCTCGGGGGGTGCCGTCTCCTCCTCGAGTGTGACTGGCTTTGCTGCCCTAGACTTAGGTACGGCATCGGCATCTCCCGCATTCGCCGCTGAAGACCCGGCGGCTTCCGCCATTGCCTCGGGCACCATTGTCGACCCGTCCGCCATCGGCACCAACTGTTCGCCGCCACCAAGTTCACCAGTAGTGACAGTTGACTCCTTCACAGACCACCGAGCACCTGGGGACTCCAGAATGGTGTCTACCGCCACCTTCTCCGCTCTGGGACCAGCCTTTGGTTGCTCGACAATCTGGACAGGCGGGGCCAGATCCTCCGCATGCCTCGCACTGCATTAGATCAGCTTGTCAGTCGCCAAAAAAACTAAGGAACGATGACAATGTAACTCCAAGGCAAGGATACTTACGGTTTGGTCTACCGGTACAATTTCTTGAACCAGCGCTACCTACCCAAACCTCTAGCCATAGCCTTGGGGTCAACGCTCCGTGTCTTTGGGTGGAGGTCCACGGTCTCTGCTGTCGGCCTTTCCTCCGCCCGCCACTTCGAGGCTCCCCTTGCCTACTGCTTGTGGACTTCCTCTACCTATCACTCTAGGGCTCCCCTTGCCTACTGCTCGGGGACTCCCATCGCCTATTGTTGGGGAACTTCCTCCTCTCCCATCGACTATTCCTCTACGCAGTGTGCTGTGTGGAGGTCCCTTCGTGCTTGGTGGAGGAGCAACCTGGAACTTCATCATCATCCGACCACTCGAACACCGTGGTCCTTCACATTTCGAGTGGTCTGGTCAACACCAAGGGAGATGCTGCCTGGCTTGAGGGGAGCGGCACCCGCCATTTTTTTCTTCTTCTAGGCTAGCTCATCTATTGTTGCCCTCTTCCCCTAGATTTTCTCTGACACTAGGGATGGACTCTCTGATGAGATGCTGACGGCTTCCTCCTCAGACTGCGGTGGTGGCCAGGTGTCTACTCCTTTTGGCCAATTACTCCTCAGCATGCCCGAGAAGTACACTGCTCTTTCCTATGAATGGATCTTCGCATGAGTAAATCAGTCAACTGCACGACAATTACAACAGATAAAAAAGCATCAGGAAAACACAACTAAGATATTTACCTAAGGAGGCAGATTTTTGAAGTGAAAGGGTTTCGTCTGCCCTAGCAAGTTGAATGAGGCAAGTGGAGCGAACAGCTCTACGGCCTGCTCCTGCACAACATCCCTCGACATCATCTCTGACCTCTCCCGAGTACTGTCGGTATCCCCCTTGAACTCAATGGTGGGGTAGGCCCTCTCCTTGTAGGGCTAGATACGACGCACTATAAAGCTTGCCGCCACTAATCCACCGTTGGTCTTCACGCCCTTTATTAAGCCAAGGAGCTCCCTCACTTGCTCCATATCAGCGCTGCTTGGCATCTCTGACCAGCTCTTCTAGCTCTCTAGTATATGGTCAGCGTTGCAGTGGACTATAGGGTGGCTCTGCTTCAAGTAGAACCACCTAGTGTTCCACCCCTTCAGCGAATGTGCTTAGTAGAACAGTAAGGTATTCCCCCACCATTCCAACACGCAGCTGAAGATATACTCCATCAACCACCTTGGAACCACCGCCACCTCTCTTCTTCAGCCAGAATAGGTGATGGAAGAGATTGAAGTGTGGAAGGATTCCAAGATATGCCTCATAGAAATAGATGAAGATAGATATGTGTAATATGGTATTTGGGTGGAGGTTGCACAGACTGACCACCCTAGAGCTCCACCAAATCCCTCAGGAATGGATGAAAAGGAAATCCCAAAGTGTGCCAGAAATAATCCTCAAATACCACCACTTCGTCGGCATGAGGCATGGGGAAGGGCTCACCTGAGGGCCTAGCCGCCATCCGATAGTGACATGGTTAGGTAGAACACCCACCTCCACCAATCTATTGAGCTCCGCCTCTCCCAGTTCATGATGGCACCCACTCTTCATCACGTCGGATTTCAGCGCTAGCCTTCTAGGGGCTCGTCTTCTTTAGTTTTGCGGCTCCCTTCTTCGGCGCCATCTCTTAGGTCTAGTTAGGGTTTGGTGGTGGAAGTAGGTGTAGATGTGAATCTAGAAATGCAATGGCTAAGGAGGAAGATGAAATGGCAAAGGGGCAAAGGTATGAGCGCGGGGTGCGGCGGCGTAGTTATAAAGCACTCCCCCACCTTTTCGCATTCGAGGGTTTTTGGGAAACCGTTCCTGTGATTTGCGCTTCTCCTAATTCTCCGCAACTGAAGGTGGGCCGTTACCTGGGCCTTCGCGTAGCCCTGGTCTATATCACTGATTTATCTCTACAATTTGTTACGGCTCACCGAATATTCACCGACATCTCCGCCAACCGTTACAGCTCAGTAATTACTACTATACAGCCATTACTTCGGTGTTTTCTTCGCGATTATGTTTTCTCCAAGTTGACTGCTATTTTTGACCCTGGCACCACGTGACCATGTCACCTACTATTAGGCTCAGGGATTAAGTGGGCACACTTCACCTTGCGGTGAATGTGCTTTTTGGGGCTACGCCTGGGGACTAGCTACCTGCTTGGCTGGTTTTCTATTTTTCTTCTACTTTGGACCCTGGCAGCACATGACTACATCATATACTGTCAGGCTTCGGGGACTAAGTGGGCACACTTCACCTCGCAGTGAATGTGTTTGCTTTATTCTAGGAAGACTCCAGCGCCTCTTGAAGCTAAAGAAGACTATCTCCTTTTCTCATGGTCGGACTCTAAGTGGGCACACTTGGTCCACTGCGAAGAAATTTTTGATTCTAAACTTGAGCTCCTTACACCCTTATGGCAAGCCGTACTTGGGTTATACTGCTCGGCTACGGTTCACATTGCTCGGTGACGGTTCATGCTGCTCAACAACAGCTCACAACTAGCTCGGCAACTCATCACGATGGTTGGACCATGAGTTTAACTACTCGGCTTTGTTCACACCTGCTCAGACAAGCTCAAGATGGCATTGCACAATGGGTACAAGGCACTCGGGGACTAGCTATGGGGGGTACGACCCTGGATACCCATGGCAGACCACATGGGCTATGCCTCTAGGGGTGGCCCTAGCCCATAAGACGAAGCCTTGCGGGGCATGACTCTGCTCGACGCCTCCCGCAAGACACCGGGAAGATATCCTGAAGATACTACGAGATCTGTTAGGATACATATGATCCTAAGATTCCTATAATCTATTATTACTTTCCAATTATCTCTCAGATCTAACTGACTTGTAACCCTACCCCCCGAACTATATAAGGAGGGCAGGGACCCCCTCCAAACTCATGCAATATCATACTGATAGCTAATACAAACCAACAGACCATAGGAGTAGGGTATTACGTTGTACTAATGGCCAGAACATGTCTAACTTGTGTGTCTCTGTTGCCTTCTTGTTCTTGATGACACACTTCTCTGCTAATCAATCTACCTTTGTGGGATACCCCTTGGAGGACTGCCGATGATATTCTGTCGACATTAAGCATAACTTAGTTACTTAGGTTTAAAATAATAAAATATGACTAACTAAAAATGTTTACCGTAGTTCAGCTGAGTCTAGCCTTTTAAGCTTTGCATCCCCTCATGTTATACTTGTTGAGTATGGTGCACTCACACTTGCTTTACATGCAATCAACAAAAATTTCAGATGGTTACCAGAAGGTGGATTCAAGTGATGAGTTACACGAGATGTTCCAAGAGTACTAGGCAAGTGCTCCCCTAGTCAACTGTCCCTATGGAGTATGGAGTCCCTGAAGAGAAGATATAGAATAGTTTCAACTATGCTTTGTAATAGATGTAAGTCTTGATGCAACTACGTTTCGATATATAATAAAGCATTAGTTCTTGATATTCTACATATTTGTCGCTATATGTGTCGTGTGGACATCCTAGGCACACACATAGTTAGCGCTTGGTATTGTTTGGAAAACCGGACGTGATAGGTGTAAGTGCCTGGCTCAGGGTGGTGCACCCCATATCGAGAAATGTAGTTTCCTGAGCATAGCCCTCAGGACATTGGTAACATCGCGATCGGGTGGTGTACCCGATAACCGGAAGCGTAGCTACTAGGACAGTCATAGGATGCCATGCTAGGGTAAGGAATACTGCTGTACTCAAGAAGTTGGTTCCCGACGTATCCTGGCAGTGTAAAATAGTGGTTGTGCATCATTAAGTCCTAGTCGTAAAACAATAATGAGGATGGGGTAGATGCACCTCCATCGCCCATGCGTCACTAAGCCTAGTTGATTTTTAGGGTGACCTATTGTAGGTCGAGTACTAAGGGTGTCACATTTTTCTTCGAGATCCGTCGAGTAATGTGATTCGAATTTTCATGAACCTCATTAGTGGAAGAGTGAGGACATTGTTCCCTGAGCCCTGAGGCCAATATAATAGTGTCCCAGTGCGGGCACCACTGTGGGTGAGTAACGAACACATGAGCAGTTGTCGATAATTGCGTTTATTAGTCTTTGAGCTAGGTAGTAGGTAGAACGAGTGAATGTCCGCTATCACTGAAAGGAAGCGGCAGGGTTAAACCTGACTAGTGGGGTAATGTCATAAAACTCTTTTTCTAGATTCTAGGAGCTCGTACTTTAGTTACAGCCATGGGCCAACCATTTTTCCAGTTCCCCCCAAAGGGGCACACATCCGCTAAAATAAGGTACTTTGAGCTTGTCCGGGTATTGGGAGATTTACATGACATGGAGTGTCAGAGGTTTTAGGATTAGACTAGTTACCCTCCTGAATACTCCCTGACTCTATAAGGATAGGGTCGATAGTGAATGAATAGCTATCACTTAGACCTGCTAAGGGTGTGAGCTGGGCCTAGTACCCGATCTGAGTGTCAGATCAGTCACCTGCACCGGCTCGAGTGAAGGTATATTGAGAACAGATCGCTAGGACCCAAAGGTGAGTTTGTTTACCAGGAAGCCAGAGCATCAGTGTTTGCGGCTTGTTTTCCCATGTGTGAACGTGCGCAGTTGGGATGCCATCCGTGCTTTGGTTCTTGCTTATATAAAGAAGGGAAAGGCATAAATGGGCATAATTTTATCTAAGCACTATTTAGCTTACCTCCCTTTCTTTAGTTCTTTGTCTTCCTCTGCCTCTATCCCCTTAGATCCGATCTGATCGAAAAGTGTGGGGAGCTCGAGGATGGAGGCTTCAAGGTGCACAGAGGGCGAGCAGCTATCCACCCATCCATCCTGCTTTTGTCGAGTAAGTTCATGAACCTGACCCTAAATCGGGTGAACTTGGGGCTTTGTACTTCTTCTCACTGGGTGTTCTTCTAGGCTTCCTATCTTGACAATGCGGACTCCTCCCTAATCGCCGATTGGTGATGCGGCAGTGCAAGCCGTGGAACCATCGGCGTCAGCGATGGTCCGGGGATGAAGTGAGTCATCTCCGAGCATAGTTGGAGGCTATATAAGAAGCGACGGCTAGGTTGGAGCGCGAGGCGGTTACCACCGTGGTGTCCCTAGGCCAAAGCCCATACACAACTTCTTGGTAAGTTCCTGGTGAGATTCCCTGTTCATCCTTCTGAAGATGTCTTCTCTTGATGAGAGGTTGCTTGGACTATGCTTTCCAGTCGCCCGAGAGCAACTAGGCCACTGCTCAAGGCAAGTTGGCGAGGCTCCATGATGCCAACATCATTCTGGCCGAGCAGGTGACTGAGGCAGAGCACAACCGTGATGCTGATGTGGCTGACTCCTCCACCGTGGTGGAGAGGGCGAGTCAATATCGAGACCATCACGCTACCTTGCTGGAGGCGTGTGGTGGTGCTATTGATGTGCTCTCACCGGCAAGGGTGAGCGTAGAGGAGCGCCTTGGCAATGTCCTGAGGTGGTTTGCTAAAGTGGTTCAGCACACAGTTCGTCATGGGGCCATATTGGCATTGGTGGCCGCTACACTCCAGAGCGGTGAGGACCTTTGCAACATGGCAATCGGGTTTCCTCCAATGGAAGAACCTAATGATGTTGGTGCCCTAGTCATGGAGTTTAGGGGCACAAAAGATGCCATTACTAAATCTGAGAGAGTACAGGATGTAGTCTGCTCTGCACCTCATGATGTGTAAATTGCATTGACCTTAGAATAAGGACTTTCTACACTTCATATTTTGTGTTTTCCTGAGTAATGGCCTCATGGCTTCGTGTAGTGTCGGTTGTAGCCCCTAGATCACCATAATAGGTTAGCATAACGTATGGCGGTGATTAATTGGGCACCCTTAAC
Source organism: Miscanthus floridulus (assembly GCF_019320115.1). Taxonomy (NCBI): domain Eukaryota; kingdom Viridiplantae; phylum Streptophyta; class Magnoliopsida; order Poales; family Poaceae; genus Miscanthus; species Miscanthus floridulus. Next base: position 67,572,355 of record NC_089597.1, on the reverse strand, counting down.
ATGATTTGCCTGAATACGGTATACTCTTGGAAACTCTTTAATCGGGTAGTCCTCGAGTGCCTAGGCAGGGCAGCGTGATCTGCTGGGTGTTTGGTTTAAGCCTAGGGACATACTGATTATCTTTTTGATGGAGTCTACTGCATTTATTGTGGGTTGGTGGTACACCACCCATAAATTAGGCCCTAGTATAGGGCTACTTTCTCACGCTTAGAACCATCGTAACAAGTCAATGTTCTAGGCGTTCATGTAGACTTCACCTTCATGTTTGACAGCTTGTGCGTTCCTGACTTTAGAAGTTTGGCCACGATAAACAGTCCTTCCCAAGGAAGTGAAAACTTGTTTTTCCCCTTGGTCGTTTGCACTCAGCACAGGACTAGATCGCCTTGCATGAAGTTTAGTGGCTGAATATGCTTACTATGGTACTTGCACTACTATTGTGATATCTTGTAGAACAGTACAAGTGCCATTCCATGGTGCTCATTGAGCCTATCGAGGGAATCCTATAAGGCTTCCTTTGCTATGTCCTCATCATAGGCGAGACTCTAGGAGAGGCATTGCCGATCTCCTTGTGTAGTACCGCATCTACTGCCGTAGATAAGGAAGAAGGGGGTGAACCCCATCGGTGTTGGTGCTTCTTAGCGTAAGCAGAAAAGTCCACAAGCACATGGATGTACCGTTGTAGCACTTCACCTAGAAGTATTTAGGGTATTGTATTTTCCCAAAGGAATAGAGGTGTAAGTAGTCTCTTGGCTAGTTTACCTAGGAGAACAAGGTGAAGGATAACTTGGGTAGTGAGGTTCTTCTAAGGGTAGAAACCTTAAGCAAAGATAACTTTGCTACTACTGAACTCACTTCGGGCATCGGAGCACACCTGATCTAGTCAGGCGATATCGGCCTACAGCTCTATGTTGTACCCGAACATGTGGGGGATTACAAAGGATGAATAGGGCTATCAACACCTACCGCCTATCTCTCAACCGTGGGATACTTGGCAAAGGAAGGTAACATGTAGCTTAGACACAACGTCTATTCTAACCGTTACTACTCTAGCATTCACTAGAAACTTCCATCTTTATCAGGAGCACTCTACTAGAGCACCCGCCGTGAGGACAGGATGATGAACCCGCAAGTAAGTAGCAACAATGATAACTTTACTTAAGGGATCAAAACCAAAAGATGAACATGAACTTCTTACTCCAAGTAGTAAGATGAACATAGAGGTACAAGTGTAGAGGGGGCCGACAAGTCCTAGCACTTCGTCCACCCAAGGTACAAGGCTCGCCGAGTACAAGAGGTAGAAGGTACCGCTACTCCGCTATTCCTCCAACTCTTTTCTCTCTCACTCCCTACTCTAGTCTAGCTAGAAGCTAATGGAATGGGTGTAGCCCTTCTTCTTCTTCTCCAAAGTGTATGATGATGTTGAATGTAGAGAGGGGGTCTTCTTATATAGGCTTAGAGGAGGTCGGTTTGCTTGTATTTTAGGAAAGCACCACATGCAACTGCCTCCCCTAGCATTGAATGCACCGCCAGAGCAAGGAGGGACCAGGCGGAGCTAGGGGCAGTGCGCCCACACCTAGCCCAGTCGCCACCACCTTGCTCTAGGTGGGTTGCTGGCTGGGCCTGAATGGCTCCCATGCTGGTGTTCTGGCCCAATTCTGAGGTTTGGTTGGGCTTTGCTTCTATTTTTGCTTCAATGCGCCTTCTCGATTGCGCATTTTGGTACATTTTCACATATTGTCCTACAAAACATGTATATACCAAAACTCATGGAAAATGTGAGTTGTACACCCTAATTCTAAGTTTTGGCATTCATATTTGTTTTATTTTGTTTAAATGTTGATGGTAGAAATGTGAGTTAAGCACCGCCTAACAAGCTCCCCCACACTTAGTCCTTTGTTCATCCTCGAGTAAAGTTCTAAGGACTAAGTGGGTTCATCTCCTTGATTTGAAAATCTGCATACAGGTTATTCCGTGCTTCACCTAAACCTATGAACTTCTAGTGTCTACCAAAATATCTTGGGTAATTGAAAAATGGAATAGCATGGATTCAAATCTTCTTACTCCATTCATGCTCAGAAACTTGGGTTTTTGTGTGATTTTGAAAACATAAAGATAGCTTTTGTTCCTTGAATAATTCTCTTGGGTCACTCAAATTTGTAAGTGGTTCCTCACCAAGGCATATTTTGAGATTCTACCTTCTTTTGATCATCCTACTTCTAATAAGCTTATATGGAGCTTTTAGGTTGGGATGAAAATTTGTGAGGCACACTTACCTTGCATATGTTGTAAAGTCAAATCCCTGGACCTCACTGAAGAGAAACGTCATACCCTTAGATCAAAATAGTGCAAGTGTGTGGAATTTTTGGTGGACTTATACTCCTCTATTTGACATGATCTCTTTTTCTAGCTTTTTATTTTGAGACATGGCTATCTTATTTTTCTATGAGCCTTCATGTGCTCATCATTTTTTTAAATACTTTTAGGGACCTTCATTGTGTCCCTAATTTTTTCAATACTTTAGGGACCTTCATGTGTCCCATTTTTTCAATACTTGTTGCATAGCCTTGATCTCTCTTTCTAGAAATAAGCTAGAGAGATCATATTGTAAAACATGGAGTATTTATTTTGGTGGTGATGGAAAACATGTTTTAGCGTATTCCTAGTGTAGGAATAGCTATTTATTTGTGGCGTGTATGTGTGTTTTGATCTTGGGAGCATGAAACATCTCTCGACTAGGGGTCACAAAACTTGACCAAATTCAACATAGACTAAGAGGATTTTATGGAAGGTTTTGTCATGTAAGATCATATATGGCCTTGGTAGGTATTTGATTATCATTCAAGGAACATGTTATTTGAATTTTGTTTTGTAAAAATAAATCCCAAGTACTTTGCAAAAATGAGCAAGTGTCATGTCATCCTACTATATCTCATTTGTCAATTACTTAGATAAATGGGTTCCCTATTGTAACACCCTAGGTGTTAGGCTTGCATAATTTCACTTGCATTGCATGAGCATAATCATCAAGCATTCATATATGAGCTTTTACATATGAAACATACAACTGAAACATGTGAAACATGCCTTGTTATTTTATGTTTCCTTTGTGTATGCTTGTGATCATGAGTGAATAAGTGTAAATGATTGATGTTGATCACTAAATCTCCTTATCTACACTTAGGATGACTAATGGAACCATGTTCATGTAGATCACTTTATCTAATTAAGCTCCTAAGTGATGATATGCTTGTTGTTGACCTGGGAAGTAGTATATGTAACCAATGTATGAAATGCTTGTGTGACCTTAGGAATACCTTAACCATGTTTAGAATGTCACTATGAACAACTTTGGTATTCATGACTAGGGCTAGTTTGGTCTCTAAGTCATAGTTCTAGTGTAAGCCATCATTTGAAAGTAGTATGTTTGACCTAGGTTGAACTATGTCATAGAGCCTTTGCATGGATTTGTGCACTAAAGCAAAGTTGTAGTATTTGAGTAGAGCAACAACTTTTATTTTTGGGTCATAGGCTAGTTCAGGTCCTAACATGCTTGAATTTGGCTCATAGTAATCAACATTTCACTGTTTTCAGCACTTAGGAAATTTTGCTAAGTCATTTGAACTGACAATGTCGACGTAGCCGACTTTGTGATGATCTATCTCCCTAACCATTGAGCATTAGACTTTGATTTCTAAAACAAATTTGTAGCTGGTACATAGCTCTACAAATCTTGTTTTAACATTGTGCACTAATTCGCCACCGTTTAGGATTTAGTAAGGGATTGAAAACTCGCTATCAGGCTCTTCATCGCTCGCTGATTAACACCGCGTCTCGCCGTGTCATGGCTGACCGTGGGCAGAGGCAGGCCACCACTGGCCAGCGTCCGGCCCCCATCACCGTGCACTGGTGCTCGATATCTGAGACCCCGTGCACCTCGGTTCCACTGACTCGCACTCACTCTCTCCCTCTCCACCGCTCTCTCTCGCTCCCGCTGCAGGAGAACCAAGCGCCACCGAGCAACCAAGCAGCTCCGCTGTCGCCTAGCGCTCGGTCCACCAGTGCCATTACCGTCTCCAGCTAGCCAACAGTTCTATCGCATTCCCCTCTACCTCCTCGACGTGGTTGTAGCGCCAGACAAGCTACGGTGAGGGCAAAATCGCTGTTTCCATCCTCGTCAGAGATCTCGGCTTGCATGGCTGCCTCCACGGTGAGCTCGTCCACTGCTCAGCTCTATCGCACGTTCCTTTGGCCTTTGTTGCATTAGGGCTTGGTCATGGTGTAGTCTAGCCAATAGCATGACATTACTATGATTGGTTGCCTCATCGATGCGGAAACACGATGACTAGTGCCATCGTGCTCTCACCGCCGCGCCACCGCGCACGTGGCCAGACCTCGTCGAAGCACCTCGCCTAGCCTAGGTAGTCGTAATAGGGTCACATCAGTCACCATAGAACTCGTGCACTCCTCACCTGTCCTTGCCGTAGCCAGAGACAGCCGGCGTACCGCAGCACAGCGCCACGGTGCCAGCCATCCACGCCTCCACTACCTATGTCCGTAGATGCAGGGTTTGTGTGTAGATCATGATGGTGTGGTTAGTTTTGCCGGAGTGCTCGCCGTCGGCGAGATGGTGCCGGTCAAACCTGCCATGCTCTGCTTTGGCTCACTGACTGGGTGGACCCCGCTGACCCGTGGGTCCCCTCTATCAGCGACTGCTATGTAGGGTTTTTGTTAATTCTTTCATAGATTTTTGTACTAACTTTGAAAAATCATAAATTGAGCTTGTAGATGTCCATATTTGGTGAACCAAATTTTGGTGTGTTCCTTATGAAGTGTAGTATTTTATAAAAATACGAAATGTGCTGATTCTAGTATTTTTATTGGTGAATAAAATATGGCTAGATAAGTGCTTTTTGAATGCTTACAATTTTGTAAAATGTGTAACTTGAGCTAGGAATGTGATAAAATTGTGATTCTAATTTTGCTCGTCTTGTGTTAACATGCTCTAGCTAGGAAAAAATATTAAACTTGCAGTAAACTTGATTGAAATATGTTCTTTCTATTTATCTATTAATAAATGGCCTTTTCTAAGAAAAATTATAGGGATAAAAATATGTAAGCATATTGCTATGCAAACTTTTGTACAGTAGTATGGCACTAATATAAAGCTAGAAAATATATAATCTGTTGTTTGACACATTTCTATAGGGTTAACTATTTTCACTAAAATAGACCTTGTTAGCTTGTCATTTTTTCATAGGATGTTGTACATGTCCAAATGGTATGAAATTTTTACAAGTCGCCTATTCTGAGCACTAGGAAGCTACTGTAATTTTATGAGAATTTATTGTGCACATTTGTTATATGTTTGTTATTTCCCCTAGTAATCTAATTAAATTAATAAAGGCATTTAAATAATTAAATTGTGGTTGACCATGATGTTTTATGTGGTGCTTGTGATGCATATGAACTTTTGATGTCAATAGTAAGGCTCAAAAGCAATTGATTGTATGTAACTAATTAATTATTACCTTATAATTCAAATAAGTGGTTGCTTGTATAGTTTTAGTTGTGTGGATGATTTCATGTTGATAATGGCCTTTCCTGTAAAACTTGTTAATAACAAAGTTGTAGATAACTTACTAATCTACCTTGTGTTAAATTTTCATGGTCATAGGCCTTAGGGTTTAAGAGTTTTGGCGGTTAGAAGTTTGCTGCCCTAATTGTTTGCTCTCAAGACAGATTTGATTGACTGAATTGTATGACCTAGATAACTATTGAATCACATCAAGAGTATTAAAACAAAGTTGTATACAATTTCATAAGATTTCCATAATGTCCACAACCATATGATTTCGATGTATATAACTCTAGTTATGGTTAAAACAAGTAGTTGTTGTTTTGTTGTTCGATAAATGAATTGCAAAAGTGTTTGCTTAAGTAATAGAGAAGAGATATGCACCTACTCCGTAGAATAGGATGCACTTGTTATTACTTTAACACCATGTGGTTGAAAATACTTACGAGGATGCATTCATCACATTTTATCATATTATACATATCGTCATACATGCATTCATGATATTTTATTCCATGATCATGCATATAGGAGCAACCGAGGAGATAACGTTGCTAGGAATTCAATGAAGAAGAGGAAGGGGATCAACAGGAGACTCCACAAGCCATAGCTCTAGGAAAAGAGGAGCAGACTCCCAAAGAGCTTCCTAAGTGCCCAGATCACCACCCCACCTTTTTTCTCAAAGGCAAGCCCTAGAGCATTCTAAGCCTCCTATGTTTTTATAAATATCACATGAGTTCTTTATGTTTGATGCATTAGGTTATAAGAGTTGATTGGAACCACTTGATGCATAGAACTACCTTGCCCAGAAATATACCTTGAACCCTATGTAGGTCCAAGATCAAATGTATGCTTAGCAATGCTTAGACCGGTAGAAGTCGGGTGATTTCCTGTCACCTGCGAGATATAGGTGGATACCAAAGCACTGGTTGGCTATATTTGCTATCGTGAAAATAACCATGTGTTAATAATGAATGGAGACCGGGTGGGATGTTGATAGAGAAGCAACAAGATAAGGAGGTCTTGGGCTGTGGATCTATCCCCGTCTGTGTCGATTAAGGAACCGTACCGTTGTTGGTGCTTTTTGACAAGATTGAATGCATGCCTATCACTTAGCTGCCCGGATAACTCGTTCGACCATGAAACCGAGTAGCTCAACTTAGGCCAGGCCTTGTTCTATAAAAGTGCGCACTCTGGATGGTAGTAAGGATGTGTGGGGAGCCAGACATGAGCCCAAGGGTAGGGTAGTCCTAATCGTCCTAGCGGCTGGTCGTCCCTGATTGTGCGGCGCTGGACGAACCCACGAAATGTGGACCTGAGTTGTACCAAAGGTGACCTAAGACTATATTTGTTTTATTTTGTTTAAATGTTGATGATAGAAATGTGAGTTAAGCACCGCTAACAAGCTCCCCCACACTTAGTCCTTTGTTCATCCTCGAGTAAAGTTCTAAGGACTAAGTGGGTTCATCTCCTTGATTTGAAAATCTGCATACAGGTTATTCCGTGCTTCACCTAAACCTATGAACTTCTAGTGTCTACCAAAATATCTTGGGTAATTGAAAAATGGAATAGCATGGATTCAAATCTTCTTACTCCATATTCATGCTCAGAAACTTGGGTTTTTGTGTGATTTTGAAAACATAAAGATAGCTTTTGTTCCTTGAATAATTCTCTTGGGTCACTCAAATTTGTAAGTGGTTCCTCACCAAGGCATATTTTGAGATTCTACCTTCTTTTGATCATCCTACTTCTAATAAGCTTATATGGAGCTTTTAGGTTGGGATGAAAATTTGTGAGGCACACTTACCTTGCATATGTTGTAAAGTCAAATCCTGGACCTCACTGAAGAGAAACGTCATACCCTTAGATCAAATAGTGCAAGTGTGTGGAATTTTTGGTGGACTTATACTCCTCTATTTGACATGATCTCTTTTTCTAGCTTTTTATTTTGAGACATGGCTATCTTATTTTTCTATGAGCCTTCATGTGCTCATCATTTTTTTAAATACTTTTAGGGCCTTCATTGTGTCCCTAATTTTTTCAATACTTTAGGACCTTCATGTGTCCCATTTTTTCAATACTTGTTGCATAGCCTTGATCTCTCTTTCTAGAAATAAGCTAGAGAGATCATATTGTAAAACATGGAGTATTTATTTTGGTGGTGATGGAAAACATGTTTTAGCGTATTCCTAGTGTAGGAATAGCTATTTATTTGTGGCGTGTATGTGTGTTTTGATCTTGGGAGCATGAAACATCTCTCGACAGGGGTCACAAAACTTGACCAAATTCAACATAGACTAAGAGGATTTTATGGAAGGTTTTGTCATGTAAGATCATATATGGCCTTGGTAGGTATTTGATTATCATTCAAGGAACATGTTATTTGAATTTTGTTTTGTAAAAATAAATCCCAAGTACTTTGCAAAAATGAGCAAGTGTCATGTCATCCTACTATATCTCATTTGTCAATTACTTAGATAAATGGGTTCCCTATTGTAACACCCTAGGTGTTAGGCTTGCATAATTTCACTTGCATTGCATGAGCATAATCATCAAGCATTCATATATGAGCTTTTACATATGAAACATACAACTGAAACATGTGAAACATGCCTTGTTATTTTATGTTTCCTTTGTGTATGCTTGTGATCATGAGTGAATAAATGTAAATGATTGATGTTGGTCACTAAATCTCCTTATCTACACTTAGGATGACTAATGGAACCATGTTCATGTAGATCACTTTATCTAATTAAGCTCCTAAGTGATGATATGCTTGTTGTTGACCTGGGAAGTAGTATATGTAACCAATATATGAAATGCTTGTGTGACCTTAGGAATACCTTAACCATGTTTAGAATGTCACTATTAACAACTTTGGTATTCATGACTAGGGCTAGTTTGGTCTCTAAGTCATAGTTCTAGTGTAAGCCATCATTTGAAAGTAGTATGTTTGACCTAGGTTGAACTATGTCATAGAGCCTTTGCATGGATTTGTGCACTAAAGCAAAGTTGTAGTATTTGAGTAGAGGAACAACTTTTATTTTTGGGTCATAGGCTAGTTCAGGTCTTAACATGCTTGAATTTGGCTCACAGTAATCAACATTTCACTGTTTTCAGCACTTAGGTCATAGCCGACTTTGTGATGATCTATCTCCCTAACCATTGAGCATTAGACTTTGATTTCTAAAACAAATTTGTAGCTGGTACATAGCTCTACAAATCTTGTTTTAACATTATGCACTAATTCGCCACCGTTTAGGATTTAGTAAGGGATTGAGGCAGGCTCTTCATCGCTCGCTGATTAACACCGCGTCTCGCCGTGTCATGGTCGACCGTGGGCAGAGGCAGGCCACCACTGGCCAGTGTCCGGCCCCCATCACCATGCACTGGTGCTCGATATCTGAGACCCCGTGCGCCTCGGTTCCACTGACTCGCACTCACTCTCTCCTCCCACCGCTCTCTCTCCTCTCTCGCTCCCGCCGCAGAGAACCAAGCGCCGCCGAGCAACCAAGCAGCTCCGCTGTCGCCTAGCGCTCGGTCCACCATGCCATTACCATCTCCAGCTAGCCAACAGTTCTATCGCATTCCCCTCTACCTCCTCGACGTGGTTGTAGCACCAGACAAGCTACGGTGAGGGCAAAATCGCCGTTTCCATCCTCGTCAGAGATCTCGGCTTGCATGGCTGCCTCCACGGCGAGCTCGTCGCTGCTCAGCTCTATCGCACGTTCCTTTGGCTTTGTTGCATTAGGGCTTGGTCATGGTGTAGTCTAGCCAATAGCATGACATTACTATGATTGGTTGCCTCATCGATGCAAAACGATGACCAGTGCCATCGCGCTCTCACCACCGCGCCACCGCGCACGTGGGCAGACCTCGTCGAAGCACCTCGCCTAGCCTAGGTAGTCGTAATAGGGTCACATCATCACCATAGAACTCGTGCACTCCTCACCTGTCCTTGCCGTAGCCAGAGACAGCCGGCGTACCGCAGCACAGCGCCACGGTGCCGCCATCCACGCCTCCACTACCTATGTCCGTAGATGCAGGTTTGTGTGTAGATCATGATGGTGTGGTTAGTTTTGCCGGAGTGCTCGCCGTCGGCGAGATGGTGCCGGTCAAACCGCCATGCTCTGCTTTGGCTCACTGACGGGTGGACCCCGCTGACCCGTGGGTCCCCTCTATCAGCGACTGCTATGTAGGGTTTTTGTTAATTCTTTCATAGATTTTTGTACTAACTTTGAAAAATCATAAATTGACTTGTAGATGTCCATATTTGGTGAACCAAATTTTGGTGTGTTCCTTATGAAGTGTAGTATTTTATAAAAATACGAAATGTGCTGATTCTAGTATTTTTATTGAATAAAATATGGCTAGATAAGTGCTTTTTGAATGCTTACAATTTTGTAAAATGTGTAACTTGAGCTAGGAATGTGATAAAATTGTGATTCTAATTTTGCTCGTCTTGTGTTAACATGCTCTAGCTAGGAAAAAATATTAAACTTGCAGTAAACTTGATTGAAATATGTTCTTTCTATTTATCTATTAATAAATGGCCTTTTCTAAGAAAAATTATAGGGATAAAAATATGTAACATATTGCTATGCAAACTTTTGTACAGTAGTATGGCACTAATATAAAGCTAGAAAATATATAATCTGTTGTTTGACACATTTCTATAGGGTTAACTATTTTCACTAAAATAGACCTTGTTAGCTTGTCATTTTTTCATAGGATGTTGTACATGTCCAAATGGTATGAAATTTTTACAGTCGCCTATTCTGAGCACTAGGAAGCTACTGTAATTTTATGAGAATTTATTCTGCACATTTGTTATATGTTTGTTATTTCCCCTAGTAATCTAATTAAATTAATAAAGGCATTTAAATAATTAAATTGTGGTTGACCATGATGTTTTTGTGGTGCTTGTGATGCATATGAACTTTTGATGTCAATAGTAAGGCTCAAAAGCAATTGATTGTATGTAACTAATTAATTATTACCTTATAATTCAAATAAGTGGTTGCTTGTATAGTTTTAGTTGTGTGGATGATTTTATGTTGATAATGGCCTTTCCTGTAAAACTTGTTAATAACAAAGTTGTAGATAACTTACTAATCTACCTTGTGTTAAATTTTCATGGTCATAGGCCTTAGGGTTTAAGAGTTTTGGTGGTTAGAAGTTTGCTGCCCTAATTGTTTGCTCTCAAGACAGATTTGATTGACTGAATTGTTTGACCTAGATAACTATTGAATCACATCAAGAGTATTAAAACAAAGTTGTATACAATTTCATAAGATTTCCATAATGTCCACAACCATATGATTTCGATGTATATAACTCTAGTTATGGTTAAAACAAGTAGTTGTTGTTTTGTTGTTCGATAAATGAATTGCAAAAGTGTTTGCTTAAGTAATAGAGAGAGATATGCACCTACTCCGTAGAATAGGATGCACTTGTTATTACTTTAACACCATGTGGTTGAAAATACTTACGAGGATGCATTCATCACATTTTATCATATTATACATATCGTCATACATGCATTCATGATATTTTATTCCATGATCATGCATATAGGAGCAACCGAGGAGATAACGTTGCTGGAATTCAATGAAGAAGAGGAAGGGGATCAACAGGAGACTCCACAAGCCATAGCTCTAGGAAAAGAGGAGCAGACTCCCAAAGAGCTTCCTAAGTGCCCAGATCACCACCCCCCTTTTTTCTCAAAGGCAAGCCCTAGAGCATTCTAAGCCTCCTATGTTTTTATAAATATCACATGAGTTCTTTATGTTTGATGCATTAGGTTATAAGAGTTGATTGGAACCACTTGATGCATAGAACTACCTTGCCCAGAAATATACCTTGAACCCTATGTAGGTCCAAGATCAAATGTATGCTTAGCAATGCTTAGACCGGTAGAAGTCGGGTGATTTCCTGTCACCTGCGAGATATAGGTGGATACCAAAGCACGGTTGGCTATATTTGCTATCGTGAAAATAACCATGTGTTAATAATGAATGGAGACCGGGTGGGATGTTGATAGAGAAGCAACAAGATAAGGAGGTCTTGGGTGTGGATCTATCCCCGTCTGTGTCGATTAAGAACCGTACCGTTGTTGGTGCTTTTTGACAAGATTGAATGCATGCCTATCACTTAGCTGCCCGGATAACTCGTTTCGACCATGAAACCGAGTAGCTCAACTTAGGCCAGGCCTTGTTCTATAAAAGTGCGCACTCTGGATGGTAGTAAGGATGTGTGGGGAGCCAGACATGAGCCCAAGGGTAGGGTAGTCCTAATCGTCCTAGCGGCTGGTCGTCCCTGATTGTGCGGCGCTGGACGAACCCACGAAATGTGGACCTGAGTTGTACCAAAGGTGACCTAAGACTATATCATTTTTTTTCTATTCTCTCTTTTTTTCATCTTCTCCCTTTTTTTATTTTATTAGCAAGGTAGAGCTGACATCATCATCATCATTTTTTTAGCAGAGATGGCCCTTGGTATGTATGGAACTTATGGTGAGACTCTCTCCCACACACTTGGACTTTTGTGTAAAAGTCAAGTGTGCAATATCGGTATCTCCTTTTTTTGAGCGCGTTCCATTACCAAAGGTCATCAAGGTATACAGTCGATGCAGCTCTCATGTTTTCAGGCTTCATATGTCCCTGTTCTTCTTGATCTTAACCTAAAAGGGTTAACACACAAGAATACCCGATGGTGTATACTAACTTGACAACATATTCTTGCTTTTATTAAAAGGAATGTTTTTTATATGATATTCTTTTTTTTAAATCATGATAATCCGAGGTATCTCCCGACAGTGCTTTGTTTATGGTCACAAGCTGGACCTTGGGAACTTCATCTTGCAGCTATCGATGGTGGTATAGTTCCTAGCTTTACCACCAAGCATAAAGCATTATCGCTCAAGCTGCAAGGTTGGTGCCACATTGCAACTACGGGATCTGCAGTACTTGTGATAAACGAAGACATCTACAACCATCCTCTTAAAAAGTTTGCAATTGAGGAGTGATGGGTAGTTGTCTTCCCCATTGAAGCAAGTGGTACTAAGCACAATGAACCCTAGAGACTCCAAAAATGAGTGTGAAACATGAGTGGTCTTGAAAGAGAAACTTTCATGCTCAATGGTGGAATCTTTCTCAGTCTCCATAGTTGGTGCTTTGGGCATGTCCATGGCACAAAACCTTTCGTGTAGGATCAATGTTGAATCTCGATCACTATCAAGAACAACGTTTGGATGGCTAGAGTGACATGACTTGGGTTTGAGCGAGGGTGATGGAATACGTTCTATTTCACAAGCAAGCTTAGGTGAAACGAACGGCGATACAAACTTTACCTCCTCGAACGGGTTATGGGTAAGATGCTGCTTCGCCATTGGACTTACTGGGCAAGAGGTATGAGTGGCAAAAGCAAGTTTCCCATATTTTTATCAAGGCCCCCATGGGAAGGTTTTTCTTGAATAAGATTTTCAAGAGGGTGGCCTATGAGAATATCAAACTCAAGGATGGCATAGATATGGAAGTCCCAGCAAACCTCGGTTTTGTTATTTTTTATTGGCACGGCCCTAGCAATCCCACAACACTCGAAGAATAGTCCAAAAGGACTTTTGAAGAGTTTATTGGTCAGGACTAGCGGCATGTTACCCAAAAGGTTTTTCACTAGAAATTCTGACATGATTCTAGTCCCGACTATGGGGTTATGCAAGGCTTCTATGTTTGTTCCCCTTAACGTACACGGCATGGTCATGGAAGAAGAAAGAATCTGAATTGCTTCAGAAGAATGTTTCACTTCCATTAACCATTCTTTTGACGGATCCATTTTAGGGGAAACTTCCCTTATGTTCTTTTCATGCCATGATAACTTCAAGGTATTGCCACAATCCTAAAATTTGATAGGGAACTCCAATGGATGAAGCATTATTTCCTTCAGGTGTTCGTGGTTTGGGTGTGGGCCCAAAAGTCAAACCTAGAGATGGTATGAGTTTGGATTCGACTAATGAGGACTCCTCAACACTCGACATGACTTTTGCCTGGAGGGGTTTGGTTGTTATGATGGAAGAAGTGTGTTTGGCTATGAAGTGCTCAAGAAATTCTACTTGTTCCGTCATAGTTTTGTGTGTGAACCTGTCCTCCGACAGTCACGTTTAGGCATATGTCAGCATCTATATCAAGACCCATACAAAAGAGATGCAAAATCATGCCATTGGATTATGACAAGTCTGGGCTGGCATATATTAACGTTGAAAATTAGGCCCAGGCTGCACCTATAGACTCCTCGCGCTGCTCAAAGTTGAGGATTGCCCTTGGTAGAGAATCGATACGGGACATGGGGAAAAATACAAGACAAAACTTGTCTTTAAGTTCATCCCAGTCCCCATTCGTACTTTCTACAGCATGTGTGTAGCATTGCTTCGCCTTCCCCATGAGGGAGAAGGGAAACAATTTCCACTTTAGTGTTTCCTGTGTCATGCCTGAAATGCTCAAACACGAACACATATCCTCGAATTCTAGCAGGTGTTGGCAAGGGTTCTCATCATCATGCCCTGAGAAGGGTAGTGCTCGAACCATGGCTATTAAGCCAGGGTGGAGTTCATAGCCAGATGAATGGTTTGGTTTTAGAGAAAGTGGTGGCTCATGGAACTCCCCCTTTGAAGCGAAACGGTTTGGAGTTGGAGTTTGCTTCATGGTGAAAACGGTTAAAGATATATTTTTGTTTTTATAAAAAGAAAAGATACAAATATGAGGAGGAACTAGGTTCGAAGAAAATAGCAACCAGTTCCCCGGCAACAGTGCCTAGAAAGCTTGTTGGTATTTCTTAACATCTACATAAGTTAATCCGCAAGTGTATGGAATTACCATTGTAGCTTTCACCCAGGAAGTATTCAGGATATCATATTTTCCACAGGGAACTGGGGGTATTTCTTCTAGCTAACTCATCCAAGGACAACACAAGGATAGCAGATGAGGGTTGAGATGGATTCCTATGGCTTTAGGGTCTAAGGATAGATAAACTCTACTTCTACTTGCTTACTTCAGACACCGGATCACACTTGGTTTGCCAGGTGAGGCTAGACTGTAGCTCTACGCCATACCCAAACGTGGGGGATTACAAGGGATAGACATGGCTATCACCACCTGCCGCCTACCCCTCAATCGGAGAGTACGAGGCAAACGAAGGTAGCCTCTAGCCTAGACACCATGTCTATGCTATCGACTACTACTATAGTGTCGATCAGGGTTATTCCATCTTTATCAGGAGCCCTCTACTAGAGTATCCACCATAGGGATGGACAACGAACCCATAAACAAGTAAGAGTATAGCTTAACTATGCAAAAGACTTTTATAACCAAAAGAATCTCAAACACTTACTAAGATACATGTTGAGGTGCAAAGCTTGTGTTCGTCAAGGTACAAGATGGGGAGACACCGACAAGCCCAGCTCTTCCCCGAACTCTTCCCTCACATCTCTCCCTTCTACTTTTCTATAGCTAGCAAGGGCCTAAGCCCATTGGAGTGTTTAATGAGGAGGGGAGAGGTCTCCTTTTATAGGTGGAGAGGAGGGGGTCATTTGGAAAAGGCCTCATCCCCTCATGGAAAGTGTAAACTGACATCAAGATATATTGAACCTGGCCGGACACCTATGAAACTATCATTGCAATGTCGGTGGAAAGCTACCTACCAAAAATGGGGCCGAAAGGGGCTAGGTTGGGGTGCTGCCACACCAGTGGTGGGGCTACACTGCCACTGAGCCTAAACGCGCCCATGTTTGATGAACGTGCTCCTTTGGGCTTCCTAACTTTGGCCATGACAGGGTTTTGCGAAGATAAGGTGATTTCATTTAAGTTTTGGCCTTATTCTCCTCTTTGTTTGGGCCCTGAGTTGTCTAGTAATGGGCCTCGCTGTAACACCCCTAGGTGTTTGTTACCAGGTTGAGCTCAACCATGACATGTTAAGTGGTGACAGATCAAATCTACAAAAATGAGCCACCACTTAAACTTGGACCATGCACCATTGCTTACATGTTGCCCTTCCAAAAAGTATGCTTGAGTAATGTTGCATGTGCTTCTTTCATGTTCCTCATATCAATTTCCACCCACATGGATGATTGGAAAAGTTTCAGTGAAGTTTGGAATCAAGAAGTCACATGAAATGACAAGTTATGTTCTCGCCTGAATTGCTTTATTAGGTGAATGAGAACATGTGATGACAAACAAACATTGCAACCTTGATCAAACAACTCTACTTACACTCATGAACAAAAGTTATGAAGGGTTCATGTCGAGCAAGTGGCCAGAAAATGCTCAAATAGATCAAAAAAATGTAATTTAAGCTTTATCGTGACGCTACTTTGACTTGGTTTGAACTGTGCCTTGCAGTGCTTGCATAGAGTTGCACCTTAAATAAAAGTTGAAGTTTGAGTGGAGTAGAACAAACTTTGTTTTTGGACCAAGAGCTAGATCAACTTGGAACTAAGTCAAACCGAGGCTTCAAACTTGGAATCTACTGCTGTTTTCAGAGTCGAAAAATATTGTAAGTCTGAGTTAACTGAAACCTGAATTTTCAGTTTCGTGTACTCCACTTTAGGTACTTCTATCTCTCTAACTAGGCCTAATTAGACTTTGAAGCTTTAATAAAAGTTGGAGCTGGTATGTAGATCTACAACTTTTGTTAATAGAGTTTTTGCTAACTCATCATGGTTTAGGAGTTACAAAGGCACGAAGTATGAGTTTCAGTGGTATGTTTGAGGTAGAATTAGAAATTTGAAATTGATGAATAGTGCTGACACCATGCACAGAGCTGCAGGCCACGTGCTCGCCTCGCTGCTTGCATGGCCGCCAGCTCGCCTCCTTGCCTGCTCTAGTAAAGGACTGGCACACTCTTCTCAACTCTCTGTCTCTCATTTCCCCTTCCCTCTCCTGCTCTCTCCAAGCCGACACCAAGCCGCTGCCGCTGCCATGAATGATGCTACTGCTTGAGCTCCATCACCACCGGCCACTCTCTCACAGTCATCCAGATAAGGTCGGTGCTGGCTCCGTCGTTGCCTCCTCCCTTGTCCTGCGCCGCTTTGCCAACCGCGCCGCTGCCCTCGCCATGCCGCTGCTGTACGTGCTGTCCTACAGCCATGGCCGCCTGTGGGAGCTTCATGGCCATGCCACCGGTGGCCAGCTCAGGCCGACATAGAGCTAGCCATGGGTGCGGCCTGCCCTGGCGCCCTTCCTCTGCGATCGCCGGCCACCCTGGCTGCTTGAACCGATCGGTTCCGACGACCTTCCCCGTTGGAATCACGTCAAGGACCGCGCGCAATAATTCGACATAAGGGAAGGGTCTAACTGTGAACCATAGACTCATGTGAATAGTGCACATAAGGTTTGGTTCGCTAGGATCTGTATTAGTAAGAAGTATAGGGTCCCCGATGCAAGATCTACACCCTTTTCTCTAGTTTTTACAGATTTGAATGATTAACTTTGAAAACTCATAGTAATTAGTAGAAAAATCGTAAAATAGTAAATGAGGACTTTTTGGAATCCTTGTGAAATTGTCTATGCAGTAGATCTATAATATTACATGTTTTAGTTTAAATATTTTGCTGTAAAAATAGATTTAGGCAGTTAGGTTCTTAATACTAGTCATGTCTTGTCTTTTTCATAACTGCAGTTATTTTACTCAAATAAATGTGACATTTTTATGGAGTGTTACTGATGTGATTAGTGATGTCTGGTAAAAATTTGAGGAGTTAGTCTTGATGGTTTAAGAGTTATAAAAATAACAAATTACCTGTATTGCTTTGATCCTATGCTGAATAGTCCTGCATGTTTGAATTAATTGGCTTAGTTAAGTTATGAATCATGACTTTATGATAATACATGAGTTGGAGTACTTTTATTAAGCTTTTCAAAAAGATAAATATCATGATTTTTCGTTAAGTAGATCTTGAGTTATACTTGCTTAAATCTCTGTGACTGTTTCTTCCCAAACCCATACAGGGTTTCCTTTTTGGTATTGTGGGGCCTTCTTAATAGTATAATTAGCTTTAGGTGTTTATAACAAAGTTGTTTATAATTTTCTAAGCTTTCTAAAAAGACCATAACCACATTTATTGGACATGTATAACTTCAGTTATATCTGTTTAAATTGGCATGTCAGTTTCTGTCCATGTTTTAGACAGAGATGCATTATTTGGTTTAATTGACCTTGTTATCTGTACAATTATCTTAAGATGATAATAACAAAGTTGTAGGTAACTTCATAATATATCTTGTATTAAATTTTCATGACCATAGGCCTAATAATTTAGGATCTATAGATGTTGTAAGTTCATTGTCAGATTTTGCATGCTCTCTGTACAGATCTGAATGATTGTGTTGTTTGACTTAGCTACGCTTTGAATCATGTCTTGGACATAATAGAAGAAGTTTAGTGCTTTTCATGAGCTTTCTAGATTGTTAAATATCACTCCTTTTGGTGGTCTAAATCTCCAGTTATAAGCTTGAAGTTGCATGGCAGAATCTGTCCAAGTCTGGACAGAGGTGCCCAATTATGCTTGGTTGACCTTGTTAATTGTGGAATCACCTTGTGATGATAATAAACATGTTTTAGATAATTTTATAAGCTTTCGATAAAGTTAAGTTTCATTCTTGTTTGATGTCTGTAACTCCAGTTATGCTGTTTTGAAACTACTACTGCTTTTCTGTCCTAGTTTTGTGCAGGTCTGAAACATTAGCATGTTTGACCTTGTTAGCATTGGAATAAGATTTTTGTGATAAGAACAAAGTTGTATATAATTCATGTATCTAGCTGCTGTTAAAATTTGGTGGTATTTGGCCTTGTGGTTTGTGAGTTATGCCTGTTTAAAGTTGGGTTTCATAAATGGCTGCTCTCTGTCAATTGTGGACCAGTTTCTGTAAATGGGTATATTTGACTTAGTTAACTTGAGAATCATGCTAAGATGATTTAATATGAATTGTAGAAAATTCCATAATCTTTCTAGAATGTCTTGTTTCATGGCTATTGGATTTGTATAACTCAAGTTATGATCCGATCATGAAGCTATTGTTTCCAGTCCAGAAATTGACATATGCTAGTTGTGGTTGTTTACTCCATGTGTTGCTAAGTGTGGCTTATGCCCTTGTTGATGGTCAAGTTATGATACTTGTGACCTTGTTAAACTTGTGTCTTGCTTGATGTGCTTGCTCTCTATAGTTAGTTGTGGGATGTTAGTTAAATAGCTATTGGTGTCTATGTCTTGCATAATCTTGTGTTTGTCTTGAATGCTTATGTGATGCATCTTGTGTTACCATTCATCACATTCATACACATGCATCTTGCATCTCATTTAGGTACACTAGATGAACCATGTGGAGGATGTGATGTGGATCCAAACTCGAAGATTGGGTTTGGTAGATCTATCCCGAAGATGGAAGGACTAAGCAAGTGCTAGGACTGGAGATGTCACTAAGACAGTGCAAGCTAACTAAACTGACTTGTGTCGGATCCCAGGTAAGCCCCAGAGCATATTAAGCCTCCCATATTTTTACAAATATCTTGAGTATCTTTTATTCGTTGATGATGCATTAAGTATAGGAATTGGTTGGAACCAATTGTTGCATTCTATATCCATCCTTGTATAGATAGCGCACTAGAATCCTATTTAAGTTCAGGAACAGGTTAAATGCTTGGCCATGCTTAGTGCGGTAGAAGTCAGGTGATTTCCTGTCACCTGCGAGATTTAGGATGAGGTGGATCACGGTTGGCTATATTTGCTATCGTGGAAAAGAACCATGTTAATAATGAATTAAGACCTGGCGGAGTCTTGTGTAGGTTTGGACATAGTGACTCCGTTTGTGTCGTTTAAGGACCGATACGCTGTACGTCCTTATGTCATGTTGAACGTAGCCTAACACTTAGCTGGCCGGATAAGTCATTCCGACCGCGAAGCCTAGTAGCTCGACTTAGGCCAGGGACGTGAGCAGTGGCGTGCATTCTAGAGGTAGTAAGGATGTGCGTAGAGCCATTAGCATAAGTCCAAGGCGGGTTAGAGTCCCGAACAACCTTGGCAGAGTGGTTCTCTGAGAATGTCAATCTGTTTGGACTCACGACTCCTGAATCATACCAAAGGTGACTCGTTTGCGACCCTGACGGGGAAGTAGGGTTTGTGTTTAGGAATACCCCTCCAGCTGGATAGGAATCGATTCGAATCGCCGTCTCTCCCGGATAGTGAGAACTTGACTGAGCAGCGGCAACGTAGATTCACTAAATTTAAAGATATGATTAAATGATGATGATGATGATGATGATAATGAGCCATGAAATACCTGATATGGTTATTATTGTTTGCAACTTAATTAAGTGATTGATTAGTACAGGTGCTAATATAGATGGTAGGTAATGGCTAAAAGTCACTGCTAGTATAGGTGAATAATGCTAATGGTTACTCAAGCTTGTATGCACAAAGGTTGTCCAGCTAGATCCACTGATAAAGCCTTGCATAATCTTTGGTGTCACTTTATTTCTGGTTTATGACGGGTAAGTCTAGCTGAGTACATTTGAGTACTCAGGGTTTACCCCACCATGTTGTAGGTGAAGTTCTCGGACTGTTGAAGATGGTGGCTAACCTCCGGTGGGCTCAGTGATTCTATATTTACTTCTCATCTATATGCTTTTGTCTGAGGATGTCACTTATGCTGGCAATATATTCGGAACTTATATTAATGTAATTATTTGAAAGCTATGTTGTTTTCACTAAGCGGTTTTGAAACCCAAACTTGTAATATTAATTGTGAACCCATTTGTAATATTATTTTTGCCGCAACTCTGCGTATGTGATGTGTATTTGCTTAATCATGCGATCTTGGTTGTGATGTTGATTTACCGAGGTCTTTTGGGACACTCGGCGGACTACCGGGTTTATATGAGTGAAAGTATGTGTGTGTCAACGTGTTAGTGGGACAGCCATACTTGATCTTGTATAAATTGGGTGGTTCTGTCACACTTGCTCCTTTGGGCTTGTGTAGAATGGTATTTGTGCTTTGTTCTTTTGCACATTTTTAGCCCTTTTATGTGTATTTCCACAAATACCCTCCTACAAATGAATAAACACCAAAACTCATGGAATTCGTTAGTTATAAACCCTATCACTAAGTTTGGTGTTTATTTCAGTGGATTTTATGTGAGTGTTGGTGATTAAAAGTGTGAGTTAAGGACCACCAACAAACTCCCCCACAATTAGCCATTTGCTCATCCTCGAGCAAAGTTAGAGATAAAAGTAATCATGAGCATAACATCCCAAGATATACAGCTATACATGAAAGTTATTCCAACACTTTCTTTACACAAGTGGGATATGTGGCGTTCGCTAACATGTTTCCTTGGTTTGTTGAAAAGTGGAACAGCTCTCAAAACAAAGTCATCTTCCCTATCTATCATCTTAGCAACTTGGAGTTTTTTGAAAGTTTTCTCAAACAAAAGCATAGTTCACTTTATACTCCTCAAAAGGCACTCTCAAATCACTCAATGGTGTATACTTCCTCACCAAGCTTGTGTTCATCGAGGTAGAAGCCGAGGAGACACCGACAAGCCTGGATCTTCCCTTGAACTCTTCCCTCACATCTCTCCCTTCTACTTTTCTATAGCTAGCAAGGGCCTAAGCCCATTGGAGTGGTGTTGCTCTTCTACTTCTTTAGTGCTCTTTGTCTTATGTGTGTTTAATGAGGAGGGGAGTTGTCTCCTTTTATAGGTGGAAAGGCCTGATCCCCTCATGGAAAGTATAAACTGACCTCAAGATACATTGAACCTAGTCGGGCACCTATCAAACCATCATTGCAACAGTCGGTGGGAAGCTACCTACCAAAAATGGGGTTGAAAGGGGCCGGTTGGGGTGCAGCCACACCCATGGTGGGGCCGCACTGCCATTGAGGCCAAACATGCCCATTTTTGGTGAACGTGCTCCTTTGGGTTTCCTGACTTGGGCCATGATGGTGTTCTATGAAGATACAGTGATGTCATTTGGGTTTTGGCCTTATTCTCCTCTTTGTCTGGGCCCTAATTTGTCTAGTAATGGGCCTCGCTCCTTTGGGATTATGTAGAATGGTATTTGTGCTTTGTTCTTTTGCACATTTTTAGCCCTTTTATGTGTATTTCCATAAATACCCTCCTGCAAATGAAGAAACACCAAAACTCGTGGAATTCGTTAGTTATAAACCCTATCACTAAGTTTGGTGTTTATTTTAGTGGATTTGATGTGAGTGTTGGCGGTTAAAAGTGTGAGTTAAGGACCGCGAATAGGAGGGCAGGTAGAGCAGCTCCTCAAGGACTACGCCACCGTCAGGGGCTACATCTGTGGCACCCTTGACCATCAGGACAAGGCCTAGAAGATAGCCCCAAAGGCCAATGAACCAACAGATGCTACCCCAAAGGATGACGCCGAGTTCCCCGAGGCCAATCACTACCTCATGATCTTCAGGGGCTCCCAGGCATATGAATCCTGCTGGTAGCATCGCATCACCAAGCAGAAGGTGAATGCTGATCACACCCTCACCACTCCAACATGGCTCTAATGGTCCTAGACGGCCATCACCTTCAACTAGGGGGATCACCCTAATCGCATTCCTCACCTAGGGCGCTACCCGCTCATGGTCAGCCTGATCATAGGCACCATGTGCCTCTCCAAGATTCTGATGGATGGGGGCAGCAGCCTCAACATACTCTATGCCAGCATCCTAGATAGGATGGGCATCCCGTAGAGAAGCCTGCACCCTAGCAAGGCACCATCTATGGGATCATCCTAGGAAAGGAAGTCATGCCCCTTGGGCACATCTGGCTCAGCACCACCTTTGGCCAGCCGGACAACTTCTGTAAGAAGCCACTCACCTTTGAGGTGGTCAACTTCCTTGGTGTCTACCACACCCTCTTGGACCGGCCATGGCTATCCCCAACTACACCTATCTGATGCTAAAGATACCCGGCCCCAAGGGGGTCAACACCATCGAGTGCAGCTTCGAGCAAGCCTACTACTGCGAGCATGATTGCATCACCCAAGCGGCTGCACTGATTGCCCCCTATGCTCCTGATGGCCCCGACCGTGATGTAGGAAGGGCGCTGGTGAAGGAAGCGACCAAGGTAGCAGCGGTGCTCGACCAACTGAGCATTGGTGAGGCAACCAAGGACCCTGGCGACAGTGATGGCTTAGCTAGCCCCTCCATCTAGGTGCTCGGCCACCTAGAAGGTGAGTTTCGACATTTCCCCATGAGGGAAGGCCACTGTCGAGCCGTCCGCCTAGAAGTGCCACCTCCCAAGCCATTACTTGCTAGCTAACCTCCATCACTAGCCTACTTCTCCAACAACAAAAACCAAGATAAGTCCTGTCCTTCCAACCTTCTTGCTTCGCTTGTCTTTGCTATTGTGTCCTTTATCCCAAGCAACTCCCACAGTGGCTCGGTTGCACCAAAGGATCGACTAAATTAACCACCTGTTGCCCTCTATGAAGGAGAACTGCACCAAAAGACCCCCCGAGCGAGGCAAGGACAGGACAGATGGAATGGGAGGACCGACCAAGAGATGGACAACAACACCAATGGAACGGCCCTGATCACCGTGTTACTAGCTATGTCCTCTTTCCCTTCTCCTGTGTCCATTTTGTTTGTTTGTAGCTATCGCCCTATTTCCCTATCCTTCATCGAATCGCATCTCCGAGCCACACGATGGTATGGGGACCTGTCGACGGAATATCGTTGGCAGTCCACCGAGGGGCACCCCACGATGGTATATTGATCGGTAGAGGAGCGTGTAATGGAGAACAAGAAGGCAATAGAGACACACGAGTTATATAAGTTCAGGCCGTCGGTACAACGTAATACCTTACTCATGTGGTCTATTGATTTGCATTAGCTATCGTATGATTTGCCGTGAATTCGTAGGGGGTCCCTGCCCGCCTTATATGGTCCGAGGGGTAAGGTTACAAGTCGGTTAGATCTGAGAGATAACCAGAAAGTAATAACAAATTACAAGAAACATGGGATCGCATATATCCTATCAGATCTCGTAACATCTTTAGGATATCCTCTCCGTGCCTTGCGGGGGTCGCCGAACAGAATTGTGCCCCGCAAGGCTATTTCTTGTGGGCTGGACCGCCCCTAGAGGCATAGCCCATGTGACCTACCATGGGTATCTAGGGTCGTTCCCCCCACAGCTAGTCCCCGAGCACCTTGTACCCATTGCACAACGCCGTCTTGAGACTTTTCGAGCAGGTGCGATCCAAGACCAAGCTGTCCAAATCATGGTCCAACCACCATAAGAAGTAGCCGATCAGTTGTGAGCAACTGCCGAGCAGTGTGTTCCGAGCACAGCTTGTCATAAGGGTGTAAGGAGCTCAAGTCCAAAATTAAAAATTCCTGCATGGTAAAGTGAAGTGTGCCCACTTAGAATCTGAAAACAATGGTAAAGATACCTGGTTTATCCTTTGGATGCTCGGAGGCTTTCAGAAAAACAAACACATTCACCGCAAGGTGAAGTTTGCCCACTTAGTCCCCGAGCCTGACAGTAGGTGACGTAGTCACGTGGTGCCAGGCTCAGAAATTAGTGAACCATCCAAGCAGGTAGCCAGTCCCTGAGTTTCTGGCGTAGATATCAGATAAATCAAATTGTGGCAAGAAATTTGGAGTAATGGCTATTCAGTATTAGTTACTAAGCCTCATTAGAATGTGGAGAATTCAGAGAAAGTGGCGGTGATAAATCAGCGGCGTGGGCTACTGTGACGCGATAGCCCAAGTTGCGGCCCATCAAACCATTTTAGAGGAATCGATGTAGCGCTGATCGCAGGAACGGTTTCCCAAAAACCCTCAGAGTTAAGGCAGAGTGGGGGAACTGCTTTATAACCGCACCGCCACTCATATCGCCTCCTACATCCATCAAACCACCCTGCTTCCTGCCTTCGCAATCCCTGTGCTTCACCTTCCGCATCAATCGCGAGCATTCCCCTTCAACCCTAGGACCAAACCATAGGAGATGGCGCCAAAAAAAGGAGCCGTAAAGCCGAAGAAAGTGGCCATTGGAGGTAGCCGCGACGAGGAGTGGGTGCCGTCGAGGACGTCGGCGGCTGATCTCGATAAGATGGTGGTGGCGGGCATTATCCCTGACCGTCTTACTACTGGATGGCAGCTAGCTAGCGGTGAGCCCTTCCCGACACCACATACTGATGAGGCTGTAGTATTTGAGGATTATTTCTGGCGAGGGTTAGGGTTTCCTGTCCACCCCTTTCTGAGGGATCTTATGGAGTTTTAGGCGATTAGCCTCTGTAATCTACACCCCAACACCATTCTGCATGTTTCTATCTTCATCCATTTCTGCGAGGCATTTCTCGGTGTTCTGCCACACTTCAACCTCTTCAGGCACTTGTTCTGTCTAAAGAAGAAGGGGGGCAGCGGTTCAAAGGTGGTCGGTGGCGTGTACCTACAGCTCAGGGATGCGATGGCCAGCGAGTATATCAATGTTCCGCTGAATACCTCCCTAAAAGGTTGGAACTCTAGATGGTTCTATATCAAACAGAGTCACCTGTTGATTCGATGCGACGTCCACTACATCCCGGTTAACCATAGTAACTGGTCGGAGAGACCCAACAACGCTGAAATGGAGTAGGTAATGGAACTTCTGGAATTGAGTAAAGGCTTGGAGCTTAGGGGTGAACTGGTTGCAGCTAGTTTCATAGTTCGGCGCATCCAACCCTGCAAAGAGAGGGCCCACCCGACGTTCGACTTTAAAGGTGACAACGATGGTACCCGTGAAAGCATGGACCGCCTATCAAAGAAAGAAGTGATGGACCGTGCCATGGATCTGTTTTCTTTGAATGTCTCATTCAGCTGGCCTAAAGGGACAAAGGCTTTCAACTGCACCAACCTGCCTCCTCAGGTAACCATTTCGCTTCACGTCTATCAGGTAATAATTGACGAGCATAGTACTGACTCACTTATGAAAAGATTCATTCGCAGGATAGGTCAATATACTTTTCAAATGTGCCGAGAGCCGATTGGCCAAAAGGAGTAGATCCTCGGTGGCACTGCAGCATGAAGAAGGTGAGCCGAGCTCCTCATCGGATAGTCCACCCCTAGTGTTAGAGAAGGTCCAGGGGAAGAGACCGGCAGTAGACGAGCTGTGGCAGAACCTCCTAAGTTATAGGGCCCACATGCACCTGTCACTGTCCGACGACCTTTGACATTTATGCATATGTTTCCAATAACTTAAAAAGACTGTCGGGTGTCCTCGAGGAACCCCAAATCATCCACGATTTCCGAGCAGGATCACGTTACAGAGTCATTGCAGTATTACAACATTTATTCAAATATCAAAACTAGAGTAAAAACAGCGAAAGTCTTACAATAACATAGTTCACAAACCAGTTGTTTCAAACCTTACAAACTAAGTTCGATAATTATTACAAACCATAGTAGTAGTGGAGTGGCATAATGAACATATACTTAACACACAAAATAAACATCCTGCCCAAGGATCACACATTTACTTCTCATCGTTAGAACGAATGATAGTCATGCAGCACTGATCCAAAACAGATCTGCTCATGAAGCTCACCTGCAACAAGGGGTCAACGAACCCTGAGTACAAAAGTACTCAACAAGACTTAATCCGAAATATTAACTGATAAACTCAGTAATACAGGCTCAGGGATTCAAGGTATAGCTTTAACAATGATCAAAGTTCTTTTGCGTAAAAGCTCTTTTAACAACATTCTTTATATAGAAAACTTCTCAAGAATTATATACAAAGCTGACACGATCCGCACTGAGATCATGAAACTTCATATCCAACACCTTTACAAGCCTTATTCAAGTTCCGGTTATTAATTCTACGATGATGAACAGTGAGTTGAGTCTCCATAACCGAGGAGCAACGACGATTCGAACCGATTAAGCCCAGCTGGGGATTCCAGACCACACGACATATGCAGGTCCCCGACTCACATATATCAACCTACCCTCGGATCCTCTAAAACAAGAACGGGTCCGCACCACCCGAGAATACAGTACTCCACCATTCCAGCCCATGGCCACGTGGGTACACTGCTATTCCCGCCATCTCTCCACTCCCAGTGCGCGAGTAGCCATTCTCGTAATAGAATTTCCAAGTTCAGGCTTACCGGAGTATGTGGTTAGTACTACAAATTCTCACCTCATACAATTCAACAACGGACGTGCCTTAATCGACACAGGCGGAAAGAACCCGCTCACAAGACCTCCATGTCTTGTGGCTCACACACACCGAGTCCGCCCGGTCTAGATTTATTACTCCACATTCCCATATCACATGCTAACAATATTGACCAATGTCCCATTTAAAACTTGCAGGTGGCAGGGGGTCACCCGACTTTCATCGTTCTACGCATAGCTAAGCAAAACTAGGCATATACGAGTTTAAAACTGGTAATATGGTAAATATGGAATAACAAGGGTGGTAATGCACCAATTAGGCTCTTACTTAACTCCTAATCACTTAATGCAGTAATGGAAAGCAAAAGCGAAATTAATTTGTAAAACACAAGGTAGGGTTGTATGCATCCGGGGCTTGCCTTCGTTGACGGAAAAGTCCGGTTCCTGCGACGTTACACAAGGATTCGATCCGACCTCAACAGACGGATTAACCTCCTCAACAGCTTGATTAACTACCACGTTTTCACCTTCGTTCACTACACGTAATAACAATGCCATGTTTAACATGATGTGGAATATGAAACATGATGCTCGATGATGGATGCAAAATTAACAATTTGAATACAACTTTCCTTCGCGGTACAGTTGCAAGTCAACCAACTAAATCCTTTTTCATAACACATACATCAATTGCCAAGGATCATCATCAACTAAGGACCCAAGGTCATCACTCAATCCAAAAGTCCAAACAAAAACCTAAATCATTAAAGGTTACTATTTGCTTTTATGAATTAATTATTTAATTCAAAATTATGAAATAAATCAACTTATTCTAATTGAGCTCAAAATTTTAGTACATGTTCATTACATGTTAACTAAGTGGCAAAACAAATTTCATAATTTTTGGATAAATAAATAAGCCTAGAAAAATCATGGAAATCCATTTATGAATTAATTGAGCAATTTTTACCACATTTAAAAATTACTGAAAAACATTATTTCATATTTTTCTTAAATACTATACATCACAGAGAAGTCACACAAAAATTTTCATAATTTTTGGAGCTTTAAATAAATCTATCACAAAATTAACAAAAACAGACACTATTCATTCAAATCTAGAAAATAGAAAAAATCATTTGAACGCTGAGTCACTGACAACGGGTCCCACATGTCATCTTCAACCTCCGACGTTGACCACGGCAGCGACGGCTCTGACCAGCGATTTCTCGCCGACGGTGAGATCAACGGCGACGGCCAACGTACCAAAATGATCACCAAGCCTAGGCGCATCGATTGACGTCCCTATCAGCACGGATTACGGCCCTACACTAGCTCATCGTCGGCCATGGCGGACGCGGTGACACAGCAGTGCTATGCCGGTGAAACGAAGCTAAAAACGGGGAAACAGAGGGCATGGGAAGGTCCAGTAGCTCACCACGAACACTGTTGGAGCAAAGAATGGGACCGGATGAGCTACGATGACACGGGTCGACGTTGACAGGGTTCACGGCGGAGCGATCTTCAACGACGGCGATGCTCCGGTAGCTGTGGTGGTCAAAATGAGAAACCAATGGGTCACAAAGCACTACATCATTGCAGCGAAGCCGAAGCAAGACTCGGCAAGGGCAGGGACTCACCGTAGCGCGCTGGCCACGGCGACGCGGGCTCGACGGCGGGGCTGCCGGCCGTGGAGAAGAAACACGACGAGCGGTGGTTCCCAGCGAAATTAAGCTGAATTGATGGGTTGGCTGAGCGCGTAAGGCTAAAGCGGAGCTGGGACTAGCTTATCAGCGACTGGTGGAGCACGACAACGACGGCACGGGCTCGCCGGAGTGGAGCAGCGGCGACGGGAAAACAGAGCAAGGGAGAAGGGCAACGACGATGGCGGCTCAGGCTTAAAAGGATGGCCAGGAAGCTCAAGGAAGCCACGATGAAGCCTTCAGCGCGCCAACGCGACGCCCAGACGGCCACGCGCGCGACTGGAAGCAAGCCGAAGCTCGCCGGCGGTGTAGCGCAAGCGGTGAACACTGTTCATCGAAATTACAAGTTTGCCATTCGCCAAAATTCACAAATTACTCCCAAATTTTCATAACAACTCAAAAATCTCCAAAAATAAAAGTTGTTCAAAATCAAAAGTTCTACAACTTTGCTTTTATAACCATTTCCTAATTCGGTCTAGATTTTGAAATGAACTTTTGAATTCAAATAGGGAAATTTAACGAATTACGCCTTTTTGAATTACTCAAAATTTTTCTAAACAACTTGAAAAACTCCAAAAATAAACTTTGTATAACTTGCCAAGCTCTACACTTTTGCTTTTGGGCCCAACCCCAAAATATGCTTAGATTTTGAAATGGATTTTCAGGGTAGGATTTAAATGTTGAAAAGCGGGGTTTTCTCGAAAAATTCAAAATCCAAACAAACATTGAACTTGAGTCAAACAATACATTGCAACACATACCACATAAATATAAACTTGTATTAGTGTATGCATCTCAAAGTTTTCACCAAATGCCAAATGCTTTGCAATGCATATGATGACATGTCAGATTTTAATATTTAAACACCCGAGGTGTTACAATCCTTCCCCCTAAAAGAAATCTCGCCCCGAGATTCAAAGCCATAGGGTAAGTAATGGAAAAGGAAATGTGTCGCGAGAACACATACAAACTCTGTTCATAAAATAGCTGAGGTCCCTTTACAAAACACAATTTGTACTACCGAACTCAACTTACATTACTCTATTCTATATTGACGCTAGAAATTCTAGAAACTTTTCTAACAAGTAATCTTCTGATTCCCAAGTAGCTTCCTCTTCTGAATGTTGATTCCATTGTATCTTATAGAACTTGATTGTCCGTCTTCGAGTAACACGATCTTTCTGATCTAACACTCGGATAGGATATTCGGAATAAGTTAAATCCGGTTCTAGTTCCACTCCTTCAACTTCAACATTCTGTTCAGGCACTCGGAGACACTTCTTCAATTGAGAAACATGGAACACATCATGCACAGCTGCAAGATGTTCAGGTAATTTCAAGCGATATGCCACTTTTCCATACCTCTCCAAAATTTGATATGGTCCAATGTATCGGGGTGCCAACTTTCCTTTAACACCAAAACTGGTTAACTCCCTTCATTGGTGATACTTTCAGATATACAAAATCTCCTTTGTTGAATACCAATGGTCTCCGTCGTCTATCCGCATAACTCTTTTGGCGGGACTGAGCTATCTTCAGATTACTCTGTATTTGCCTAACCTTGTCTTCTGTTTCTTTCACAAGGTCAACTCCAAAGAATCTTCTCTCTCCTAGGCTCAGACCAACTCAATGATGTTCTGCACCTACGACCATAGAGTGCTTCAAATGGAGCCATTCTAATGCTTTCCTGATAACTATTGTTGTATGAGAACTCGGCCAAAGGTAAGCATTCGTCCCACTTATTGGAATAGTTAAGGACACAACACCTTAACATATCTTCAAGTACTTGATTAACCCTTTCAGTCTGTCCATCAGTCTGCGGATGATAAGCTGTACTATACAGAAGTTTGGTACCCAATGAAGAATGCAATTGTTTCCAAAAGTTGGAGACAAACTGTGTACCCCTATCTGACACAATAGTCTTGGGTACTCCATGGAGACTCATGATTCTTGCTAAATACATCTTGGCATATTGGATCGTAGGATATATTGTCTTGACTAGAAGAAAATGTGCTGACTTAGTGAGTCGATCTACAATAACCCATACTGAGTCAAATCCCTTTGATGTCTTGGGTAGACCAACAATAAAGTCCATACTTATGTCCTCCCACTTCCAAGATGGAATAGGTAATGGTTGTAACTCACCAGCAGACCTCAAATGTATAGCTTTCACCTTTTGACAAGTATCACACTTTGCTATGTATCTAGCAATCTCTATTTTCATTTTAGTCCACCAGAATCTTTGCTTCAAGTCATGGTACATCTTGTTACTTCCCGGATGGATTGATAACCTAGTAGCATGTGCCTCATCTAGAATTGACTGCCGCAACTCAGGAACTTTTGGTACCACCAGGCGATCCTTGAACCACAACACATCTTCATTGTCAATACTAAAGCATTCCGCTTTTCCATTCTTGACTCTTTCCTTAATATGGGCTATACCCTTGTTTTCCTTCTGAGCAGCAATAACTTGATCTCGAATAGTGGCTTCAACAATTATGTTGGTCAAACTTCCTTGTTGAATTACTTCTACATTCAACTTTTCCATTTCTTGACATAAATTCAAACCCATTGTTCTCACTGTCAGACAATTGCAATAACTTTTGCGACTGAGGGCATCTGCAACCACATTTGCTTTACCGGGGTGATAATGTACTTCCAAATCATAATCCTTAATCAGTTCTAACCATCTTCTTTGTCGCATGTTCAACTCTGACTGAGTAAAGATATACTTTAAGCTCTTGTGGTCTGTATACATATGACACGTATTACCAAGCAGGTAATGCCGCCAAATCTTCAGAGCATGAACCACAGCTGCTAACTCCAAATCATGAGTCGGATAGTGTTCTTCATGTTGCTTAAGTTGCCGGGACGCATAAGCAATGACTCGGCCTTCTTGCATCAACACACATCCAATACCAATACCTGAAGCATCACAATAAACATCAAACTGGCTTCTCGATGTCAGGTTGGGCTAATACTGGTGCAGTGGTTAACAGTCTCTTCAAAGTCTGGAAAGCCTCCTCACAATCTGATGACCAGACAAACTTAACTTGGTTCTTCAACAATTCAGTTATGGACTTTGATATTTTTGAGAAATCTGGAATAAACCGACGGTAATACCCCGCCAAACCTAGAAAACTCCGAACTTGATGAACTGTGGTTGGCGGTTTCCAATCAAGCACATCCTTCACTTTGCTTGGATCAACTGCAACTCCTTCGGCTGACAAGACATGTCCAAGAAATTGCACTTCCTTAAGCCAAAAATCACACTTGCTGAACTTGGCATATAGTTGATGTTCTCTCAAGCGGGTCAGAACAATTCTGAGATGTTCCGCATGTTCTTTCTTATTCTTGGAATATACTAAAATGTCATCAATAAACACCACTACAAACTTGTCTAGCTCAGGCATGAATACTGAGTTCATTAGATACATGAAATGAGCTGGAGCATTTGTCAAACCAAAAGACATTACCAAGTATTCATATAATCCATATCTTGTGGTAAATGCCGTTTTGGGAATATCTTCAGGCTTTATCTTGATTTGGTGATATCCTGACCTCAAATCTATCTTGGAGAAAACTTTAGCTCCGGCCAATTGATCAAAAAGCAGATCTATCCGAGGTAATGGATACTTATTCTTGATGGTCACTTCATTCAATGGACGATAGTCGACACATAACCTCAAAGTCTCATCTTTCTTTTTCACAAAAATTGCCGGACATCCCCAAGGTGAAGAACTAGGTTGGATAAACCCTTTCTCAATCAATTCTTGTAACTGAGTCTTCAACTCGGCCAATTCCTTAGGTGGCATCCTATAAGCTCTCCGAGAAATCGGAGCTGTTCTAGGTTGTAACTCTATATTGAACTGTACATCCCTATCAGGTGGTAGACCGGGTAAATCTTCAGGAAACACATCCGGAAATTCACACACTACCTGGAATATCTCTAATCTCTTTGACAGCAGTTGCACAAATCTTGCCCACTGATCTTCTTAGGGTTGGAAGTTGGATAAGAAGTTGAGAATTACTATCAGGCAAACTTACTCTTAAAGTCCTATTCAAAATATCTATAACAGCCTTATGCTGATACATCCAATTCATTCCCAAGATTACATCTATATCCTGATCCTTAAGGATAATCATGGTAGTGGGAAAAATATGCCCACCCAGGTTTATGGGTACCTGGTATACCATTTCCTTAGTACATAGACGTCCCCCGGGCGACTGTATAAAGAAACTTTCCTTTGTTGCCCCAATTGAAATTTCATGCTTCACGACAAATGTTCTATTGATGAATGAATGCGATGCGCCAGAATCAAAAAGTATAACTGCAGGGTGATTGGCAACAGGAAACATACCCATCATCACTGGCTCCCCTTCCGGAATTTCTCCAGCTTGAATATAGAACACCCGTCCTGTCTTCCTCTCATCTTTGCCCTTCTGAGCATTCTGATTGGGGTTCTTGTTTGGTGCCTGACCCTGTTGTTGATTAGCAAGGGCCTTCTGATAATTTTGATTAGCCTGCCTAGGATATGGACATTCCCTAGAGAAATGACCAGTCCTTCCACAATTGTAGCACGGATAGTTGTGACCCTGGGATGTTGGAGCATTGCCACCAGGAGTATTGGTTGACTGTGAACTCGGATAGGTTATAGCAGGACGGACATTTGACTGTTGCCCGGCTTGGAACTACGGCGGACGATAAGGAGGACGATTATGATGTACTGGATGATAAATCACCCTCTGCCTCTTTGGATTTCCCCCAAAAGATCCAGACGGCACACTCTTTTTCTTTTTGAGCTCCTTATGCTGCCGATACTTTGATTCTGAAGCAATTGCAATATTTACTGCCTCATGGTAAGTGACATTGGTGCAAGTGGTCATCATAGTCTGCAACTTGGTATTCAGGCCTCTCATAAACCACCTCTTCTTCTTGGCATCAGTATTGACATGTTCGGATGCATATTGGGACAGATGATTAAATCTTCCCACATACTGCATCACGCTTTGATCTCCTTGTTTCAAAGCAAGGAATTCATCTAGCTTCATAGCCATCACTCCTTCGGGAATATAATGGGCTCTGAAGGCTGTACGGAACTCAGCCCAAGTTATTGGAATGCCAGCTGGTTGCATAGCCACTAAGTTTGCCCACCAAGCACTTGCTGCTCCTCTAAGTTGTTGGGCGGCAAACGTAGGTTTCTGATACTCCGTGCATGGGATAAGGTCAAATTTCTGTTCCATGGTTCGAAGCCAGTCATCAGCCTCCAATGGTTCATCTGCCTTGGTGAACACCGGGGGTCTTGTGTCTGTAAAATCAACATATGTAGCCTCCTGTCGGTTATGGTGGCGTCCACGGTTTCCGTACATCTGATTCTGATTACTCTGAGCCATCTCATGAAGCAAACGAGAATTTTCAGCCATCACATTGACAAGTGCAGTTATAGCATCAGCTAAATTGGTTGGAACTGGTGGCGGATCTGGAATACCGTCCTCATCTTGTGAAGTTCCCGGAATAAACGAACCCCGTGTACGACGCATCTGCTCATAACAAACCAAACTTTATTCACATGTCTTTATTGAATTGTACCAAAGCTTACTCTAGACACATTACATAGAGTTTACTAATGTACAAACAAACCCACGAGTACGAAAATAGAACTACATAACTTAAACTAAAGCTACTATTATACAACTCTACTCTTTTCCTCAATTTCTTCAAACTTCAGGCTCGGTATCCATTCCGGAATTATTACCGCCTTCATCATCACTTTCATCAATCATTACTAATTCTTCAGGATCTTCTTCTTCTTCCTCTCCCGATTCATCATCATCGGCAAGGATGACACCGGGGTCCATGGCATCAGCTTGAGGCTCATGATTCGGATTTAGTAGATTGCTAAGCCTATGAACCTCCTCATGTAGATACGTATTATGTTCTTCTAAATCTTCTACATAGAATTCTAGCTCATGAGTTCTAGCTCTAGCTACATTTTCCCTGTGCCAAGCTTCATTTCTTCCTTCCACCGTACGAACTAACATGCTTTCGCAGTTCCTATGCGCGGTGGTGAGCTGCCTCAATTGACCCTGTAATTCTCCTATTTGTATAACATCCAAAGCCCTATCTCTCGTAGATTGTGCTAACTCCATAGAAACCCTCAGTATCTCTGCCTGGGGATCAGGCCTAGAGCTGCTACTGCTAGCACCATCATTTCTAGGGGCAAGTTGGTGACGAGGAACTCCTTTGGGTCCGGTGGACTTACGGGGCGTCATCTTGGCACGAGCCATACTGTAGGAAGCCAATTTAATCCAAGTAAGACCATTTGATCAAAATCCAAAAAGTAGCTAAGATGGATTACATTCCTCCAACCAGACTCACTACTTAATTCCAGACTAAGAGGTGAAGGAAGTAACGAGTGAATTATTCCTGATGCATGAATCGTTCTTACGAACAAAAACAGCAAAGTTTATAATACACATAAACAACATTTGTTTTTATATAGGGCATAGTATGATTACTACTCCACCACACAAAACCTTTTTAATCCAATAGGGAATGGTGAGAAAGAAATAAGATAAGTCAGAAGCAATTTGGACCAAATTAACAAGTTAAATTTAGTCATCCAAATCATTTTGAAGTTTTTGTAAAACAATACAACAAAAACCTTGTAACGATCGCTCTGATACCATTCTGTGGCAGAACCTCCTAAGTTATAGGGCCCACATGCACCTGTCACTGTCCGACGACCTTTGACATTTATGCATATGTTTCCAATAACTTAAAAAGACTGTCGGGTGTCCTCGGGGAACCCCGAATCATCCATGATTTCCGAGCAGGATCACGTTACAGAGTCATTGCAGTATTACAACATTTATTCAAATATCAAAACCTAGAGTAAAAACAGCGGAAGTCTTACGATAACATAGTTCACAAACCAGTTGTTTCAAACCTTACAAACTAAGTTCGATAATTATTACAAACCATAGTAGTAGTGGAGTGGCATAATGAACATATACTTAACACACAAAATAAACATCCTGCCCAAGGATCACACATTTACTTCTCATCGTCAGAACGAACGATAGTCATGCAGCACGATCCAAAACAGATCTGCTCATGAAGCTCACCTGCAACAAGGGGTCAACGAACCCTGAGTACAAAAGTACTCAACAAGACTTAACCGAAATATTAACTGATAAACTCAGTAATACAGGCTCAGGGATTCAAGGTATAGCTTTAACAATGATCAAAGTTCTTTTGCGTAAAAGCTCTTTTAACAACATTCTTTATATAGAAAACTTCTCAAGAATTATATACAAAGCTGACACGATCCGCACTGAGATCATGAAACTTCATATCCAACACCTTTACAAGCCTTATTCAAGTTCCGGTTATTAATTCTACGATGATGAACAGTGAGTTGAGTCTCCATAACCGAGGAGCAACGACGATTCGAACCGATTAAGCCCAGCTGGGGATTCCAGACCACACGACATATGCAGGTCCCCGACTCACATATATCAACCTACCCTCGGATCCTCTAAAACAAGAACGGGTCCGCACCACCCGAGAATACAGTACTCCACCATTCCAGCCCATGGCCACGTGGGTACACGCTATTCCCGCCATCTCTCCACTCCCAGTGCGCGAGTAGCCATTCTCGTAATAGAATTTCCAAGTTCAGGCTTACCGGAGTATGTGGTTAGTACTACAAATTCTCACCTCATACAATTCAACAACGGACGTGCCTTAATCGACACAGGCGGAAAGAACCCGCTCACAAGACCTCCATGTCTTGTGGCTCACACACACCGAGTCCGCCCGGTCTAGATTTATTACTCCACATTCCCATATCACATGCTAACAATATTGACCAATGTCCCATTTAAAACTTGCAGGTGGCAGGGGGTCACCCGACTTTCATCGTTCTACGCATAGCTAAGCAAAACTAGGCATATACGAGTTTAAAACTGGTAATATGGTAAATATGGAATAACAAGGGTGGTAATGCACCAATTAGGCTCTTACTTAACTCCTAATCACTTAATGCAGTAACGGAAAGCAAAAGCGAAATTAATTTGTAAAACACAAGGTAGGGTTGTATGCATCCGGGGCTTGCCTTCGTTGACGGAAAAGTCCGGTTCCTGCGACGTTACACAAGGATTCGATCCGACCTCAACAGACGGATTAACCTCCTCAACAGCTTGATTAACTACCACGTTTTCACCTTCGTTCACTACACGTAATAACAATGCCATGTTTAACATGATGTGGAATATGAAACATGATGCTCGATGATGGATGCAAAATTAACAATTTGAATACAACTTTCCTTCGCGGTACAGTTGCAAGTCAACCAACTAAATCCTTTTTCATAACACATACATCAATTGCCAAGGATCATCATCAACTAAGGACCCAAGGTCATCACTCAATCCAAAAGTCCAAACAAAAACCTAAATCATTAAAGGTTACTATTTGCTTTTATGAATTAATTATTTAATTCAAAATTATGAAATAAATCAACTTATTCTAATTGAGCTCAAAATTTTAGTACATGTTCATTACATGTTAACTAAGTGGCAAAACAAATTTCATAATTTTTGGATAAATAAATAAGCCTAGAAAAATCATGGAAATCCATTTATGAATTAATTGAGCAATTTTTACCACATTTAAAAATTACTGAAAAACATTATTTCATATTTTTCTTAAATACTATACATCACAGAGAAGTCACACAAAAATTTTCATAATTTTTGGAGCTTTAAATAAATCTATACAAAATAACAAAAACAGATACTATTCAATCAAATCTGAAAATAGAAAAAATCCATTTGAACGCTGAGTCACTGACAACGGGTCCCACATGTCATCTTCAACCTCCGACGTTGACCTACGGCAGCGACGGCTCTGACCAGCGATTTCTCGCCGACGGTGAGATCAACGGCGACGGCCAACGTACCAAAATGATCACCAAGTCTAGGCGCATCGATTGACGTCCCTATCAGCACGGATTACGGCCCTACACTAGCTCGTCGTCGGCCATGGCGGACGCGGTGACACGGCAGTGCTACTGCCGGCGAAACGAAGCCGAAAACGGGGAAACAGAGGGCATGGGAAGGTCCAGTAGCTCACCACGAACACGTTGGAGCAAAGAATGGGACCGGATGAGCTACGATGACACGGGTCGACGTTGACAGGGTTCACGGCGGAGCGATCTTCAACGACGGCGATGCTCCGGTAGCTGTGGTGGTCAAAATGAGAAACCAATGGGTCACAAAGCACTACATCATTGCAGCGAAGCCGAAGCAAGACTCGGCAAGGGCAGGGACTCACCGTAGCGCGCTGGCCACGGCGACGCGGGCTCGACGGCGGGGCTGCCGGCCGTGGAGAAGAAACACGACGAGCGGTGGTTCCCAGCGAAATTAAGCTGAATTGATGGGTTGGCTGAGCGCGTAAGGCTAAAGCGGAGCTGGGACTAGCTTATCAGCGACGGTGGAGCACGACAACGACGGCACGGGCTCGCCGGAGTGGAGCAGCGGCGACGGGAAAACAGAGCAAGGGAGAAGGGCAACGACGATGGCGGCTCAGGCTTAAAAGGATGGCCAGGAAGCTCAAGGAAGCCACGACGAAGCCTTCAGCGCGCCAACGCGACGCCCAGACGGCCACGCGCGCGACTGGAAGCAAGCCGAAGCTCGCCGGCGGTGTAGCGCAAGCGGTGAACACTGTTCATCGAAATTACAAGTTTGCCATTCGCCAAAATTCACAAATTACTCCCAAATTTTCATAACAACTCAAAAATCTCCAAAAATAAAAGTTGTTCAAAATCAAAAGTTCTACAACTTTGCTTTTATAACCATTTCCTAATTCGGTCTAGATTTTGAAATGAACTTTTGAATTCAAATAGGGAAATTTAACGAATTACGCCTTTTTGAATTACTCAAAATTTTTCTAAACAACTTGAAAAACTCCAAAAATAAACTTTGTATAACTTGCCAAGCTCTACACTTTTGCTTTTGGGCCCAACCCCAAAATATGCTTAGATTTTGAAATGGATTTTCAGGGTAGGATTTAAATGTTGAAAAGCGGGGTTTTCTCGAAAAATTCAAAATCCAAACAAACATTGAACTTGAGTCAAACAATACATTGCAACACATACCACATAAATATAAACTTGTATTAGTGTATGCATCTCAAAGTTTTCACCAAATGCCAAATGCTTTGCAATGCATATGATGACATGTCAGATTTTAATATTTAAACACCCGAGGTGTTACACGAGCCAGCCCAAAAAAGGAGAAAAACCGTCAGCTCTCATGCACACAAACCAGGAGGCATCTCTCTTGGAGAGGACCGAGCAGTTTGGCTGCCACGAACTGCTGTGCTAGAGTGGTCGGACGATGACAAAGATCAGTTAGCACCTCTGCCGAGCACGACGGAGGCGCCGATGGATAGTGTCGCTCCCAAGCATCGAGTAGGGGAAAGTTATGGTCGGGCAACGGTGGACGCCCTGGCGATACAAAGTACCAAAGCCCCCAAAAAACGCACAGAAGGTGGGGCCACTGAGCACCAAGAAGAGCGGCAGCCCGCTGTGGAGGCGCAGGAGTCCTCCCACAAGGTCGACCAAGCAGCCGCGCCTGGGGGGTCAGGCAGGCACCGCCGATTCAAGAAAATCAATCGGAAGACCAAACCGTGAGTATATTTGCCTTGGAGTAATTATATTGTTCTTTGATTTCACCTTGTTACTGAGAAACCGATATGACGCAGTGCGACGCCAAGGCCCGTGACCTCAGAAGAAAAGATGACGATTGCCCCCGTCTAGGAGTCCCCAAGTGTTCGGCGAGCAGAGGACGAGCTAGCCGTCGCTCCTAGCAGACCTGGCGATGGTGAATCATTGGCACACACGATGGGCGAGTCGGCGATCGCAACCACGGCTACGACCGAAAAGGTCGTTACCGTGGAAACGGAAACTGCGGCTGCTGTTGATGCGCCGGAGGTTACAGACGCCACCCCGTCAACTGCTGAGGAGCAAACGTCGTCCCCTGCAGGGGCGCCAGGAGTGGTCGGAGTGGCGGTCCGACCACGGAGCCCCCCAAAGGTGCCTCAAGCGACGATGGATGAGGACGAGGTCGTGGAGATCGAGCGCACCACGCCTGAGCCCCAGTCTATCCGGATTCTCCAGAAACATGGGGAAGAGGTGGTGTTCGTCGAAGAAGAAAACACCACCAGAGAGATAAAGAGGTTGAAATCCGCCATCGCCGGAGTTATGACTCAAATCGAGGTGAGTGCCACACCAATAACACCGATAAATGTTGTCGGAAGATCAAGGTTTATCTTTTGCACTGTTAACCCGCAGGGGATAGCTCGGACAGCTGAACAACGGCATCAATTGATAAAGAGGATGGACCCCTCGCCGAGGAAAATAAGATACTCCGGGAGGCTTTAAGTCTTTCAGAAAAAAGTATTCAAAGGGCCCATCGGGAGCGGGACCTTGCGGAGTCGAATTCGCAAAACCTTGAACATCAAAATGCGGTTCTATCTGAGCGACTAATGGTGTCGTCCGAGCAACTGAAGAGGACATCCGAGGAGCTGGCAATTACATCCGAGGAACTTAAGAAGATGTCCGAGTAGTTGAGCAAGAAGAATGTAGAACTTGATAGTAAAACTGAACAGCTCGACTGGAAGTGCCAGCAGTTGGAGGATGCATCCAAGCTAAAATCAGGTATTCTTTTTCACATAATGTGCTTTGCAGTAAGTCACCGTATTGTTTTTTTGTCTTATCTTTTTGTGCTGGTAGAGCAAGATGCAGAACTCAACCGGCTTCGCCAGACCATCGAACAAATCCGATAAGAGAAAACGAAGGAGTCGAATCGAGCCGACAAACTGGCCGAAGAATTGAAAGGTAGGCTTCCCCTGATCGGAAGTGACACCGTAATTCTTTTCTTTTTTTTGTTTTTGCCGTGATGAACCATTGTAATTCTTGCAGATTATCGACATAAAACCAAGGCACAGTTCGATGTGCTGGTGCAAGAGGCCAAAGTCTAGAGGGACAACTTCAACACTATAACTGCCGCAATAAAACTAGTGCTGGACTGCGTCGACATTGAACCGACGCCCCGTCCTGATGGTAGGCAGCAAGGGCCAGACACCATCGTGCAGAGATGCAAGGCGGCGTGGGAAAACTTCAAAAACTTCAACCGCGACGCCGTTTTGACCACCACTACTCATGCCCTTGCGGTTGTTCGGTCCCATTATCCGTCCGTCGACATCCAGTCGATAGGTGGTGGGTTTGCCGATGGGCTAAGCGACGCGTAGACCCAGCAGCTGGAGGATGACGTTGAGGATGTGGCGAAAGTGCTTGTCGGCGATATAGACTTATTTGGTGAAACCGAAGCTGTTGGCGAAGCTTAAAGGGCTGCTCGGATGTTACCTCCTGTATTACATGATTTATCTGGCTAAGAAGAATCTATGTATTATGGACCCAATGCTCTTTTTCCCAATATAAGCTATGTTTGATCTTTTAGTTTTCACTAAACTAAATGCCTTAGTTAGGTCGTGATCCGTAACGCATAACGCAGAGCCCATGCGTATGTTGGAGAAATAGGCGTTGTCATAAGACCGTGTCCTGCCGGCCAACATGCCGAGCATCGAGCTCATGGTGCGTTTGGTGGGGTGTTAGAGCCTTGTTGCCCTCCAGAATTGCTATTGCAAAAAAACGTTCTACCCAGTAGCCAACGTGAATAACGTGGCTAGGGAAATGGCTCAAGCGGTGTCCGAGCGATTAATTCATAACTGAAATCTAGGCCTTGACTAGCCCATAGTCCATAACGTTGAGCGCGGAGGCACTGACACGTGTAGGATGAACAGGCATGGCCAAGGAACCGTAGCCGACCTACCATAACGCAGAGGGCGGAGCCCCTAGGCACGTGTAGGATGTAGTCGAGGACTGGGTCGTTTCCATAGATAACAGAAGGAAAAAAGGTGTGCTATTTGACGATCGGTGGGCTATGTTGCGAAAATTGAAAGTGCAACACCGTCGTTGTTTTTGTAGGAAAACCTACGCATCCTGGAGGAAGCATGGTAGGCGATTTTCAGAAAAAATCGTGTTCGGTGATTGGGAGTTTATGTGCTCGGTGATTTGGAGAAATCATGCTCGGTGATTTGGAGAAATCGTGCTCGGCGATTTGGAGGAATCGTGCTCGGCGATTTGGAGGAATCGTGCTCGGCGATTTGGAGGAA
The DNA here is from genome assembly GCF_019320115.1 of Miscanthus floridulus. Lineage (NCBI taxonomy): Eukaryota > Viridiplantae > Streptophyta > Magnoliopsida > Poales > Poaceae > Miscanthus > Miscanthus floridulus. The sequence continues at coordinate 67,530,667 of NC_089597.1, read as the reverse complement.
TCGTTCTCGGTGATTTGGAGGAATTGTTCTCGGCGATTTGGAGGAATCGTTCTCGGTGATTTGGAGGAATCGTTCTTGGCGATTTGGAGGAATTGTTCTCGACGATTTGGAGGAATCATTCTCGGCGATTTGGAGGAATCGTTTTCGGCGATTTGGAGGAATCAGTCGTGCATATTGGAGGCCATCGCGGTGTGGCTTACATTTCGCTAACGGTAGTTGAAGCTTTTGATGAAGGAAAAAATGTAGACAAATTATGGAGACCAGAACTTTATTAATATTAAAGTAAAGAATACATATCTATGTTATTTCATAGGAAGAAACATATAAGGTGCTCTATGTGCCAGGAGTTGGGGACATCGAGTCCATCTAGGTCGCATAAACGATAAGACCCTGGTCGAGTGACACCTTTTACGATGTAAGGGCCCTCCCATGGTGAAGACAGCTTGTGAAGCCCTTCGGTTTTTTTTGTTTCCGACGTAAGACGAGGTCGCCGATCGCGAACGAACGACCTTTGACGTTATGGTTGTAATACCTCCGTAGACCTTCGAGGTACTTGGTTGTACGAATGCAAGTAATCAGACGTTCTTCCTCGGCCCGATCAATGTCTTCTGTCCGAACAGCTGCGGCTTGGTCTTCGTCATAGTTTTCTACTCTGGGTGCTCGGAATGCAATATCCGCTGGAAGTATGGCCTCTGAGCCGTAGACCATAAAATATAGAGATACGCCGGTACTGCGACTAGCTTGAGTGCGCAGTCCCCAGACCACAGCTAGTAGTTCTTTGAGCCATCTGCCCGGGTGCTTCTCTTCTTTCTGATAGAGCCTTTTCTTGAGGGCGTCGAGGATCATACCGTTAGCTCGCTTGACCTGACCGTTAGCTCTAGGGTGAGCGACGGAAACATATTTAACAGAAATGCACCTGTCCTCACAGAAGTCCCAAAAATGATGGCCGGTAAAAGTTGTCCCGAGGTCGGTGATGATGCTATTCGGGAGACCGAATCTATGTACGATGTCCTCAAAGAGCTCGACTGCTTTTTTAGCAGTAGCTGCGACGAGTGGTTTGTATTCGATCCACTTGGAGAACTTATCGATGGCGACGTACACATACCGGAAACCTCCTAGAGCAGGTTTGAAAGGCCCAATCATATCTAGTCCCCAGCATGCAAATGGCCAGGAAGCTAGAATGGTTTGTAATTCTTGTGCCAGCACATGTATTTGCTTGGCGAAAAATTGACATCCCTTACATCGCCGGACGAGATCTTCTGCATTGGTAATGGCCGTGGGCCAGTAGAAACCTACTCGAAAAGCTTTGCCGACCAGTGTTCTCGAAGCTGCATGATTGCCACAGGAGCCAGAGTGAATTTCAGATAATAGCTTCACACCGTCGTCTTGGATGATGCATTTCTGCAGTATCCCCTCCTTGGCACTTTTCCTCATCAGGCTACCATCTACCAACACGTAGTGCTTACTTCGGCGAATTAGTCGTTTGGTTTCAATTTTGTCAGCGGGTACTTCGCTGTTGGAGAGGTACTTGATGAACTATTCCCTCCAATCGGCGAGCTACGAAGGTATCGTGAGCACCAACTGCTCGGCAGGGGGTACTTCTACAACTTCCTTGTCTTCCTTAATGGATGGTGTCAACAGGTCCTAAATGAAGATCCCCGCCGGAGCCGTGGTACGAGAAGATCCTATCTTCGATAGTTGGTCGGCTATTTGGTTTTGATCCTATACCACGTGGTGGTACTCAATGCCGTAGAATTTTCCTTCCAGCTTCCTGATTTCGGCGCAGTAAGATCCATCTTCTCGCTGGAACATGACCAATCTTTATTGAGTTGATTGATAACCAGTGCGGAATCCCTATATACCATAAGGCGTTTGACGCCGAGCTCGACGGCTATACGGAGGCCGTGGAGACATGCTTCGTATTCCATGGCGTTGTTAGAGACCGGGAAGTGTATGCGAAGAATGTATCGGAGTTTATCCTTTGTCGGTGTGATGAACAGAATGCCCGCACTGGCTCCATTAACATTAAGGGCGCCATCGAAGTACATCACCCAATGCTCGGGGCAAGTGGCGACGATGGGTTCTTGGATTTCGGTCCACTTAGCGATGAAATCGGCGAGCGCTTGCGACTTTATGGTCGGCCTGCTTCTGAAGTCAATGGAGTAGGTGCCGAGCTCAATAGCCCACTTGATGATACGACCGTTGGCCTCTTTATTTTGGAGAATGTCTCCCAGAGGGAACTCAGTGACCACGGCGATCTTGTAGTATTCGAAGTAATGTCGGAGCTTGCATGAGGTGATTAAGATTGCATATAACAGCTTTTGCACCTAAGGATAGCGAGTTTTGGGCTCATTAAGTACCTCACTGATGAAATAGACTAGACGATGTACCTTGTAGGCGTGTCCAGTTTCCTCGCGTTCGATGACAATAGCTGTACTGACAACTCGAGAAGTGGCGGCGATGTAAACCAGCAGAGTTTCATCTGGTCGTGGCGCTGTCATGATTGGCGGTTTTGTTAAAAACAATTTGAGCTGCTCGAAAGCTGTGTCTGCCTCCTCCGACCAAGAAAAAAGCTCAGAGGCCTTGAGAAGCTTGAAGAAAGGCATCCCTTTTTCACCGAGGCGCGAGATAAATCGGCTTAATGCAGCCATGCAGCCTGTGAGCTTCTGTATATCCTTGACGCACGTCGGCCGTTTCATGTTGGTGATGGTGGAGACTTTGTCGGGGTTTGGTTCGATGCCTCGAGCGCTGACGATGTAGCCGAGCAGGATACTGGATGGAACTCCAAAGATGCACTTTGAAGGGTTCAACTTCCATTGGTATTTGCTTAGGTTGGAGAAAGTTTCTTCAAGGTCGGAGATAAGATTGTCGGCGGTTCTAGTCTTGATGACCACATCGTCGATGTAGGCTTCGACGTTGCGGCCGATCTGTTGGTCGAGGCACGTCTGGATAGCCCTCTGGTAGGTCGCGCTGGCGTTCTTTAGTCCAAAGGACATAGTGGTGTAACAATATGCACCGAAAGGCATAATGAACGATGTTTTAGCCTGGTCTTCCTCCTTGAGGGAGATCTGATGGTAGCCTAAGTAACAGTCGAGAAAGGAGAGCAACTCGCAGCCGGCGGTGGAGTCGACAACCTCGTCTATCCGAGGCAAGCCGAAGGGGTCTTTAGGGCAGTGTTTGTTAAAATCAATATAATCAACACACATTCTCCATTCTTTATTCTTTTTCTTAACAAGAACAGGATTAGCTAACCAATCTGGATGATACACTTCTTTTATGAATCTGGCAGCTAAAAGCCGTTTTATTTCTACCCTAATTGCCTCCTTTTTGTCCAGCGCGAATCGTCGAAGTTTCTGCTTGATCGGCTTAGTGGTCGGTGAGACATTCAAGGAGTGCTCAATCTTCTCCCATGGTACCCCCGACATGTCTGCAGGTTTCCAAGCAAACACATCGGCATTGGCACGTAGGAAGGAGATGAGCGCGCTTTCCTATTTGGGGTCAAGGTGAGCCCCAATTTTCACCGTCTTGGAAGGGTCATCGAGGCCGAGGCCGATCTCCTTGACTTCCTTGGACTTGGTAGAGGCCTGGGGAGGCTCTGGGATCTCCATGTCGTGTGTAGATGCGGTCTTGGCTTTGGCGACCACGCTGGCCATCTGGATGGAGAGGTCGGTGGCTTCGGCGAGGGCAAGACTTTCCGTCTCGCAGGCTTAGGCGACGAAGAGGTTGGCTCGTAGAGACAGGACTCTAGCAGGCGAAGGCATCTTCAACACCAGATACGCATAGTGTGGAATGGCCATGAACTTGGTCAGAGTCGGGCGCCCTAGTATGGCGTGGTAGGCAGTGTCGAAGTTGGTGACATAAAAGTTGATATGTTCCACTCTGTAGTTGGTTGCCGTGCCAAACTATACTGGTAGGGTAATTTCCCCCAGTGGTCTGGATGCCCTGCCAGGCACCACACCCCAAAAGGAGGAGTCTGAAGGCGTAAGGTCTGTTGTCCTGAGTCTGAGCTCCCTTAGGGCCCCGGCGAAGAGTAGATTCAAAGCGCTCCCACCGTCGATGAGGACTTTCCTGAAGAGCACCTTCTAAATAGTCGCATCAAGGACGAGGGGAAAACACCCTGTGTAGGGTATGTCTGCCCACTGGTCAGCCCTACTGAAGGTGATGGAGATTTCGGACCATGGGCGATAGCTGGGGTTGGCGGTAGTTTCTTCTGAAGCTATGGCGAGCACTCGTCGAGCGGCGAGCTTCCATTCCCTTCTGCTTTCGTTGGAGGCGAGACCCCCGAAGATGGTGGTGACCACCTTGTCGTGGTCCTGGAAGGCGTTATTATTATCCCTTGGTGGTCGGCGTCCTCTGTTCCCACCATTGTTGTCATTGTACTTTTTCTCCTAGAATTCCATAGCCAAACCAAGGCAATCTTTCATCTTATGTTTGGCATTCTTGTGCAAGGGGCACGGACCGTCCAGAATCTTTTTGTACTGCTCTTCGTAGTTACGCTTTGCGTGCGGCTCATTGACATTGGCGACAAAGTGATCTAGTCGGCGGCGGCGATTCTGACCAGGTTTGAATCCATCTGGCCGATCACGTCCGCTGTCTCAGTGGAAACTATGGTCGTCGTAGCGGCGATCGTTGTACTGTCGGTTGTTGTTGCGGTCGTCGTGGCGGTGAACGTTGTGCTGTTGGTCATTGTTGCGGTCGTCATGGCAGCGAGACGGGCGATTAGTGCCCGTGTCTTTGTTAAAACGCACCTCCGCTTCCTCGGTGTTGGCGTACTGATTGGCTGTTGTGATCATCTCGCCGATGTCGGTCGGTGGCTTTCTATTGAACTTAGAACAGAGTTCTCGGTGATGAAGTCCTCGGATGAAGGCAGTGATGACTTCAGCCTCCGTGATGTTGGGAATAGAATTCCTCATCTCAGAGAAACATCTGATGTAGCTGCGGAGTAGTTCGGACGGCTTTTGGTTGATGTGGTTGAGGTCGTGCTTGGTGCCCGGTCGCCTACATGTGGCCATGTAGTTGTCGGTGAAGACTCGCTTCAGATCTTCCCAAGAGCCGATGGAGTCCGGGGCGAGGCTTGTGAACTAGCTCATGGCGGCTAGCGTGAGCATGACAGGGAGATAGTTTGCCATGACATTGGTGTCTCCCTTGGCGGCTTAGATGGCGGTGGCGTAAGCCTACAGCCACTGAGTTGGGTTCATCCTTCCTTCATAGGGCTCGACTCTAGTGATTTTGAAACCACGAGGCCACTGGAGCGTTTGGAGTGCCCTGGTGAATGCAGGGGGCCCTTTCGAGCTATCAGGACCAACATCGGCAGTGTTGCTGGTGACGATCGGCTCCAGAGCTGCGTCCAGGTTGCCGTATTCCTGCTCGTACTCCTGGCAATGTCATACTTCATCTTCATGGCGCCCGAAACATCATTGGTCAATACACCGTCGTGCGTCCCAAAGATTGCAGAGGTGCACTCAGGTGTCCTATTCGACCTCTTGGTCATGCTGGCGATGATGCTCAGCGCAGTGGCCTCCAACTCCCCCCTGGGGAGGTGGTGACTGGTCAGCAAAGCGGCTTTGACTAGGGCGGTGATTAGATCTAGGATCAACTGATCAGTGGATCACGCTTGTGGAGCACGAAGGTCTCTGAACTTCTCGGATCTCGTTAACTTGATAGTGTGCCGCTTTAAGCATGGCGGCGACCTTGGCGAGCTCGGGCGTCTGCGGGAGGTGAGCGAGTTCGTTGGCGGCCACGGCCAAATTAGTGCTCGGAGTCTTGAAAACGTCGTGGCCGTCAACGCGGAGGAATTCTTCATTGAGGTTGCGATGAAGGGGCCTTCCTTATGAATCGATCTGGTTATCACGAGCGGCCTCGGCCATCGTGATGGCGCATTTGTTATCACATCGTTGCATGCGGTTGGTGTTCCTATTTTCATGGGCGGCACGTTCCTCGTCTATTTCGCCGTTCTGGGGGGCTGTCGATACTGACGTTGAAAATCGTGCCACCCCGGAAAAGCAGGAGAGGAGGTTGCTTGGTGAAGGTCTCGGCGATGGGCTCGGTGGATCCTTGAGATTCGGAGTTCAGATTTTCCTCGAGGATAGTTTGGAGGGATGCTCCGAGATCCCGGCCGGCGTGCAGCATGTTGACGGTTGGTGGAAATTGGTCGGCGAGCTGGTCAGTGAATTTGCCCCTCAGGGCGTCTTGATATGTAGTTGCGGTGTTGGCGAGCCCGAAAGGTAGGGCGGCGGGCCCTGGAGTCTGCCGAGCATTGATCGTTGATAGATCAGGATCGGAGGGTGCTCGGTGCTGAACAAGGGTGTCCAGAGCTGACTCAGCAATGGAGAGGCAATCAGCGAGTTTCAGGCCAACCTGATCGATAGATTCGATTAGATCGTCGTTGTTGACATGCCTCCTCTGGTAGCAGGGAAGCGAGCGGTGGGTGGCTGATGGAGCCGACCTCGGAAGTGGTTCCGAGATTGGATCTGCAGTTGCGGATGTGAGGGTGGTCGGTGCAGAGCCGATCTGCATCGGCTCGAGAAGCTCTCCATCTCCGTCGGCGTTGATGACCCACATGATGGATCCGACCGTGAAGATCTGGCCGGGCTGCGGGAGGGACGAAGAGCCTACGGAAAAAACCATCTTGTTCGACAAGGAAACAGCATGCACACCCCTACCTGGCGCACCAACTATCGATGGAATATCATCGGTAGTCCACCGAGGGGCACCCCGCGATGGTAGATTGATTGGTAGAGGAGCGTGTAATCGAGAACAAGAAGGCAACAGAGACACACGAGTTATACAGGTTCAGGCTGTCGGTATGATGTAATACCTTACTCCTATGGTCTGTTGATTTGCATTAGCTATCGTATGATTTGCCATGAATTCGTAGGGGGTCCCTGCCCGCCTTATATGGTCCGGGGGGCAAGGTTACAAGTCAGTTAGATCAGAGAGATAACCGAAAAGTAATAACAGATTACAAGAAACATGGGATCGTATATATCCTATCAGATCTCGTAACATCTTTAGGATATCCTCTCCATGCCTTGCGGGGGTCGCCGAACAGAATCGTGCCCCGCAAGGCTCCTTCTTGTGGGCTGGACCGCCCCTGGAGGCATAGCCCATGTGACCTACCATGGGTATCCGGGGTCGTACCCCCCATAGGCCCCTCAAAAGGGACATCACCGAGGGTTCCAAGGCTAGCCCACCGGCTTAAAGGGCACCCGAGGCACCCAAAGGTGCGAGGGACGTTCAAGGTCTGGCACCCGAGGCCTTAGCTAGGCGCTTAGAAGCGATACCAGCCAACCTTTGAATGATGTCCTAGTACCGACCTTGAGCCGCTCATGGTGACCCAACAAGGGAGGCAGCAATCTCCTAAGCACCGATAGACAGGTCTCAGGAACTATACGAGTGGCTTGATCGGAAAGCCAGGGATCTCCCCTTTGGGGGACATGATCGGGGCATGGAATGACCATAAACCTGGGGTTCTCAAGGACTCACCCACTAGTAGCATGGGCACGATAATCCTGACCACCGAGGCCATTGTCATAATAGCCCATCCCAACGAGGGACCTAAGTCTCTTAGCACGACTCATGAGCAATGGTATTACAACAAAAAGTAATTTCATTTCATTAATTAGGAATGACCCAATTACATTATACAATGGCAAAACCCGTGATCTACGGACGCCTGTACGGAGGCAAAGACTGCAGGGCATGCCTGACCTCTAGGTTGGGGCCCTACAGCATGTGTGGCTCGGGCCAGGTGGGCTGACCTCGGGGCTCCTTCCCGAGGTCTGAGGCCGGGCGATGTCTATCGTCGCCCCACTAACGGGATCGATCCCCCAGCTTTCGCCAGGATAGAGGGGCAGTGACTGATGCATCACTGTTCCCCTTCCCCGATAGAGGGTGGAAGGATTCCAACAACGTCATTGAAATCCTTCCTGTTTTCTAGGGGAGGGGAACACAACAGACACATCTAGCGTCGTGTCATCGCCCCTCCTTCGTTGGAGTCCTTGCACTCTTGAGGAGGGCAACCTAGGCACCCAGCGGAGGGAGCAACGCTCACTCGGAGAGAGGTGTCACACTTGAAGGTCGACATGGCCGCTAGGAGTTGGATCTGAGAGGAAGAAGAGAAGGAACCAGAGGGGGGATAGAAGGCACCGCATCCCCGGGCCTCCCCTTTTACAGCCCAGTCCATGCGCGGCAAGAGGCTCTAGGCCATCCGATCAGTCATTGATGGATAAAAGAGTCCCTAGGGAACCAGCTAGGCATCCTTTTAGTCCCCACATTGCACCTTAGGGTGGTTGCGTGATGGAGGCCGCGCAGTAAAGGTGGAGCTAGGAGGACGCTGACCACAAGTCAAGTCCCCGCTTCGCTTTCCACCATGCATGCCTCCTTATGGGACTTGAGGGGGTCTAACTTCCCTTAGGCCCATCGGCCACCATCAACGGTCTGGATCTATGCTCGCCAAGTGCCACGGCTCCTCCTCCGCCAGATCCACACCACGTGGCCTAACGTCCCATCTCCCAGACAAAGTGGGACAGTGCAGGAGTGCATGCCCAAACTCCTTCGCTAGGCACAACATCCTAGGCACCATCAACCGCCTGTGCAGAGCATCAGCGGATGGGACATGCCTAGAAGCCACCATGCCCACTGACAAGGAGGCCCCACAATAGCCTTGGAGGCTATGCTAGCTCCCTAGACAGAGCAACCTGACCCCCCCGATCGACAAGTGCTTGAGTAGCGCACTGTAACACCCTAGGTGTTAAGCATGAATCTTAGCATTGGGATTGCATGAGCACAAGCATCATTGATCATTCATGAGCATGATCATCTCAAATTTTATCTCTATGATTGCTTATATCACATGTGTTTGTTACTAAATGCTTTACATATGCTAGGATTTACTTGTGACCATTGTATAAAATGTTTGTGGGACCTTAGGAGTACCTTAAACATGTTTAGAATGTCACATGGAACAACTTTGGTATTCATGACTTGGACCCATTTGGCCTCTAAGTCATGGTTATAGTGTAAGCTTTCATTTTCAAGTTGTATGTTTGACCTAAGTTGAACTATAGCATAGATTGTTTTCCTGGCAGTGCAACCTTAAGCAAAATTGTAGTACTTGACTAGAGTAAAAACTTTTATTTTTTGGGTCAAGACCTAATTCGGTGCATAGCATGCTCAAAAATAGCTCACAAGTAGCAAGAAATGTTGTTTTGGAATTGCTAAAAATTTTCAGTCTTAGTGCTGTTTATAGTTTCAATGTACCTCACTTAGGAGCATTGTTTCTGGCTAACCATTGAGAATTTGGGGATGCTTCTTAAATCAAGTTTGTAGATTTCATGTAGCTCTACAATTTCTATTCAGGGAATTTTTGCTAGCTCTAAATGGTTTTGGGAGATACAGGGGATCAAAGTCACTCTATCAGTCATGTCATCGGGGCCTGATGGCCGTGGACGCCGCACCATCAGTGGCCGACTAGGGGGTAGGCCAAGCGCTGCCTGCGTGGCGGCCGTACGCTGGTGCCAGTCTCGGTAGGTCAGGCCAGTGTGGAGGAATAAGTCGCGCACCTCTGCTGCTCGCTTCATTTCACTCTCGCACCGCGCTCTCTCTCGCCCACGCCTGAACAAAGCGAAGCACCATGCCACCGCGCCATCACCGTCGCTCCACCATGCTCGCTTGTCGCCGTTGCTGCACCACCGCCCAAACCAGCTCGCCTAGCAACTCCGCCATCATCACCTCTTCCACCCTGACCTGCTAGCCCCTCTTGCCGAGCTAGGGTAAGGGCACATTTCGCTTTGCCACCATCACTAGGAGCGACTGCCGCACTCGTGGCTCACCATGGCCGCCATTGCCGTTCGTGGCACTGAAGCTCGTAGGCCTCCATGGACGCCATTGCCATTCCACTACCCCTGTAGGACTCCATCTCCTTTAGTCCTAGCACCCTGCTAGAGTCTTGTAGCTTAGGCCCAATCTAGGGATGACGCCACCGTGTGTCGATGCCGTTATGGGTCACCGCTCTACGCGTGGCCACCATTGCCGTCGTGGCACTGAAGCTCATCGTCGTCGCGCTAGTCAACCATATCCCTCCATCCTTTCACGTCTTCGGTAGGGTTACCGCAAAGCTATAAAGCACCTCACTAGAGTGTATGGTGGCCTAGAGCATGCTGGCATACCACCGTGCGACCTCTGCCTGTCTGCCATTACCGCTGGCGAGCTACTTCCGGTGAGCTTCCGGGCAAACCAAGCACACCTATCGACGCGGCTCGACGTGTAGAGTGCAACGGTGTAGATGCTACCAGCGGAAACCTCACCGACTGGCAAACTCTCGCCGATCAACTGCCGTGCTTTGTTTCTATGTGTCTAACATTGCGGGTCCCACTAACTTTGGTCCCCAGCTGTCAGCCTATGATGGATTTGAATTTCTGATTTATTTTTTCAGATTTGAATGCTTGTTTCAAAAATTTATATCTCAAGCTAGGAGTATCCAATTTTGGTGAACCAAATTTTGTTGGATTGGCATTGGCATTGCATGAGCACAAGCATCATTGATCATTCGTGAGCATGAACATCTCAAATTTTATCTCTATGATTGCTTATATCACATGTGTTTGTTACTAAATGCTTTACATATGCTATGATTTACTTAGTGACTATTGTATAAAATGTTTGTGGGACCTTAGGAGTACCTTAAACATGTTTAGAATGTCACATGGAATAACTTTGGTATTCATGACTAGAACCCATTTGGCCTCTAAGTCATGGTTGTAGTGTAAGCTTTCATTTTCAAGTTGTATGTCTGACCTAAGTTGAACTATAGCATAGAGTGTTTGCATGATAGTGCACCCTTAAGTAAAGTTGTAGTACATGACTAGAGTAAAAAAATTATTTTTGGGTAAAGACCTAATTCGGTGCATAGCATGCTCAAAAATAGCTCACAAGTAGCGAGAAATGCTATTTTGGAATTGCTAAAATTTTTCTTAGTGCTATTTACAGTTTCAATGTACCTCATTGAGAGCATTGTAACTGGCTAACCAATGAGAATTTTGGGTTGCTTCTTAAAGCAAGTTTGTAGATTACATGTAGCTCTACAATTTCTATTTAGGGAATTTTTGCTAACTCTAACTGGTTCGGGAGATACAAGGGATCAAAGTCACTTTGTCAGTCGTGTCATCAGGGCCTGATGGCCGTAGACGCCGCACCGTCAGTGGCCAATCGGGGGCAGGCTAAGTGCGTCGCATGGCGGCCGTACACCGGCGCCGGCCTGGCTAATCAGGCCAGCGTGGAGGAATAAGTCACGCGCCTCTGCTGCTCGCTTCATTTCACTCTCGCACCGCGCTCTCTCTCTCGCCCACGCCTGAGCAAAGCGAAGCACTATGCCGCTGCGCCATCACCGTCGCTCCACCATGCCTGCTCACCACTGTTGCTGCAACACTGCCCAATCCAGCTTGCCTACAGCTCTGCCATCATCACCTCTTCCACCCTGACCCACTAGGCCCTCTTGCTGAGATAGGGTAAGGGCACATTTCGCTTCGCCGCCATCGCGCCATCATCGGAGCACCGCCGCGCTTGTAGCTCACTGTGGCTCGGCCATTCCACTGCCCCACAAGCCTCCATCTCCTTTGGTCCAATACCCCGCTAGAGTCTTGTAGCTTAGGCCGAATCTGGGGATGACACCACCATGTGTCGGTGCCAGAATGGGTCGCCGCTCTACGCGAAGCCACCATTGCCGTCGTGGCACTCAAGCTCGTCATCATCGCGTTAGTCAACCATATCTCGCCGCCATCTTACCAGAACGATGAGAGCACCACCGTGCACTGAGCGCCGCCATGCGGCCATGCACGCAGACAAAGCTCACCGTCACATCACCAGAACCCTAGCCACCTAGGTTAGCTCCGATAGGTTACCGTGAAGCTATAGAGCACCTCACCGGAGCGTAAGGTGGCCGGACCACGCCCGCATACCACCGTGGGACCTCCGTCGTCCGCCATTACTGCCGGCAAGCTACTTCCGATGAGCTTTCGGGCAAACCGAGCACACCTACTAACGTAGCTCGATGTGTAGAGTGCAACAGTGTAGATGCTACCGTCGGAAACCTCACCAATGGCGAACTCTCACCAGTCAACCGTCGTGCTCTGCTTCTGTGTGTCTGACATGTGGGTCCCACTGACTTCGATCCCCAGCTGTCAGTCTATGATGGTTTGAATTACTGATTTATGTTTTCAGATTTGAATGCTTATTTCAAAAATTCATATCTCAAGCTAGGAGTGTCCAATTTTGGTGAACCAAATTTTGTTGGATTAAATGTAGCTAAAAAAGTGCTTTTAAATTATTTGCAATATTGTAAAATACATAACTTGAGCTAGGGAAGTGATAAAATTATAATTCCAATTTTGCTGATCTTGTGTTGACAAGCTCTATCTAGGAAAATTACTAAACTTGCAATGGTCGTGCTTTGGATATGGTCAATTTATTTAATCCTAAATAAATTATAATTTCTAGTGAAAATAAATAAGGCAAAAATACATAACTTGGGCTCATGCAAATTTTTGTACAATGTTCATGTGTTATGGTGAAGCTAAGAAAAATATTAAATCTATTTCTTGACACTTTTCAATAGGGGTAACTATTTTAACTAAAATAAACCTTGCTACCTTGTCATTTTTGTAGAGGATGTTATACATGTTCAAATGGTATGAAATGATACAGTAGCCTATTGGGAGCACTTGGAAGCTACTGTAATTTTCTGAGAATTTACTGTGCACATTTGGTATATGTGTCTTATTTCACCTAATTAACTAATTAAATTAATAAAGACATTTAAATAAATAAATTGGGCTTGACCATTATGTTTTCTAGAGTGTAATTGAGGTCTATGAACTGTTGGTACATTTGGTGATGTCCAATTTTGAATTTTTATATGCAGTGAAAATATTATTGCTATAATTCCATCATCGAGGTTATTTTGGATAGATTCTATCACTTGGTGAATTGCGTTGGCAAGATGAGATTTGTTGTAAAAATAGTTAATAACAAAGTTGTAGAGAACTTCTTTGTCTAGATTGTGTAAAATTTTTAGGGTAACATGCCAAATGGTTTAGGAGTAATGCCTATTAGAAGTTGGTCTCCCGAAATGGTTACTCTCTGGAATTTCTGGACAGACCTGGAAAGTTTTCCTATTTTGACTAGGATAGAGGTTGAATCAGCTTTTGGTGATTAAATAAAAGTTGTAGGAAATTTTATAAGATTTCCAGAAAGTCCTAGATCACAGCATTTGGTTGAGTAAAACTCTAGTTTTGATCTAAAACTTATAGCTGTTGTGTTGTGGTCTAGAAATGAACTTAGTGTGGATTCTTGAAATTTCTAGAGAAGAGATAGGCACCTACTCAGTCAATAAGAATTCAACTTGGTTATCATCTAAGTAACTTGATATAATCATCAACATAGAATCATGCATGTTCTCATGTCATATCATTCACAATTCTTCTTATGCATCCATGATACTTACTTTATGCATATGCATGCAATAGGTGCAGCGAAAGAAATCACGTTGGTGGAACTCGAAGCTGATCCACAAGAGGAGAACTAGGAAGCTCAGCACCAAGAAGCTCCAAGTGAAGGCAAGCCTAAAGTTGATCATCTCCAAGAGTGCCCTAACCACCAGCCAGCCACGTTTGTGAAAGGCAAGCTCTGGAGCATTCTAAGTCTCCCATGTTTTACAAGATATTACTTGAGTCCTTTATGTTTGATGCATTAGGTTATAAGAGTTGATTGGAACCACTTGTTGCATATACTTTCCATGTCCAGAAATATCTATCTTGAATCCTATGTAGGTCCAGGATCAAACTTCATGCTTAGCCATGCTTAGACCGGTAGAAGTCGGGTGATTTCCTGTCACCTGTGAGCTATATGTGGTGACTTGATCACGGTTGGCTATATTGTGCTATCGTGGAACATAACCTGGTGATGTTGAACAATTGAAGACCGGAAGGAATCTTATATGTTAGGTGTGGTGACTTATAGTGATTCCATCTGCATCGTTTAAGGACCGGCAGTTGAAGGCCCTCTTGTCATGTTGAACGCATACCTCTCACATAGTTGGCCGGATAAGTCGTTCCGACTGTGAAGCCGAGTAGCTCAACTCAAGACAGGGACACAAGCAGTTAAAGTGCGCACCCTAGAGGCAGTAAGGATGTGTGGAGAGCCAATGGCATGTGTCTAAGGGTAGGTTTGAGTCCTGAGCCTCCTAACAGATTGGTAGTATCTTTGAGGGTGCGGTGCTGGTCTTACCCGTGATTTGGACATGAGTTGTACCAAAGGTGACCCGATGCAACCCTGATAGGGGGAGTATGGGTGTGTGTTAGGAATAATTCCCTAGCTAGGTATGAATTGATTCGAATCACCGTCTCTCCTGGATAGTGAGAACTTGACATGAGCCCCCTTCATCGTAGTAATTGATGAAAGTAATGGTTATGTGGATTATGGAATTGCTTAACTTGATATGGTTACTATTGTGATGATTTAATGGTACACAACATGTTTGGCATAGAATAGATGCTAATCTAGAATGGGACATGAATAATAAACTTGTTATTTTGAAGTTAAAAGATACTAGATAAATATTGGCTTGTAGGCAAAGGATGTCAACCAGCTCCACTTATAAGCCTTGCATGATCCTTGATGTCTCTTATTTTTGGTTTATGACGGGTAAGTCTAGTTGAGTACCTTCTCGTACTCAGGGTTTATTTTGCTATTGTTGCAGATAATGTGATGTACCACGGCTACTTTAAGCACTACTTTGCTCCTGCAGTGGATGATGAATAGGACCATGGGCATGGGCATTCTATATATCATTTCACCCTTGTGCTTTTGTTGGAGATGACTACGAAAACTGGCTATGTATCTAAACTATTGTTGATGTCATTCAGAACTATGTTGCTTCCGCTACTGTTAAACTGATGTTGTAATAACTATGTTGGAACTCCGATGTATGACAAACTATTTGTGAATTTGTTGTAACATGTGGCTTGTATGTTGAATCATGTACGATCTAGGTTTGTATGTTGGTTGATTCGAGATCCTTCGTGGTACTCGATGGACTACCAGATTTATTTGGGCTCAAGTGTGATGGTTTGACTGCCTTAGTGGTTGCTATTGTACTTGTGCTCTTATAAATTGGACGGTTCTGTTACACCCCCCAAAACCAACCAATTGTCCTAGAGTTAGGGTCAGGAGCCACTGAGCAGTGGGCCTAATGAGGGTCCCTCGTCCGAGCTCGGTGCACTCCCTGTGCCCCAACCTATGGCCGCATAAGGTCAGCCCAAGAAGGCCAGCTTGAGAGTATCAGGTCCTGCTACCGAAGCCCCTAGAAGGGCATGGCGCACTCGGTGATCATGTGGCCCCAAGCCAGAGCCTAGACAGCCCTCGATCACCCAACCCACGGCAGGCTCCGACCAAAAAGAAGGGTGCCCCTAGGCCTGAAGTTGGTAACTCCCAGACGAGTTCACCAAACCCTTGCTCTGACTACAAACCTACGCGACATAGGATCAAAAGAAGGGTCAGCAGCCACTACTGCCCGACCTCAATAGCCGAGCACCCCCCATCACACTAGGGAAAGGGCCCCATGCAAGGCATCACGCTCCCATCAACGGAAGCTATCCCCGTCATGGCTAACTTCGGTCACCAGAAGATCGAATTCAACCCCTCATCGTCCATCACATATAAGTGAGGCACGAAGGGCTCAGGGGCTCTCGATGAGATCCTAACATATGGGTATGTTAAGCCTCGGGATCTATGGTTCCTGACCAAAGAGACCCCATGGCCGATCCCTCCAGTATCGCCAGGGGGCTCTGGGGCTATACCCATCGGGTATGCTCGCGAGCACCCTCAGACTAAGGAACTTGCCTGAGCCCAAGCACGCTAGGGCCTCTACTCAGGGCTTAGGGGCTAGCCCAAGCCTTAGCTTCCTAATCGACGGGAATCCCAAGCCCGGCCCTCGACTCCTGCCCGGCCTATGACAGAACCACCCAATTTATACAAGATCAAGTACGGCTGTCCCCGTTAAACATGTTGACACGCACATACTCTCACTTATATAAACCCAGTAGTCCACCGAGTATCACGAAGGACCTCAGTAAATCAACTTCACAACCAAGATCGCGTGATTAAGCAAATACATATCACATACACAGATTTGCAGTGGAAATAATATTACAAATGGGTTCACAAATAATAGTATAAGTTTGGGTTTCAAAACCGGTTAAAGAAAAACAACATAGCTTTCAAATAATTACATTAATATAAGTTCCCAAATACATTGCTAGCATAAGTGACATCCTCTGATAAAAGCATATAGATGAGAAATAAATATGGAGTCACCGAGCCCACTGGTGGTTAGCCACCATCTTCCTCAGGCCAAGAACTTCACCTGCAACATGGTGGGATAAACCCTGAGTACTCGAATGTACTCAGCTAGACTTATCTGTCATAAACCAGAATAAAGTGACACCAAGGACTATGCAAGGCTTTATAAGTGGAGCTGGCTTAACAACATTTTGCATAAAAAACCACTAATTCAACTATACATTTTATAATTCAGTCATCAAGTTAATTATAGTTATTCATCTCTAGATTAGCAACTAACCTATGCCAAACATGTGGTATAGCATTTAGTAGCATAACAATAGTAACCATAGCCGGTGTAATAATTCCATGTTCATCATAACCATCATATTCCATAGTCTAGTTACTACGATGTTGGGACTAGCCAAGTTTTTCACTATTCGGGAGAGACGGCGATTCAAATCAATTTCAACTAGCTAGGAATTTATTCCTAACACAAACCCAGGTGTACCAGCCATGGTAGCCTTAGATCACTTTTGGTACAACTTAGGTCCACATTTCACAGGTTCGCCTAGTGCCGCACAATTAGGGACAAACCAGTTGCCAGGATGTTTAGGCCTAGCCTGCCCTTGGGCTCACGTCTGGCTCCCTGCACATCCTTACTACCATCTAGAGTGCACACTTTTATAGAACAGGGCATGGCCTGAGTTGAGCTACTTGGCTTCGCGGTCGGAATGAGTTATCTGGCCAGCTAAGTGAGAGGCATGCGTTCAATCTTGTCAGAAGCACCAACAATGGTACGGTCCTTAATCGGCACAGATGGAATCACATGAGTCAACATACACATAGACTCCGCCCGGCCTCCAGTTACATTATCCCACGGTTCTGTTCCACGATAGTAAATATAGCCAACCGTGCTTCGATATCCACCTATATCTCGTATGTGATAGGAAATCACCTGACTTCTACCGGTCTAAGCATGGCTAAACATATATTCGATCCTGGACCTACACAGGGTTAAAGGTATATTTCTAGACAAGGAAATTATATGCATAAAGGGGTTCCAATCAACTCTTATAACATAATGCAGCAAACATAAAGGACTCAAGTGATATTTGTAAAAACATAGGAGGCTTAGAATGCTCTGCCTAGAATCCAACACTAGGTCAGTGTTTGTTAGATGACTCTCACTTGGCGAGCATCTCCCATCTCGGCACTTGCTTAGTCCTTCCGTCTTCTGGATGGATTCACCAAACTCCCATCTTCAGGCTTGGCTCCAATATCACATCCTTCATGTGGTGCATCTAGCGTACCTAGATGAGATGCAACAATGCAAGTGCATGAATACGAAGAATGGCAATATGAGATGCCTCACATAAAAGTATTCAAGATGAGCACAAGGTTACACCAAACATATATAAGGACTTCACGTTACTTAATTAAACATCCCACAACCTATCATGCTAGGATAGCAAGGAAGGTAGCACCAAGCATGACACAAGTTTCACAAGGTTTTAGGTATATTAACTTAACACCATCAAAGGTATGAGCCACACTTAGCAACACACAAAGTAAAGCAAGGTGAAGCAAACAATTTTAGGTACAAACACAGATTCTGAACAGCAGCACCACAGTCACTTGTTTTAATCATACCTAGAGTTCTAGGCAAGCAAAAAGTGTGATTCAAGACTTTCTAGAAAACTAATGAAATTATATAAAACTTTGTTATTAACACCAAAAGCTGATTCAACAAATAACAAGGTCAAAATACCTCATGAAGCAAAGCTTATACATCTAAGGACAGAAAACTGATAGTAAATTCAGAAATACATATCTCAAGTTAAGCATGATACTTAACTTTATATAAAGCTTATTAAATTATATATAACTTTTTATTATAATATTAATATGATTCTATAGCTAACAAGGTTAAACAACACCAAGAAGGCATCTCTATCCAGATTTGGACAGAACCTGCCATTCCACTTTGAACAGCTATAACTAGAGTTCTAGACCACCAAAAGCAATGATCTTAGACATTTTAGAAATCTTAGGAAAATCACTACAACTCTACTATTATCACCAATATATGATTCCATGTTTAAATGAGCCAAACAATACAATCATTCAAATCTATCTAGAGGACTTGCAAAAACCTAATAGCAAAGTTCTAAAATCTATAACTCCTAAACCATCAGACCTAAAATCATGAAATTTTAGGACAAGAAATATAAGGAAAATATATACAACTTTTGTATTCAACATATCTACAGAAAACATAATTTGCATCATAAAGTTATCATCACAACAAAAAATGCACATGCAGCCATTTCAGAATATAACAATTTGATGTTCCACCTGTTTGCTAACAAAGAACATACACACACGAGCCATTCAAGAACTTCAACCACTACTAACATACTTAGCAACACTTTATTGAGCATCAATCACTCAAAGCATCACCAAATACAATTACAAGCTTTATCTATAATTATGCTTTTATTAATCCTTTCTCCTAATAAACATATATATATAATTTAGTGATGTATGAGAACAACTAGTTTGGGACTGAGATTTTTATGAGGGGTATATGTTATCAAAACATGGCTACTGCACAAATTTCACATGGTCAAGTTTTATAATTTAATTACTATGAAAAAGACAAATTGCTATTGCAAGAAAACATGTAGAAGCAAGATAATTCTAAAGATCATAATTTTCTATAAATATATAGCCATATTATATGTTATTATGATAGCACAACATCATACAAAGGTAATGGAACCACCTTTTCCATTTTTGCGTCTTCATAAAAATTATAACTTATATAAAACCATTTATCACACAATAAACAAGTTAAATCAATAAATCAAACATACTACATCCAATGACGATGAAATTTTTACCACAGTAGACACATAGCATCAGCGGCCTACCATAAAAATTTCACAACAATTGGAGCACTACAACTTTAGATATGAGAATAACAAGCAAAACAAGCTAAAATTGCCTATTTAACAAGATTAAATCAATACATTATAAAAAAAAGTACACAACTAGCATGTTTAATATTTTTATTAGCTAGATAATGTCACCACAAGACTAACACAACTAGAATTACCATTTTTGGACTTCTATAACTCAAGATATGCATTCGACAACTTAAAAGGATTTCTAAAAGCACTTTATAAGAATAAATAAAACATCATAAGCTTTCTACTAACACATATTATGACTCTACAGTGTATATCTACTCACAAGGATTCTAAAAAGTCCTCATTTGCTATTTTATGATTTTTCTATGATTTATTATGATTTTCCAAAGTTTTAGCCAAATAAATGCAATAAAGGACATAATTGCATCGAGGCCCCTGGACTTCCACAAAAAAAATTCCAATAAATAGGTCCTTCTCTGTACTATTCAACTGAGTCATAGGTTCTTCACTTAACCTCCTATCTTTTCCTCTATTGTTGCGCGAGGTCCTCCTTCGTCTTCTCCTCGTCGGGTAGAGTAGAGGAGGCCGGTCTCGGTGGGCGGTGGCCGGCAGCGGCGGGGAAGGTTCACGGCCGCATAATGTTGGGCCACGCCCATGGGTGGCCTCAGCCCGGCCTGAGGCCGATCGTGGCTCCCTGGCCAAAGGTGCAGGTGGCAGCCTGACGGTGGCTCCGGCGGATAGGGCGCTGGTGGAGCTCTAGCGGCGGGGGAAGAGGCGATGGAGCACCAAGGGGCCCGTGCGTATTGCTAGGCTACTCATCTCAGCTAGAAATGGCCCAAGGCATCCCGGCCACACACACGTGTGGCGCATAGAGGTGTAGCTCTGGCGACGGTGGGGGAAACATCGGCGAGCGGCCACGACGAGGAGCATGGAATGTGAGGCGAGGCAAGGGAAAGGAGGTGTGGCTACTGGTTGGGCAGAAAGGAAGTTGGAGGAGGCAAGAGCAACGGCTGGCAGCGAGCTTGGCCACCAGCAATGGTGGGCGCGCTCTGGCGCGCACATGTGGCGCAGAGGGAGAGCGCAAGGGAGGGAGTGGAGCGAGTGAGAGAGCACGGGCTCATCCAAATCGAAGCGGTAGCGCCAGCAGAGAGGCAGGCGCACGCGACACCAATGGTGGGCCGTGGAGCCATGCATGGCCACCACGCACGGTGCACGCGTCGCCCTTTGGAGCATTTCCTCGAGCAGGTGGCGGGCAACGGTGTGGCCGGCGTGGGAGGCGATTTTGGGCCAGTTACAGGCCGAATTGGACCTTAGACCCAAAAACAAAGTTGAAGCCCATTAACTGCTCTACATCTTTCATTAAGGGCACGGAGTCATTAGAGAAACATATTAATGAGTAATTAAGCCTGAAGTTGACACTATCAGCGACTAATCAAGGATTATCTCTCTACTTGAGCTCGAATTACTTGGTCAAAACGTGGTCAAATTGGTTCCAACTTTTTTATGTCCTTCTTCGAAACATATATTCCAACTTGTAATTTTGGCTCCACTTGAGGTGTTTAACAAATTTTAGAGAACGCGAAATGCCAATGTCAATGACGATGAATTCCGGACATAGAATTATTTAGAGCCCAGAAACAACAGTTGATTCCATCTTGAGTCCTCTGTTTGAGCAACTTAGGAGTTGAATCAGGTCTTGGACCAAAAATAAATTTTGTTGTACTCCACTCAAACTTCAACTTTTATTAAAGTTCAAACTTCATATCTAGTACAAAAACCCATTTTTTCATCTTGGTCAAAGCAGCACCGTGTTAAACCCTGGAATTAGGGTTTTCGACCAATTGAAGCATTTTCTTGACATTTGCTCAACACAAACCCTTCATGACTTTTGTTATAGAGTTCAACTAGAGTCATTAGGGCAAGGTAAAAAGTTTTGGTCGACATCTCGTATTCCCATTCACCTGATGAAGCAATTCAAGAAAGATTATAACTTATCATTTTATGTGACTTCTTGATTCCAAACTTCATGCAACTTTTCCACTGGTTAAGATGGATGCATGTTGATGTAATGTACATGAAACAAACATGTTTAACATTACTCATGCCAAACCTTAACTAGGGTCCACATGTAAGCAAAGGTGTGTTGTCCAAGTTCAAGTTGGGACTCAATTTCATAGATTGGATCTCAATACCTTCATCATCACTTCAAAATTATGAACTAGAGATCATGATCATTACTTGACATAGTTTACTTAAGTCCAAATCAACTTCTTAACTCGTGACTAACACCCGAGGGTGTTACACGGCCTACGACGCCAACCAAGGCCCAGGCACAAGAAGACACGCCCCATGCCATCGAGGCTTGGGGGCTCCTCGACGCAGCACCTCGGGCGCGGCCTAGCTAGCCGCTCCCCCGGTAGGGTCACGCACAGGGCATGATACAAGAAAACAAGTTCCCCCTCGGCCTCTAGGGGCTCCAAGGCTCTCGGGCCCGCACATCAGCCCCTTGAGCCGACCTCCTTCGCTAGCAAGAAGACTCTAGAAGGTCCACCTCAGGGAGGCCAGTCCAAGCCGACATAGCCTGACACGCAGAGTGTCAGAACAGAGCAGCCGGACGACTGCCCAGGGCTTCTTTGGCTCCACGACATCGCCACGGTCCACAGAGCACCGCTGCAAGACCCTCCTAGACTCTGGCACATGTAGACCATAGGCTTAACCCGCTAAACCGCCATATACCCGACCTATCTTGATATATAAGGGGTAAGGACTGGATCCTAGAGGGGGAGGATGATCCTAGATAGATCATTCCATTCCTCATCCATCCGTTCCTTCTCAGCATCGAGAGCAGAGCAACCCAGAGAGAGGGGCACCGAGAGCTCCTCCACTGCACCCGCCATCTTCCACCTCTCCAACGAGGGGAAGACTCCATCTACTGCGAGGCAACCTTAGGATTAGCACCAAGCTAACCCCGTATCAAATATCTTTCTTCCTCCTATACACTCTATTGTAAGCCTCCGATTTTGGGTGCTCTTGAGTATAAGGATCATCAGCTGCTGGACGTAGGGCATCGATCGGCCCGAACCAGGATAAACCGTTGTGTCCTCTCTATGATTCTTGTGTTCTTGAATCCACCCGAGCCACCGGAGACACGTACTCTGCCACCAACTCGAACAACAATTCTTGCCACGGTTCTGACCCCGCGACAGGTACATTCTAAACTTATCTCTAGCACATTTAGTTGTATGTGTTGCAGATCTATGGATAGGATTTGCTATTACCTTGTTCGGTAGCATATTTGCATATGCAATGAATGTATTGCTCATGATCATTTATGTCATGTAAGTACTATCTTGTTTCTGGATTAATGCTGTAAAATGACTAAAAATTCAACATTTAATACTTCTATTTTAATGCTTGAAGTATATTTACGACCCATTGTGCATAGTGACTTTATAATGGTAAAATAGCGATCACAATAATGTAAAATTGGGTGGTAAATATATATTTAAAAAATTGCGAGAGAATGAAAAATCCAAACATGGTTAGAAACTTAGAAAATTTAGAAGTATTTTCAAGAGAGGTTCATTTAGTCAAGCCATCCTCTAGGAATTCATTTGCAGAGTCAGTTGTGTTAAGCTAACCAACCTGCAAAATTATTTCCATTTGTGGTTGACTTATGCCAACCACTCCTAAAAATACATTTACAGGGCGGCTGTAAGCTTGCCTCTAACCGGTGTTGCTACAACATGTAGCTCATGTACATGTCGTGTAAAGATTACTCGACGCCTTTCCAGTTTAGGCCCTATACATTCCATTACATGGCCAGCTTATGTAAACAATCAAACAAAGTATTACACATCCTAAACGAATTACACGATCGACTAAGGAAAAATAGTTTTACTTCAATTTCAGACCATGTAATGGGACACTATACTCACCACATTTGATTTGATCATCACATTCATGGCTGGATGTTGGTTGGTGGTGGTGGTTGTGTTACCATGCTTTATATTGTTAACTATTTATTTGCCTTGTGAACTCATTTGCGGTGCATCGTTTTATCTTATTAAAACTACAATGTAAAAACTATGGTTGGTGTTTCTCATTTATGATGTCCAGTGCATTGATGTCCTCACTCTTATGAGATATGTGGGATTTTCACTTGCAAAAAAGTACAAACATCTAGTTTTTTATTGCATTGTTCGAGTATAACCCTTGTACACATCGTCACTTGCCAAGTAAACAGCCTTATTCACTACACGAGGAGGGACTGAAGGACTACCATGTAGCATTTATGGCACTAATACTAATAAATACTAGACATTTACAATCGATGACGTAGTAGAAGTTTTGAAACCACCTCTCATAACTATTTTTGACAGCCCCTAAAAATTGTTTCCATAGTAGTGATACAATTTGTACCCCTACAGAAGGCCATTTCTCTTGTAGTGTGACTCTGATCAACTTCACAAACACAAGTATTTCCGCCTTGACCTGAAGTCTTACGTCTTTACATAATTAATAATAGTTTCCATTCTGTAGGAATACTCATGAGCCACTAAGATACATTGTAATAAATAAAACATACATTGTTCTAAAAAGGTACTATATTAAACATGTCATCAAATTGATGCTACATTTTTTTCTTGAGCTACTAAGCTATTTCTTTCCTTTTAGTCGCTCATACGAAGTTTGAGGTTTGTAGTCATCTCCTACATATCGACGGCATAACTTCCTCAGTGTAACAATATCCTACAAAATTAAATGAAAATCTAGTATCAAGCAAAGAACAATATAAAAGCTTAAGGTTGAAATCTAGCTTACGATTCACTAAATGTAAAAAGTGCATACTTTATGAAATTAACAATACAATATATTAAATTGTAGTTCACTTAAAGCATTAAGATTCAATGTAGTTAACCTAATTCGCATGTACTTGTTGAGATTAATGAGCAAAATATTTTTTTTTCAAGTTGAAGAATCTAAATTCATACTGCCAAATGAAACAGCTGTACAACTTAAGGACATATAGTGCAATTTACTCAAGCATATGGGTTGTTCCTCAATGGGTCAATAGTTATAGGGCATCTAAATTTAAAAATAAATAAAAAAAGGAGCAACAATATGCAGAGTCTGTCCATTGAAAAAACTGATATAAAGCATGTCAGCAACTGCATCTACTACAATTATCAATTTTCAACGCATAGACATATAAATTAGTACAATAACTGAATTGTAGTTAGTGAATGGACAATCTTAGAAGTAAAGTACCTCAGAATTATCATGCACATAAAGAACAAGGATTTTACAATCACATTCTTCTCCTGAATGATGCGTTTTCCTTTCAATAGCATGCACTTCAGCATCAAAATAGAGACCACTGTGTTCACTTACCTGAACAGTGTAGAACAGAAGTATATATTCATGAGAGACAACACTACCAAGGTAAGCGATAGAATTACGGAACAAGAAAATATGAAGACAAATAAATTACTTCTATGTTGTTGATTCTTTCACAATGTTACACAAACATAAGCAAACATAAAGAAAAGTCCCTTATTCAAGCCTCTTATGATGGACTGTAATTTTCTAAAAGTTCCTTTTTTCGATATAGTTGTGACTTATGTGTATATTCAATACTCTAGTTTATTTCTTTCATAAGTTTGTATGTTCATTTTAGAAACTGTTTAGAGCTTGCTGACATTAAAATTAAAGGAAGTCCATGAAAATAAATTATTATCCTTTTACAGAACTCAATTCTATAATACCGGTACTGTATGAAGAAAGAAACCCAACCCTCAATAACAAGTATTAAGAAATATTATCTCAACTCATATCTAGTCTCACTCTAGCTTATCATTTTCCCATAGTATCTCATTTATTCACTCTTCTATTACTCCAATGGCACCCCCACCCCATGATATATCTTCCATGACCAACCTTTAATCTATGGTTATTTTTTAACAAATCTATAGAAAAATGCGAACAACTACAACTACAGTGCTAAACTAGTTTCATTAAAACCACCATGAAATATGTCTTATTAGTGCATCTATTATCTAGTGTTGTATTTTTAATATATTTTCTATAATCTCAAATAAAAGGTAATTAGATAAGTTTTATTTAGCATAAAGTACAAAACTTAAACCTATTAACTTTTTTAAATGGTGGGAGTATAGTCTAAGACATTATAGTGTATAAAATAATCCACTAACTTTGAAAACTATTTTTGATATAGGCATACCAAGTATACACTATTGATGGAAGGGCTCGTAAGTTCTTGTTTTAACAACCTTTACACGAAGGACCCTAATGTTGAACCCCAAGTGATAACGTCATTGTTTGAGTGCGGTATTAGCGAGGAGATGAATATGTCTCTCTGTAAGCCTTTTGCAGAGAAGGATGTAGCTGACGTGCTGCAGTTTCAGATTGGTCCGCTAAAGGCCCCGAGCCCGGATGGCTTCCCTGTCCACTTCTTCCATAGAGAATGGGGGACACTCCGGGAAGATGTAAGTAAGTACATGCCTTTTTTTTGTTGATGGGCACATGCCGAAGGGTGTGAATGATACCGCTATAGAGCTCATACCGAAAGTAATTAAAGTTCTCGGAGAAGAAGGTAAAGAATTATAGGCCGATAAGCCTTTGCATTGTCGTTTATAAGGTTGTTACTAAATGCATGGTAAATCATTTGCGGCCTTTACTTCATAATTCAATTTCTGAGAACCAAAGCGCTTTTATTCCCAACTGTCTAATTACTGACAATGCGTTGATTGCTTTTGAGTGTATTCATGCTATATAGGATGATAATTCAAATAGGAGTAACTTCTTCTCTGTGTACAATCTAGATATGGCCAAGGCATATGATCGGGTGGACTGGAGCTATTTGGAAAAATGTTCTTGTGAAGCTGGGCTTTCATCGAAAATGGGTACAGTTGGTCAAAAATGTTCTTGTGAAGCTGGGCTTTCATCGAAAATGGGTACAGTTGGTCATGGCGTGTGTTACCACTATATGCTCTGCGGTGTGCTTCAATGGTGTCATGCTAGACAGCTTCCAACCTACATGACGGCTACGCTAATAAGGTGATCCTTTGTTGCCTTATTTATTTCTGATTATTGCTGATGGTCTGTACAAAGTCACTACTACAGAAAGGATTTGTAGCAACACCTCCTTTTTTTAGAGGCGGCTCTATAATGAGCCGTCCCTACAAATGGTTCACAAACGAGTTGCCCCCTACAAATCCATTTGTAGAGGTGGCTAGTATTATGAGCTGCCCCTACAAATAACCCTATTTGTAGGGGCGGCCTCTCTGGATTAAAAAAAATCCTAATTTTTTTGCCCAGATTTGAGAAGTTTTCGAAACGGATTTGTAGGGGCGGCTCTATATCTAGCCGCCCGTACAAATGACCATGAGCCGCCCCTACTAATCTTGTATGTTGTAGTGAGCGTTGCAGCAGGAGATATCAGGAGAACTTATACATGGCTTACAAGTGTGCAGAAGGACGCTGGTTGTGTCCCACCTGCTGTTTTCAGATGATAGCTTGATGTTCTTCCACGCTAATGGGACACAAGCGATGGCAGTAAGTGTGGACTTGCCGGGTACTACAAGGGCACCTGTTATGATGGACTGTAATTTTTCTAAAAGTTCCTTTTTTTAATATGGGTGTGACTTATGTGTATATTAGTACTCTAGTTTATTTGTTTCATATGTTTGTATGTTCATCTTAAAAATTGTTTAGAGCTTGCTGACATTAAAATTAAAGGAACTATCCACAAAAATAAATTCTTAGCCTTTTGCGGAACTCAATTCTAGTACAGGTACTATACGAAGAATGAAGCCGCCCTGAATCACAAGTATTAAGAAATATTAACTCAACTCATATCTAGTCTCGCTCTAGCTTATCATTTTCCCACTGTACTCATTTCTTCACTCTTCTATTCCTCCAATGGCACCACACCCCATGATGTCTTCCATAATCAACCTTTAATGTATACTTATTTTTTAACAAATCTATAAAAAAATTGGAACAACTAAAACTGCACCGTTAAACTAGTTTCATTCATTAAAACCACCATGAAATATGTCTTAATAGTGCATCTATTATCTAGTGTTGTATATTTTAATTTATTTTCTAGAATCTCAGATAAAAGTTAATCAGATAAGTGAGTTATCATAAAGTACAAAACTTAAACCTATTAACTTTCTGTAATGGAGGGAACTAGCTAGTATAATCTAAAACATTAGTGTATAAAAGAATAGACTAACTTGAAAACCCTTTTTGATATAGGC
This sequence comes from Miscanthus floridulus, assembly GCF_019320115.1. Taxonomy (NCBI): domain Eukaryota; kingdom Viridiplantae; phylum Streptophyta; class Magnoliopsida; order Poales; family Poaceae; genus Miscanthus; species Miscanthus floridulus. The sequence goes on along the minus strand of NC_089597.1, from coordinate 67,503,108 downwards.
ATACCAAGTATATACTATTGAGTATTGAATGCGCAATTCTAGGGATAGATAGACCAAACTAACTACCGTCCATCTCAAAAGTTCTTCTTTGAATGTAGATGTTGTATATTAATTAAGGTAGCAGCAAAAGGGAGTTTAATATTACAATACCTTATAACAAAGAACAGGGTCCCAACAATGAACATTTGCACATTCTGTGGCCTTGTATGGCACTGAGCGTTGCCGCAAACATGTACGAGCATTGATCCATTCAGCTTCCTCTGCTCCAAATACAGAAAAATGAACCAATAGTTTCTGATTCATAAGGCAAGCAAAAAATGGCACACGCAGTCAGAACAACATAAAATGACAGTAGAAACTACACAAACAGGGAACATATAAGAAAAATAATTCTGGCATGTCCAGGAAACTATACAAGCATTTTTTAAACATATATAAATTGCGTAGATGTTACAATTGGAAAGCATGTAGGCCAATAAATATATATGTGCAAGTTTATGTATACAAAGTAAGATAGTGTCAGAGTTATCTCCAGTATATAGCGTACTAATTTGAATTATTTTAGATCTACATAATACACATGCTTCTAGAGGGTCCAACCAAGGATCATGGTATTGTTCAATCATCATTGTTGGATGCTTCTTCTTTCTTTAGAACATGCTGGTGCTGCCTTAAGCACGTGTTTCATTAAGAGACATAGAATTACACGACCCAAGTATGAGAGAGCCCTTGTAGCGCAGGCTACAAACCACCAAGACAGTGGTAGACAACTAGAAACAAACCATAACACGAAGAAAAGGCAAGGGGAGGGGGCCTCCAGCCTCAACGCCCAAACAAACAAACTAGGCCTGTAAGAACAAAACACATCGACACAATGGTTGCCTACATAGAAGGCAAGACCATGGTGGCACAAAATGTCCACCATAGATAAGCCAAGATGAGCATTTAGCAGCAATGGCGGCAAAGCATCCGCTAGAGAAGGGTCCAAAGCAACCTCGGCAGCAAAGCATCTGCAAGAGAGAAAGCAATGCGACAACAGCGGCAAAGCATCCATCAGAGAAGGGATCTGCAGCAGCCAAGCATCCGCGGAAAACGGTAGCGGCATGTATCCACCACGAAAGCCAAACGACGGTGGCAAAGCTTCCGCTAGGAAGGATGACCCAAACAAGAATAGCAGGACAAACCATTGTGAAGAAGGATATAAAGCACACATAGGCACAGTACAAATCTCTGACAGCTTGTGCATACAGGGAATGGTGGTGTCCAAAGCAACACCTCCCGGAAGGAATTGACATACAAAGATGCCACCGTGACTTGTCCGAGGAATCGGACTTGGGTTTTCACCTAGAGACCACATGCAACAAAGGAAGATCGATCTTCAACGACGCCTCCGAGGAGCATGACACACGAGCAAGTGCCATCGTCGTCGGCACTGGCTACAAAATGGGAATACTTTCGCCAAGAATCTATCGAAGCACGATGTATGAGCCCCAGCATAGGCGTGACCATGATAGCAGCTGTCACCACCACCACCACCAGTAGCGCGGCCTCTGCTGTCACCACCAGCGTGGCCATCACCGCCGCTGTGGTCACCAGCACAGCCAGCACCGCCCATGCCATGGCCAGCAACACCGCCGCCACCACTACCAAGGCAGCACGATAGCTAATAGCCGGAGCTTGCCGGGAGCCGACAAGCCGTGCCGAGCACCTGCATCCTCCATAGATCCGGGTCCCATGCACATGGATCTAGCCCCTAGAAGCACATATCTGATTGGAGCGAGGACCACTCGACGGGGAACACAACAGAGAGGATGAGTTTAGGAGAGGAGTGGGAGGAAGAAGGGGGGAGAAGGATGTGCGACAACGGCGAGAGCTGGGTAGCTAGGGCGGGCTTGCTTCAGGCGGCGGCTGTCGCCCCTCCCGTCACCCAGGGAGACAACACGGAGAGTTATGTGGAGACATGCATCAAAACAATGCAACCTATATGGTAGGGCAGAGAGGTACGAGGAGAGGTCGCCCAGTGATGCTTCTCTAGCATGTAATGGAAGGTTGTAGTGCAGAGTAAATTTTATGATGATGAGACAGCTGCGCACACCATATGACCAGCCTTAATCTTAGCCATATGCTCAAACATAGGGTGTGTTTGTGTCCGCGTTTCTTGCGGTGGCCACCAAAACAAGTGCATAATCGCGCCAAATGCCCCGCGGCGGTGGCGATTGTTTTCGCCGCACCCGGCAAGCGCACCACAAAAATGAACTGTGGCCGCGTTTCCCATGCCGCGGTGGGATGGCCATGTTTCCCATACCGCACCGTGCGGTCTGTAGACTCCATTCCAAACACGCCCATAGAGGGCTGAGCCTGAGCCACATATTCAGTGATGTTAAGCACCTTGAGTTTCTGCCTTGTATAGCTTCTCTATAATAGTTTTGCAGCCCCTCTCACGGTTGCTCCTTTGTTGCTTTTCTTTGCCTTGCTTTGAGGCCTCTCAGTACAGCACCCCCTCGCTTTTATTTCTTGGCTCACTCTTTGGCGCCAAAGTATTTTTTACATGGTAGGGGGTGGTTAACTATATAGAAGCTGATAAATGTTAACAAGTATTCTGTAATAGGGAAGTCAAAGTAGTGCGGCATGATGGGGCGACTTGTAGAAACTAGCTAGTGTACACCAACTAGCAATGCAATGCAAAGAAACTAATTTTTATGCCAAAAATATATACACTCCTACAGAAACTTATAATAATAAACCACATCTTCAAATCTTCTTTATTTCCTCTGCCTAGCTGCCTGAGATTTGTTGGAATGTCTCATAATGTCATTATACCTTAATATCTCCTGCCTCAAAAAATTTTAATATACTGAGACCACCTAGCTAGGAGTCCATAATATTGACCTATCTGAGTGTAACAAACACGAGTGCCAAAGCAACCTATATCACAGACTAACTTACTGCGTTTAGCCTCAGGGTTTCCTCCCTGTACATACAAATGATAATGGAATCATATGTATGTTGCTATGACTAACAGATGCTTATTGCACAAATAAATAACGGCTGCCTTTACTTTTTATCAACATCATCAAAATTTGATTTTCTTACCAAATCACCTGATTCGCAAAACCTTTGAGCCACGAAGTCTTGGACATCGAACCTGCAATATATAGTGATACACATATGAAGAATAAAACTTTAAAAATGCTGCATAGAAAACTTTTTATATATATACAAACGGCCGGTTTCAATGACGAAGGGTAGAAAGCACTTTGTACAAATGATCAAGTTTCAGGCAGCACTTCATAGGGTTATCCAATCCCTTTTCTGACATGCATTTAACATCTTTTGCTTATGATATAATTTCCTCCAGACCGTTGGAAAAATCCGTTAGACCTAGACACACTATCATTTGGAATATAAGCTGTGTCAGCTAGATTATTTTATTTGACTCATATATCAAAACAGGGACCCGCGGATACAATGATAAGCTAATAGGGATAATTTGTCTTGATTGGCACATAAATACATTAAAACACTATATCGATTAACACTTTGTTACTTTTATTAATAAGTGCATAAGAGAATATACATGGTAAGATATAAAGGGCTTAAAAAGTTTATGTATGAGTAGTCCGTCCAGAAATTAGATGCACAGGAAGGAAGACGTGTATATATAACCACATCCCCTGTCACCACGTCCCCCGTCACTTTTTGAAAATTGAAAACCTTGTAATATGTGGCAATCAATCAAAAAGCAAAATATAAGAAGGCCAGGTGCAAGAGTCTCCATACCAAGCGCCATCTCTAGCTGACTTAGCTTCATACTTGGTGTGACCATCGATGATATAATTATTCCCTGATTTTCAAATAATGCTAATAACAATGAGCAGATGGAAGATGCATGACATACAATTGTCATGGATTTGTGATGCATATCAGTTGCAAGAATAAAATCATAACATATAGCAATATCCTAATACTGCCCTGGAGATAATTGTCATGTTTTTGTGATGCATATCGATGTGTAGCAAGAATAAAAACAGAACGTAGCATTATATATCCTAATAATAGAAAAGAAGTGCCGGGAAGTTATGAGGAGGCATGTAAACATGGGCAACAAACAAGTTCATAGATCCTAAAAGGATGCAATACATTCATTTAGCAAGTAAGGGAACAACGACGATGAAGTATGATGGAACTAAAAGGCTGCACGCAGAGTTACAGTTTATTATTAGCTTTTTTAGCATGAAATGGAAACAAACCTTCTACGTCAGATGAAATAATACAGCATTTAGGCGCTCACTATCAATTCCATGGCTCTGAGTTACATACAGATCAAGATAAGGAGCATAATACTTATATGCTCATAAATCATAACTCAGTTCACAGATTTGATCACTCGCTCACTGTGTTGTTCCATTATTATTGTCTTCCTAAAAACCAGCGACTAGCACATCCACGCAAAGAAGCATCAGTGATCATAGTCACAGGTAACATCTATCACCTGAGGAAGACGAAGATCCTGCGTGCGTAGTGACCGTTGGCTTCAACTTGCTGAGGGAGGAGCCTCGAGCTTGCTGATGGTTGGCCCAAAACTCCCTTGTGCTCACCACCGGAGGATGTGCTTTCCTGGCTACCTTGGGGCAATGCTTGTTACGATTGTTATGAAACCAGTTGAGCACCTGCATCAGTTCCCCCCAGCCCAGATCCCCAGATCCCGAATGAAAAAGGTTCATGGGAGGAGGAATTTGAAATATCTGGAACATCGATGCACAGAGCTAGCCATGTACCTGCTTTGGCTTGACGGGAGTCATGCCAGCAAGGCCCCGGAAGTAGCTAAATTTCACAGCGAGCTCATCCATGAGGATGTGATCCAGCCTGCGATTGGTGACCGGGAACAGGCGCTCCTCCATCTCTTTCACTTCGGCCGGCAGGAATCGGAAGGGTCCCTTCATCCCGGTGCTGCTTGATTGCCAATCCATCCTTCTCCGATCTAACTGCTAAGACGACTGCTAGTGAGCCTTCAAGCGGTGGTAGATTGAAGGTTGTTCAAGTAAACGATGGATGGATTACCGGAGATTGGAGATCGGAAAGGAAGGGGAAAGAGAGAAGGGTCGAGGGACGTTACTAGTGCGAGCCCGCTGCGTGCTCTACGTGCTGTGTGCACTGCTGCCAGTTGCCGTCCTCTATATCTAGCCAACGTGTTTCTCTCTCATCTGACGTGTTAGCCAGGCCACGCCACAAGGACAGTGTCAGATGGGGTCCACTTCTGTTAAAAAAATGTTGGTTTGCTAAAGGCTAGCGCTTAAATGAGTATCGCAAATGATTTTTTGGATTAATTGCAGAGGTAATGAAGAAAGAAAAGCAACTCATCTAAAATAAGCCATATTAATGACCATATGATTCATAATTCCATTTATCCTGAAGGTGGTGTTTAAATTCAGAGAGTACAGTTTAGGGATGTCACATTGAGTGTCACATGTGGGTGTTGCATGGGGTATTCGGATACTAATAAAAAAACAAATTACAGAATCCGTCAGTAATCCGCGAGACGAATTTATTAAACCTAATTAATCTATCATTAATACATGTTTACTGTAGAACCACATTGTCAAATCATGTACTAATTAGGCTTAAAAAATTCATCTCGCAAATTAGTCGCAATCTGTGCAATTAGTTATTTTTTAATCTATATTTAATACTCCATGCATGTGTCCAAACATCTGATGTGACAGGGAGTAAACTTTAGTAGGAGGAACTAAATAAGACCTAAGTATAAAGCTTTTCTAAAACTCATGAAAAATGTATAAGCATTTCTAGGAATAACAGTACTATGCAGCCAGAGAAAAATCTGTCATGCCCATCATTAAACGGCATTGTGTAAATTCTCAGTTCTTACATTTTGAGAGAAGTTCCAGAGGGGACGATGATGAGCGACGTCACATGGATGATTCAGGAATATTCAAATATCAAAACTCAACTTGATTTAGTTTTGACATCAAGAATAGAAGAGAAATTTGATTTTCCTACTAAGGACAAGAAGTAAATTTGAATATCACCACTATGGAAAATCTAACTCATCTATATCTACTTGAAGCAATACAGACAAAAATAGCTTTTACTACTAGTATACTAGTTTACTCAAGAAAAATCTTAAATCTAGATGTCCATAAGCTACACATGAGTGCCTAGTTGTCAAATACGAGTTACCATCTAATAGCCATATTAGTTGTACTTGGGTAAGATATTGTAAGCATTTAGGGGTTGTTTGGGTGCAACCCTGAGCTTGCTGCCTGGGCATTTCACCTGCCTGTGAGCTGCCTGCTATCAATTGTAAAAATGACTAGCAAGGCACATATGAACCTGAGGTGACAGACGAGTTACGCAGCATTTGGTTCATCCGTTTGAGGAGATAGGAACAGTGACTTACGATGCTTATAAGCCAAGCAACTGGGCGGACATCCAGGTGATCGATTTCGTGCACTTGGTGCCCGGCAACCAGCGTAGGAATTCGTAACTGGCAAAGAAACTGGGGCTCCACCACCGTTTGTTGAGCAGCCACAGGTCACTACCGCAGGAGGCAGCCACTGGGCATCGACAGTGAGAGTAGGTAGCGTTGACATCGGAGGTGGTCCGAATCACACATCAGCAGGCCATTTTTTACAAACATCCAAAAAATACATGAGAGAAAGATTGAGGGGGTCATGGGTGATTGAGCATTAGCTTGGTCTTGATCTTACTGTAACATCCCACGTTCAAAAACTGCTTATATGGTCTAGCTCCGCACGTAGAATGGGTCTGCATATGCGTAGCACCTCTCTTACATTTTCGTCCTCGCTTCGTGTAAAAGGGTTAACCCGGACGTGCTACGATTGGAACGACAAGGCTTATAAGATGGCCCTCACCCCTCTTAAACTCCCAAGGTGGTACTAAACCCACCAACAACAACTCCACATGTGCTACTTGGGCTACATGGGGCAACTTCACAACTACTACATGCTACTAATGCGCTGAGATGTTACACTTACCCTTGTGATGGTGGAGAAATCACCAAACTCCATGCTCCATCCATGCATGAGAGATTTGGAGTTAGGGTTTGAGAGAAAAATCAAAAAATTTGAAAAGAGAGCTCTTGAGCTAACCATAGCTAAGGATTGAGATGCAGAATCTCTTAGGCTTGATGAGGGGCTGATCTTGCTGCCTTTGCTTCACTTCATCTTTGTTCTTCCTCCATTTCTCCACTTTCTCTCTCTCTAGTTCTTCCCTTGTTCTTGTTTCTTGAGAGAGTGGGAGGATGAAAAATGAGAGTGCGGAGAGGTGTGAGTTCAATCTACTGAGGAGTACATCTCATTTCATGCATATTATAGGTGGGGTCCATTAGGGAGTGGAGTATAGCTCATTCCCCACTCACTGCCTCTGCTCAGGCATTTGGCGGATGGTCCGCGGACCGTGGTGGACGTTGTGCGAGTCCTCTAACTTGGGGAACTTGATCCAAAGATTGACACCTTTGGCATTAGGACCAGATTCCATTATCCAAAAGATGATCCATGACCTATATATGGAGAGACTGATGACATTAATTAGCATCCTTCTAGGCAATTCTCTCTTGATATAGAATTCTATTTGACTGAAATTGTCTCAGAGTTGACTTGAGTTGATTCTAGAGAGTTGGTGAAGTCAATTGGCGAATTCGGAGTACTTATTTTGTATAAAGCACTAGGGATCTTCACATGAGAATGCTAGAGCATTTCTCAATATTACATTCGTAAGTTTCAATTGGAACGACCGCGGGTCATTACAACTGCTTCCCTCCTTGGAAAAAGCTCGCCCTCGAGCTTGCCCACGAAGTCGGTGGGGTTTGCCCGCAGCAGATAGCCCGTGACGATCAAAGTGTTAGGACCAGCAGAGTCAGGTGGCGCCCAAGGCTCCCCTCCATGATAACGCCAGGGTCCATCCACACCACAACAACACCCTCCTGGACTCCGACGCACGTAGACTATAGAGTAAAACCCCTAAACCGCATTGTACTCGACCTTCCTCGATATATAAGGGTGAAGGTCGGTGCCAAGAGGGAGAGGCCAAAACAGAACACTCCATAGCATTTCGAGCTCCGCCCTGAGAGCAAAGAGAGTTGAGAGGAATGACCGAGCATTCCTCCCATCGGCAACCCAATGAGGGATAAGAGCGTTCCCCTCCCTCACTAGGGAAGAAACCTCACCACCAACGAGCCATAGGATAGCACTGAGCAATCCCCCACCAAATCTCTATCTCTTCTATTGTAACCCCCAATTTGAGTTCTCTCAAATACAAAAAAAACAACCACCGCTGGATGTAGGGCTCCGATAACCTGAACCAATACATCGTCGTGTCTTCTCTTGTGTTCTTGAGCCCACCTGAGTCACCGGAGACCCACACTCAGTGACACTCGATGAACAATGATCCTTGCCATGATAATGAACCTGTGATACCTGATCGGGCCTTTGATGCCTAGCGGGTTGGCCATCACTCGGGACATCGGTTACTGAGCGTTGGCTCGGGCTGGTGCCGGTGCTGTAGTTAGGCTTGGGCTACCATCACTCGGGAAGCCTAGGGCCCTGGTGAGCCCTTGAGCCTCGAGCAGCAGCCATGGGAGTTCTTGGGCTTAGCCTAACTCTAACTAGAGGGTGCACGTGAGCATACCCAATGGGTATAGCCCCCGATTGATCCTGAGGGATCGGTTGGGGGTTCATTGGTCAGGAGCCTTTCTTCCAGGGACTTAACATAATCCTCTGTTTGACTCTCGCTAAAATCCCCTGAGACCTTCGTGCCCTTCTAGGTCATGCCCGCGATGGCGATGAAGGAATAAGCCCTATCATTTATTACCTGGTCGATAGCCATGGTTGTGGCCTTCTGACGTGGGTCGGATGCCCTTCTGGGGGCACCTGAGCTCTTGGTCGGGGTGCTTGGCTTCAGGGCTGAGCGATACTTGTTTGCAGTGCTACATGAGGGGATCCCAAGCAAGGCTGTAACACCCTAGGTGTTAGGCTTGCATAATTGCACTCGCATTTGCATGAGCATAAGCATAAGCATCATGCACTCATATATGAGTATTTACATGTGAAATATACAACTGAAACAGGTGAAACATGCCTTGTTATTCTATGTTTACCTTATGTGTATGCTTTATGATCATGGGTGGCTAATGAAAGTGGTGATGTTTAGTCACTAAAACACCTTAGATACACTTAGGACGCCTAATGGAACAATGTTCACGTAGATCACTTTACTTAATTAAGCTCCTAAGTGATGACATGCGTGTTTGACCTAGGAAGTACTTATGTGTGACCAATGTATGAAATGCTTGTGGAACCTTTAGGGCACCCTAAACATGTTTAGAATGTCACTAGGAACAACTTTGGTATTCATGACTAAGGCTAGTTTGGTCTCTAAATCATATCTATAGTGTAAATTATCATTTTAATGATGTATGTTTGACCTAAGTTGAACTATAGCCTAGAGTGTTTGCATGGCTATGCACCCTTAAGCAAAGTTTTATTACCTGAGTAGTGTGCCAACTTTTATTTTTGGGTCATAGGTTAATTCAGTTCCTAACATGCTTGAATTGGGATCAGAAACATTAATGCAGTGTTGTTTTTAAAACTTAGAAACTTTTCTAAGTCCAACTGAGTTTACAGTTTGATGTGTCCAACTTTGTGAAGATGTAACTTCCAAACCTTTGCGAATTAGAAGATGATTTCTAAAACAATCTTGTAGCCCTTACATAGCTCTCCAACTTTTATTAATGGAGTTTGTGCTAACTGACCATGGTTTAGGAGTTAGGAGGGGGTTAATCAACACTGTCAGGCGTTTGATCTCCGACCCGATGGCCATCGTGTTCAGGCCATCATGGCTGACCGCCGTCAGACCGCTCATGCCAGGTGGAAGCCATATGTCGGCGGTGCCCCCACTAGTCAAGCCGTTGTGGACATCTCAATGCCCCGTGCCTACTGATTCATTTGTTGACCCCGTCCGCTCCTCTTGACTCGTCTGAGCCACGTGAAATCAAGTGTTGTGCCACCGCCATTGCCGCCGAGAGAACCGCCGCCGCGTAGCTCCTCCACTAGCCAGCCATTGCTCAATTGCTCATGCCTGTAGATGTGCCCTGCCCTGCTCTACTCCCTCGACCCGTTTGTAGCCCCGTTCGAGCCAAGCTAAGGGCCTATTGGCCATTTCCACCACCACCGCCACGATTGGAACCTCACCAGGACTTCAAGCTCGCCGTGGCCCGAGCTAACCACTGTGTCTCCGCTCTTCCTTTCCTTCACCTCATCTTCCCCATGTCTCGTAGATGCTCTAACCCTAACTCACCAAACCTCTACCTCGCTGACCTCGTCGGCGCGTGAGCCTCGCCGGAGTGAGTACCGCCGACGCGCGGACGTGCCCGCGGCCAGGCTTCCCGAGCGCACCCACTAACCCTAGAGTATCCTTGATAGCCTCGCCTGAGCATCATGAGTCCATAGCCACCCTTGCCTGGACCTACCATGGCCGGGAACGACTAGCGCACCGCCGTGCCGCCATGGCCGGCGACAAGCTATCCCCGGTGCATCTTCGTGTTAATCACCTACCTCTATCGATGCGGGAGAGTGTGAGGAACATGATGGTGGGATCGGTTTCGCCGAAAAGTTCGCCGTCGGCGAGCTAGCGCCGATCAAACCACCTCCCCAGTCTCTATGTGACTAACCAATGGGGTCCGCTAACTGCTGGGTCCCGCATGTTAGTGTCTGCAGTGTTAGGTTTTGTTTATTTCTTTTCCTGAATTTTGCGCTAACTTTGGAAAATGATATCTAGAGCTAGGAGTGTCCAAATTGAGTGAAACAAATTTTGTTGGATTTCTCAAGAAGTGTAGTATTTGATAAAAGTATGAAATGAATTAGTTCTGGTATTTTTCTAGGAGCATAAAATAGAGCTATATAAATGCTTTTAAATGGTTTCAATCTTGTAAAATCTATAACTTGAGCTAGGAAAGTGATAAAAATGTGATTCCAATTTTGTTTGTCTTGTATTGTTAGGTACAACCTGGGAAAATATTGGTTGTATAGTGATCTTGCTGGAAATAGGAGTTTGCTATTTATCTTAAATAAATGCTAGATTCTTGTGCTATTTTTCATGGTAAAAATACATATTCAATGAGCATGAAATTTATTGCATAGTGTTACTGTGCTATGATGAAGTTAAGAAAAATATGAATTCTGTTGTTTGACACTTTTTAATAGGATTTCCTATTTATGCTATTTTACGCCCTGTTGGCTTGTCGTTTTTGTGTAGGATGTTCTACTTGTTAAAATGCTATGAAATTGATGCAGTAGCCTACTGGGGACATGTATAAGCTAGTTGTAATTTTTATGGAATTTACTGTACACTTTTGCTATATGTTTATTATTTCTCCTAAGTATCTAAATAAATTAATAAAGACATGAAAAGGATTTATTTAGGAATGGCCACTATGTTTTGTAGTGCTCATTTGAGGTATGTTAACTGTTGGTAATATTGGTGGTGCTCTAAGTACCATTCTTGTATGTAGTGAAATATTATTTTCCCTAAAATTCACTTATAATGACTTTCTGTATAGATTCTAGAGTTAAGCAAATTACATGGTGAAGATGATGTTTGCTATGAATCTTGTCTATAACAAAGTTGTATATAACTCACTTATCTAGTTTGTGTTAATTTTCATGGCATTTGGACAAATGGTTTGTGAGTTATGACTGTTCAAAGTTGGTCTTCAGAACTGGTGGTTCTCTGGAATTTCTGGACCAGGTTTGATAAATGTGCCTGTTTTGTCTTGTTAACTTGGGAATCATGCTGAGATGATTAAATATGAATTGTAGAAAATTTCATAAGCTTTCCAGATTGTCTTGTTGCATGTCTTTTGGGTCAGTACACTCAGTTATGAGTTAAACTAGCAGCTGCTGTCTGTAGACCTAAATCGGTGAATGCATTGAATGACTTGATTGCTTTATATGAGTTGATGTGATGATTTAGATGCTTAGGCTGATTAAGATAAGTTGTTAGTTGCAGGTGCTAGACCTCTTACTGGAAGATGAACAACTTTATCTTAGGTTGTTAACGCTTGGTGAATGTGTCAGTTCTTGTTTTCAAGAAGAGATGCACCTACTCAGTAAAGTAAATAGTAATCTTGTATCATCATGTCATTTATGTGTCCACCTATACACGGCTGTACACTTCATCGCCTTCCATCTCTTTTGCATTCATGACTCTTATGCTATGCATATGCATGCAATAAGTGTTTTCGGAGGGACTCACTCTTCTGGAATTCGAACAAGTACTTCCGGAGGAGCAGCAACAAGTTTAGGAGCAGGAGGTGTAGGCCCCAGAAGGAGGAGTCAACGAAGAAGTTCTTGAGTGTCCCAATCATCAACCTTCCTCTTTTCGAAAAGGCAAGCCCTAGAGCATTCTAACTCCCCTATGTTTTAAAAATGTTAATTTGAGTATCTTTATATGTTTGATGCATTAAGTGATAGGGGTTGGATGCAAACACTTGTTGCATATCTATCTATTCCTTGTCCAGTAAATGTACCCTAAATCCTATTTAGGTCCAGGAGCGAATCAATGGTTAGCCATGCTTAGACCGGTAAAGTCAGGTGATTTTTTGTCACCTACAAGATAGGATGATGTATGGTCATTGTTGGCTATATTTGCTATCGTGGAAATAACCTATGTGTTAATAATGAATGGAGACCGGACGGGATGTCGATAGAGAAGCAACAAGACATGGAGGTCTTGGGTGTGGATCTATCCCCTTCTGTGTCGGTTAAGGACCAATTCGATGTACATCCTCATGTGATGTTGAATGCATGCCTATCACTTAGTTGGCCAGATAACTCATTCCGACCATGAAGCCAAGTAGCTCAACTCAGGCCAGAAGCCGGGAAGTGAAAGTGCGCACTCTAGGCGGTAGTAAGGATGTGTGGGGCGCCATTGGTGTAAGTCCAAAGGGCAGATTGATGTCCTGATAGAGTGGATTCCCTAAGAGTGCAGGCATTGCTCAAACCCACGAATTTATTCCTGAGCTGTACCAAAGGTGTCCCAAGGCGACCACTGATTAGGTTGCTTGGGTGTGTGTTAGGAATAATTCCCTAGCTAGGTAGGAATCGATTCGAGTCGTCCGTCTCTCCTGAATAGTGAGAAATTGACTGAGCAGCAGCAACATAGAGACACTTAATTGAACTTGATGGTTATAATGATGATGATGATGTTACAACATTATACCGGATATGGTTACTAATGTTTGGATTCTAATCAAGTGCTTGCTCTAGTACAGGTGCTAATGCAGATGACAGGTTTAATATTGGTAACTTATTGCTTAACTAAAAATTTAAATTATGCTCTTGTATCATTTAAGCTTTTATGCAAAATGGTTGTCAAGCGAGATCCACCGATAAAGCCTTGCATACTCCTTGGTGTCATTTATTGTTGGTTTACGATAGGTAAGTCTAGCTGAGTACATTCTCGTACTCAGGGTTTACTCTCCTCTTGTTGCAGATGACGTGCTTTATAACGGTTACTGCAAGTATTGTCTCCACCCTGCTGGTGATGAAGACTAGATTAGGGGCATGATCTTCTATGTTATCTTATCATGATGCTTTTGCTAGATATGACTATAGAACTAGCTTGCATTTGAACTAAGTGTGTGTGATGGTTTCCAACTACTTTGTTTCCGCTATTTGTGAACTCGTGTTGTAATAACTATGTGAACTCCGATGTATGAGATATTTGTGAACTACTTGTGAAATGGATGTAACATGTGGCTTGTTATGTTGAATCGAGTACGATCTTGGTTGTATGCAAGTTGGTTTGAAATCCTTCATGGTTTCAGTTGATTATCGGGTTTATATGGGTTCTAGTATGACGGTTTGATCACTCCGGTGATTGCTTTTGTACTTGTGCTCTTATAAATTGGTCGGTTCTGTTACAGCTGGCATCGGAGCAAGGTTCATCATTAAACATGTCATATGTGTATTTAAAACAAAGATTTTTGTTTGTAAAAATTGATTTTTACAACTTATAGCCACTTATATATATAGGTGTGTTCAAATCTGAAATTTTTAACTAAGTGTGCCAGTGGTCATATCCTCTATGCCCAAATAAGGACTTTCAGATGGCTTATTTAAGTACTAACTTTGGGGGGGGGGGGTAATTGCTTGCATTTTTATTTCATCAGTCCATATGGCGTGCTATTGTATGGATGCCATCCACTTGGGTGGTAATGTATGGATCAATTGCCTCTATGCCTAGGTATGTGTGAGTTATGAGAGCATGACCATCCAATTGTCGGTCTACGGGAGAGTTAGTTGTAGTTACTGGAATATTTACATGTTACACACATGTATATATGAAGGTACTTAATTGTGGGTATATCTATCGGGTAGCTATGGATACCGAAGTATATATATCTGGGATGTATATATGGAGAGTATCTTAGTTTACTGCTTTCATTGTGTGCTTATTTATCTCTTGTGGGGATGGGCTACAATGAATTTGCTTGTAGGTACACTAACAACGCAACGTGTAGCCGATTAGATACGTATATGTAGAGAACGTGTGTATGCCACCGCCTATGTCGCTAGAATTATAAATTTTTCCTAAGCTTTGTGAGGACGTACGGAATATGCATGCATCATGTTCACTCATGTCATTATATTTTTGCATCACTCCCTTCCTTATCATTAATTATCTTGTTATATATTTCTTATCCTATAAGATAATCCTCTTATGCCCAAATTGCAATGTTACTACAGATGGCCGCACTAGCACTCCTGCCCAGGAGCAACACATTCCTACACATGTTCGGACACTCCAACCCTATTGTGGAGGGTGCTATTTTCAGTGGGATACGCTGAGCCGCCTCATTATACTTGGAAGCAAGTGGAGGTGGAAGGAAGGTCATTGTGGTATGACGTTGAGGTGGTTGTGCTGCCTCACGAAAAAAGACCACAGGTGGCTTGGTTGGAATGTCGAAGCTAATGGACAAACCCCTTAGGAAGGTGCCCAAGTGGTAGCCTTGGAAGTGCTAGTTGATATTTGTCAAGAGTTTTGTGACAAGTTGATCAACAGACCAGTCGAGTCCATTCCTCGAGTAGCCCCGTCAGAGGTAGTTTGGCTGGATTTTGAGGATGATCCCTTGGTAATGACTGAGATAGAGCAGGCATAGAGCTCTAGACTAGCCATTAGTGCCATGATGGCTGTTCTAAAGATGTTCTATGATCATCAGAGCACTTATGTTAGTGTTTTGACAGCTCTTCAGCAGGCACAGAATGAACGGCGCAAGTGGAAGAAACATGCGCGCAAGTATAGTAAAGAGCTTAGGGCAGCCCAAAATGAGATAGGTGGTTTTATGGAGGCTTTAGAAACTCATAGGCAGCAGTTTGTACATGCTGTCAGGGAAAGAGATGCTAACCATGATCAGATCATGCAGTTGACTCATGAGCGGGATGATGTAGTCTGTCTGGCACAAACTAGGAACAATGCTAGGGTCATGGCAGAAATTCAGGCTGAAATCAGAGAGAATGAACTCCTCCACCAGATTGAGGAACTACAGATTGACGTTCACCTTCTCAATAATCAGATCAATCCGATTCTTCACCCTATTCTAGTCTACCCATGGTGGGAGGACCATAGGTGATCTTTACTGATGATGATGGCATGGAAATAGATTCCAATGTCATCGCAGTGCCTGAAGCTACAGAAGAAGAAGAGGAGGAGGAACTGGAGCCTATCGAGGATGAAGATGGTGAAGGAGTGATTGATGCTGACACCGATGAGGATGCATAGTTTAGCTAGTAGTGCTAAGCTAGATGCACTAGTTCGTTATCTTTTGCTTTCTTCTAGAAGGACATGTAACTTAAATTCAGTTAGTGACTTTGATGTAATCTCTGAGACTTGCATGTTTGCTCCATGTGGATGTGAGCATTAATAAAAGTCTAGCTTCAATGTGGCAAAAAATTGGCATGTATGCGTATGCATCGCGAGAATGTGCGGAGTAAAATATTGGCGATGTTATGAGGATGAATTATTGCGCCTCTGTTTATTGTATGAAGTTATTCTCTCCAATAAAGTTTAGTTTGGCATAATTCTTCAATTCATCTATAATGTTTCTGACATCATCCATCATTACTCATTGTTGCACTTCTGTAGATGTTACAGCAATCTGCGCTCGAGCAGAGGTGGTGGTAGTGGTGAGGAGGATCTTCCACCGCCACCACCACCCACGCCATCTGATCTGTTGGCCATGCTTGTTGAAGGTCAGCATGCTTTGGGGGACACCATGCGTAACCTAGCACAGCATCAAGCACATGGTCGCAATCAACGTCAGGGACCAAAGCCGAATCAATATAGTGATTTTAAAGAGTTCCAAGACACCAAGCCGTCAATTTTCAAAGAAGCCGAAGAGCCGCTCTAGGCTAGAAGAGTGGCTAAACACACTTGAGCACAAGTTTCGTTTGCTAAGGCTGACGGAACAGATGAAGGCAGAGTATGCTTCGCATAAGTTGTAAGGACCAGTAGGTATATGGTGGTGTCATTATAGGTCCACCTTACCTAAGAATGCTCAGATCACTTGGAACCAGTTCCTAGGATACTTTCAAGGGGCATTATATTCCTCCTGGCTTAATGGCCAATAAGCACACTGAGTTCATGAAGCTGGTACAAGGCACCAAGAATCTTACTGAATATCTTCATGCATTCAATCATCTAGCAAGGTATGCCCTAGAATTTGTTGATACAGAGGCAAAGAAAATCACTAGCTTCAAGAGAGGGCTTAGTCCCAAACTAATGAAGACCTTGGGGAACAATAAGAGTACTACTTTTAATGAGTTCGTGAGTGACGCTCTCACTCAAGAGAACAATAATAATGTCTATGCAGCTTCCAAGAATCGCAAGAGGGCCTTTGAGGCAAGTGCATCTCAGGTTAAATCTCTAGTGGCTGTAAAGAGTTAGTTTCACCCACCTGCTGCAGCCACAAGGTATCATCCGCCCCAAAAGAAGAATTAGGTCAAGACTAGGTTTTGTAAGGCCTTTACTGTTCCTCTTCCAAAAGGCACCATAGGACTAGGGAATTCTTTTGTTCCGCCAAGTAACAGGCCCTGCTAGAATTGTGGCAAGATGGGTCATTGGTCCAAGAGTTGTCCTTATCCTTAGAAGAATAATCAAAAGTAGGGGAATTCTGGTGCTTGTCAAGGTCATGTTAACTACACCAACATGACAGAGATACCCTCAGGCGAGGTGGTCACTGTGGGTAAGTTTCTTGTGAATCAACATCCTACAGTTGTACTGTTTGATTCTGGTGCTTCGCATTCATTCATGAGTCTAGTATTTTCATCAAAGTACAATCAGGAGGTAATTACACTATCCATGGGTAGTTATTGCATTAGTGCAGCTAGAAGTAATATTTCTACCAATCAGATAGTGCAGGATGTGAGCATTGAAATAGAGGGACGAGTGTATATGTCTTATCTAGGTAGTTTTGCCTAGGATTAGGTATAGATGTAATCTTGGGGATGAAGTGGATGAGCAGTCATGGAGTGCTCATCGATACTTCCACTAGGGTTGTTATGTTGAGGGATCCTATCAGCAATGAGGCTTTCCCGGTGCCAGTTCCCAGAGATCTAGACCTCCACAACACTGCCAATGTTATCCAGACCTCGAGAATTGAGGACATTCTGGTAGTTTGTGAATTTCTAGATGTATTTCCTAATGATCTACCTGGTTTACCACCGGATTGAGATATTGAATTCAAGATCGAGTTAGTGCCGGGTACTGCACCTATTTTTAGAAGGCCTTATAGGATGCCACCCAATGAGTTAGCAGAGCTTAAAGTTTAGTTACAAGATCTATTAGAAAAGGGTCTTATCCGACCTAGTGCATCTCCCTAGAGTTGTCCTGCTATATTTGTGAAGAAGAAGGACAAGTCATTGCGCATGTGTGTGGATTATCGTCCACTCAATGCCATGACAATCAAGAACAAGTACCCATTGCCTTGCATTGATATTTTATTTGATCAGTTGTCTAAGGCAAAGGTATTCTCCAAAATTGATTTGAGATCTAGCTGTCATCAGATAAAAATTAGACCAGAGGATATACCTAAGACCGCTTTCTCCACTAGATATGGGTTGTATGAGTATCTTGTTATGTCTTTTGGTTTGACCAATGCTCCTGCATACTTTGTATATCTGATGAATTCGGTATTCATGTCGGAACTAGGACAAATTTGTGGTTGTCTTCATTGATGACATTTTGATCTTTTCCGCGAATGCTGAAGAGCATGTCGAGCATCTAAGAATTGTTTTATCTAGACTACAAGAACATAAGCTTTACACCAAGTTCAGTAAATGTGAGGTTTGGCTAAAGAAAGTACCTTTCTTGGGTCATGTGTTGTCTGATGAAGGGATTTTGGTGGATCCAACTAAGGTGCAAGAAGTCTTGGATTGGAAAGCACCAACTTTAGTGCATGAGGTTAGGAGTTTCCTTGGTTTGGCTGGCTATTATCGTCGCTTCATCCTAGAATTTCTCTAAAATAGCCAAGCCCATGACTAGGTTGCTTTAGAAAGATGTGAAGTTTGTTTGGACTCCACAGCAGTGAAACTACTTTTCACACTTTGTGGACTTTATTGACTTTAGCTCCTATTTTGGCACAACCTGATATCGAGAAACCTTTTGATGTGTTTTGTGATGCATCAGGTACCTGGTTTAGGATGTGTTCTTATGTAGGAAGGTCGGGTTATTGCTTATGCCTCGCTGTTAGCTAAGGAAGCATGAAGTCAATTATCCAACTCATGATCTAGAGTTAGCTGCTTGTTGTTTATGCTTTGAAGATTTGGAGGCATTACCTACTCGGTAACATGTGTCATATCTATACCAATCATAAAAGTCTCAAATATATCTTCACTCAACCGGAATTGAACATGAGATAGAGAATATGGCTAGAGTTGATCAAAGATTATAACTTAGAAGTACATTATCATCCTGGCAAAGCAAATGTGGTTGCCGACGCTTTGAGTAGAAAGTCTCATTGTAACTCTCTCTTGGAAGGAGATTACCATTTGGCACATCTATTACATCCTGCTTTGTTGCACAATATTACTCTTAGTAGCTCTCTTGAAAGTAAAATCATTGAGCTTCAGAAGTCCTGATGTGGGTGTGTTCCACATAAAAAGGAAGATGAAGGAGCAAGAAACAAAACACTTCCAAGTAGATGAAAAGGGTGTCCTATGGTTTAAGGATAGACTTGTAGTGCCGAAGGATAAAGAGCTTAGAAACCAAATCTTAGATGAAGCTCACTCCTCCAAGTTATATATTCACCCGGGAAGTAGCAAAATGTATCAAGACTTGAAACCTCGCTTTTGGTGGACCAAGATGAAGAAAGAAATCAGCAGCTTATGCTTGCAAGGTGTGACAATTGTTGTAGAGTCAAAGCAATTCACTTGAAGCCTACTCGACTTCTTCAACCATTGTCTGTTCCAGGGTGGAAATGGGAAGAAATTAGTATGGATTTCATTGTTGGACTTCCCCCTACCCAAAAGAATTTTCATTCTATATGGGTAATAGTGGATCATTTAACCAAGTCTGCCCATTTCATACCAGTTAGAACTGATTATCGACCAAGTGACTATGCTGAGTTATATTTTAATCAGATAGTACGTCTTCATAGTGTTCCTAGAACCATTATACCTGACAGAGGACCTCAGTTCACTGCTCATTTTTGGGAACATTTGCACAAGATGTTAGGCACCAACTTAGTCAGAAGTTCTGCTTATCATCCACAGATCTCTAGGACAGACGGAGCCGGTGAATCAAATATTGCAAGACATGTTAAGAGCTTGTGTCATATCTTCCAAAGGTTCATGGGAAAAGTGGTTAGCTTTGGCTGAATTTTCCTATGATAATAGCTATCAAGAAAGTATCAAGATGGCTCCGTTCGGAGCATTGTATGGCCGCAAATGTAGAACTCCTTTGAACTGGGTTGAATCTAGAGAAAGGAGATACTATGACATTGATTTCATCGAGGACGCTGAACAACAAGTCCATACTATCAAGAAACATATGAAAGCTGCTCAAGCTAGGCAGAAAAGCTATGTGGATAAAAGAAGGAAGCCCATTGAGTTTGAAGTTCGTGATCACGTTTATCTGAAAGTATCACCGATGAAAGGTGTGCAACGATTCAGAGTAAAGAGGAAGCTTGCACCTAGATATGTAGGTCCATATCCGATCATAGAGAAGAGTGGGAGAGTAGCCTACAAGATAGAGTTACCTTATGAGATGAGAGCTACCTTCAATGTTTTTCATGTATCTCAATTAAAGAAAGGTCTCCGTGTTTCAGAAGAAAGAGTTTCACTTAGAAATATCAAGTTGAAATCAGACCTAACCTATGAAGAAAGGCCAGTGCGGGTTATTGATACAAGAGAGAGAATAACCTAGAGTCAGGTGGTCAAGTTTTACAAGGTCATGTGGAGTAATCAGGGTAGTGAGAGCGATGCAACGTGGGAACAGAGAAGATTATTTGAAGGATGTCTACCCTACCTTCTATTCAAAATGGTACGCTTTTCAAATCTCAGGACGAGATTTTTATAAGGGGGAGGGTTGTAACACCCTAAGTGTTAGTCTTGCATAATTACACTTGCATTTGCATGAGCATAAGCATCATGCACTCATATATGAGTATTTACATGTGAAATATACAATTGAAACAGGTGAAACATGCCTTGTTATTCTATGTTTACCTTATGTGTATGCTTTATGATCATGGGTGTCTAATGCAAGTGGTGATATTTGGTCACTGAAAACACGTTATCTACACTTAGGATGCCTAATGGAACAATGTTCATGTAGATCACTTTACTTAATTAAGCTCCTAAGTGATGACATGTTTGTTTGACCTAGGAAGTACTTATGTGTGACCAATGTATGAAATGCTTGTGTAACCTTAAGGGTACCCTAAACATGTTTATAATGTCACTAGGAACAACTTTGATATGCATGACTAAGGCTAGTTTGGCCTCTAAATCATATCTATAGTGTAAATTATCATTTTAATGATGTATGTTTGACCGAAGTTGAACTATAGCCTAGAGTGTTTGCATGGTTGTGCACCCTTAAGCAAATTGTAGTACTTGAGTAGTGTACCAACTTTTATTTTTGGGTCATAGGTTAATTCAGTTCCTAACATGCCTGAATTTGGATCACAAAAATCAATGCAGTGTTATTTTTAAAACTTAGAAACTTTTCTAAGTCCAACTGAGTTTACAGTTTGATGTGTCCAACTTTGTGATGATGTAACTTCCAAACCTTTGCGAGTTAGAGGATGATTTCTAAAACAATCATGTAGCCCTTACATAGCTCTCCAACTTTTATTAATGGAGTTTGTGCTAACTGACCATAGTTTAGGAGTTAGGAGGGGGTTAATCTACGTTGTCAGGCGTTTGATGTCGGGCCTAATGGCCATCGCGTTCAGGCCATCATGGCTGACCGCCGTCAGACCGCTTTCATGCCAAGTGGAAGTCATATGCTGGCAGCGCCCCCACCAGTCAGGCCATCGTGGACACCTCAATGCCCTGCACCTGCTGATCATTTGCTGACCTCGTCTGCTCCTCCTCGCCTTGTTCAGAGCCACGCGAAAGCAAGCGCTGCGCCACCGCCATTGCCGTCGAGAGCACTGCTGCCGCGTAGTTCCTCTACCGGCCTACCATTGCTCAATTGCTCACACCCATAGATGCGCCCTGCTCTGCTCTACTCCCTCGACCTGTTTGTAGCCCGTTTGAGCTGTGAGGACCTATTGGCCATTCTCTGCCACTGCCACCACGACTAGAACCTCGCCAGACTTCGAGCTCGCCGTGGCCCGAGCTAACCGTCATGTCTCTACTCTTCCTTTCCTTTGCCTCGTCTTCCCCATGTCTTGTAGATGCTCTAACCCTAACTCCGAACCTCTACCCCTCTACCACGTCGGTGCGTGAGCCTCGCCGGAGTGAGTTCCATCGCCGGGCGGACATGCCCGGCCAGGCTTCCCTAGCGCACCCACTAACCCTAGAGTAGCCTTGATAGCCTCGCTTGAGAATCATGAGTCCATAGCCACCCTCGCCTGGACCTGTAATGGCCAGGAACAGCCAGCGCACCTCCAAGCCGCCATGGCCGGCGATGAGCTCTATCGATCTTCTCCGCGTCAACCACCTACCTCTATCGACGTGGGAGAGTGTGAGGAACATGATGGTGGGATCGGTTTCACCGAAAAGTTCCTTGTCGGCGAGCTAGCGCCGGTCAAACCACCTCCCCTATCTCTGTGTGACTGACCAGTGGGGTCCACTGACTGTTGGGCCCCGCATGTCAGTGGCTGCAGTGTTCGGTTTTGTTTATTTCTTTTCCTAAATTTTGTGCTAACTTTGGAAAATGATATCTTGAGCTAGGAGTGTCCAAATTGAGTGAACCAAATTTTGTTGGATTCCTCATGAAGTGTAGTATTTGATAAAAATATGAAATGAATTAGTTATGATATTTTTCTAGGAGAATAAAATAGAGCTAGACAATTGCTTTTAAATGGTTTAAATCTTGTAAAATCTATAACTTGAGCTAGGAAAGTGATAAAAATGTGATTCCAATTTGGTTGGTCTCGTATTATCATGTACTACCTAGGAAAAATATTGGTTGCATAGTGATCTTGCTGGAAATAGGAGTTTGCTAATTATCTTAAATAAATGCTAGATTCTTGTGCTATTTTTCATGGTAAAAATATGTATTCAATGAGCATGAAATTTATTGTACAGTGTTATTGTGCTATGATGACCCTAAGAAAAATATGAATTCTGTTGTTTAACACATTTCAATAGGATTTCCTATTTATGCTATTTTAAGCCCTGCTGGCTTGTCATTTTTGTGTAGGATGTTCTACTTGTTAAACTGCACTGAA
Organism: Miscanthus floridulus; assembly: GCF_019320115.1. Classification (NCBI taxonomy): domain Eukaryota; kingdom Viridiplantae; phylum Streptophyta; class Magnoliopsida; order Poales; family Poaceae; genus Miscanthus; species Miscanthus floridulus. The sequence goes on along the minus strand of NC_089597.1, from coordinate 67,480,169 downwards.
ATTTATATAATAGCCTATTGGGGTCATGTTTATTATTTCACCTAAGTATCTAAATAAATTAATAAAGGCATGAAAAAAATTATTTAGGAATGACCACTATGTTTTGTAGTGCTCATTTGAGGTATGTTAACTGTTGGTAACTTTGGTGGTGCTCTAAGTACCATTCTTGTATGTAGTGAAATATTATTTTCCCTAAAATTAACTTATAATGACTTTCTAGGATAGATTCTAGAGTTAAGCAAATTACATAGTGAAGATGATGTTTGCTATGAATCTTGTCTATAAAAAAGTTGTATATAACTCACTTATCTAGCTTGTGTTAAATTTTCATGGCATTTGGCCAAATGGTTTGTGAGTTATGACTGTTCAAACTTGGTCTTCAGAACTGGTGGTTCTCTGGAATTTCTAGACCAGGTTTGATAAAAGTGACTGTTTGGTCTTGTTAACTTGGGAATCATGCTGAGATGATTAAATATGAATTGTATACAATTTCATAAGCTTTCTAGATTGTCTTGTTGCATATCTTTTGGGTTAGTACAACTCTAGTTATGAGTTAAACTAGCAGCTACTGTCTGCAGCCCTAAATCTGTGAATGCTGTGAATGACTTGATTGCTTTATATGAGTTGATGTGATGATTTAGATGCTTAGGCTGATTAAGATAAGTTGTTAGTTGTAGGTGCTAGACCTCTTATTGAAGATGAACAAATTTATCTTAGGTTGTTAGCGCTTGGTGAGTGTGTAGTTCTTGTTTTCAAGAAGAGATATGTAGCTACTCAGTAAAGTAAATAGTAATCTTGTATCATCATGTCATTCATGTGTCCACCTATACATGGTTGTACACTTCATCATCACCTTTCATCTCTTTTGCATTCATGACTCTTATGCTATGCATATGAATGCAATAGGTGTTCCAGAGGGAGTCACTCTTCTGGAATTCGAACAAGTACTTCTGGAGGAGCACCAGCACGTTCAGGAGCAGGAGGTGCAGGCCCCAGAAGGAGTCAACGAAGAAGAAGTTCTTGAGTGTCCTGATCACCCACCTTTGTCTTTTCTAAAAGACAAGCCCCAGAGCATTCTAAGTCTCCTATGTTTTAAAAATGTTAATTTGAGTGTCTTTATATGTTTGATGCATTAAGTGATAGGGGTTGAATGCAAACACTTGTTGCATATCTATCTATTCCTTGTCCAGTAAATGTACCCTGAATCCTATTTAGGTCCAGGAGCAAATCAATGCTTAGCCATGCTTAGACCAGTAAAGTCATGTGATTTCCTATCACCTGTAAGATAGGATGATGTCTGGTCATGGTTGGCTATATTTGCTATCGTGGAAATAACCATGTGTTAATAATGAATGGAGATCGGGCAGGATGTCGATAGAGAAGCAACAAGACATGAAGGTCTTGGGTGTGGATATATCCCTATCTATGTTGTTAAGGATTGATTCGTTGTACATCCTCTTGTCATGTTGAATGCATGCCTATCACTTAGTTGGCTAAATAACTCGTTCCGACCGTGAAGCCGAGTAGCTCAACTCAGGCCGGCAGCCGGGAAGTGAAAGTGCGCACTCTAGCAGTAGTAAGGATGTGCGGGAAGCCATTGGCATAAGTCTAAAGGGCAGATTGACATCCTAGTGGAGTGGATTCCCTGAGAGTGCGGTGCTGCTCGGACCCACGAATTTGTTCCTGAGCTATACCAAAGGTGACCCGAGGCGACCATTGATCAGGTTGCTTGGGTGTGTGTTAGGAATAATTTCCCAACTGGATAGGAATCAATTCGAGTCACCGTCTCTCCCAGATAGTGAGAACTTGACTAAGCAGTGGCAATGTAGACACTTAATTGAACTTGATGGTTATAATGATGATGACGATGTTACAACATTATACCGGATATGGTTACTAATGTTTGGTGCAAGTGGTAGAGTCTTACTGCCTGTGACCTAGAAGGTCTCGAGGTTCGAGTCGCTGATCTCCTCGCATTACACAGGTGAGGGTAAGGCTTGCCACTGACACCCTTCCCCTAGACCCCGCACAGAGTGGGAGCTCTCTAGCACTGGATACTGCCCTTTTATGGTTACTAATGTTTGGATTCTAATCAAGTGCTTGCTCTAGTATAGGTGCTAATCTAGATGACAGGTTTAATATTGGTAACTTGCTGCTTAACTACTAATTTAAATTATGCTCTTGTATCATTTAAGCTTTTATGCAAAATGGTTGTCAAGCGAGATCCACCGATAAAGCCTTGCATACTCCTTGGTGTTATTTATTTTTGGTTTACGACCGGTATGTCTAGCTAAGTACAATCTCATACTCAGGGTTTATTCCCTCTTGTTGCAGATGACGTGCCTCTATAATGGTTACTGCAAGTATTGTCTCCACCCTGCTGGTGATGAAGACTAGATCAAGGGCATGATCTTCTATGTTATCTTATCTTGATGCTTTTGCTGGATATGACCATAGAACTAGCTTGTATTTGAACTAAGTGTGTGTGATGGTTTCCAACTACTTTGCTTCCGCAATTTGTGAACTCGTGTTGTAATAACTATGTGAACTCCAATGTACTGAGATAGTTTGTGAACTACTTGTGAAATGGATGTAACATGTGGCTTGTTATGTTGAATCGAGTACGATCTTGGTTGTATGCAAGTTGGTTTGAAATCCTTCATGGTTTCAGTTGACTACCGGGTTTATATGGGTTCAAGTATGATAGTTTGATCACTCTAGTGATTGCTTTTGTACTTGTGCTCTTATAAATTGGTCAGTTTTGTTACAGGGCCTAGGCTGACTCATCCCTGCACCCCTCCCTTAGATGCTCGGTGCAATCGCTTGATGGCGTTTGATTGCTGCGTCGGTTGGTGGAGTTACGGCATGCGGCATCTGCACTACTCTGCACCCTGTGAGGGGAGAAGGGCTATGCCAAGTGGCATAGATCTAATGGAGGAAGGACCGCTGTGCTTTTGGGCGTGCATGCATATTTGAGCCTTCGGAGTAGCTCTAGGGGACTCAAGGCGAGGCACATCCCCTCAGGTCCTTTGTCATGGCACACACACGCGGAGGGTGCCACTTTCATCAGGAAGCAGCGTGAGTAGATGGTATGGGGCATGACTAGTTACCAGCATCCAATCAGACTCTGCCTTTACTGCTTAGTTATCCTCCACACAACTGCTCGGTGTGTGGCCCTAGGAAGCCAAAGGGGGTTGAATCAGCTCTCAGGCTCATATCTATTGTGCCATTGATGGTTGATTGGAGGGCTGACGCTGCTTGCGGACCTTGCACCCTAGGCTATAAATGGCCTCGAGTCCTGGTGTTCTCCCTTAGAGCACCACCAGTAACTTCTTCCTTCAGATCTACCTTGCACCAAGCCATGTCCATAGCATTGAAGTGTGATGTCACACTCCTAGTGAGCCTCTCCTCCATTGGGCCAATCGCTCCAATGAGAGTGGAAGGATTCTAGCGAAAGGGATGCAGGTGTTGTGGTGCAGTGCAGGGGGGGATGCAAGTTTCCCAATGTCGTCGATGGCTTGGAGAACTATTGTCTTTCCCTCTTGTGATGTTGCTCCTTCACCGCCATGCGCCACCGTGTCCCTTTCCCGCCAGCCATGCCATCCAGGGCCAAAGCCCCCTCCTTCATCAGAGATGGCGTCGGCCATCGTCATCCATCCTTCCCCTGAAAGAGGAAGAATTCTAGTGATGTAGATCACTCTAGGAATTCTTCCACTCGTTAGGGGGAACTGGTCGGTGCGGGCGGGCGGGCGCCGGAACCGCCTCATCAACAGTGGCGGTGGCCTAGGTTAGGCCCCTATGAAAAGGTGCTAAATGGCTAGAGGAGGGGGTGAATAGCTGAATTAAAATTTCTACAAAAACACTAGAGGAAAATGTTAGTACTTGAACACCATTTGGGGGCCATCACCATCACTATCACCATGTGTGCCATCTTTGCTCAACCTTGGATATGGACATAACCTATCTCATACACAACACTAGAAGAGAGGTTAGTCTACTTGGTTGTCTCAATTATCCAAAACCAAACATAGGGCTTTCACAAAGACATGATTCTATTAAGTTATCATCATAGACACGTCTCATTTTCTGCCAATCCATTGGCCATGGCTGTTGGCATTTCTTAGCACAATCACCAAGTATGGAGATGGAATCCATCCCTAGCAACAGCGCTAGAAATGCCTATTGGTATTTCTTAGCACCATCACTAAGATTTGGATAAATCTTAGCAATACCACCAAGGAACACCAACACTGATAGTTCTTAACAATTACAGAAATAATTTCCACAAGCGCACTGGATCTATTGTTGTAGCATTTTACCCGAAAGTATTTAGGTTATCATTATTTATATTTTTCCAAAGGAAGGCAAGGTGTAAAGAGTATAGCATGGATATGAACAAGATTACATTGTTGCATAGTGAACCAAAGTTTATGATAGGGGTAAACATGGTATTTTGAGGATAGTGGACACACACTTGGCCCAACCTCAAGCATAAAAGAGAAACAAAGAATAAAAGAATATTCCTAAGTGGTGCAGGTGTTAACGGCTCTTAACACCCCCTTTTGCCATCAACTAAATAGCCATGAAATGAATAAAATCAAGCAAGAAATAACATTTTATGTTTCGATTTCACTTGGTTCCACATGTACTGGGAGAATTATGCTTGCAGGGACAAAATAGTCAAAAAGGAGCAAAACCAAGCCTTCTAAAAGCCATCCACATGTCCAGGGGAGGCAAGGCCCATAGGGGGCTGTCGCTCGGTGCCAAGGTGGCTTCGCTCAGGTCCCACCTGGTGCCCTACCATGTCACTGATGCGCAGGGAGGGTGGTCTAGAGCGCTGTGGAGCATTGATTCAATGTCAGTTCACTCAGTGGCTGAGATTTGCTTCTCTTGGATCGAAGGGCCCACTATCATACAAAGGAAGGCCTTCAACCGACTTAAGCACCGACTTCTAGTGTGAAACCTAGCACGTGCTACATTTTTTATCGACTTTGGGAGCCATCCAGCACCCTACGATGCATAGGCGGTGGAATCAAGGGCCTGCCAGCGCTCCCCTTGCGGTCACCTAGAGCCCAAGTTTCCTCCACCGCCTCACTAGCTTCCTATAAGTACCCCTCTACCTCAGTTCTACTATAAATATGGGTTGTGAACTCATTTGTAAGACACACAAGTGAAGAAAGAGCTCTCAAGAGAGTAGTTTAGCTTAGGATAGCTATACTCTAGAGTAGAGTGAGAGAGAGAGGAGGTGAAGAGAAGCTGAAGGAGGAGCCAGGCTTGTCGGCAACCTCTTCTTCTTGTAGCTTCATGGCTCTTCTTTGGTAATTCTGTTCCCATTCTTACATTAAGTTTTGTTACATTTATGTTGTTTACTGGTTTCACCGCTTGGTTAGAGTGCTCTAGTCTTATTTCATCGGGATCCAGATTAGAGTAGTAAGTGCATAGATTAAGCATGGTGCTTAGGCTATACCTAACCTGTGTGTTGCAACTAAGTATCTGGATAGATTGTGGTAGGTGGCAAGTGGTGACAGCCTTGTCCATCCTCTGTATTCTACCATGATAGGCTTAGTTATTAAATCATAGGGCTCAGTGGTAGGCCTTGTCTAGTTAACTCTCCTGGTTGGTAGGCGGGCTGTGCCCCGAAGTAAATAGCTATTATTTACCATCTCCTATTCAAGTAATAGTTATAGAATAACCCATAGTAATCATCTTTGCTCTCTAAAACATATAAAAACCCATTAGTTCTAGAATTTGATCACTCCTTGTTCCCTATGGATTCGATACCCAGGATTACTCCTTGGTGAAAAGCTACTTTGACAAACATGTGCTTGTGATATTTTTTATGTGTGCCACCCCTGGTCTCAACAATCTTTTCTGGCGCTGTTGCCTGGGGAACGGTAGCTGAACATCTTGAATCTAGAATTAGGATTTCTATTTTCATCCTTGTTTTTAGCCTGTTATGGAAAACATGTCTATATACCAATATGCTGCTCCACGGAGTACACGATTGGAACCACCTTTATCATCCCAACCTATATTTTCTGATAGTTATGAACTATGCCCTAGTTTCATAACTAAAGTTCAGGAGCATATTTTCTCCAAAGAAGAGAAAGAAAACCCATACATTCACTTAAGTGAATTCGAGCAAGTGTGCTCATGCTTACATATTTCAGGCATGTCACAAGAGACCCTTAAGTGGAAGTTGTTTCCGTTCTCTTTGACTGGGATTAGCCAAACTGTGGTACACTCGAAACGTAGGAAGTATACACGGAGAATGGGTGGTTTTGCAAACTAAATTTTACATACCTTTTTTTTCCCTATCTCCTAGGTAGCTCAAATCCGATCCTTCGTGAACTTCTTCATTTCCAACAAAAGGAAAAAGAAACCTTAGGGGAAGCCTAGGCCTATTTTAATGATTTAATATCTTCGAGGCCCGAACCTAACTATTCTTGACCCGATATTGTTACAACACGTATATCTAGGACTTAGTAAGGAGACTACCCATTATTTAGACATTGCTTTAGGAGGATCATTCCTTCATCTATCTCCCTGAGGAGGGAAAGATGTTCTTGACAAAATTGCTGAGAACACTCCCTATGCCGGTATTCATGATGAATGTCCTAAAATAGATGACTATAAGCCACAAGAACTAGAAGCTCTAGAGGCCAAAGCATCCACTCCTAGTCCCGCTTAGCCCTCTAGTAGCCCTCCTGAACCAATTCCCTGAACCTCTAGAAGTGGAAGAAGAATCCCCATTAGAATTCTCCTTTGAAATCGAAGATAACCTGTTTGAAGATTTTGGAAATGTTAAAAACTATTCTCTTCAAGCAAGACCATCTTTAAAACAATGTCTTAAACTTTTCGATGAGAAATTTAGCTATGAAGATCTGCAAGACCTTTCTGCCATCCTTAGTCATAAATGGACCATGGAGACCGAGGTAGTAGAAAATGTTCATCGAATTTATGGAGTATCAGATTCGGTGCATGGTCAAATTAGAGGAAGGGATATAGAAGCCTCATATGACCCTGTCAAAGGTTTCAACCTAATATCCACATCTTTCATAGCCAGGAATCTACCATATATTCCTCTGTATCCTACAAACCAATGTCTTAGAGACTCAAAGGGCAACATTCTTCAAACTCATGGATTAGCCAAAACTATTCTAGCCATCATTCATGGTGTGGAAACCTTTTTGGATTTTTATGTCTTTGAAACTGCCACTTTTAACTTCATCATAGAACAACCTTGGTCCAAATTTCTATTGGAAGGATCTACCAAAGGTCAATTAGATGTCCGATTTGGTATGAAGGAATATTGTGTGCCTATCGCTCGGGCAATAAATGCTATTATCGAGCAACCTCCCTATCCTAACCCTTTAAAACTGGCAGTAATAGGTGTTTCACAAGAAACAACCTAGCCTAATTTCAAGAAGGACGCTCAGTTCTTTACTCAAGAAGAAGCCGAAACGGATGAACCTTTTCGTCTAGATGAATCTGAGAGGCCACCTCGATCTCCAGTCGAGTTGAAACCTCTCCCTTCTAGACTTAAATATGCATTCCTTAACCATGATCCTGAGACCCTGTGATCATTAGCGATAAACTATCCAAGGCCGAGACCTATAGACTCATTAGAGTGTTAGAAAAGCAACTATTTTTGGCTATTCGCTCCAAGATCTAAAAGGGATTAGCCCTACTCTTTGCACTCATTGTATTCCTATAGACCCTGATTCAATCCCATCTAGGGAACCTCAAAGATGACTTAACAACGCAATGCGTGAAGTTGTTAAGAAAGAAGTTTTAAAACTCTTGCACGCAGGGATTATTTATCCAATTCCTTATAGTGAATGGGTAAGCCCTGTACAAGTAGACCCTAAGACAGGTGGAATGATAGTCATTTAAAATGACAAGAATGAACTCATACCTCAACATACTATCATGGGTTCGAGAATGTGCATAGATTATATGAAGCTAAATAAAGCTACGAAGAAGATCATTTCCCGCTGCCTTTCATAGATGAAATGTTAGAAACATTAGCTAATCATTCTTTCTTCTGCTTCTTGGATGGATATTTGGGGTATCACCAAATACCCATCCATCCCAAAGATCAGAGTAAAAACACTTTTACTTGTCCATATGGAACCTACGCCTATAGATGTATGTCTTTTGGACTATGTAATGCTCCTGCATCTTTTCAACGATGCATGATGTCTACCTTTTCTGACATGATTGAAAAGATCATGGAAGTCTTTATGGATAATTTCTCTATCTATGGCAAGACGTTTGATGACTGCCTAGAAAATTTAGACAAAGTCCTGCAGAGATGTGAAGAGAAGCACTTAGTCCTAAACTAGGAGAAGTGCCACTTCATGGTTAGAGAAGGGATAGTTCTAGGCCATAGAGTGTTAGAGCGTGGGATAGAAGTGGATAAAGCAACGATCGATGTGATCAAGCAACTTCCACCTCCCACTAATATTAAAGGAATTAGAAGCTTCTTAGGCCATGCTGGATTTTATAGAAGGTTCATAAAAGACTTCTCTCAAATTGCTAGACCTTTAACTGGCTTGCTAGCAAAGGAGATTCCTTTCAATTTTGATGATGAATGCTTGAATTCCTTTCATATATTGAAAAAGGCTTTAATTTCAGTCCCAGTCGTACAACCCCCTAACTGGAGCCTACCTTTTGAAATAATGTGTGATGCTAGTGATTTTGCTGTCAGTGCTATTCTTGGTCAAACTAAAGATAGGAAGCATTATGCAATTTTCAATGCTAGTAAAACTTTAATGGGACCACAACTTAATTATGCAACCACTGAAAAGGAGCTTTGGATGTTGTTTTCACCACAGATAAATATATATCTTACTTAGTAGGAGCTAAGGTAATTGTTTATTTGGATCATGCTGCCTTGAAATACCTCCTTGCTAAGAAAGATGCTAAACCCCGTTTGATCCGATGGATTTTATTACTCCAAGAATTTGACTTAGAAATAAAAGATAAAAAGGGAGTAGAAAATTCTATAGCAGATCACCTCTCACACTTGCAATTCCATGATAATGACAACCTTCCTATAAATAATTTCTTGCATGATGATACTCTTCTAAAAGTCACAAACACAAATGCTTGGTATGCAAACATTGTTAATTTCATAGTTATCGGCTATGTCCTGCTAGGGTGAAAAGAGGAAAAAGTTGCTATACCAAAGTAGAACCCACTTGTGGGACGACCCTTATCTCTATAGAGTCTGTTTAGATGGAGTTCTTAGAAAGTGTGTCACTTTAGAAGAAGCCACTAAAATCATAGAAAGATGTCACTGTGCCGAATATGGAGGCCATTATGGAGCTTTTAGAACACATGCAAAATTTTGGCAAAGCAGTTTCTTTTGGCCCTCCATGTATGAAGACACAAAAGACTTTATTAGACCATGTATTAGATGCCAAAAACATGGAAACACAAACACTCGAGATGCTATGCCACTTACTAATAAACTACAATAGAGTTATTTGAGTTTGGGGAATAGACTTCATGGGACCCTTCCCGAAGTCTTATGATTCTGAATACATTTTAGTGGCCATTGACTATGTCTCAAAATGGGTAGAAGATATACCATGCCAAGAAGCTGATGCTAAGCATGCTAAAAAGATGTTTGAAGAAACTATCTTTCCCCATTTTTTGTCCCTAGGATGGTCATTAGCGATGGAGGTCCTCATTTCATTGATAAAAACTTCAGACGCTATTTGACTGACCAAGGAATCCAGCATAGCATAGCCATGCCTTACCATCCCCAGACTAGTGGGCAAGCAGAAACCTCTAATAAGCAAATTAAGAACATTCTATAGAAAACTATAGAAGAAATGGGGGACAGGGTGGAAAAATAAGTTGCCAGAAGCACTTTGGGCTTATAGAACTGCCTATAAGACACCCATTGGTATGTCTCCATACCAACTAGTATACGAGAAGACCTACCATATCCCCATAGAACTAGAATTCAAAGCTCACTGAGCCATTAAGAGGTGGAATATGGACCTAGATTTAGCAGGGCAAAATCAAAAAATGCAAATTTCTGAACTAGAAGAGTGGAGAGAAAAGGCTTATCATAGTGCCAAACTCTATAAAGAGAGAATTAAACGATAGCATGATAAGAGGATTAAGAAAAAAGAGTTCAACCCTGGAGACAAGGTATTACTCTTTAACTCCAGAGTATGACTCTTCGGTCATGGTAAATTACGGAGTAAGTGGGATGTGTTGATTAAAGTAGTTGCTACTTCACCCCATGGAGCCATCACACTGGAAAGCGACGAAGGTAACATTTTTAAAGTGAATGGTCAACACTTAAAACTTTATTATGAGCCCAACATGCAAGAATTAAAGGAGCTAGACATAATGGAGTTTATAACTTTTTAACTCCTATGCGTTTTCTCTTGTTTAAGAGTGGGCGAAATAGTCTATTTGTATAAAAAGGGGTATAAGACCCATCCTAACGTAGAATAAAGGTGTATTAGGGATACTGAACCCCCAAATAGCATGACCAAGGCAATGGGGCTGGCAAGGGCCACTTGGGCTGTGCCGCCCGGTGCCATGGGCTACTGCCCGGTGCCCTAGTGCCGCCGCCCGGTGTCCTAGTTCATCCCCTGTTATCCCATGTGCTAGGAGATGATTATCCTAGGCATATCCTTCATTATCCCCATGTGTTTATCATTCCAACACTACAAGGTTCTACCTCTAATGCCACGCCACATGATTGCAACACCACTAATTTGGTTGCCATAGGTGGGTTGTATTGCAACCTTTTCAAAAATTGGTTGCAATATGTGCCTATAATGCAACGGACTAAATTTATTGCAATATGTGTGGTTTGTCATTGCAACAGGCTTGTGCTACTACAACCATTTAAGAATTGTGTTGCAATTAGTTGGCATTATTGCAATGGTATTTTTGAGTTGCAATAGTATTGGTTTTTCGTTGCAATTACTTGGTGTTATTGCAACTATATTGGATTTGGTTGCTTTTGCTTGTAACTATTGCCACTGTTATTATGGGTTGCAATAATGTTCCATGGTGTTGCAATTGTTAGGGTGGTTATTGCAACAAGATTTCCAAATGGATGCAATAGCATGTTCCTATTGCCATGGTTTTCTAGGGTTGTAATAATTTTTTGTGGCGTTGCAATTGTTAAGTACTTATTGCAACTACAATCCTAAATGGTCGCAATATCATGTTAATATTGCCACAGTTTTTTGTGTTGCTATAGGCTACTACTGATGCAACGGCCTAAAAGTGTTGCAATATACAAAATTGGTTGTAATATACAAAATGCTCCACACATTAGACTACCCCTGATGCAACGGCCTAAAAGTGTTGCAATATACCAAAAATGGTTGCAATAGACAAAATGCTCCATGCATTTCTTAATAATGTATTCTATTGACAAAAAAATATTTCACAGAGGATTTGATCCTAGGAACTAAAGTACAAGCAAACACTCATCTACCACTAGGCTACTGAGGTGTGTTCGATATTTTTAGCATGAAACTTTACCATACCCTTGATTCAATATTTGTTTGTGTAAATTATTCAATTTTCATTTGGTAACAATATGATCTTTTAGAAATAAAGTGTATTTGTGTCTATTTATTGGAATTATGTGATTTGGACTACACGTGGTTCAAAACTAAAGTAATCCTAATGAAAGGCATAGATCTATTTAAATTCTAGATATTTATTTATATTATTTCCCAAAAATAATTAATTTTACAATGAACAACCATATAAGATGAAGTGATATAAATTTTTCAACTAAAAAAATATATCAACATCATATTGTATATCACGATAGCTACAAAAATAGTAACATCTCTCACATAGTCATATTACATTTATTCTATGATAGTTCAATGAATAATTACAATAACAAACAAACTTTGGGATACTAAATGATTTCAATTGAAAACTTCAAATAGAATTTTAGGCCAATAAATGATTTAAATTGAATATTTTTATTTTTCTCACGCCATGCTAAATTTGAATGTAAAAATATGAAAAACTTCAAATAGAATTTTTGAATTGTAAATAATTTCAAATGGAGAAGTCACCAACTATAAGTTTTTAGATCTCATCTAGATCTACAACTTTTATTTTGGTTATTTCTTCTTTCGAGATTGTGTGAACAATTCAAAATTTGAATTTTCAAAATATAAGAACTTCAAATAAAATTTTGAAATAACAAATGATTTCAAATGGAAAAGTTGTCAACAAAAAAGTTGTAGAAATCATCGAGATCTACAAGTTTTGTTTTGGTCATTTTTTCATCCAACCTTGTTTGAACAATTCAAAATGTATGTCTTGATTGTTCAAGTCGTGGTTCCTACTAACAAATAATATAAAACGCAAGACCTTTCACAAATATGCAAGTGGTTTAATAGTAGTAGAGGCGTTGTTATTCTCTTAGGAGTGAGACGCTGGTTCAAATCTTGGTTGTCACTCTATTTTTATTTTTCTTGTCATTTTTTCCACGCCATGCAAAATTTAAATTTCAAAATATAAAAACTTCAAATAGTATTTTGGGACACTAAATAATTTCAAATTGATGTTTCTTGTCATTTTTTCCATACCATGCTACATTTGCATTTTAAAATCTAAAAACTTCAAATAGAATTTTGGATAATAAATGATTTAAAATAAAAAAGTCATCGATGTCTATAACTTTTGTTTTGGTCATTTCTCTATTTGACTTTGTTTGAACATTTCAAAATTTAAATTTCAAAATATGAGAACTTCAAACAAAATTTTGGGACATCAAATGATTTTAAATAAAAAAGTTGTCAACAACATAATTGGAGAACACATCGAAGATCTAGAACTTTTGTTTTTGTCATTCCTCCATCTAACGAGCAGGGCAATGATCGAGGTGGAAGGAAGGAGCGTAGAGGCTAATGAATGGACCCTGATGCTTGCATGGAGTGTCCTTGCATCATGGCGTGATGTGCGACCGGCAGCTGGACAACACCTGACTCTCATGAAAAGAAGAGGAGATGGGAAGAAAAATCAAGTATTTGCACTGAACAAATCTCATCAAAAGAAGGTGATTCTATAATAACTTCAAAAAATAATTATTTTCATAGACAACTTCATGATGTAGTGGTATGTCACTTTGTTCGGAATGTAGAGGTTTCAACTTCAAACCTTGCTTGGCATGATATTTTTTGGCTGAGCGTTAATTTTTGTTCTTTTTTGTTCTTTTCATCCTTCTTGATGTGCGTCTTTCTATATATTTACTAGGAGAACAACTATTTCAACAAGCAACTTCATATTGTAGTGGTATGTCACTTTGCTCTGAGTAAGTAGATCTCAAGTTCAAATCTTGCCTGACACAATTGATTTTGTATTTTTTGGCTAAGGGTAAATTTTTTGTTCTTTTCATTCTTTATTTCTATCTTGATGAGGTGTAACTTCCTATATATTCAGTAAATGACAACTATTAATAAACAACTTCATAGTGTACTGGTATGTAATTACCCTCCAATTAGAGACGTTACACGTTCGAAGCTCGGTTGGCACAATTTTTTTTGGTTGAGTCCTTTTTTTTGCTAGTTCAAACTCAAGGTTGGTTGGTTCACTCTACGCTCTTGGGTCCAAGGGTGTGGGTTCAAGCATCCTTGTGTTCATGATTTTTTCCTTTTCAGATTTTCAGATTTAAGACATGTAGAAAATCAAAATAAATATTATTGCCCCTATTTCACAAAGAAAAATATATTATTAGCATATGTGACCCACATGATCATTCACAAAAAAATATTATTCCATATTGGACTCATTACATAAAGAAAATATAATTTTACATATAGGCCCCAGATGCTAGCAGATTGTCACTCGAATCCTTGTTTTCTGAAATTGTCATGGAAGATGCGGATGGTTATCGTCCTTGTTCACATATGAAGTGAATTAGCCATCTTCATCATATAAACAAGTAATATAAAGACGGCTTAATGTCGAACACACCTCAGTAGCCTAGCGGTAGATGAGTGTTTGCTTGTACTTTAGTTGCCTAGGATCAAATCCTCTGTGAAATATTTTTTTTGTCAATAGAATACATTATTAAGAAATGCATGGAGCATTTTGTCTATTGCAAACATTTTTGGTATATTACAACACTTTTAGGCCATTGCATTCAGGGGTAAGTCTAATGCAGTGGAGCATTTTGTATATTGCAACCAATTTTGTATATTGCAACACTTTTAGGCCGTTGCATCAGCAGTAGCCTATAGCAACACAAAAAACTGTGGCAATATTAACATGATATTGCGACCATTTAGGATTGTAGTTGTAATAAGTACTTAACAATTGCAACGCTAGCAAAAAAATAAATTATTTGAGTTAGAAAAAAACAGGCAGGATAACTCCTGCTTCTGACCTAAAAAAAATTGAAACGAGCGCCAATCTACACAGCAGAGTTTTGCAGGTTACTTGATGGTTCGACCTAGCCTAGGCCTAGCGCTCTCTCTCCCTCTTGATATCTTCCTCTCTCCTTTCTCTTCTCTATGCCGCCGCCGCTACTACTCCTCGGCCCTCACTGCTTGACACACACACACCTCCTGGTTTGTCGCCTCGACGCGGGCACAATCGGCACCGTCGCTCCTCCGCCTAACGTGCTTTTTCAGATCAGGATCTAGATTCTGGCCATAGTCACTACTTCAGCACATGGCACTGGTGATCGACGAAACAAGTGGTGGGCGTAGGCACGAGGAGCTGGTGACTGGCGGAGGGGATCTTATGCACCACGAAAGATGGGGTGTCTAGCCATGGTGGATCTATGGCGAGCGGCTCTGGCACCTTGGTCTCTGGCGGCCAAGCACCAAGCCTTTCCTTTTCGGTTATGTAGAAATTGTTTTTTTGCGTCCTCTGTCCAGGTGTTGATCCATTTCTTTGTGCGTGTCTTGCCTTGCAGTGTGGATTCTTTAGCCAACAAACACTGGTATGACCTCAGGGCCTATCAGGGTTCCACATTCGCAACATAGGCAAGACTCTGCTGGTCAGGGACACTGGCCACCAAGGTATGCCTGTTCATCTTCTCCTGCTTGCTCTATCATTTGATAATCTTACTCCTACTACTGTATCATCTTGGTGTAAAAGGAAGGCCAAGGATGTTTTCACTGGCACATAGGCATGAGTTTCTAGCGGTATGGGTGATTCAACATGCATGTGTATTTGATCTGTAGGATTGTTGGAATACCTATGATCTGGATGTGGTTAGATTTTTTGTGTAAACATAAGTTATTGGGGCATCAATATTGAACCTGTTAGGCATTTAAATGAAGATCATCTTGATGTATTATGTATGGTTATGCTTTTCTGATTCATTATTCATATGATTGACATAATTTGGTGATGTGGGCTATAAGTTTCATTTGTTTGGATTTTTTCAGAATTTAATGTCTCACGTGCCAATCAGGGTTGCTTCTCATATGTAAGGACTGACTTTTATCTCAATTTCTTCCTTTTGTTTTCGAATTTCCTCTAATGGTCCAAAGCATGGAGTATTTGACATCTCCTTGGCTGATCTTGAGAATGATGAGGATCAAGCACATAGGAAGATCAAACATTTTTTAAAGAGGCCTTTTGTTTCTCTTGGCCAGTTCGGCCTGTTACCTGGACTACTTTCTTGTCATTCCATGAGTGTAGTAGTATTTCTGAATTTACTAATTTGATGCAATACACCTATGGTCTTAAACATTGGTTTTGGCTAGGCTCTATTCTAAGTAAACAAACTAATTAGAACATATGTACCAGGCTGAGGTAACCATTTTGACTCTCTAAATTTAGAATAAGTCTTGGTACCCAGCTCAGAAATTTTCTAGGTTTCATTGGAACATGGAAGCCTAGCAAGATGGCTGGTTCAATTGTCAAAATATTTTGAACTAGTTTTGAGTAGTTCCAGCATTGTTACGTATGCAATTTATTGTGAAAAGAAACCTTAATAGGTTCATTATTGTTTCATGGCTGGTTGATTTTGGCAAATGTGGAGCCATTTTTTTAAAGTTGGTCATATGCAACCTTTAGGCTTTTTTAGGCTATGTTCGTCCAACATTCTCTATGGTTTGAAATATAGTTACCATTATCAAACCTAGGTATGGTCCAACATTCCCTTCGGTGCATGTATGTGTGTATCGAAGAGCAAGCCTTTGATACATGTATGTGTATGGGAGAGTGTTGGGGTGTCGATAGACTGGTTGCTTCCTCTGTATTTGCACTGATGGTAGAAGTCTGCAGTGTTGGTTCTCATTGTTGTTCTCTCTATTTGCTATCAGAGAATTGTACTCCACTTTCAGAACCTAACTGTTAGAAATAATCTTTATCACTGTAATCACCCGAATAGAATCTTAAGATATAATCACTATAACCTAGATTTTGCTTGTACCGGATTTTTAAGCACATTCCATATAGACGACGGTCTTTGATTTATTTTTCTTTTTTCTTTGAATTGGGATAATTTCTAATTTCTATATATGCATCATCTTTTGTTCTTTATTGGGATCAACAAAGGCCCCTCTTGTCTGAACTGCTTCCACCAACTAATGGTGTAACAATCTGCTAGCATCTGGGGCCTATATGTAATAATATATTTTCTTTATGTAACGAGTCCAATATGGAATAATATTTTTTTTGCGAACGATCATGTGGGTCACATATGTAATAATATATTTTTCTTTGTGAAATAGTGGCAATAATATTTATTTTTATTTTCTACATGTCTTAAAGATGGGAGACAAAATGCAGAGGTTGCTGCTACAACAAACATGGATGAAGAAAATGTAAATACAGAAAGTGAGGAAATATCACATCAACAGGTAGTTTGAGAACTGAAGAGTGTTTAATGTTGTCATGTGATAGTCCTTAGTATGAGGCATAATTTTCCCTCCATCTATTGATTTGCAGGAAAACCAAGATAGCATCCCACCACAAACACAACTCATAGCTACAACAGCGGCAGGTACAAGTAATGGTCGCACAACTAGAAATAGTGCTATGAATAAGACTCAAATTGGCCAAAATAAAGGAGGGGACATGACAGTTAGTTTTACTACTACTAAAGCACTGAGGGATGCTGCGGCTAAGAAATGAGCATTATCCAAAAGGAATTAACAAGCTGGCAAAGCACAAGTGATTTTTGACTCCACTACCTGTGAATATTTCTGAATCAGATTTAGTTGGCTAGTTCCTATTACTATAGAGTGAAATGATACTTAGCTGAATACTAAGTTTCCGTTTGCTAAATATACCAATGTTAATGATTGTTTCAGGAGCAAGATAGAGTTTGAGTGGAGCACACAACTGATGGACGGTCAATGTTAAGCCAACCTTTGCTAGAGTGCTACACATAGCTTATTACATTTTGAACCGTTCAAAGTAGCTACTATGCGTCAAATACCTTATGTGTTTCAGTTGTTGTGCGTGTGTTATCAACTAAGTTTGACATTGGATGTGGTTTCATTAATGAGTTGTACGAAACAAAGCATATTTTGGATTAATGGATGTCTAAATACTTCTTTCATCATATATTATTCGGCATGCAATTATTGTTTGAAGCAAACAAAGCGTTGCAATATGGACTATCGACAAAATAATTTGGCATTGCAATATATGATATAGCAACAAACAAACTGGTGTTGCAAAAAACATCATACCAATGGAATAGTGGGCGTTGCAATAGAGTCTCCAAACTGTAGCAACACAATAGTTAGCGTGGCAATAGAGGGTCCAACAATAGCAACCAATATTGATCGTTGCAATAGAGAGGCAACCTCTAGCAACCAGACATTTACCGTGGCAATAGACGGATGCACCTATAGCAACCACAATGTTTAGTGTTGCAATAGAGAGGCTACCTCTAGCAACCAAATATTTATCGTGGCAATAGACGGTTCCACCTATAGCAACTAGTATTGATCGTTGCAATAGAGAGGCTACCTCTAGCAACCAAATATTTATTGTGGCAATAGATGGTTCCACCAATAGCAACCACTAAGATAGCGTGGCAATAGAGGGTCCATCTATTGCAATGCTATTGATGCGTGGCAATACGGTCTATTGCAACACCAAATATCATTGCTAGTGCACCTATTGCCACACTTTGGGTTCATGGCAATAGGTATTTCTAGTGTTGCAATAGGGGAAAATCTATTGCAACACCAAAGAGAGTTGTTGGGCAAACCTTTCCCCATGGTTACTATGGCAACGCCTGCCAACGAAAATTTTCCGTTGCAATTTTGTCTTTTGCAACCATTTTTGGTATATTGCAACGCTTTTAGGCCATTGCATCAGGGGTAAAACCTTGTAGTGTAAGTGATTCTCGAGATCCAAAGCACAAGATAATCATGGGAAGCCTCATCTCATCTACCTACCTCTCTATATATACCACCGACCATCCCTTCCATCTCCACAAGCATTCCTTCCATTCCTCCACCTACAAGGCGTAGTTGCTCTAGTTTTTTATCCATGGGTAGCAACTCTCCTAGGAATAGCCTGGCCACTCGTCAAGCCGCTCATGCTCTGATCGATGAAATTGATCAAGAGGGGGTCCTAGAGGTGCCGCCATTGGCCTATGCCACACCACCGAAGAGTCTGCTAGGGACTCCACCAGTTGGGAGCCCAAGGGGGCACGGTGCCGCTCGGCTCCATAGATCGTCGGCCAGCCCCTAGGAAGTGGCCCCTCAACTCTCATCAGCCCAGGCAGCGCCCCCTGCCGCTGGACTTCTCTAGCAAGAAGCTCCGTAATGACCAGCCCTCTCATCCAACTATAGGGGACATCACCCTGAAGAAGCCAATCACGGTGCACCTCTACCCTACACTAGATCTACCTACGCCCACTCTGGCCAAAGAGCATTGCGCTCTGGTGATCTCTGACAAGTCAGAGGACAACATCACTCTCATCGCCAGCGGGAGCACCCAGACCACGCCTAATCCCAAGAGGGTGAAGTATGAGGTCACCGGGCTCTAGCTTCCTTCAGGGCGCTATGAGAAGGTGCTCATCCGTCCTGACTCTAGTGACATTATTGATGGTAGTTACCATCCATCATAAACCATCAACATAACTTGAAATCATGCATGAAAATGATCCAACTTAGGGGTTTAAACTGACAATTTCCACGAGTTTTGGTGAATCTATGTTTTCTGTCGGGTTTATCTAGAAAGCCATAAAGGGGGATCAAAACATCAAATAAAATTACGCTTATCCGCAGTGGAAACAACTCCAGAAGGTTCTAGAGGACACCAGAAGCCACACCACCAAAGTAGACCTACAGCGGATGATAGGTGGGGCTGGCCGCCTCGTATGTCAATTCTCCACTGCCTTAAGGATTGCATCTACGCTATTTATTCAAGTCGGTTTGATCCAAAGGTCCAGAATTGACGCTCCGGCCTATATATACCAGCACTTGCCCCCTCCCTTAGAGAGATCATCATAAGTCAAGATCAGATCACAAAATAGGGTTTCTAGAGAGAAGAAAATAGAGCTCCAATTCTTCAAAGTTCTAGTATAGGCTAGCTAGCAAGGTTCAAGTAGAATTTGGGCTATTGCTCAGGATTTCGGATTCGCCGTCTGGAGACCGATATATCCATTGTATCACTCTTTATTTATGACTTTGTGCTCCTTTAATATTATGTTGCTATTTATTGTGTTCCTAGTTTGCTCGAGTAGTATGCTTCATATAGTTACGATTGATTATGAATATATGCATATGTTTGCAAAGCGCTTAGCTCAATACTCGAGTGGGTTAAGTGGTCGACATTATATAAGCGTGGTGCTTAAATATTGTTTACCTGTGGATGCATTTTACACTCTAGGTCATGTGGTAGATCATGGATGTGATACTCCCGTTGAGTCCTTTGTAGTCCACTCCCTATTTGTAGAGGAAGTAGAACTTAGTTGCGAAGGGAGTCAAGCTGTGTTCTTCATCTTCCTTAGTAATGTTCCTTATGCATAGATAATTGTGCTATAGATGAGAGTGTATATACTTGGGTGTACAAAAGACTTAGTAAATATGGAATGACTCAAGAATCTTTTCTCTTAATTAATCTCCTGCCTAGCCATAGTACATTTATGAGTATCTATTTCTATCTCTAGAATACCATCAATATCTTACACTTATCATTCATTTATCACTTGACTTACCCCTACAATAGCACCAGAGTGATGATCTTATCATAAGTATATCTATTTGTCAATATCTCTATGCCAACCCCATTGCTCCTCCCTATGGATAAAATATAAATAACGTACGTGGTATACTCTCGGGTGAAATGCTACAATAGTATATTATCTATGCGCTTGCGAATACTTAATATATATATAAATTTACAAGTGTTCTCAACAATTACCAATAACGCATTTCTGGCATCATTGCTAGGGATGACAACTTAGTATTAATGTGATGCTAAGAAATGCCAACAAGCATTTCTAGCGCCGTTGCCAAGGAGGGGCACATGGCTATAGAGAATTGGTCAAATAAATACTTATTGATGAAATCATAACACCTCTGCTTTAGTAGGCTTACCCTTGTTTGTCTTTGTTCATATCGTATACGGGGTATTGCAGGGTTGGTTCTAATTCATCAACAAATTCCATTAATCACAATCAAACCAATCAAGAGGAAGCTCAACACTAGTTTTTGAAGCTATGGCTGAAAAGACTCTGCGTGAATTCTCTGCTACAAGCACTGAGAACATCCGCACTGGACCAACACTCAATACCAACTGTAAAACCCCAGGTGTTAGTCACAAGTTAAGCAGTGGATTTGGACTTAAGTAGGCTATGTCAAGCAATTATCATGATCTCAAGTCATAATTTTTAAGTTATGATGAAGGTGTTGAGGTCTAATCTATGAAATTGAGACCCAACTTGAACTTGGACAGCACACCTTTGCTTACATGTGAACCCTGGTTAAGATTAGGCATCAGTAATGTTAAACATGCTTATTTCATGAACATTACATCAACATGCATTCATCTTGACTAGTGGAAAAGTTTCATGAAGTTTAAAATCAAAAAGTCACATGAAATGATAAGTTATAACCTTTCTTTAATTGCTTCATCAGGTGAATGGGAACATGGGATGTCAACCAAACCTTGAAACTTGCTCAAACAACTCTACTTAAACTCATGAACAAAAATCATGAAGGGTTCATGTTGAGCAAATGCCATGAAAATGCCTCAATCGGTCTAAAACTCTAATTTAGGGTTTATCGTGATGCTACTTTAACCAAGGTCAAATAATTGTGTGGAAATAAGTTATGAAGCTTGAACTTAAATAAAAGTTGAAGTTTCAGTGGAGTACAACAAACTTTGTTTTTGGACCAAGCCCTAATTCAACGCCTAAGTGGCTCAAACAGTGGCCTCAAATTTGAATGCAGTGTTGTTTTGGCCCCTCTAAATTATTTGTCCCTGATTGACAACGAGTTGACATGTTGTGACATTTTTATCTTCCAAATTCATATGGTAACTCAACTAGATTCCTTAATATGAGTTGAAGTACACTTTGTGCTAGAAACAATGAAGCAAGTCTCATCAAGTTTTCAAGTTCATTTGGATCTTCGATGTTAGTTTCAAAATCAGCAATGACTAACTGTTTCTAGGAGTAAACTGAATCTCAGTTTTTAGTTTCATATACCCTACTTTGGAGCCTTGTATCTCTATAACCAAGCTGAACTAGTCCATGATCCTTTAACCAAAGTTGTAGAGCAAGAGGTGCACAACAAACTTTGTTCAAGGGTCAAGAGCCAGTTTGGTCCCTAACTTAGTCAAACTGAGGACTCAAAACTATACCCAGTGTTGTGTTGGATCTTGAAAATTTGGTTGTCTAGAATTTCAGTGGCAATGATGATTGGCATCTTGCGTTCTTGGATTTCTATTAAACAACTCAAGTTGAGCCAAAAATAAAAGTTGGAGTTTACATCTTGGAGAAGGACAAACAAAAAGTTGGAATCAATTTGACCATGTTTCGACCAAGTAATTCGAGCTCAAATAGAGCAAGGCTTGACCCTTGATTAGTCGCTGACAGTGTTAACTTTGGGCTTAATTAGCCACTAACGGAGAGCTCTAATGGCCAGGCACCCTTAATGAGTTTTGTAGATCATCAGGTGGGCTTAAACTTTGCTTTTGGGCACATGTCTGAATCAGCCCATAGCCGGCCCAATTCGGCTCCCACCTTGCCCACCACCACACGCCACATGCTCGACGCAATGCCGATGTGGCCACCGAGCATGGCCACAGCGCGCCCCATCTCTATCGGGGCTGTAGCCTTGATTCAGAGCGCTCAATCCCCCTCTCGGCTTCCCTCACTTGCTCTCCCCTCTCTGCTCGTCCATCTCTCCACCTCCCTCGCCTTTGGTGTGGCACATGTAGAGCGCAGGCGCTGCCATGGCCGCTGGCCGAGCTCCGCAGCCACCATCCTCGCTCGTTCTCTAAGCCACCTCCATTTCTCCCGTGCACGGCGGCGCCTTCTCTACTTCAAATCGCGCGAAGGACGTCGCGCTCAAATTCAAAGCAAGGGAAGGGGTTTTCTGTAGAATCATGACTCATGTGAATAGTGCTAGGAGGACCTTTTTGCTAGAATTTATTTTCGTAGAAGTTCAGGGGCCTCATTGCAAATGTGTTTTTCCTTTATTGCATTTATTTGACTAAAACTTTGAAAAATCATAATAAATCATAAAAAAATCATAAAATAACAAATAAAGACTTTTTGGAATCCATGAGAGTAGATCTACACAGTAGAGTCATATCTAAAGTTGTTAGTAGAAGGTTTTTTGCTGTTTTTATTTATCTATTTTAATTAGGGTTTTCTAGGAATAAATTCATATCTAAAGTTGTGGTGCGCCAATTGTTGTGAAATGTACATGGTAGGCTATTGATGCTATGTGTGTGCTATGGTAAATATTTCATGGTCATTGGATGCAGTATGATTGAGTTATTGATTTAACTTGAATAATGCTTGATAAATGGTTTTAAATGGTTTATAAATAATTTATATATGCAAAAATGTGAAATGTGGTTCCTTTGCCCTTGCATGGTGATATTGTGACCTAAGAAACCATAATATGGCTATATGTTTATAGAAAATAATGAACTTTAGATTTATCTTTTTCTCACATGTTTATTAATAATTAAGATTTGTCTTTTTCATAGCAATTAAATTATAAAACCTGAGCATATGAAATTTGTGTAGCAGCCACATTTTGATAACATCTACCACTCATAAAATTCTTAGCCCCAAACTAGTTATTCTCATATAGTACTAAAAATAATACATATGTTGCATTATTAAAGTAGAGGATGAATGTTGTGAGCATATACATGTATTTATTGTCATGTGATGCTTCTAGTAGCTACTCCTACATGCTATGATTGTTTGAATATGATTCCAAGATGGTTGGGGTAGCATATATGTCAAGAATATGTTAGTTTGTAGCAACTAAATGATAGATGAATGCAGTATGCCTCTGCTGTTTGGGCTGCGTGTACAGTTTTTGTTAAGCAATTAATTTTGTGATGATAATGATGTTTTCTGTGAATGTGTTGAATATCAAAGTTATAGATAAATTCTTTATATTTCTTGTCCTATAATTTCATGATTTTAGGCCTGATGGTTTAGAAGTTATAGATTTTACAAGTTGCTGTCAACTTTTGCATGTGATCTGAATAGGTCTAAATGATTGTAGTGTTTGGCTTATTTAAACATGGAATCATGTTTTATTGACAATATGAGAGTTGTAGTGTTTTTCCTAAGCTTTCTAAAATGTCTAAGATCACTACTTTTGGTAGTCTAGAACTCCAGTTATAGTTGTTCAAAGTGGATTGGCAGGTTCTGTCCAAATCTGGACAGAGATGCCTTCTTGGTGTTGTTTAACCTTGTTAGCTATAGAATCATCTAGGTTATGTCCAAATCTAGACAGAGATGCCTTTTTGGTGTTGTTTAACCTTGTTAGCTATAAAATCATTTTAAGATGATAAAATGATAGTTATAGATAACTTAATAAGATTTCTATAAAGTTAAGGATCAAGCTTCTTGGATGAATATAACTTGAGATGTGCATTTCTGAAGTTAATATCAGTTTTCTATCGTTAGTTGTATAAGCTCTGCTTCATGATGTATTTTGACCTTGTTATTTATTGAATCATCTTTTGGTGTTAATAACAAAGTTTTAGATAAATTCATTAGATTTTCAGAAAGTCTATGATCACACTTTTTGCATGCCTAGAACTCTAGGTATGGTTAAAACAAGTGACTATGGTGCTGCAGTTCAGAATCTGTGTTTATATCTAAAATGGTTTGCTTCACCTTGCTTTGCTTTGTGTGTTGCTAAGTGTGGCTCATGCCTTTGATGGTGTTAAGTTAATATACCTAAACCTTGTGAAACTGATGTTATGCTTGGTGCTACCTTCCTTGCTATTCTAGCATGATAGGTTGTGTGATGCTTAATTAAGTAACATGGAGTGCTTATATATGTTCGGTATAAACTTATGCTCATCTTGAATACTTT
Source organism: Miscanthus floridulus (assembly GCF_019320115.1). Classification (NCBI taxonomy): domain Eukaryota; kingdom Viridiplantae; phylum Streptophyta; class Magnoliopsida; order Poales; family Poaceae; genus Miscanthus; species Miscanthus floridulus. Next base: position 67,455,648 of record NC_089597.1, on the reverse strand, counting down.
TATGTGAGGCATCTCATATTGCCATTCTTCGCATTCATGCACTTGCATTGTTGCATCTCATCTAGGTATGCTAGATGCATCACATGAAGGATGTGATGTTGGAGCCAAACCCAAAGATGGAGTTTGGTGAATCCATCCAGAAGATAGAAGGACTAGGCAAGTATCGAGATGGGAGATGCTCGTCAAGCGAGTGTCATCTAACAAACACTAACCTAGTGTTGGATCCCAGGCAAGCCTCGGAGCATTCTGAGCCTCCTATGTTTTATAAATATCAACTTGAGTCCTTTTATGTTTGATGCATTAGGTTATAAGAGTTGATTGGAACCACTTGATGCATATAATTTCCTTATCCAGAAATATACCTTGAACCCTATGTAGGTCCAGGATCAAATATATGCTTAGCAATGCCTAGGACCGGTAGAAGTCAGGTGATTTTCTATCACCTATGAGATATAGGTGGATACTAAAGCACGGTTGGCTATATTTGCTATCGTGGAAAATAACCATGTGATGATGAATAAACAGAGATTGAATGGGATCTGGTGATTGAGTGGCAGCAGGACATGGATGTCTTGTGTGCATGTTTTATCCTGTTTGTGTCGATTTAAGGACCATACCATTGTTGGTACTTTTGTTGAGATTGAACGCATGCCTCTCACTTAGCTGGCCGAATAACTTGTTCTGACCATGAAGCCAAGTAGGTCAACTCAGGCCAGGCCCTGTTCTGTTAGAGTGCGCACTCTGGATGGTAGTAAAGATGTGCGGGGAGCTAGATGTAAGTCCAAGGGTAGGCCGAGCTTGAACATCCTGGTAGCTAGTTGTCCCTGATTGTGTGGCGCTGATTGAACCTACGAAATGTGGACCTAAGTTGTACCAAGGTGACCTAAGGTGACCGTTGATCTGGTCTACCTAGGTTTGTGTTAGGAATAATTCTTAGCTGGTTGAAATCGATTCGAATTGCTGTCTCTCCCGGATAGTAGAAACTTGGCTAGCCCCAACATCATAGTAACTAGATTATGGAATATGATGGTTATGATGAACATTTGAATTATTACACCGGCTATGGTTACCATTGTTATGCTACTAAAATTTCTTGAAAGAAAAGGTCAGCAATATGAACAAGCATCGTCGCTCTTATGACAAGGAATAAAATGTGCCATCTTAGAAAAACGATCAACCACCACAAAAATACTATCCCTCCCCCTCTTAGTCCTTAGTAATCCCAACACAAAATCCATAGATATATCTGCCCAAGGAGTAGAAGGAACAGGAAGAGGCATATACAAACCATGTGGGTTCAACCGCGACTTAGCTTTTTGACATGTGGCACACCGAGCCACATACCGCTCTACATCTCGCCTCAACCTTGGCCAAAAGAAGTGTGTGGACAACACCTCCTACAGTCTTCTAGGCACCAAAATGTCCCATCAATCCGCCTCCATGTGCCTCCTGCAACAACAAAAGACGAATGGAACCAACTGGAATGCATAGGTGGTTAGCTCTAAACAAAAACCCATCGTTGATCATAAACTTTCCATGTGTGTCCCTCTCTACAATTAAGTAACACATCCTTAAAATCATGATCAAGCGCATATTGTTCTTTAATGGATTGAAGACTAAAAATCCGGCAATCAAGTTGGGACAGCAATGTATATCTTCTAGACAAAGCATCAACAATCACATTATCCTTCCCTTTCTTGTGTTTGATAATATAAGGAAAAGATTCAATAAATTCAACCCATTTAGCATGCCTATGATTCAGATTATTTTGAGAGCGAAGATACTTAAGCGATTCATGATCAGAATGAATAACAAATTCTTTAGGCCATAAATAATGACGCCACGTCTCCAAAGAACAAACAAGTGCATACAATTCTTTATCATACGTGGAATAATTAAGAACAGGACCATGCAATTTTTCACTAAAGTAAGCAACTAGTTTACCATCTTGCATCAAAATACCACCAATGCCAACTCCACTAGCATCACATTCTAGCTCAAAAGTCTTACCAAAATTTGGAAGTTGCAGCAATGGTGCGTGTGTAAGCTTGTCCTTCAAAGTGTCAAAGGACTCCTCTTGTGCCTCTCCCCAATGAAACACCACTCCCTTCTTCGTCAACTCATGCAATGGGGCAGCAATGGTGCTGAAATCTTTGACGAAGCAGTGGTAGAATCCTAGCAAGACCAAGAAAACTCCTCACCTGTGTGACGGTTTGGGGAACCGGCCAGCTCTTTATGGCTTCAATTTTCATCTCGTCCACCTCAATTCCCTGTGGAGTTACAACATAGCCAAGAAAAGAAACTCGATCCGTGCAAAAGATGCACTTCTCAAGGTTACCAAATAAACGTGCATCACGTAAAGCATTAAAAACAGCACGTAAGTGATCCATATGTTCATCAAAAGACTTGCTATAAATCAATATATCATCAAAGTAAACTACCACAAAATATCCAATAAAAGCTCTTAAAACCTCATTCATTAAGCGCATGAAAGTGCTAGGTGCATTTGTCAAACCAAAAGGCATTACTAATCACTCATACAACCCGAATTTGGTTTTAAACGCAGTTTTCCATTCTTCTCCAAGTTTCATTCTAATTTGGTGGTAGCCACTTCGCAAGTCAATCTTAGTGAAAATTATAGAACCACACAACTCATCTAATATGTCGTCTAGCCTAGGAATAGGATGACAATACCGAATGGTAATATTATTGATGGCTCTGCAATCAACACACATACGCCAAGTTCCATCTTTCTTAGGAACCAAAAGTACTAGGAACGGCACAAGGACTAAGGCTTTCACGTACATACCCACGGTCCAAAAGATCTTGGAACTTGCCGCTAAATTTCCTTAGTCTCCTCAGGATTGGTTCGATAGGCAGCTCGGTTGGGCAAGGTTGCTCCTGGAATCAAATCGATTTGATGCTCTATCCCTCTCATAGGCGGCAGTCCCAGGGGTATCTCAGCTAGAAAAATGTCCTCATACTCCTGCAAAAGGTTAGTGACAGTAGGAGGTACCGAGCTAACAATATCATCAAGCGAAAACATAGCTCGTTTGCATACCAAAGCATAGCAAATATCATCATCAGAAATTTCAGCAAAGTCACATTTTGTTGCAAGCATAACACCACCCTTCAATTTAATCCCCTCAGCCTTAGAAATAGATGTAGACTTATCCTTTTTAGGTGGGAAAATAGAATTAGCAACTTGCTGATTTTCAGATTGAACATCATTGAAACTAGCAGTGCGTTCTCTATCAGCTTGTACAATTTGAGCAGGGGTCAAAGGTATCAAAGTAATTTTCTTTCCTTTATGCACAAAAGTGTATTTATTACTTCTACCATGGTGTGTAGCATCATTATCATGTTCCTAAGGATGACCCAATAAGAGTGAATAAGCTTGCATAGGTACCACATCACAATCAACAGAATCAGCATAAGAACCAATGGAAAATGAAACTCTACATGTTTGTGTTACCTTTGCTTTACCAGAATCATTTAGCCACTGAATATGGTATGGACGTGGATGTGGACGTGTGGTCAAGCCAAGCTTCTTGACCAAATCAGAACTCACCCAAATTGTTGTAGCTACCTCCATCAATAATGACATGTGCTCAATGGTCGCTAATGACAAAGAAAATCTAGAATAAGTTATGGCGTTGTAGCTTCTCAAGTTGCTGGACTTGTGAGCTGAGCACCCGCTGTACAATGATGCTCCTATAGGACGCCGTGGCCTTGTCACCAAGGACTTTACCGTCCTCCTCATCTGCATCTTGGTCTTCTTCATCCTCAATGTCAGAGGTGCTGATGTAACCATCTTCTGTAGCAATATATGCCCGCTGACTTGGGTAGTCCTTCTGCACATGGCCAGTGCCATGGCAGCGGTGGCACTGAATACCCGAAGTGCGTCCCATCGATGTAATGGATGAGGAACTCTTGGTAGGCACCTGCAAAGAATTTTTACCTAAATCTGAAGGTCGTGCGGGAGCTGCCTTAGGTGTAGCAGAAACTCCAGAGGCTGTTGGTCGCTTGCCTCGCTGGTGGAGGCGTCCGAAAAGTGGTTGGCTTGGTCAGCCCCGAAGATGGTGCTGAGCGTGGCGTGTATGTGCTGGTGCTGACCTTGCTCTTGCCCTACTAGTTCATGCCCCTGCAATTCCTTTTCTGCAAGCATAGCAAACTGAAACAACTGGTTGACAGTGTTAAATTCTTTATAATCAACAATGTCCTGAATCTCACGCCTCAAACCCGAATAAAAACGACAAATGGCATCTTCGTTTCCCTCCACAACACTACAGCGCATCAATCCCTTTTGGAGCTCACCATAGTAATCCTGTATAGATTTATCTCCTTGTTCTAAACGCATCAATTTCTTATGCAAGTCTCTATGATAAGAAGGAGGAACAAAACTAATCATGCATAGCTACCTTAAGTTCTTCCCATGTAGTAGGTAAAGCATCCTGTGCAGCTAGACCATTCCACCAAATAATGGCAAAATCCTTAAACTCACTAGTAGCTTGTCTAACTCTATGCTACTCAGGTACAAGGTGGGCACTAAACTTTTATTCTATCAGTCATCTCCCAATCAAGATATCCCTCAGTGTCATAATGACCCGAAAAAGATGGTATTGTGAACTTAATTTTAGCATAAGGATCATTGGCACACGGTGATTATTACCTTGACGGTGGTGGTGGTGGACACCACCCATACCTATCATGTTGCGGCGAAGACGTTGTCGTAATCTCTCTTGTCGGACAGCTGCTCGACCTATGTTCCCGTTGGCATCATACACCGTGTCTTGACCATCGGTGTTGCTGCCGGAGATGTCGTTGTTGCCCGCCACAAAGGTTTCCAACTCAGTAACCTTGTCGGTTAGCGTGGAAATTCGCTTGTCCAATCTCTCCATGCTATTGTCAATGTTGAGCTCAATGAGTGCATTAGTGACGGCCTTCCTGACGGCCTCATTCTTCCTTTTTTGGGCATCCTCTACAACAGCTTATAGTTGCTCTTGACTGACACACTCGTTGAAACCCTTAGGATTGTTATCTCTAGTCTGTTCACCTCCTGCCATTGAAAACACAAAAACAGGAACAAATAGGTGAAAGTTATCCCTACCAAATGACTACATGGTTGCAGTGGTGTCACTTTTCACAGCAAGTGGAAGCGTCTTACCAAGCTCTTACAAAGTTCTTACCAACACAAGCAGTGGGCGGTACAATTGGTGGCTGGTTCGTGATACCTATGAGGCAGTGGTACCGAGATTGCAAGGCCCTTTGTCTGTACTGATCTGAAGAGTTTGTGAAGCTTGGAAGGCAAACAAAGAGTAATATATATATCTGGCACACAAGTCAGTAACAGAAAGTAATGCTGAATTATAGTCCAAAGTACTTGTTCTTGTTGCTGGTCTAAAGTGTTGCAAGTACCAGGTGTGTGAAAAAAGTATGGTGGATAGCAAGGTGATAGATATGAGAAAAACAAGTATGGTGGATGGAAACAGCAACACAAACAAGGAACCAGACATCACACGCTAACACAAACTCACTTTGGTCAGGCCTTTTGTGCTCCTCTAGATATTGTTCCTCTCTTGCCCCTCTCTTTTTTTCTATTTTTTGGGTTGTCGTTGTTTTTTGGGAAATTTCGACTTTTTTATTTTATTTTTTGATATTTTTCCTTTACTTAGGAGCACAAAAGAAGTAACCATAGAAAATATGAGCTCAAACAAGTGTAAGACGTGGCCTGTGGAATTTTTAGAAAACTAGATCAAAATCGACAAAAACCTTGTGACCACGAAACGAGGATCTTGTGACCACTTTTTGAGCAATCTAAAAATTTTGAACCTTGACAAGGCGGGGGATGGGCAGATCCGGATTTTTTTTCTGATCGATTTGCATATATGGAACGTCAAAAACAGAGTTCGTATGCGAAAAAACTAGACCAGTTTTAAGAATTAGCTCCGAATTAGAGGACAAAACGGGAACAATGTGTGCAAAATTGGTCACAACAGCCAAGATTTGATGGAAACGATGGGGAAAACACACGAACTGGACTCTAACACGACCTCACCAGCAACAAGACCTCGACTAGGACACAAACTCAACACGACGGACTCTAAACTGAAATATGCAAAGGCTATGGCGCGGAAGGTTCTAGGATAGGAAAAAAACGAGTATGGCACTGGACTATGGGACGAATGTGAAACACTCAAACTAGGGAATAAAAGTGAACCTGATGGTGTACCTTAGCTTTGATTACCACTTAATGGAGACGGGGATCCTAATCTTCCGTCAGGTGATGGTAACTATCGTTGTGGCGGAGAATGACACACCGATCCGGCTTCAGATCGAAAGATCGAACCCTGCAATCTTAGCACCACTAGCTCCTCTGGTTATCAACCAAGTCACGAACCAGGTTGACCTCGCCAAGAAGGCTAATCCCTGCCTGTGCAATGAAGAACACAAGCAAGAATAAGAAAGAACGCAACCAAATTGCAGATGAATGATTATCTCACGAAGTTGGGGTCTCACAAACCTGATGAACGGCGAAACTGTTCTTGACAGATTAATCTAAGCAAAACCCAAACCCTAAAGGAGGGGCGGTGGCTGTTTATGAAGACTCTAGGGTCGTGCAAGACCCCTAGGACACGCCCCTAATGGGCCCAAACTCGATACATGGTCCAACGGACCAAAAGACGGTGTCGCAGCAACCTGATAGATTCTGGATGATGACTTGTTTTCGATGATTCCCTGTTGATTCCGAATAGATTTTGACATGTGAAACCACTTGTATTGGCTTCCTTATCAAATTAGCTTTCCATCCATATGTGGATCATGGAAAATAGAGTCCGGATGCGTCCTGGGTGACCAGTTTAAGGCAGACTGGTCCTGGAGGCCGAGGCAGACTCAAATTCTTGTTGGACTGGGCCTCCAGCTTGTGTTGGACGTCCTTGCTAGGTCATCATCACCTCCACCACTTCCCATAAGTCCTTCATGACCCTCTCCAATGTTCCTAAGCAAGATAACATCATTAGGTAGTAGTCTATTCTCAAAAGTATGAAAAGTATCGCTTAAGAATGAGCTCACCTCTAAATTGAATTGTCGCTTTCGAGCCCGGGTCATTGGACCTTGCATGATGGTTGGAGGATCAGCGGCTACCTCTGAAGAAGTGATGTCCTCATCACTGGGGGTACCATGGGAGAAGATCAAGCACTCCTTGAATGTCTCGCCGACCACCAAACCGATCAAGCATGAAACTCCGCCGATTTGTGCCAGACAAGAAGGAGGCTATTAGGGTAGAAATAAAATGGCTCCTAGCTATCGGATTCATAAAAAAGTGTATCATCCTGAGTGGTTAGCAAACCCTATTCTCGTTCAAAAAAAGAATAAAGAATGGAGAATGTGTGTTGATTATACTGATCTTAACAAACACTGCCCTAAAGACCCCTTCGGTCTGCCTCGGATAGATGAGGTTGCAGACTCCACCTGTCGGCTGTGAACTGCTCTCCTTCCTCGATTGTTACTCCAGCTATCACCAAATCTCCCTCAAGGAAGAAGACCAGATCAAGACATCGTTCATCATGCCCTTCGGTGTGTATTGCTACACCACCATGTCCTTCGGACTCAAGAACACCATGGGGCGACTTATCAAAGGGCTATCCAGATGTGCCTCGATCAATAGATCGACCGCAACAGTCGAAGCTTACATCGATGATGTGGTCGTCAAGTCCAAGACCGCTGATGATCTTATCGCCGACCTTGAAGAAACGTTCACCAACCTGAAAAGGTACCGATGGAAGCTAAACCCTTCAAAGTGCATCTTTGGAGTTCCATCCAGGTATACTCCTGGGCTACATCGTCAGCGCACAGTGGCATCAAACCCAACCCCGATAGGGTCCTCTGCCATCACCTAATATGAAATGACCAACATGCGTCAAGGATATACAGAAGCTTACAGGCTGCATGGCTGCTTTAAGCCAGCTTTATATCGCGCGTCGGTGAAAATAGGGCTACCATTCTTCAAACTCCTCAAGGCATCCGAGCAGCTTTTCCTAGTTAGAGGAGGCAGACATAGCTTTCGAGTAGCTCAAGTTGTTCCTAACAAAGCCTCCAATCATGACGGCGCCACAACCAGATGAAACTCTCTTGATCTACATCGCCGCTACTTCTCACGTCGTCAACACAGCCATTGTGGTCGAATGCGAGGAGGCCGGGCATGCCTATAAGGTGCAACGTCCGGTATACTTCATCAGCGAGGTTCTTAACAAGCCCAAGACTCGTTATTCTTAGGTCCAAAAGCTACTATACTCCATGCTGATTACATCGTGCAAGCTCCGCCACTACTTCGAGTATTACAAGATCACCATGGTCACTGAGTTCCCTCTAGGGGACATTCTCCGCAACAAAGAGGCCAACGGACACATCATCAAGTGGGCTGTCGAGCTCAGCACTTACTCTATCGAATTCAGAAGCAAGCCTACCATCAAGTCTCAGGTGCTTGCCGATTTCATCGCTGAGTGGACCAAGATTCAAGAGCCCATCACTGCTACTTGCCCCAAGCACTGGGTGATGTACTTTGATGGCGCTCTCAACATCAACGGTGCTAGTGCGGGCATTCTGTTCATCACGCCGACCAAGGATAAGCTCTGATAGATTCTCTAGATATATTTTCTGCTTCCAACAACGCCGCCGAATATGAAGCATGTATCCACGGACTCTGTATAGCCATTGAGCTTGGCGTTAAACGCATCATGGTATACAGGGACTCCACGCTGGTCATCAACTAGCTCAACAAAGACTGATCCTGCTCTAGTGAGAAGATGGATGCATACTCCACCAAAATTAGAAAGCTTGAAAGGGAAGTTCTACGGTATCGAATACCACCATGTGGTACGCGATCAAAATCACCTCGCTGACCACCTATCCAAGTTAGGCTCCTCTCGCATCGTGATTCTGCCGGGGGTCTTCATTCAAGATCTTCTGGCACCATCTATTAAGGAAGATAAGGAAGTTCAGGAAGTTCCCCCCGCCGAGCAGTTGGTACTTACGGTACCTTCGCCGGCCCACCGATTGGAGGGAACAGTTCATCAAGTACCACGCCAGCGCCAAAGTACCCGCCGACAAGACTGAAACCAAATGCCTATTCCGTTGAAGCAAGCATTATGTGCTGGTGGATGGCAACTTGATGAGGAAAAATGCCAAGGAAGGGATACTGCAGAAATGCATCACCCAAGCAGAGGGAGTGAACTACTTCTCGAAATTCACTCTGGTTCCTGCGGCAACCATGCGGCCTCAAGAAACATGGACCGACAAAGCTTTCTGAAGCTAGTTTTTACTGGCCCATTGCAATCTCCGATGCAGAAGACCTCGTCTGATGTTGTGAAGGATGCCATTTTTTGTCAAACAAATACACAGTGTCGGCATAAGAGCTGCAGACCATCCAAGCTTCCTAGCCCTTTGCATGCTGGGGACTAGATATGATTGGGCCTTTCAAGACAGCGCTAGGTGGTTTCTGGTATGTATACATCACCATCAACAAGTTCTCCAAGTGGATCGAGTATAAACCTGCTCGTCTCGACTACCGCAAAGAAAACAGTCGAGCTTTTCGAAGATATCTTCCACAGATTCGCTCTCTCGAACAACATTATCACTGACCTTAGAACTACATTGACTGACCATCAGTTTTGGGACTTCTATGAAGACCTATGCATCTTCGTCAAATATGTCTCCGTTGCCCATCCTAGAGCCAATGACCAGGTCAAACGGGCGAACGGCATGATCCTTGATGCCCTCAAAAAGAGGCTATATCAGAAAGAAGAAAAGCATCCGAGCAGATGGATCAAAGAAGCTACCAGCTATGGTCTATGGATTGCGTACTCAAGCTAGACGCAGCACAGGTGTGTCTCCATATTTCTTGGTCTATGGCTCAGAAGCCATATTACCAGCGAATATTGCCTTATGAGCACCTAGGGTGGAAAATTATGATAAAGAGCAAGACTGTAGCTGTTCGAACAGAGGACGTCGACATGGGCCGAGGAAGAATGCCTAATCAACTGTGTCCACACAGCCAAATATCTAGAAGGCTTGTGGAGGTACTACAACCGTAACATTAAAGGTCGTTCATTTGCTGTCGGTGACCTCGTTCTCCACAGAAAAGAAAAAACCAAAGGGATGCACAAGCTCTCGTCCCCCTAGGAAGGGCCTTACATCGTCAAAGAGGTTACCCAACCAGAGTCTTATCGCCTATGTGACTTAGACGAAATCGATGTCCCAAACTCATGGCACATCGAGCACCTTATACGCTTCTATCCTTAAAATGCTCCAGATATGTATTCTCCACTCCATGATGAATAAAGTTTTTGTCGCCATAATTTGTCTCCATTATTTCTCTATTATGGTTTAATCTCCACTTACGGTCACCGAGCTCTAATCTACTACATAACGAACTCTAATACAAAATCACCATAACTGCGTCGACCATGTTTCTCCAAATCTCCAATGTTTTCGCCGAACAAGTTTCTCCAAATCGCCGACCATGTTTCTCCAAATCTCCAACATTTTTGCCGAACAAGTTTCTCCAAATTGCCGATCATGTTACTCCAAATCTCCAACATTTTTGTCAAATGAGTCTCTCTAAATTGCCGACCATGTTTCTCCAAATCTCCAACGTATTTCGCCGAACAGGTTTCTCCAAATCACCGACCATGTTTCTCCATATCTCCGAAATGTTTCACCGACCACCGAGCAGCACATGTTCTGTTCTGTTCTATATGGAGAAGGCCCAGTCTCTGATCTCTCCCTACATGTGCTATGAGCTCTGCGCTCTGCATTATGGGTGGTCGGCTGTGGTTCCTTTGTGACGCCTGCTCCTCCTACACGTGCATGGGCTCCACGCTCGACGTTATGGACTATGGGCTAGCTAAGGCCAAAGAGTTCAGTAACGAACTAACTACTTGGATGCTACTTATACTATGTATAATTGCGTTAGGGTTATTACTACAATGATTCTTCACCACAAATACCAGCAAACTGCATAAACATGCACTTTATAACATTTATACTCATACATAAATGTTTTATGCGCTCTCGCGCGCTCTAATTACCCTCTCCAGATGTTACGGATAATATTCTCTGAGCAGATCACCTAGCTTCGCTATCGCTATCTGTCTCGCCAAACAGGTCGATGTCAGCCAGCTAGCTTCTTCGCCGCGTCCTCCACCTCATCCTCTAGCTGCTAGGTCTTTGCCTTGCCCATCCCTTCGGCTGAATCCAGGCCCCCTATCGCTTGAAGGTCAATGAATGGATAGTGGGACTAAACCATCGCAAGAGCATGAGTAATGGCGATAACAATGGCGTCACGGTTGAAGCTCTCCCATGCCGCCTTGCACCTCTCGACTGATGGTGTTTGAACTGTGGCGGCCTGCCGTCGGGCTGAGGAGCCACCTCTAGGTCGATGTAGTCGAGCACCAGCTTGACTCTGGCGACTATGGCATCGAACTTCTCCCTTTGGGTCCCTAGCCTCCTGCACCAGCACATCAAACTATGCCTTGACCCTCCGACGGTAGTCCGCAAGCATTATAAGGTTCCATCAAGCAAGGAAACTACTTCAACAGTAACTCTGACCAGAAAGTACTCACCGTTCAGCTCCTCAGGCCAGTTTGTCTGCTCACCCTGTCTCCTTTGCCTTCTCCTCTCGGAGTTGTTTGATGGCTTGGCGTAGCAGGCCGAGCTCCACATCTTGCTATACAAGCACAACAGTCATCACCAAAAATATTGTTGTTCAACAATACAAAAGCATATTCGCCGATACGCAATACCTGCTTTCTGCATGGATATGCTTCTGAGCTACTGGGACTTCTACTCTAGTTGCATGGAGGCACTCGATAGCTGCTCAGACTTGCTCTGTAGTTGCTCGAATGCAGCCACCAGCTGCTCGGATAGGACTGCCCTTCTGGTACTCTAGGTCTCGCATGTTGGACTTAGCAAGGTCTTGCTCATGCTGGGCCCTCTAGATGTTTTCTATATAAGGTTCATCGCCTCCTTGAGTTTTTCATTCTCCTCGGTGAGGGGCTCCATCCTTTTGATCAGTTGGTGGTGCTATTCGGTAGTTTGAGTTATCTCCTGCAAGTGCACTAATGACAATGACAAACTCTGATCTCCAACGTCAAAGACAAGGATTCCTAGATGTAGTACTGACCTCAATTTGCTTCATCACTCTAGGCAAGGGCGGACTTCAGTCTCCTCATCTCTCTGGTGGTGTCCTCCTCCTCGACAACAACCACCTTGTCGTCGCATCTATAGAGGATTAGGATTGGCCTAGGGTTGAGACTCCTCATGTTTCGATCTCTTCCACCTCATCTTCCTCCGCTATGGTTGGAGGCACCACCGGGGGGTTCCTGTGGCTGGACAGTAGGTCTGACCACGCCCTATGACGTCTCGAGAGGCGCTGTTTGCTCCTCGAGCCTAACTAGCTTCATCGTCCCAGACTCAGGCGTGGCACCAGCATCTCCTGTATTCGCCGCTGAAGACCCGATGGTTTCTGCTGTCAACGACACGTCCGCCGTCAGCCCCTACTATTTCGCTACCACCAAGTTCAACAGTAGTGGTGGCTGACTCCTCCGCCAACTACCGAGCACCCAGTGACTTTGGGATGGGGTCCACCAGGCATCTCCTCCACCTGGGGCTAGCCTTTGGCTTCACATCATCTGCCCTGGGTCCTAGCCTTTAGCTGCTCATCAGTCTAGACAGGTGGGGCCAGATCCTCCGTATGCCTTGCACTACATCAGGTCAGCTCGTCAGTCACTAAAAAACTAAGGAACGATGACAAAGTAACTCCAAGGCAAGGATACTTACTGATTTGGTCTGTTAGTATAATTTCTTGAATCAGCGCTGCCTACTCGAGCCCCCGGGCACGACCATGGGGTTGACTCCCATGCTCTAGGGTGGAGGTCCCTGCCTTCTCCACCATTGACCTCTCCTTCCGCCTGCCACTCTGGGACTTCCTCCACCCACCAGCTCTAGGATTCCCTTTGCCTTGCTACTCGGGGACTCCCATCACCTGCTGCGGAGACTCCCCTCGCTCGCTGCTTAGGGACTTCTTTGCCTCTCTTTGATCATACCTCCATGCGTGTGTTGCACAAAGGCGCATTCATGCTCGGTGGAGGAGCAACTAGAACTTCATCGTCATTCGACCACTCGGACATTATGGTACTCTGCATCCGAGTGGTTTGGTCACCGCTAAGCGAGATGCCACTCAGCTTTAGGGGAGTAGCACCCGCCGTCTTTCTCTTCTTCTAGGCTGGCTTGTCTGCTGCTGCCCTCTTCCCCCAGATTTTTTTCTTTGACACCAGAGATGGACTCTTCGACGAGATGCTGACAGTTTCCTCCTTAGGCTATGTCGGTGGTTGGGCATCTACCGCCTATGGCCAATCGGCCCTCGGCACGCCTGAGAAGTACACTGCTCTTTCCTACGAATGGATCTTCGCATAAGTGAATCAGCCCACTGCTCGGCAATGACAGAGGATTAAAAGCATCAGGAACACACAACTAAGATATTTACCAAAGGAGGCAGATTCTTGTAGTTAAAGGGCTTCGTATACCCTGACATGCTAAATGAGGCAAATGGACCGAATAGCTCTGCAGCCCGCTCTTGCACAACGTCCCTCGATAGCATCTCTTACCTCTCCCGGGTACCGTCGATCTCTCCCTTGAACTCAAAGGCGGGGTGGGCCCTCTCCTTGCAGGGCTAGATGCGGCACACTATGAAGCTCACCGCCACTAGTCCACCGTTGGTCTTCACGCCCTTTATATTAAGCCAAGGAGCTCCCTCACTTGCTCCATATCAGCGCTGCTTGGCATCTCCTACCAGCTCTTCTAGCTCTCTAGGATGTGGTCGGCATCGTAGTGGACGACAGGGTGGATCTACTTCATATAGAACCACATGGCGTTCCACCCCTTCAGTGATGTGTTTAGCAACATAGTAAGGTACTCGCTCAGTCATTCCATCACGCAGCTGAAGATACACTCCGCTGACCACCTTGGAGCCACCAGTCGCCTCTCTTCTTTAGCCAGAACAGGTGGCGGAAGATGTTGAAGTGGGGAAGGATTCTGAGAAATGCCTCACAAAAATGGATGAAGATAGATATGTGCAATATTAGTGTTTGGGTGGAGGTTGCACAGACTGACTCTCTAGAATTCCAACAAATCCCTCAAGAATGGGTGAACAGGAAATCCCAACCCACGCCTAGAAATAATCTTCAAACACTACTGGCTTCGTCGGTATGAGGCATGGGGAAGGGCTCACCGAGGGCCGGCAGCCATCCAATAGTGATGTGGTTAGGCAGAACGCCTGCCTCCACTAATCTGTTGAGCTCTGCCTCTCCCATTCGCGATGGCACCCACTCTTTGTCACGTCGGATTTCAGCGCTCACCTTCTAGGGGCTTGTCTTCTTTGGTTTCGTAGCTCCCTTCTTCGGCGCCATCTCTTAGATCTAGTTAGGGTTTGGTGGTGGAAGCAAGTGTAGATGTGAATCTAGAAATGCAAGGGCTGAGGAGGAAGATGAAATGGCAAAGTGGCAAAGGTAGGAGCATAGGGTGCGACGGCAGGACTTATAAAGCACTCCCCCACCTTTTTGCATTCGAGGGTTTTTGGGAAATCATTCCCGCGATTTGCGCTTCTCTGAATTCTCCACAACAGCAAGTTGGGCCATTACCTGGGCTTTCGGACAACCATGGCCCGTATCGCTGATTTATCTCCGCAATTTGTTACACTTCGTCGAATATTCACTGACTTCTCCGTCAATCGTTACGGCTCATTAATTACTATTGTATAGCCGTTACTCTAGTGTTTTCTCCATGATCCTATTTTCTCCAAGTTGACTCATGTTTCTGACCCTAGCACCATGTGACCATGTCACCTACTATCAGGCTTGGGGACTAAGTGGGCACACTTCACCTTGCGGTGAATGTGCTTTTTCTCCTTTCAGGGGCTACGCTCGGGTACTGGCTGCCTGCTCGGCTGGTCTTTTACTATTCTTCTACTTTGGACCCTGGCACCACATGACTACATCATCTACTGTCAGGCTCGAGGACTAAGTGGGCATACTTCACCTTGTGGTGAATGTGTTTGCTTTAATCTGGAAGACTCTACGCCTTTAGAAGCTGAAGAAGACTATCTCCCTTTCTCATGGTCGGACTCTAAGTGGGCACACTTGGTCCACTAGTGAAGAAATTTTTGATTCTGAACTTGAGCTCCTTACACCCTTATGGCAAGCCGTATTTGGGTTACACTGCTCGGTGATGGTTCACGCTGCTCAATGACAGTTCACGCTGCTTGGCAACGGTTCATGCTGCTCGGCAATGGTTCACGCTGCTCGGCAACTGCTCACAACTGCTCGACAACTCATCATGGTGGTTCGACCATGAGTTTGACTACTCGGCTTTGTTCGCACCTGCTTAGACAAACTCAAGACGGTGTTGCACAATGGGTACAAGGCGCTTGGGGACTAGCTGTGGGGGGTATGACCCTAGATACCCATGGTAGACCGCATGGGCTGCGCCCCCAGGGGCGGCCCAGCCCACAAGATGAAGCCTTGCGAGGCACGACTCTGCTCGACGCCTCCCGCAAGACACCGAGAAGATATCCTAAAGATACTACGAGATCTGTTAGGATACATATGATCTCAAGATTCCTATAATCTATTATTACTTTTTGGTTATCTCTTAGATCTAACCGACTTATAACCCTACCCTCTGGACTATATAAGGCGGGCAGGGACCCCCTCCAAACTCATGCAATATCACATGATAGCCAATACAAACCAATAGACCACAAGAGTAGGATATTACGTCATACTAACGGCCTAAACTTGTCTAACTCATGTGTCTCTGTTGCCTTCTTATTCTTGATTACACACCTCTCTGCTGAATCAATCTACTTTCGTGGGATACCCCTCGGAGGACTGCCGATGATATTCTGTCGATAGATTCCAATGCATCTAAATAGCTGCTTTATGAAACTCGCCTTTTTGGTCGATGATCTACGACACAATGAACATTGCAATCTTCTCTCTAATTTCCTCTAAGTTGATTCGAGTGGCCAGCACTTCAAATTCCTATAATGTAGCCATAAGATGATGCTGCATAATTAGTTTACGTGCATTGAAATATACATCTAAATACTATGGAAAAGGCTATTTATCTAGCACATAACTATATATTCAAATTAATATATACATAGCGATGATAGCTGCAGCACATTAACTATGCACAAGGCTATTCTAGCAGTAGCAGCAGTAAACATCAGTAGCAAACATCAACTTAGAGATTGTTATGGCATCCTCAACGGGATGAAAGAAATTGCTAGCGACTTAAGCTCCTAGAAACAATAAAAAAGGACATCAAAGTGTGAGACCAGATATTAATTCCCTCTTGTCCCCTATCTTCCTTCCATCTAATAAATCTCATTAGACTATCACTTTGGTCACCCTTTGGGACACCCTTAAGTTTAGTCTCCTTACTTCACTTTAGGCTCATCCAAGTTGTTCAGTTGACTTAGGTTCTTCTCAAAAATATTTCCTACGTGTTACTTACCTATTTAGATGCATGTTACCTACTTAGCTACATAAACACACATACACAGCCTAGTCGGCAGTGGTTAAATGACAACATAAGGTGGCTACACTTTCTCCTAGACAAATGTATAGTACTTTCCAAAGGATAGGGATGCTGAGCCTTGGAGTTTTCAGCATTGGAGGATCCTAGTGTCACAATCAACATCAAACAACAACTAATAAGTAAATATATATCAGTCGTACCTCAGTAGAATCCAATTTGGTCTGCCCCATCGCAAGCATCAAGTTGTGGGTCAGTATAGAACCCATAAGTGTTGTCTAGACCTTGCTACTGGCACTGCGAACATATCAAACACATGGTAAGCTAGGGAATTGAAACATAAATTCGAATCACATTTGGAAGTGAAGCACTACTTACTGCAAATTTGGTGGCATGGGTTAACTTAACATTTTTCTGCATGTTCTTCGCTTTGGGTACGGATTTGCCAAAAGCCCTACACAGACATGAGTTGTTGTCACATTTTTTTACTTTGAATAACATAATTAACAAAGAAACACATGTGTCAATAGTAGGATTAGAAAACAGTCACTCATCTATCACATATTTCAACCCACTCAAATCTATCTTCCTGCCTCTATTGGAATCGAGGTGCATGACCTTCTGCCACTTGGGAATGATGACGACAACAATCCAGTGCACACCACAGTTATGCGCAAACATCACATAGTCTTTCTTGGCATGTTTCTTTAGACTTTTTTCTAGATATGACATGCTAAAACCTCTAGCCCTAGTCATGCTGTCTATTGATAATGGATTTGGATCAAGAAGGCCAATCGGCACAAACGTGTCCCTAACTTGTACAATCAGGCATCTAAGAATAAAGTAGCAAACAAAAGCAATTTAGCAAGGAAATATATGAAGAGCATCCCTACACAACAATGAATGAGTCTAAAATATAAGAAATTGTACTTATAGTGTCAAGCAGCGAAGAATGGATGACAGCAAGCGTCCGGTCAGTAGCAGAAAGCTGGGTTTCGCCCCCAACGGCTACTTTCTCGGTGGGGCTTATAAATAGACCCCCCCAACCAGCCATTTGATATATGGAGAACTAAGGAAAACATACCAAGGGTGTTGATACACCACTTTAGTGATCTCCACTTGCATAGTGCTTAGTGATACATCCGGTGATTAGCATAGGTGCTTTTACGAAGTGCTTAGGTTAGTTAGTCCACCGCTTATGCGCTTGTTCTAGGTTTAGGCCTAGTGTTTAGTGAGGTTTGCACACCTCTTACCACTCGGTGCTTGCGTGCACCATTGTTGTACATCAGGAGGGGCTTGTAGTCTTGTGAGATCATACCAACCGCATTTGTGGTGTGGCCGCCACCATGTATCAAAGGGAACAAGATCTACGGTGGTTCGACCAGGAAGCTTGATAGTGAAGACGATGGGGAGCGGTCTGGGAGAGGCTTGCCAAAAGGCACACCGAAGACCCACTTGCGCATGGGGAAGGCCCAGGGCTATCCATGGAGTTACCCGATCGGGAGCTTCGCCCTTGTGAGGGATTCCTTGTGAGGGGCTCCAACGAGGACTAGGGGGAAGCTTGCGCGCTTCTCGATACCTCGGTAAAAATACCAGAGTCATCAATGGGAGTTTGCATATCTCTACCTCACTCTTTAGCTTCCGTATTTACAATGCAATCTTGGTTTGTGCTTTACTTTCCTAGCTTAGTGATAGGTTAGTTGATAGGTTTGAAACCTAGGTTGCATAACTCTTTTTTGCGGTAGAGATAGCAACACACTAGCTAAACCATAGTTGCACATCTAGATAGTTTATCTTTTGCATAGGTTTTTGCTTAAGGATAGAAAAGAGGCCATAGTTTAGAGTTAGAGTTTTAAGTTGCCTAATTCACTCCCCCTCTTAGGTGTCACTGGTCCCTTACAAGTGGTATCAGAGCCTGGTTGGCTCAATTTGGATCTTTGGCTTCACCGCCATTGAATGTGACGCTATTTAGAGTGGTTGGGATGGATATCTCTATGTCTCCAGCACTTTGACAGGCACTAACTTCTTCTACTATAAAGCTAGAATAGCTTGTCACCTTGAGGTGGTAGATTTGGGTGTTTGGAGAGCTCACTCGTGACGGGATGAAACCCATTAAGAATCCTGATAAACCCACAAAGAGTGAAGAAAAAGAAATTCGTTTCAATGCTAAAGCTAAAAGTTGCTTGTTTAAATCTTTTAGCATGGATGTGTTTAATCAAGCGTTCACTTTAAATATGGCACATGAAATTTGGTTAAAACTCCAAGAGCTCCATGATGGCACAACTAATGTCCATGAGCAAAAACATTGTCTAGCTAAACAAAATTATGATTCTTTTAAAATGAATAATGATGAGCTTGTTCGTGATATGTATTTTTGTTTGAATCTAATTATCAATGAGCTCCATTCAATAGGATTAACGTAAGCTAGATGATATGGACATCAGTGAGGAAGATCATTTCCGTGCTACCACAAAAGAAATATGCAAGCATCATCACCATCCTTCACAACATGAAGGACTTGAGCACCATGACCCTGGCCATAGTCATTGGCAAGATAGTGGCATTTGAAATGTCATGAAAGATGGGTCAATAAGAAGCCTCGTCATCAAGCAAAGGCAAAGCTCTCGCATGTAGTGAGAAAAAGAATATGAAGGGAAGAAGAAGAAGAATAAGAAGAAGAAGATTCTAATGATGATGATCAATCTTCCTCCTCCACCTCCGACCTTGATGAAGAATCAATCAAACTTGTCAACAAGGTGGAGAAGATCCAAAGGCTCAATGTCAAGGGTGTGCCCATCTAAATTCAAGATTTCATCTTCACCAATCAAAGAAATGAGCAAAGAAAGAAAGGATGCTATGGATGCGGCGAGTTGGGGCACTTTGTGAAAGTTTGTCCAAACAAGCCCACACCCAAGACAAAAAAAGAAGGCGTGCAAGGATAAAGCCCTCACATCAATAAGGTCATGGGATGATTCTTCAAGTGAAGAAGAAGATCATCACAAGAGGCGAGGCCACAAGCACTCATCATCAAGCTCTTCTCGTGTGTGCCTTATGGCACGAGGTAACAAAAGCTCATCCTCTAGTGAGAGTGATAGTGATGATGAAATGCTTTCTCTTAATGAACTTATGCAAGAAAATCTTAAATATGCTAAGGCTTGCACTAGCCAACAAAAGAAGCTAAAAATATTACAAGAAAAGCTATATAGTTCACAAGAAGCATATAAAACCTTGCTTAAACAATATGAGACATTTGCTAATCTCAATATTGAACTATCTACTAAAATTGAGCAACTTGAGGCTAGTGCAACAACAAATGCATGCACAATCAATGGTGAGCAACTTGTAAAGAAAAATGAAAAATTAAAAGAAAAGTTAGCTAGCTCACAAGATGCTTATAAAAATTTGCTTGCTAAAATGGAAACCATGTGCAAACATTATAATGAGCTAACTAATAAAGTTGCTAATCTTGAAGCCGTCAGTACAACCCTCACCAAGGCACCTAAAAAGAAAAGTTCTATCTTTGACATGCCAAAAAAGGATGCTTCTACTTATTGCAATGATTTATGTTTAGACTCACCCTTATGCTACCAAGTTTGTGTTGAGAAAGTTGTTGTAGATAAATGCACATAAGAGGTCACAATGGAGAATGAGCAACTCGAGCAAGAAGTGGCTTGCCTTACCAAGGAGTTGGCTCAAGTAAAAGGCAAAATGGAGCAAGCCCAACATCATCAAGATAACACCGTTAAGGGAGTGAAGAAGCTTAATGAAGGACAAACCATGGTTTGCTATGTGTGCCACAAGTCCTATGAGTGCAAGGTGAAGAATGGGGGAGGAGCTAAGAAGAAAGAGAAAAACAAAAAGGAAACAAGCAAGCTCTCCAACACCTACACCAACAAGGTGGACAAAAAGGCCTCCACACCTTATTTCTTGAAGAAGAAGAAAAATGACAAGGTGGTGGCCATCAAGGTGAACAAGCAAGTCAACAATGGGGCCAAACGCATTTGGGTGCCAAAAGAGATCATTTCCAACATGAAGAGTGCTAAGAAGGTTTGGATCCCAAAAGGGAAGTGTGAAGTCCGACGGACTTCGGGGAATTTGGAGAATTGGCAAAGTATGGGTGCATTTCATGGGGTGCATCATTATGGATAAGGTAATTGCCAAGTGGGTTAGTGAATACTGTGGACCCAAATTTCCCTTCCAATGTTAAGTAACTAGATTTAATTTCTTGCAATCTCAATTAGCATCTAGTTCATTTTCACGCCTAGGTTTGCATTTGCATATTTAATCTTTTATCTTGCATACACTAGGTATATCTTATGGTAGGCATGCTCGGTCTCACTCTTAACCCTTGGAGCAAATCTACATGGTTTAAATTGTTTAGGAGTACGACACATAGCTTGTTTTACAATTGTTCATCTAATATGTGCCAAAGCCTAAATTGTAGATAATTTCTCCCGAATATCACCTTTCGAAAATGATTCTCACATTCATGTGATGTCATCTTTCAAGTGGTATTTTTTATTCTAAAATCAATGTGCATGTCTCCTACAAGTATTCCATACTTGTGTGCACAGATTTAGGGGGAGGTTACTCTACAAGTTGGATGCTTTGAGACTAACACCTTTTCAAGCTTATCATGTGTGTAGTAGTCTCGTTGCAAGGAAAATATAGTCCCCGGAGTTAAGCATTATACTTCAAATATCCACCACCTATTGCAAGTGGTATAAATCAAATTGGTTTCCACATATGGTATTTCTAAACCGATATCATCATGTTGATTTCACTTTGTATTTATATGCTTTCTCCATGCATTATATAGATTAAACTCCCTTGAAGCATTAATTTATCAATTATGCATAAACTACATTCTCCATCATATGTATGCATATATTTAGGGGGAGCTTAGTCTATGTAATGTGAGAGTCAAATTTTGTGACTTATTCCACTCCACATACAAAGGATCACAAAGTTTGACCCTCCCTTGTGCTACTAATGTCTTCCTTTTCGGTGTTTGATTTCCAAAGGGGGAGAATTTATAGGACCAAAAGCAAGCCCGATCATAATAATTTACAAGTGGTAATGGTCCGAGAAAGAGAGGAATAGTGGATTATGGAGTTAGGGAGAGGCTTAAATCCATAATGCCACACGGGGACATTTGTAAGGGCAAGATAAGTTTCCAAAGATGTTTACATGTGATATCTTTTAGAAACATATAACCTCAGCCCTTTGCATTGCATCCTAATAAGTAAATAGTTTTTAAATTTCAAAATTTTTATTATTTGCTTGTTTTGGTCGTGTTGTCATCAATCACCAAAAAGGGGGAAGATTGTAAGGAAAATGGACCCTAGACCTATTTACTTTGAATTTTGGTATTTGATGACCAACACAACTAAATTGGACTAATGAATTTACAAGTAATTATTTTATAGTTCAATAGGGTGCAAGACGTGACTTGGACAAAGGCGACATGATGATCCCACTGATCAACACCATAAGCAAGACCCTACAAGCCCAAGAGAAGAACCAAGATATCAAGCAAAGTCTAAGCACGAAGATGGGAACCAAGCCAGATGCAAGATCAGCGAAGAAACAAGCTCGGCAGAAGTGATCCGAACGCGGCCGATCAGTTGCTCGGCAACAGCAGGCGTTAGCAGTAGTGACCAGACGCTGAGCGAGGTAGTGACCGGGACGCACGGACTTCACTATTCATCATCAATGACAATGCTCTCAGTGTGATCGGACGCGATGGTAGGACGACCGGACGCACCAAGAAGTAGCGTCCGATCGTGTCCAGAAAGGTTCTAGAGCAGCGCCAGCGCGACCGGACACGTTCGATCGAGTGAGACCGGACTCGGCCTAAAGTCCGATCAATGCGCGCGCTCTAACGGTCGGGACTGACAGCAGTGTTCGGTTAGTAGCAGAAAGCTGGGTTTCGCCCCCAACAATTACTTTCTCGGTGGGGCTTATAAATAGACCCCCAACCGGCCATTTGATATATGGAGAACTGAGGAAACATTCCAAGGGTGTTGATACACCACTTTAGTGATCTCCACTTACATATTGCTTAGTGATATATTTGGTGATTAGCGTAGGTGCTTTGCGAATGTGCTTAGGTTAGTTAGACCACCGCTTATGTGCTTGCTCTAGGTTTAGGCCTAGTGTTTAGAGAGGTTTGCACACCTCTTACCACTCGATGCTTGCGTGCACCATTATTAGTACATCGGAGGGCCTTGTAGTCTTGCGAGATCACACCAACCGCATTTGTGGTGTGGCGGCCATCGTATATCGAAGGGAACAAGGCCCGCGGTGGTTTCGGCCGGAAGCTTGATAGTGAAGACGGTGGGGAGCGGTCTGGGAGAGGCTTGCCAGAAGGCACACCAGAGACCCACTTGCGCATAGGGATGGCCCGGGGCTATCCACGGAGTTACCTAACCTGGGAGCTTGACCCTTGCGAGGGATTCCTTGCGAGGGGCTCCAACGAGGACTAGGGGGAAGTTTGCGCGCTTCTCGATACCTCAGTAAAAATACCGGAGTCAGTCGACAGGAGTTTACATATCTCTACCTTACTCTTTAGCTTCCGCATTTACATTGTAATCTTGGTTTGTGCTTTACTTTTCTAGCTTAGTGATAGGCTAGTTGATAGGTTCGGAACCTAGGTTGAATAACTCCTTTTTGCGGTAGAGATAGCAATACACTAGCTAAACCGTAGTTACACATCTAGATAGTTTATCTTTTGCATAGGTTTTTTCTAAGGATAGAAAAGAGGTCATAGTTTAGATTTAGAGTTTTAAGTTGCCTAATTCACCCCCTCTTAGGCGCCACGGTTCCTTACATTATCTTTATTCATCACACATTAATACTCTTAATAAAATCGGTCATAACTCTTATGCTAGGAGAGTGAAGGGACTGACATGTTGAGACACAGAAACATATCAAAATTTGGAGAAAGAATATTTTCCCTTTCAACATTAAGTATGGATTAAGCTTTGGTACTTGAGAATGAAGAGTAGATTAGTTTCATGAAACTAAGTTTGATAGAAAATCACTTTTGAATATTTAATAAGCATTGGACAATAATTGGTTTCACCACGGGCTCTTAGGTCTTAACTATCTTGATTCTTGATCCAGTTTTTGCGTGGAAATGGTTCCATGGATTATGGCCCGGAATGGGTCTGATTCTTTATATATAGAAACTTAGGGGGTGTTTGGTTTGTAGAATGAAGTTGCCCATCATCATATCACTCTCTAGTTTTTTTTGTTAAGTTTGTGGAATAGAATAAGTTGACTCATTACCATGAGCTAATAATTAGTATTAGCACGAGGAATGAGATCATTCCACTAAATTTGAGGAATAGACTAATGATGCATCACCTCATAGTATGGATTGATTCCCCAAACCGAACACTCCATTAATGCATGATTTTTCATTTGTACTCAAAATACCTTCAGCTTTGGAAATCTTGCAGTTGAACTGTACTTATATCTGTGACAGTACCACTCATGTTCCTGGTTGTGTATGTTTTACACTTGAACTGAGCCTATTTCAGATATATGGTATCACTCATTTTTTTACAGTTGAGATTTACGAAAGGTGGTTGTCAACTCAAAATGTTCACCATTAATGTAGATTTCTCATTTTCTTTCCAGGCAAGAAACCACACAGATTTCTTGTGCCGCATGAAGGAGTATATACCTTCACGGTCAGTTTTCACCGATGGGGTCATTGCGGCCCTGGTATACACTCTCAGTTCAGCCCATGGATCTACAAGCAATTCTTTCCAGTCATGAAGAATTCGTGCCTTCTACAAAGCTGGTGTCACAACAAGACCTAGAGGAAATTGTTTCCTCCAAAGAATCCTTCAGAGTATAGAAAGTCGAAGCACTGACCATGATTGTTGTTTTTTGTTGTGAAATCTGAGCAATTAACGGTGAGCTATGAATTCATTCAACTTCGAGTCTGACATTATGGTCACTGAACCACTGACACTGTTTTTTCAAAACCCAGTACACTATGAATATCCCCACACACACTGCATGCGCATCATATTCCTATGAGCATCTCTAAGAGACTGAGCTGGACTCACAAATTTCGAAATTGATAAAGTCTTGTAGGCTTTGCTGTTGATAGACATTGAAAAAACGACGTCGTTAAATTAAATACAAGAAAATACAGGCGGTCGTGCTAAGCCAAAGACTTAAACCCAAATAAATAGATTACACCACAAGAAACCTTGCTAATTGAGCTACACTCAGTTTGCAACCACTGACATCTTACTACTTTATCAAAACAATTTTTTGCATTTATATACTGTTGCATTGGAAAGAATGTTGGAAGAATAAATCAGGAAAATAAATGTATCCATGCTTGAATATCCATTGATTGTACCCTCTTTAGTCATAAATAGTAATGTTTTCGATTGTATTAACTAGCATATATACCTATGCATTCGAGCGTAATGTATAGCTTGACTCATCTATTCCAATACATTTTTTAATTGAATTTTGTATCGTGGCTGGCTACGCTGCTATTGTAAATTATAGGCATGGTCATGAGTTTGGGTCAAGAATTATGGGACAATAAACCTATTATAACTCTTATCCTTATTCATCACATATTAATACTCTTAATAAAATCGGTCATAACTCTTATGCTAGGAGAGTGAAGGGACAGACATGTTAAGACACAGAAACTGTCGACAGAATATCATCGGCAGTCCACCGAGGGGTATCCTGCGATGGTAGATTTGTCGGTGGGGGTGCGCGTAATCAGGAACCGGATGGTGACACAAGGCGTAGAGATAGCGATTTAGACAGGTTCGGGCTGTCTGATCGACGTAATACCCTACATCCTGTGTCTTTGGTGTATTGTATTGATCTGGATGACCAAGTAGCTTGATGTAGCCTATCCACTAGGGGACCCCTACCTCTCCTTATATACTCTGGAGGAGGTAGGGTTACAAGGTAAGTATCCTATTTGGTATTATATAATGTCTTGCGGTGCACACCAAGCAGGGCCGTGCACGCCTTGATCTTGTGGGCTGGGCCACCTCCGATGGTACGGCCCATGTCTTGGGGGCCATACCCCCACAGCTAGTCCCCGAGTCTGATAGTAGGTGACGCAGTCGCGTGGTGCTAGGGTCATAAAGTAGAAAACCAGCCGAGTAGACAGTCAGTCCTCGGGCGTAGCCTCGAGAGGAGAACAAGCACATTCACCGCAAGGTGAAGTGTGTCCACTTAGTCCCTGAGCCTGCTGGAAGATGAAGAATGAATCTTGTAGTAGGGTCAAAGAAGTCTGAAAGCTTGCCGACGTCGTCTGACATGCGTGTATTAAGACCCCAGACGTGCTGCCCAAGATCAGCACCCTTGATCCGAATAGCATGGAGCAGCTTGATAGCACACCGACGAGACGTAGCAAGATCCGAGCACCGAGGAGTTCCCGGCGTAGCCGGCAATGTCCGACCACCTAGGGAGTTCCTAGCGTAGCTGGCGATGACCAAGAATCGAGGAGTCCCCAGCGTAGATGCGACGATGACCGAGCACCGAGGAGCGAGGAGTCCCCGGCGTCGCTGGCGATGACCGAGCACCGAGGAGTCCCCGGCAGTAGGCGGCGATGACCGAGCACCGAGGAGCGAGGAGCTAGGAGTCTCTGGCATAGGCGACGATGACCGAGCACCGAGGAGTCCTCGGTGAAGGCAGCGATGACCGAGCACCAAGGAGCGAGGAGTCCCCGGCGTCGCTGGTGATGACCGAGCACCGAGGAGCGAGGAATCCCCGGCTTAGGCGGCGATGACCGAGCACCGAGGAGCGAGGAGTCCCCGATGTTGCTGGTGATGACCGAGCACCAAGGAGTCCCCGACATCGCTAGCGATGACCGAGCACTGAGGAGCGAGGAGCGAGGAGTCCCCGGCGTAGGCGGCGATGACCGAGCACCAAGGAGTTCCCGGCGTAAGCGGCGATGTCCGAGCACCGAGGAGCAAGGAGTCCCAAACGTCGCTGGCAATGATCGAGCACCGAGGAGCGAGGAGCGAGGAGTCCCTTGCATAGGCAGTGATGACCGAGCAACGAGGAGCGAGGAGTCCCCAGCGTCGCTGGTGATGACCGAGCACCGAGGAGTCCCCAACGTAAGTGGCGATGTCCAAGCACCGAGGAGCGAGGAGTCCTCAGTGTAGGCGGTGATGACCGAGCACCGAGGAGCGAGGAGTCCTCGGCGTTGCTGGCGATGACCGAGCACCGAGGAGCGAGGAGTCCCCGGCGTCGCTGGCGATGACCAAGCACTGTGGAGCGAGGAGTCTCCGGCATTGCTAACGATGACCGAGGAGCGAGGAGTCCCTAGCGTCGCTGACGATGACCGAGCACCGAGGAGTCCCTGGCATAGGTGGCGATGACCGAGCACCAAGGAGCAAGGAGCGAGCAGTCCCCGGCGTAGGCGGCGATGACCGAGCACCGAGGAGCGAGGAGTCCCGGGCGTCGCTGTCGATGACCGAGCACCGAGGAATCCCCGACGAAGCTAGCGAGGTCCGAGCACCGAGGAGCGATGAGTCCCTGGCATAGACGGCGATGTCTGAGCACCGAGGAGCGAGGAGTCCCCGGCGTCACTGGTGATGACCGAGCACCGAGGAGCAAGGAATCCTCGGCGTCGCCGGCGATGATCGAGCACCGAGGAGAGAGGAGTCCCTAGCATCGCTGGTGATGTCCGAGCACCGAGGAGCGAGGAATCCTCGACGTCACTGGCGATTTCGAGCACCGAGGAGCGAGGAGTCCCCGGCGTTGGCGACTGATGTCCGAGCACCGAGGAGCGAGGAGTCCCCGGCGAAGCTGGCGATGTCCGAGCACCGAGGAGTCCTCGATGAAGCTAGCGAGGTTCGAGCACCGAGGAGTCCCTGACGTAGGCGGCGATGTCCGAGCACCGAGGAGTATCCGATGAAGCTGGCGATGTTCGAGCGCCGAGGAGTCCCCTGGGGAAGCTGGCGAGGTCCGAGCACCGAGGAGCGAGAAGTCCCCGATGTCACTAGCGATGACCGAGCACCGAGGAGTCCCCAGCGTAGGCGGCAATGTTCGAGCACCGAGGAGTTCTAGGCGAAGCTGGCAAGCTCTGAGCACCGAGGAGTCCCTGGCATAGCTGGCGATGTCCGTGCGGTGAAGTGTGCCCACTTACTCCTCGAGCACGAAGAAACCAAGTGCTGAGGAGTCCCCGGCATAGCTGGCGACGAAGCACGAGCGACGAATAGTCTGGTCAACTGGTCGGCGGCGAAGTGAGCATTAAGTAGAAGCGACCGGCGAACAGTCCGATCAACTGGTCGGCGACGGAGTCCATGAACCGAGCGGTCCGACCAGTTGATCGGTGGAGAAGCCTGAGCACCAGGTGATCCGATCACCTGGACGATGATCCTGTAATATAAACATGTAGAACATGTAGTACATGATGCACAAATAAATAAACTCCAAAGAAAAATCAGCAATGGTGATGAAAACGACGTATGTAGTTTGGCGATCAGTTGGCGTGAAGATATATTTATGTTTAATATAAACCATCCGAACAGTTAGTGTGTAGCTGAGTCTCCAGCCCTAACTAGTCCATTAACCATAACGTCGAGCGCGGAGCCCGTGCACGTGTAGGAGGAACAGGCGTCGCTAAGGAGCCGCTGCCGACCACCCATAACGCAGAGCGCGGAGCCCGTAGCACGTGTAGGGAGGATCCGGAGACAGGGCCGTCTCTGGAGGCGTCCGAGCATCAACAAGACTGTTCGAGGGTTTGAAAAATCATTTGGAGAGCAAATATGGAGAAAACAGTTCGGAGAAATATTATGGCGATATACGGAGATTGGAGAATATTAAGAAGAATATTAAAGCATGACTTAGCTTTAGACGAAGCGTCTGGTCGGCGACGTATGGCGTTATCTGGTCGGCGTTGACGACGAGCACCTGGCGGGCGGTGAGTTGTCGGTGAAGACAACCTCGGAGGTGGTTCCGAGATTGGATCTGCTGTCGCGAGGGCTAGTGTAGCCAGCGATGAATCGTTGTCGTGGTCCAGCATGGATCTCCATGAGATTGATGACGAGAACGCGCTATTGATTTGAGGTCTATCTGGCTCGCCATGGATCAAGCGCACACCCCTACCTGGCGCGCCAATTGTCGACAGAATATTATCGGCAGTCCACCGAGGGGTATCCCACGATGGTAGATTTGTCGGTGGGGGTGCGCGTAATCAGAAACCGGATAGTGACACAAGGCGCAGAGACAGCGATTTAGACAGGTTCGGGCCGTCTAATCGACGTAATACCCTACGTCCTGTGTCTTTGGTCTATTGTATTGATCTGGACGATCAAGTAGCTTGATGTAGCCTATCCGTTAGGGGACCCCTACCTCTCCTTATATACTCTGGAGGAGGTAGGGTTACAAGGTAAGTATCCTATTTGGTACTATACAATGTCTTGCGGTGCACGTCGAGCAGTGCCGTGTACGCCTTGATCTTGTGGGCTGGGCCACCTCCAATGGTGCGGCCCATGTCTTGGGGGCCATACCCCACAGAAACATATCAAAATTTGGAGAAAGAATATTTTCCCTTTTGACATTAAGTATGGATTAAGTTTTGATACTTGAGAACGAAGAGTAGATTAGTTTCATGAAACTAAGTTTGATAGAAAATCACTTTTGAATATTTAATAAGCATTAGACAATAAAATGGACTAGTCAAAGCTGTGCTTTGGAGATCGTATTCGGACAACAGAATGGATTCATTTGTGGAACGGAAACATTGTTATATTTCATTGACAATGGATCATGCCCAGGGCCACTTAATTAAACTGTAGGTTTTCCACGTTTAATATGTACAACTAACTCGATCAGATCCTTATGAATATATTTATCCAACTGTTATTCTCAGGGAATTACAACTGTTTTCATACATAAATCTTGATCTCCATTGCTTTTCCATGTTTGTGCGTCAATGTAGAAGTGGTCGGACAAGATAAGCCTAATGTTTGCGAGATCCACTGCTGGCCGCCCGATGCTGCTTGCTGCCGTCCGATTTCCGCCACGCTCGCCTCCCACCCGCAGGCCCCCACGCCAGCGCTGCAGCTCTAGCGGGCCCCGCACAGCCTCACCTGCCTCAATCGCCCATCACAACGGGGGAAAAAAAAAAGCACAGCGGCGGGGGCAACGACAGAGACGAAATCCGCCGCCTGCGACCCCACCTGCGACCTCCGCCCGCCACGAGCCCGCCTGCGACCTCCGCCGCCGCGCGCCGTGGCCGCATCGCCCCGCAGTAGCGCCGCCGCTACTGGGTCCGGCAACAGCGCGGAGGCTCCCCCGGCCATCTCGCTTGCGGGGCTCGGCGGCGCAGCCCCGCGGCATGGCATCGGAGCAGCGACGTCGGGTAGACCTGACAAGCTGCTGATGTTCATCCCCATCCACAACGCCCAAATCTGGTGAGTTCATGTCGATCCACTGCATATGAGAACAGATCCCAGGATAAAAAAACCCTTCCTTTACCCCCGTCGTCCGTACAGACCCTCCGCCGTCATCCTCGCTGCAGTCTCCGCCGTCGTCCTCCACGGCTTCTACCGACGTGTACTGGGCCAATCTATATTTGCTCAAATTGAGGTGATGCAGCTTTTAGGTGCTAAGATTCGTTTGCAGGTTCCTTTTAATTTTCTTGATGTTTAGGAATCCCAAACTGTGCAAGCAGTCCTGCTGCATCCTTTAGTACGTGGTAAGTCCATTGCATCTCCGGTTACTGCTTTGGAAGACCTCCATGGTTTACTTTTGTGCTTATTTTATTCAGTTACTGCTGCAGGCACCTCCAGCAATGAACTCTCAATGGTTGATGCTTCATCCATATTACCGTCTCTGTCAATGGTTGATGCTCCATCCATATTACCGTCCCATTTCCAAACCGCATTTCAAAACTTCTTCTCAGGATCTGGGTTACCGTTGATTCGTCATCTGGATTGTGTTGTGTTCCTTCCCCAGCCTCACGCCATGGTGATGGTTGCCTAGAAATTGGTCTTTCTATTTAGCCCGCCGCCATGCAGGGCCGGTACTGAAGATACAGGTATAAAATAAGCTTCTTTTTCCTATGCTCTTGCCTTCGGGTCCATATTTCGGGAGGCCGTATCGTATCGTGGATTATTTATTGCTGGCTGGTTTGGTGTGAGAGAAAAACACTGTTCCCGGCTGGAAATTTACGATCGTTTACGAGCAAGCGAATATGCTCTCCTTTCCAGTACAAAGAGCAGCAATGACAGGTCATACTTCCACCTGTAGTAGTAATAAGGTGTGTGCTTTCTTATGTTTCTGATCGTGTTAGATGTATCGTACCCACTCCAACTCAGCTTACCCTAGATAATCTGAAATTGACTTCTCATGTGCATTTTCTCATATTATGCTACCCCGTTGCCTATCTATTGATATTTCTGCTCTCTAGCTTGCCACTTGGGAATAATACATTTCTACTCGCAGGACGAGGTTTTGACTGTAAAAAATATAGTTGCCTTTTTGTTATGACAGACTGTGTACATTCTTCCATATGACCATTGTGTGATTATATTATCAAGGTTTTTGGGTTGCTCCTGACAAAAACATATCTTCCGACATATACTACACTGGTATCCTCAATTCCTATAGATAATGTGGTCCTACTTTTCCTGTCTTAGGTTGCTGAGATTCTCCTTTTCACTCAACCTAACTTTTATTATGAATCGACTTTTTTCCCTACTGTTGGTGACCTACATTAACACATTACCGTTATTCTAAGATAATTTGTCTGCCAACCTCTGTTTGATTGATTGCTTGCTTGATGGTGCTGCCTTTGGGAAAGAGAGCATTGTTGTTATAATGGTTTCATCTGGTCAATTTGATAAGTGCTTATAGCAGTGATTCTTATGATACCACCTGAATGTTCTTCTAGATTTTTGTGCTTCCATATCTTAATCCTATGTGTGCTGATTTTTACGCCCAAGAAATACAAATGTAGCATATGCTTCCGCTTTCATGCTGCTACTCGACACCCAACTTTTCTGCTTTTGCAGTTACCTTTCGAGCACTTACCTGTGGTTCTTTAATTAGTTGGACCGAGGTTTCCTGTCTAATCCCATCGTAGTTCCTTCGCATATATTGCAGCCACCTCTATTCAAGATGTTTAGGATGCTATCTTTCCTTATTATTAAAAAACTAAATTTATTCATGTTACTCTTCGTCATCCATTATTGCTGATCCTTGATACCTAATCTTTTGTACAGCCCTGCCAGCTGAACTGATCATGCTGCTGAGCCCGTAACATGAGTATGAATCCAAGTCAAGATCCGAATATGTTGTACAGCAAATTTTTTTTGAAGAAAATTCACCAGCGGTCCACGAAGTTGGCACAAGGTGTCACCTAGGTCCTCGAACTTTCAAAGTGATATCTGTAGGTCCCTAAAGTTGGTAGAGGGTGTTATCTAGGTCCCAAACTTTTAAAGTGATCACCGGAGGTCCTTAAACTTGGCAGAGGGTGTCATCTAGGTCCTAAACTTTCAAATTGATCACCGCAGGTCCCTAAACTTGGCAGAGGGTGTCATCAGGTCCCAAATACTATAGCGATTCGGCACAGAATTTTAAAAAAAGAAATCTAAATTTTGGTAATGTAGCTACATTCTGCAGGAAATTTTAAAAATTGTATCTTTTTAATACGATCTTGCACGAAGATGATTTTTATATAAAAGTTGTAGCTGTCGATGGGATCTACAACTTTCTAGTTTTGAGTTTTTTAATTTGAGGTCGCTAATACACTTAAAAAAATTAAATAAATTTTCAGCAGTATATTAATCGCGTACGAACGCTTGTCGCCTTGAAAAAAAATAAATCTTCTTTATATGTCATCTGATAGAGATAATTTTTATATAAAAATTGTAGTGCTCGATGAAACCTACAACTTTTTAATTATGAGTTTTTAATTTAAGGTCGGTAAGATGCTAAAAAAGTTAAAATGCTGATTTCAGTTCATGTATAGTGGTTTTGCATTTTAAATTTTTTTGAACATCTTAAAGACTTCAAATTGAAAAACTCAAAATTAGAATGTTGTAGATCTCATCGAGTGCTACATCTTTCATATAAAAAGTATCTCCATTTGATAGCATATAAGAAAGATATGTTTTTTTCAAGGCGACAAGCGTTCGTACGCGATTAATATATTGCTAAAAATTTATTTAATTTTTTTTGAGTGTATTAGCGACCTCAAATTAAAAAACTCAAAACTAGAAAGTTGTAGTCGAGAGCTACAACTTTTTATATAAAAATCATCTTCGTGCGAGATGGTATTAAAAAGATACAATTTTTAGAATTTCCTGCATAATGTAGCTACATTACCAAAATTTAGATTTCTTTTTTTAAAATTCTGTGCCGAATCGCTAGAGTATTTGGGACCTGGATGACACCCTCTGTCAAGTTTAGGGACCTGCGGTGATCACTTTGAAAGTTTGGGACCTGGATGACACCCTCTGTCAAGTTTAGGGACCTCCGATGATCACTTTGAAAGTTTGGGACCTAGATGACACCCTCTGCCAACTTTAGGGACCTACAGATATCACTTTGAAAGCTCGGGGACCTAAGTGACACCTTATGCCAACTTCGTGGACCGCTGGTAAATTTTCCTCATTTTTTTGTGATGTATCAGACCAATGTTCTCAGCCTAGGCGATTACTCCCATTGCACAATTTTTTATTCAAAAGATCTGCCTGCAATTAATTGTTCCCTGACACAGCTCTTGCTATATTTCAGCTTCAATCTAAGGGCTGCATAGGCTATATGTGCCCTGTTTGTTTGGTTGATAAGCCATTGCTGAAAGTACCATTGATTGATTTATTATGAGAAAAATATTGTTTGTTGGCTGAAAAAGTACGGTTTATATCAGTTCAGTTCTGTTCCACGGTCCACGGCTACGACGCTACCCCTTTGTTACAGGGTAATATTTTTTTGGACCAAGATTTCTTCATAATATCTCGCGCACCATTTATCAATACAGGACTTTGTTTCTTACTAAAACATTTTCTGTGTGGTTTTCTTTACCGCTTCTCTTTTGCATACGTAAGCAACAGTCAATTGTTCTAGGTGCAAAAGAAAGAGAATTGATTCCTGAACCTTATGGTAAATAAATATGCAATATTAATTTCTCCCCGTCATTCCTGTTTGTCCTCTATAGCACTAATACCATTCTTTGTTCCTTAATGCAACTTCTACTATTTTAGGTTAACTAGGTAGCGTGTCCGTGCGTTGCTACATGATAACTAAATTTTTGTACTAAAAACACACGGATCGCACGATAAGATAACAATACTATAAGACATTAAACTAATATTTAATCCAAAAAGCAAAGTTTGTGAAATTAACGGATACTAAGAGCACCGCACCGCAGGCTCACAAATTCTACTATATAGATCTTTCCGTGATATGGCTAAAATAATGTTTTATATCGGTAAGAAGTCTTCGATATTACAAACTAAATAAAACAATCAAATATGTCAGACAAACATTGCTTAATCTATATATTTTGAACTTGTTTGACCAATGAAAATGCATAAAATGACTATTATATTAAACTAAATTCATGTTCGTCATCTATTCAAAGTGCATGTCACAAGCGTGTAAATAATTTCAATATTATTTAGTTCTCTAAATCTATGAGACGCGACAAGGTGTCCTAAGTAAATTTTTGAACTCGGCGACGTTTGGCTTCATCAACAAGCAGATGATTACGTAGGCCTATAAACAAATAAAAAACTTTTGGGTCAGTATTGTAGTCAATAAATTAAATCAATGAATTACCCCATAAGGAAGCTAAATGAGTAAGAAATTGCAAAGGAACTCAACCAACTAAAGGATCTCACAAAACATTGTACGTAACAGCCTTTCTTTATCTGTATACACCAGCTCAGCTTTGTGGCGTTTATACGATGAGGAGAACCCGTCTTCCACTCCTATCCTTGAGTTTGGCCGCCAAATAATGTAATTGGAATATGAAATGATCATGGTTATAAACAAAGTGTTCTAATCAGTATAGCACTGAAAGCAATTTATCTCAAACCTGAATAATGCCAATGAAGATGGTTCCAAGTTTTTCAGGAAATTCTGAAGTTATGATAAAAGCAAAAAATTCATAAAGGGCTGTTACAAAAGGCCAACATAATATTGGAGACATTTGATTATTAGCAGAACTGAAAATATAGGTTGCATAGAAGGCAACACCATATATCCCTCCAAGTTGCTGAAAAACCATGAAGCCAACACCCATATGTGCATATAAGATTAGCAGTTACATACTTGATAAATATTCTAAAAAGTTTCATATGATCAAATTTCAAATTCAGTGACCAAAAGAGATGCTTATTTTAAAGATATGTAGTTGAATAAATGATTCGTTACAATGACTGCATGTTGTGCCTACCACCGTGCAAGAACAATACTGTACTTGTCATTCTATCAAGTTGTCATGAAGATGAACACGTTTTGATAGCGCCACTCACCTGATTTTGGTCCAGTGAAGCCCTTTAGCACAGTTTTCGACTTTCCATGACCTCACCAAGGTAGGCACACTTCCTAATATAGTCAAAGCAGTATCGTGCAAAATTTTGGAGGCCATACACAATCGACATTCACGCATTCACATCCATTTGCATATACACTCACAGTCGTATTTACAATTGACAAAAAAGGAGAAAAAGGCAGAGCATACCTGAGTTGGAGGCGACATTGTTGGCACAGGGGCAGCGCGAGGGAGATGGCCACACGCTGGGGGCGGTGGTCTACAGGGGCTAGGCGCGGGCGAGGTAAAGCGGCCTGATTGTGCCGACGCTTGAGTATTCATGCTTGGCCGTCTCTGAGACATCGGAAGCCTCAAAATTTTCAACACGATAAGAGTATTAAAAAATAATGACTTGCGTTGCATAGGGAGCTAAAAAAATCCTTTGCTATGGCTAAACATCACACAGTTCAGACATTTTTTCTATACAAATTCAGCATACTTTATGATGGTTGACAAGTGCATTCATTCATCACGTTTGTCCTCGATCAAAATTAATTACAGTTTATTTCATTCATATTAGTTATCCAACAGTTCAATTCTTTTTGGGTGCTCTATAAAATTTTTACCGCACCAACACCCAGCAATTTTATTCATATTAGTACTCGTCCTTTTCCATGGAATAAAATTACACTAATCTAATTTGATCATGGTCATAGCTATTAATATCCCTTTTGGAAAAAATATATATTCTCAGGTGATCATAGATTCATCACCCTTATTCTCTTTAAAAAGATGCATAAGTGTGATGTTCCCTTGTAGTGGCAGGGCAGATAGCCCCTGCCACTCCTTTCAAAGCTCCATGAGAAGCCTATAACTACTTGATGGCCAATTTGTAGCCTGGTCGAGAACATGTTAGCCCCAAAAAGGATCTGCACAAACAAAAATCTTGCTTAACCAAAGGAAGCACAACACCATCAAATGAGGCCATAATGGAAATTTGGATGTACAACGTCTTCAAAATTAGTATTAGTGGAGGTAGCCTACTGCAGGTGCTGGAGATGAAGTTTGAAGCTTCTAGGCCATAACTGAAATACTAAGACATGTCTTCCTCATACATTAGCACCCAATGGAATTATCCATATGTGTACTAAACTAAAAAAAGAAATGAATGTATCACAAATGCATTTACAATGTAATCAACCATGATATTCATTTGGTGATGTCAAACTAACAGTAAGTGCCCTACCTCAATCTTGCAAGATTTTTTACTTCATAATTGATTCACACAAAATGGGAAATAGGCAAGAAATTGCAATGGTCTTTCCAAACTGATGTTAAATAATATGACTAAAGCAAAAACAACCTTCTCCAATATATATATATATATTTGCATAGCAAATGCAACCGATAGATTTATGGTAGTGATAGATTCGAGTCAAGAAGAGTGAAACTCGGATCACAGAACTGCAACCGAAAAAAGTGCATTGAACTTTAAAGTCATCCAGATGCCAAGGAATTAACTAATGAGCTGGTATTGCTGAAATAAATTTGAGTGTGTATTCATATGCACACACTGTATAACCTAAATCCTCCTTCCAATATTTCAATGTATCATCCCAAACAGCTAAACCTATAATTTCTTTATGTTCAATGCAGCAAGGTAGTTTTTCCTCACCTTTTATCTTAGTGTTTGATGTGTTATCCCACTTTACTTCCTTAAGTTCGATCTTAAATTCTGCAAAAAGAAGCGAGGTCAACATTTTAAATTTTTGTTCAACATTATAGGTGGATTGGCACAAGTTTGTGAACCATAGCAACTCTGTTTCTCTAACCAAAATGCATCAGTTTTACTCTTCATAGTTGTTATGTGATAGTACTATTGCTATATTGCCTCCTCCATGCTAAGCAATTAATCTCTCTGCAATACACAGATGTAAATGACTTTTTTATTATTTTCAATTCTAACTACACAGTGACATATCAGCAATGTGGGGTATCGGGTACCTGCAATGAAGGATCTCTAATGAAATGTTTGGT
This sequence comes from Miscanthus floridulus, assembly GCF_019320115.1. Taxonomy (NCBI): domain Eukaryota; kingdom Viridiplantae; phylum Streptophyta; class Magnoliopsida; order Poales; family Poaceae; genus Miscanthus; species Miscanthus floridulus. Next base: position 67,418,516 of record NC_089597.1, on the reverse strand, counting down.
GATCAATTTGATGCCATGAGATGTGCTTTTGTCAGCAGAATGGATTCTACATGTTTGCACTCTACCAAGCTTGCATGATTGATCCCTTAAGAAAAGCTTGCATGATTGATGATGGAATCATTGATCAGCTACACAACCTTACAGTGCACACTTTCACCACTACACTAAGTAAATGAGCAGTCCCTTGCAGCAACACAGTCAATAACACATAAGCTTAGAAATATGTTGGTCTAATAAAGAACAAAATAAGTAACTATTTGTGGTTTATCTCTAGCACTGGCCATTAAAAAGGTCATTTAACTATAGTTCAAGCATCGACAAAATCGCCTAAGATACATTGCTGTAGATAGGAATCTGCTTGGGCAGTAAGATAGTGTATTAATGTGCCAGGTCAGTAGTGACTCTTGGTTGATTACTTCTTGGGCCGGAGTGGGAGCTGGGCACGCCGAGTCAGTTCTATTTGAACCTAATGCTGTCAAATTAGCTCTGAATACTAGGTTGACAGCAGATATGTAAGCATTCCATGAGAGTGCTAAAAAAAGCTCTCTCGTGTGCATATGGAAAAATTCACAAACAAAAGCGGGCCATTGTAAGTTAATGGCAATTCACATGCATCTACCCATAAATTTCTACATAACAGCAGCTAGCTGTCCTCACGTCTAGAGGAGCATACCATATGCAGTGGTTGATGTGCTTTAGTTTGTTCAGTCAGTGGCTCTGAATACTCTAATGAAAACAGTTCAGAAAAATCCAGTACCGTTGCCTCCTCTCAATATCCATTGTGAATTGTTGTTACCTCTAGTAACAGTTATGTAGGTTCCCGTTGCAGATAATTACAGAGTGAATATACGACACCCAATCTATGAGTACTACTCAAAGATGTTTCAAGAAAAATCATTAATACCTTTGGTTTCCTCGGTACATAAAAAGAATGGGGTGTAGCAGACCTGAGATAAGAAAAATGATTAATAGATGTTAAACTTAATGGAATAAATAACATTCTAATAAGTTAGGCAATCCTGAAATTGTTGAAGTCCCTAAAACTAATTTTCTTTTTCAAACAACAAGTACAAATAGAATAAAAGATAATGCATTCGCTCTGTAATCTTGCACATCGCCAACCCATTACAATAATCTTACATATGAAAAAGAAGATTGTGACATGATCGATCATTTACCAACTTAATTTTTAAACAATCATGAAAAACATCAGAAAGATACACTGTTGTAAAGCAACCACCCAACCATACCATTACAAATCCGTAACCAGGTTTAGGTTCTTCGTGTTTAGGCTTCTTGTTGGAAATCGTTCAGAACAATACCCCATGACAAAACCAAAAAACACATGTCTGAAAAGGACTATAAACTGAATGTATCGGTCTCCTATCAAACTGAATGCTTTGTTTTTTCCTAAGAATAAAGAATCCATATGCTAAAATTATAAGAAGTTACAACTACAATGGTTTTTCCTACTGTAATGGATGAAGCTGCAAGTTAAACAAACCGAGGAGTGTTATTCTGTATACAAATTCCCAGTAGATGATTAAAGCTGATTGTGGCATCCAATCCAAAGTTTTTCAGGACGTGTCCAACCTCAGGTTAGATCAAGCCCATTACAACAACCTTACATTTAGAGAAAGGTGGTAAATAGCACATCTCAAGCCTATGCATTCCAAAACAGAAGCATATTTATATATCTTAACAGCAAAACAGAGTGTTGTTCTAAAAGTAACAATACTAAATTAGCAAACGTGCCTTAGTTGTACAGTCAGCATAAAGTCATGACAAGTTTTATTACACAGGGAAGAAGCAGAGTTTGCTTCGTTTGATACCTGGGAGCACTATCAATCAATTTGTAGTTTTATATACTGGGAGCACACTATCAATCAATTTGTCTAGCAATAATTTCCTTTGATATATGCCCTAGCTGAAGAATTTTCATTTTGCCAATCATTATACTGGACATTGTGGAAACATAGCAGGCATAAGACATGTACACACATGTAATTAGATCAGATTGAAATAGAATTAGCCAATTAGCTTAAGTTAGGGTTGGGTACTCGGTTTTGCACAGCAGGAAGGGAAGAGAAGGGGTTGGCACACCTGGTGGTAGTAGCGAGCCAGGGTGTAGGAGGACTTGAAGAAGCTGCTGCTGCTCGACGTCCGTGCGTAGGGTTCCAGCCGAGGCCCGAGGTCCGCGCGACGGGCTTCACCAGCACCGCGCTATGGCTGGGGCGGGCGTCGGGCTTCACCGGCATCGCTCGCGGCGCAGCGAGCAGGAGGGCCTCGTTCGGTGCCCACGATGGCTGCGGCTTAGTCGGGGGCACTCGTCGTCGGCGGCGACGTCGGGGTCCGTGCGACGATGGCCTGTGGCGCGGGGAGCGGGGAGCATGCGACGATGGCCTGTGGCGCGGAGGTCGCGCTGTTGCGTCGCCATGACGGGGGCCGGCAACATCGGGGCTCGCCGCGGCGTTGCACGCCACACCGCGGGGGAGGGGGGCACCGCTGCCCGCGCCTCGTGCTCGGCCCGCCCGTGCGGGTGCGACGCCGCACCGTTGCGCACCACCCGAGGGGGGAGGGGAGCACTGCCGTCCGCAACCCGTGCTCAGCTTGGCCGCACGGGTGCGTCGCCGCGCCAGGGCCGGGGGGCTCCCACCGCCGGTTGCTGGTTGCACCGACGCGGCGGCCAACGGTTGGTCGACGGCTGTTGCGGGCAGGGCAGAGCTGGTGCGAGGCCGCGTCGTGGAGGGGCGTGATTGGGGGGAGATGGCCACGATATGTGGCGGCGGGGGGAGGATGGAGTGGAGCGCGTGATGCGGTATTGCATGGACGGAAAGGAGGAGCAACCCCCAAAAAAGTCGCACCAAAAAATTATCTTACTTTTATTCTTTTTAGTTGTAGGAGATTTGTAGTAGACACTATCAACACAGTAAGGGCCACATTAGTTTTGGGCCCTCTATATACAATTCTGTTACCTCCACTACAACACCCTTTTGTTATCGAAAATAATCCCATCCCATTCACTCGATAAAAAACTTTCATCAATAGAATGCTCTGATGGTAAAACTCCTTTACTTTTACCATCAGGTTTGGATATATCCGCAGGGATCAATTGCTTGAAGTACAAACTAACTGGGTGTTCGGCTGATCCAGAACTAAACTGATTTCGACTGATTCAATAGTGTTCTGTAAGAGAGAATAAGCTAAAACAAGCTGGATATATATGCAGGGATCAATTGCTTGAAGTACAAACTAAAGCAGATTTCGGCGTCTTTCTGTTGAGCACGTATGCAAGATTAGTACCTACTTCATACTTTTGTAGTCGTATGCTCCATGTACAAATTGTGCAATTATTTGTAATCTGTTTTTTTATACACGGTTACACGTACCTTTACTTACGTGTACCCTTGCATAACTCATCAGTTCACTTCTTTGATATATTGTTTCGGTCTGAAGTATTAATATATGCCCTTCCTGCAAGACAGCTAAACATTATGTTTCAATCATAATTGCTGGACAAATAGTGCCTTTGTCACTGCATCTAAATCTGTTATATATCGTGTATATTGTCGGATTGCTGCCCGCGCGAAGCGCGGGGTTACCGCTAGTAAAAGTGTTTCGCCCTGTTCGTTTGGGCTGGTTTGGCTTATAAGCCATGGCTGAAAGTACTGTTGGCTGATTTGGTGTGAGAGAAAAACACTGTTTATTGACTGATAAGCCATGGCTTATAAGCCAAATACGTGGTGACTGCTCCTGTAGATCAACAGTCCCCGCCGTTTCCTCCACTCAAAACACTCCATAGTTCTTTCTCCCGCCTGCTACCAACTGATGCCCGCCACGAACACCATGCCCGCCTCTGCGAGTCCCACCAGACCCCACGGGCCAGGACACCATGCCTCAAGCGCGGCGCACCGAGGGCCACACAAAATAAGACGGCCTCCACAGAAAAAGAGCAAGAAAGACGGCGACGACACTGAGGTCCTCCACCGTCCCTGTGACCTCCGCAGGCTGCGACGTCCCCCCACCAGAGCGCAGCCCCTCCTGCGACCTCCGGACGCCGCACGCCGCGGCTGCATAGCCCCGCAGCAGCGCCGCCGCACCCCTCCTCCCCCTAGGGTTGCGACGCTGGCGCTGGTCGCCACGACGCCGGGAAGCCGCAGCTCCGCCCGCCTCGACTTGCTAACGTGCTTCGCCCCTCCCAGCAGGTTCGCTCCACCGCTCCCTCCTCCCAGTTCAGGTGACCTGATGCTGTGCCACGCCAGCACGGGAGGCCTGAGGTGGGCAAACCATAACGGCGCAGCCCGGCTGTCGGCGCGCTCGATGACGGCCATGTGAACCTCTAGCAACCAGCTAGGGCCGCGATGCCTCCGACCCGAGCAAATCCAGGTATTGCTTATCTTAGATAGAGTTATGGTCTACAGTTCCCCTCATGTTGTACACTCTTCTTCACAAGTTTCCTCAGCCTTTCATTAAATTACTATGTGCTCATTTGCTGATGGAGAAGACCAAAGGGAGATGATGCGTGTGTACAAGCTGCTACAACAGTAGTAAAAAAAAAGATCAGTGCTAGGTGGGGCTTCTCGGTTCTGCTTCCTTGATCTACTCTATAATTTTGGTTACTTTTAAGGTTAAAAGATGCACATATATCACAGTCAAATTAGTTCTTTTCATTTGTTATTGGAAAGATCATTGCTTGCATATGGCATGCCTACCTACATGTCCTCTGATAAGGATCACAGAATTCAGTTTTATAAGTTCTTGAACAAATTAAATTTGTCGTAGTGCTTACGGTTTTCCTTCATTTTCAGAGGTGTACTCATTCAGGGTTTCATATCCAGTTATAGCAAAGTGTGATCATCCAATACTGTCACAACATGCCAAGGTAAATTATCTAGGTGCAGTACGGATTTAATTTACTGCCATAATTTTGTATTGCACAGTTTACCTTTACATAATTCTTACTGTATTAGGTTCCTTACTATATTTTAATATGGGCTATAAGAAATTTGTGCAGCCTTAGATTCCACTCACATCTCCCAATTTATAAACATTTAACTTATTGTCATAATTTTCGGGTGCGTATTCTAACTTTTACATAATGCTTCATGTATTAGGTTTCTTGCTTAGTCCTTCTATGATTACGGTCGCATCACGACTTCATTTCTCTAGTAAAATGCTTATTGTTAATAACGGTTGTTGTTCAGTTCATGTGATTCCTGCAGGTGTCAGCTTCTGCGCATCCCACATAATTCTGATAGGTTGTGCACTATATCATCTACCATGGCTTTTTACCTTCTGCCAACCTCTTCCTATACGAGTTGTCTTAGATTGGGTTCACAGTTATGAGAATCTCTTCCTATACGAGTTGTCTTAGATTGGGTTCACAGTTATAAGAACCTCTTCCTATATTGATGATACAAATTATACGAGTTTATGATACTTTTCTCAATTGTGTTCACTTGCTTAATACCAGTAAGCGGGATTCTAAATGATGCAAATTAGATTCTATCCCAGCAACTTCTAGGGCTCTCATATGAATGTGATGTTTTTCAGATTATTTGCTTCATTTTTTTATTTGATTTGTATGGATTTCAGTATGATGCAAAGTAGATTCTAATATAAAGCCTACCGATTCCTCGATTTTCCCTTTCTACATCTAATTATGACACTATTGTTACAAATACATTTCAACAACCCCTTCTTATTAACAATACATTTCAGATTGGCTGCCTATAACTTTCTAAAAGTGTGTTGGTGCTAATCTAAAAAAGGGTATGCTGTTGTCAATCTAAAAAAATGAAGATATGCTGGTGTTACTTAAATAGGATATTATATATGGTTTTCAAATTTCAGTGCCATCCATACACTAAATTTAGCAGGCTCTTCTTACTAACAATATATTTCAGATTGGCTGCCTATAACTTGTTGAAGGTGTCCTGGTGCTAATCCTAAAAAAAGGTATCCTGCTATTAATCCTAAAAAGAAAGGTATGCTGGTGTTACTTAATTAGGATTAGGCTGTGCGCTTTGTATTTCTCTATGCCATGTCAACCATCTGATTTGTGTTTCTTAAATGTCTCAATAGTTTTCTGACCCTCAAACTCTATACGAACCCAGCTAGGCTCCATGGTACAAGCCAGGTATCCGTGCTGACCTCCTTGCTTGAATACGATTTATTAGAGCCTTCTCATGTGGATCAAAACGATAAAACACATGTAGTTCAAAATTTGGTTCTACAATGCCAGCTTACCGGTGCTTATACCTAATAAAAGCACGGATTCTTTTCCGTTGCCAGGCACCAATTTATTGTGTAATTAATAAAACAATATATGCAATTGTTATATGTCCCTTTAGTCTCGACATGCTCGGTTCGAACATAGTTCCCTTATGCTGATGTCCACCTAAATTCTTCTGCAAATACTGGAAACAGTAGTAATGCCTAAATTTGCACCGGGATGGTAGCCCGACAGGTCAACATGTCAACGGCCATCGCCCACACAAGACGTAACAGTAAATGCTATCCCTTTGCTCTATTATGTTTTCAAACACCTACTGAAACGTTTTACATGTACATCTAAGCTAGGCCGACAAAATATTGAGAGGACTAATCCTTTTAATTTATATTGAGCAGCACATTCACTAAACTTCACCCTGTACAGAAAACATTGACAGTACTATTACTAAATTGTTATATCAGGATTCAGAGAAATTCCCCATGGGACTAATGCCTTCTTTGTGGGAAACAAGCTCATGTGTTCCATGCAAAAATATTCCGTGGACATTGAACTCTTTGTTTGACCTTTATGCCGCTCCATACTTTAGTGCAATCTTCATGAATTTATTTCCATATTTCATTGCTGGAATCATCACGCTTTAATTATCTTATGAGCCATTTCAATATAGAATGATTATTTTTTCTGCCAAAGCTAAGATAGTTACTAAATAGAAGTATTTAAATAAACCAAGAATGCTACCTGATGATGTCAGCCCCATATGTATAGTATTAAAACAAATGTCTTAACTATCTTTTGGCAATGTGTGTGCTAATCTTTACCCCCTTTTTTAGGGAAGTCAGGTACATGGCAAAGCACATGGTGTCCAAGACAAATTGCTTCGAACAGGCGTGTAACTTCAAGCTTTTATAATTTTTTGTATCCTAATTGACAACAATGGTACATAGGCATGTAATGCTACTATTCTTGCTCATGCCGGCGCAATGCGCGGGGGACTAGCTAGTATATACTGAAAATTAGTCAGATCCAAATGAGGGTCTTCGTTTGGCTAGCGCACGAAACATGAGGGAAACACGTATGTAGTCATTACAAAACATATTTAACATTTAGATGAAACACTTGCAATATATATGTGAAAATATATGTAATATCTAGATGAAACAATTGCAACATAAGTGTGAAACATATGCATCACCCACATAAAACACATACAACATCTGGCTGAAACAATTGAAACATTTGGAATAGAGCCTTGCAATATACATGTATAGCCATTGCAACATAAGTAATATTCTGATCTACTTTTGTAATATCCACATGAAACACTTGCAATATGCATATGAAACACTTGAAACATATGCTTACAACCTCCGAGGAAGGAAGGGAGTGTGAGGTGCAGCCGGAGAAGCTCGCTCCGAGTCTGGCCACTCCGGATCTCGTGATGTCACGAGCTGAGGTCGAGCGTCGTGGCGGCGACAACGGCCACGACCTCCTGGTGGGGAACGATGGCGTCGGCAGCACCTCGCCATGGCAAGGGACAGGGCATGGCGTGCAGGGGCGGGGACTAGGCATGACGCGGCGAGGCTGAGTGGGCGCGGCAGGCGATGGAGCATGGCGTGGCTTGACCAGGGATGGGGGCGCCGCCACGAGGCGGCTTGGGGTGGGCATATGGTGCGGTGAGCCGCAATGAGCGAAGCGAGGAGTTAGATTTCTATCGGCTACCGTAGTGTAGATGGGATAGATAGAGGAGAGAGCATAGATGGACCTGTTGGGATGATCGCTTTGGTGGAGTGAGCGCGGAGCAGAGCTTCTTTTTTTTTTTTAAGATTTTGGACGTATGTTCCGCGTTACCGTTTGGCTATCGCTGTTGGGCATCATGAGACAGCTCGCGCTCTTGAGTCGTCGTTTCTGGACATCAGACAGACTACACAGATATGACTTTGCGAGACAACGGCACATGTGCGCTGTATGCCTTGGACTAGGACCGTCTCTTTCTGGATTGTGCTGCAGTAGGGAGACCTGGTTCTACTTTGCATGGTTCGACCTGCACCGCCTTACATTACATTATACATCCCTGGATCCTCATTTCTTAGTCGGTGATATTATAGGTCGATGTTCGAAGATGGCTCGATAAATCGCATCGCAAGGGGTTCGACACTTTTTTCATCTTTTGTATAGAATAATTTGGAATGAGCGCAACAATAGTGTGTTCCGTTGTACTACGACTATTAGCCTGTTCGCTTAGCCGTGTTTAGCTTATAAGCCATGGCTGAAAGTACTGTGGCTAATTTGGTGTGAGAGAAAAATACTGTCCGTTGGCTGAAAACAAGCCAAACAAGCCCAACCAAACAGGGCGTATGATGCAGACGCAAGTAAAGAATTCTAAAGTATGGCCTTATTTAGATCCTCTGTCAAAACTTTACACCATGTCACATCGAATGTTTGGATACATGCATGGAGTATTAAATATAGATTAAAAAATAACTAATTGTATAGATTGCGACTATTTTGCGAGCTTGAATCATTTAAGTCTAATTAGTCCATGATTTGACAATAAAGTGTTACGGTAACACATGCGCTAATGACTGATTAATTAGGCTTAACAAATCCGTCTCGCGGTTCTGTAATTTTTTTTATTAGTATCCAAACACTCTATGCGATACCCCATGTAACATTCGATGTGACACCCTAAAACTTTACACCCTGGATCTAAACAAGGCCTATATAATGTGAAATCTTCACTGAATTTTTTTTGAAATCCAAACAATTTATGAAAATTTAACACTGTTGCCCTCTAATATTCAAAAAATTAACTTCTTGGTTCCGCTCCAGTCTCGACCAGAGATGCCATTGGTAATACTTGGAATTTCATAAAACAAGGACAGTATAGCTTTCATGTGGCCTGCTTATTGGTGAGATGGTTATTGCACTCAGACGATGAAAAGTGGGGAACAATAGATGTGACAGTATTGCTCATTTTGTTAGGAGCTAAGGGCGTGTTTTGGATGGCGCCTAGGGACGCCATGCCCAGACTGCGGTCGTTGCCGAAAGTTCCAGTGGGCGATCAAATTGTCCGCTAGAGAGATTTGGTGCGGCGATATAACTCTAGGAATGAATCAAATGCGGGAGGAAAGTGAGACGTCAGCGGGTGTGATAGGATTGGCTCTGTTAGGTAATGAACCAAACACACCCTAAGTATTGATTTATTACATATCTGAATTTTCACAATGAACTGAATTTTGTAACACATATTCTAAATTTCCTGACTTATCTAAATTGTATTATTATTTTATTTATTAATAAATTTGATTTGATTTGATAGACACGTGCGTGTCGTACATGCATATATACCAATCTCACAAATACATAAAAAGGTGTATTGTATTAATCTTAGCAATGTACTTACCTATATGAATGTATCGTCCTGAATCGCATGCATGTTGCCTTTACCTATATGCATGCACCCAGCCAGGTGAACTTCGAAAATCGGCCTCCTGTGCATACGTCCTGTATGTTTTTTAAATTACACGGTATAACCCAGATGCTCATAACACGCACGCATACTCATCCCTATGAACATAAACCCTACCCTTATGAGCACCTCCGAAGAACTAAGCCGGCAGATTTCGAGATTCACGAAGTCACCACAGGCGTCTCGCTATCGACGGGGACATCGTCTATCACTGAATGCATAGCACCGTTAAATTCTGGAATAAATCCAGAAAAATATGAGCAACCATGTCAAATCGAGGACTTAAAACTATAACATCATCGATCCGAGATCGAAATATTTTATGCTAGTTTGTTAGAAATTCTTATACAGAGGATGATGGAGCGTACAGGTGCAGTAGTTGTGCTCATCATGCTCACTTTTCTTGTTGCCTCCGCAGGTAATTTGACGATGATGATGATACGTCTTATTCTCTCAGCAGCTGCAGCTCTATCATGCCATCGTTTGTCTGTTTTATTTAGAACTAGTAGCTAACGAATGCATGCTTTGTTTCTTGTCCATGTGATATCTGTGTGTTGCCGTAGCCTCGTCCATCCTATGTGCTGCAACGACCATCTTTCATGGGGCTCGCAGAACCACATGAACGGGTACGTGCTCTTCGGATCAGAACGGTGCCTGGCAACTCGTGGTTGCGAGACCTCCTGCCGCGGCGGCGAGTGCAAGTTCCGCAGGTGGCCACTGGCCACCACAAATGCCACTGTACTGCTGATCTTTGGGCCCGTTGTTGGATCATATTATACGTAGATTCAGCAAGGTCTATGGAAGTATAAGTACTAGTATCTTGGCTTACAGTGAGTTTTTTCTTGGCATTATTTGTTCGATCTCCACTCATGCCCTCAGATCTTAACACTATTGTGGGTTCAAAAAAAATCCCTTCACAATCGGATTTTGAATCAAGCATGTGGAATAACATCACTGCCGGTTCATATAAAACTGATATTTTTAATACCGAGAGAGGCTCCACTGGACAGCCATACGACCCCCGCGCGTCACAAGTCATAAGTCAAGCGGTTTTTTTTGCCCGAAAAACGCGTGCTTCTCGTCCACCGGCGCTCGAACCCCAGTCGTCTTGCTTCACATCTTCGGTCCCTAACCACTCCACCTATCAGCTATTTGTGTCCAAATGAGATTTTGTCCTAGCCTTTTTATATTCATCTAATTTTAAAATGAGTATTTGGGACTCTAAATGAATTTAAATGAAAAAGTTGTTAACTACAAAGTTTTTATCTTTCGAGATCTACAACTTTCATGTTTGGTAGTTTCTCCATCCGAAGTCGTTTAAAAATTTAAATTTCAAATTTTAGAAATTCAAACGTAGTTTTCCATGACAAGATAATTTCAAATAAAAAAGTTATAAACTACAAAGTTTCATAACTTTTTTAGATCTACAAATTTTGTTTTTGCTGTTTGTCCTTCCGAGGTCGTTTAAAAAATTCAAATTTCAAATTTTTTGAAATTCAAACGTAGTTTTCCTTGAGAAGATGGTTTCAAATCAAAAAGTTGTCAACTACAAAGTTTTAATAACTTTTTG